>NW_025725895.1:6525478-7266578 GCF_021461395.2 Schistocerca americana
TTTGTATTTCATCGTCAATAAGAAGGTCCAAAGGGTACAGTAACCCTGAAGTAAAGCTTCGGAAACTATAACTAGGGTCGCAGGATGGTTCAAAACATAGACAGTAAGAAGAGTCAGTCTTCTTGTACTTAAGTCGGCATTGTGCCTTTTGTATTTAATTCCGATGCAATTTATGTGTTTCATAGTCAATAAGGGTGGCAGAGGGATACAGTAAACCTGAAGTGAAGCATCGGAATCTATAACTAGTGTCACAGGAATGGTTCAAAACATAGACAGTTGGAAGATTCTGTCTTCTTGTACTTAAGTCGGCATTGTGCCTTTTCTATTTAATTCCGATGCAATTTCTGTGTTTCGTCGTCAATAAGAAGGTCCAAGGGATACAGTAAACCTGAAGTGGAGCATCTTAATCCATATCTAGTGTCACATGAAATGTTGAAAACATAAACATGGAAGAGTCAGTCTTCTTGTACTTATGTCGGAATTGTGCCTTTTGTATTTAATTCCGGTGCAATTTTTGTGTTTCGTCGTCAATAAGAAGGTCCAAGGGATACAGCAAATTTGAAGTGAAGCATCGAAATCTATAACTATTGTTACAGGAATTATTCAATACATAGACTGTAAGAAGAGTCAGTCTTCTTGTACTTAATACGGCATTGTGCCTTTTCTATCTAATTCCGATGCAATTTCTGTGTTTCATCGACAATAAGAATGTCAGAGGGATACAGTAAACCTGAAGTGAAGCCCGGAATCTATAACTAGTGTCACAGGAATGATTCAAAACATAGACACTACGAAGCGTCAGTCTTCTTGTACTTATGTCGGCATTGTGCCTTTTCCTTTTGTTCCGATGCAATTTCTGTGTTTCATCGTCAATAAGAAGGTCCAAAGGACAAAGTAAACCTGAAGTGAAGCTTCGGAATCTATAACTAGTGTCACAGGAATGGTTCAAAACATAGACAGTAAGAAGAGTCAGTCTTCTTGTACTTAAGTCGGCACTGTGCCTTTTGTATTTAATTCCGATGCAATTTCTGTGTTTCATCGTCAGTTAGAGTGTCAGAGGGATACAGTAAACCTGAAGTGCAGCCTCGGAATCTATAAGTAGTGTCACAGGAATTTTTCAAACATAGACAGTTGGATGAGTCAGCCTTCTTGTACTTAAGTCGGCATTGTGCCTTTTCTATTTAATGCCGATGCAATTTCTGTGTTTCGTCGTCAATAAGAAGGTCCAAGGGATACACTAAATTGAAGTGAAGCATCGGAATCTAAAATCGGTCACACAGGAAAGGTTCAAAGCATAGAGAGTAAGAAGAGCCAGTCATATTGTGTTTGAGTCGGCATTGTGCCTTTTGTATTTAATTCCGTTGCAATTTCTGTGTTTCATCGTCAATAAGAAGGTCAGAGAGATACAGTAAACCTGAAGTGAAGCATCGGAATCTATAACTAGTGTCACAGCAATGGTTAAAACATAGACAGTAGGAAGAGTCAGTCTTCTTGTACTTAAGTCCGCATTGTGCCTTTTGTATTTAATCCCGATGCAATTTCTGTGTTTCGTCGTCAGTAAGAAGGTCCAAGGGATACAGTAAACCTGAACTGAAGCATCGGAATCTATAACTAGTGTCACAGGAATGGTTCAAAACATACAGAGTAAGAAGAGTCAGTCTTCTTGTACTTAAGTCGGCATTGCGCGTTTTGTATTTAATTCCGATGCAGTTTCTGTGTTTCATCGTCAACAAGAAGGTCAGAGGGATACAGTAAACCTGAAGTGAAGCATCGGAATCTATAACTAGTGTCACAGGAATGGTTCAAAACAGAGACAGTAGGAAGAGTCAGTCTTCTTGTACTTAAGTCGGCATTGTGCCTTTTGTATTTAATTCCGATGCAATTTCTGTGTTTCATCGTCAATAAGGAGGTCCAAGTGATAAAGTAAACCTGAAGTGAATCATCGGAAACTATAACTAGTGTCACCGGAATGGTTCAAAACATAGACAGTAAGAAGAGTCAGTCTTCTTGTACTTCAGTCGGCATTGTGCCTTTTGTATTTAATTCCGATGCAATTTCTGTGTTTCATCGTCAATAAGGAGGTCCAAGTGATAAAGTAAACCTGAAGTGAATCATCGGAAACTATAACTAGTGTCACCGGAATGGTTCAAAACATAGACAGTAAGAAGAGTCAGTCTTCTTGTACTTAAGTCGGCATTGTGCCTTTTGTATTTAATTCCGATGCAATTTCTGCGATTCATCGTCAATAAGAAGGTCCAAGGGATACTATAAACATGTAGTGAAGCATCGGAAACTATAACTAGTGTCACCGGAATGGTTCAAAACATAGACAGTAAGAAGAGTCAGTCTTCTTGTACTTAAGTCGGCATTGTGCCTTTTGTATTTAATTCCGATTCAATTTCTGTGTTTCATCGTAAATAAGAAGGTCAGAGGGATACAGTAAACCTGAAGTGAAGCATCGGAATCTATAACTAGTGTCACAGGAATGGTTCGAAACAGAGACAGTAGGAAGAGTCAGTCTTCTTGTACTTAAGTCGGCATTGTGCCTTTTGTATTTAATTCCGATGCAATTTCTGTGTTTCATCGTAAATAAGAAGGTCAGAGGGATACAGTAAGTCTGAAGTGAAGCATCGGAATCTATAACTAGTGTCACAGGAATTGTTCAAAACATAGACAGTAAGAAGAGTCAGTCTTCTTATACTTAAGTCAGCATTGTGCCTTTTGTATTTAATTCCGATGCAGTTTCTGTGTTTCATCGACAATAAGAAGGTCAGAGGAAATCAGTAAACCTGAAGTGAAGCATCGGAATCTATAACTAGTGTCACAGGAATGGTTAAAACATAGACAGTAGGAAGAGTCAGTCTTGTTGTACTTAAGTCGGCATTGTGCCTTTTCTAATTAATTCCGATGCAAGTTCTGTGTTTCATCGTCAATAAGAAGGTCCATGGGATACAGTAAACATATAGTGAAGCATCGGAATCTAAAACTGGTCTCACAGGAAATGTTTACAACATAGTCAGTAAGTAGAGTCAGTCTTCTTGTACTTAAGTCGGCATTGTGCTTTTTCTATTTAATTCCGATGCAATTTCTGTGTTTCATCGTCAATAAGAGGGTCAGAGGGATACAGTAAACCTGAAGTGAAACATCGGATTCTACAACTAGTGTCACAGGAATGGTTAAAAACATAGACAATAGGAAGGGTCAGTCTTCTTGTACTTAAGTCGGCATTGTGCCTTTCCTATTTAATTCCAATGCAACTTCTGTGGTTCGTCGTCAATAAGAAGGTCCAAGGGATGCAGTAAACCTTAAGTGAAGCAACGGAATCTATAACTAGTGTCACAGGAATTGTTCAAATCATAGACAGTAAGAAGAGTCAGTCTTCTTATACCTAAGTCGGCATTGTGCCTTTTGTATTTAATTCCGATGCAATTTCTGTGTTTCGTCGTCAATACGAAAGTCCAAGTGATACAGTAAACCTGAAGTGAATCATGGGAAACTATAACTAGTGTCAGCGTAATGGTTCAAAACATAGACAGTAAGAAGAGTCAGTCTTCTTGTACTTAAGTCGGCATTGTGCCTTTTGTATTTAATTCCGATGCAATTTCTGTGTTTCATCGTCAATAAGAAGGTCAGAGGGATACAGTAAACCTGAAGTGAAGCATCGGAATCTATAACTAGTGTCACAGGAAAGGTTCAAAACATACAGAGTAAGAAGAGTCAGTCTTCTTGTACTTAAGTCGGCATTGTGCCGTTTGTATTTAATTCCGATGCTATTTCTGTGTTTCATCGTCGATAAGTAGGTCCAAGGGATACAGTAAACCTGAAGTGAAGCATCGGAATCTATAACTAGTGTCACAGGAATTGCTCAAAACATAGACAGTAAGAAGAGTCAGACTTCTTGTACTTAAGTCGGCATTCTGAATTTTGTATTTAATTCCGATGCAAATTCTGTGCTTCATCGTCAATAACAAGGTTAGAGGGAATCAGTAAACCTGAAGTGAAGCATCGGAACCTATAACTAGTGTCACAGGAATGGTTAAAACATAGACAGTAGGAAGAGATAGTCTGGTTGTGCTTAAGTCGCCATTGTGCCTTTTCTAATTAATTCCGATGCAAGTTCTGTGTTTCATCGTCAATAAGAAGGTCCAAGGGATACTATAAATATGTAGTGAAGCATCGGAATCTAAAACTGGTCTCACAGGAAAAGTTCACAACATAGCCAGAAAGAAGAGACTGTCTTCATGTACTTAAGTCGGCATTGTGCCTTTTGTATTTAATTCCGATGCAGTTTCTGTGTTTCATCGTCAACAAGAAGGTCAAAGGGATACAGTAAACCTGAAGTGAAGCATCGGAATCTATAACTAGTGTCACAGGAATGGTTCAAAACAGAGACAGTAGGAAGAGTCAGTATTCTTGTACTTAAGTCGGCATTGTGCCTTTTGTATTTAATTCCGATGCAAATTCTGTGTTTCGCCGTAAATAAGGAGGTCAGAGGGATACAGTAAACCTGAAGTGAAACATCGGAATCTATAACTAGTGTCACAGGAATGGTGCAAAGCATAGACAATAGGAAGGGTCAGTCTTCTTGTACTTAAGTCGGCATTGTGCCTTTCCTATTTAATTCCAATGCATTTTCTGTGATTCGTCGTCAATAAGAAGCTCCAAGGGATGCAGTAAACCTGAAGTGAAGCAACGGAATCTATAACTAGTGCACAGGAATTGTTCAAAACATAGACAGTAAGAAGAGGCAATCTTCTTGCACTTAAGTCGGCATTGTGCCTTTTGTATTTAATTCCGATGCAATTTCTGTGTTTCATCGTCAATAAGGAGGTCCAAGTGATAAAGTAAACCTGAAGTGAATCATCGGAAACTATAACTAGTGTCACCGGAATGGTTCAAAACATAGACAGTAAGAAGAGTCAGTCTTCTTGTACTTAAGTCGGCATTGTGCCTTTTGTATTTAATTCCGATGCAATTTCTGTGATTCATCGTCAATAAGAAGGTCCAAGGGATACTATAAACATGTAGTGAAGCATCGGAAACTGTAACTAGTGTCACCAGAATAGTTCAAAACATAGACAGGAAAAAGAGTCAGTCTTCTTGTACTTAAGTCGGCATTGTGCCTTTTGTATTTAATTCCGATTCAATTTCTGTGTTTCATCGTAAATAAGAAGGTCAGAGGGATACAGTAAACATGAAGTGAAGCATCGGAATCTATAACTAGTGTCACAGGAATGGTTCAAAACAGAGACAGTAGGAAGAGTCAGTCTTCTTGTACTTAAGTCGGCATTGTGCCTTTTGTATTAAATTCCGATGCAATTTCTGTGTTTCATCGTAAATAAGAAGGTCAGAGGGATACAGTAAGTCTGAAGTGAAGCATCGGAATCTATAACTAGTGTCACAGGAATGGTTCAAAACATAGACAGTAAGAAGAGTCAGTCTTCTTGTACTTAAGTCAGCATTGTGCCTTTTGTATTTAATTCCGATGCAGTTTCTGTGTTTCATCGACAATAAGAAGGTCAGAGGAAATCAGTAAACCTGAAGTGAAGCATCGGAATCTATAACTAGTGTCACAGGAATGGTTAAAACATAGACAGTAGGAAGAGTCAGTCTTGTTGTACTTAAGTCGGCATTGTGCCTTTTCTAATTAATTCCGATGCAAGTTCTGTGTTTCATCGTCAATAAGAAGGTCCATGGGATACAGTAAACATGTAGTGAAGCATCGGAATCTAAAACTGGTCTCACAGGAAATGTTTACAACATAGTCAGTAAGAAGAGTCAGTCTTCTTGTACTTAAGTCGGCATTGTGCTTTTTCTATTTAATTCCGATGCAATTTCTGTGTTTCATCGTCAATAAGAGGGTCAGAGGGATACAGTAAACCTGAAGTGAAACATCGGATTCTACAACTAGTGTCACAGGAAAGGTTAAAAACATAGACAATAGGAAGGGTCAGTCTTCTTGTACTTAAGTCGGCATTGTGCCTTTCCTATTTAATTCCAACGCAACTTCTGTGATTCGTCGTCAATAAGAAGGTCCAAGGGATGCAGTAAACCTGAAGTGAAGCAACGGAATCTATAACTAGTGTCACAGGAATTGTTCAAATCATAGACAGTAAGAAGAGTCAGTCTTCTTGTACTTAAGTCGGCATTGTGCCTTTTGTATTTAATTCCGATGCAATTTCTGTGTTTCATCGTCAATACGAAAGTCCAAGTGATACAGTAAACCTGAAGTGAATCATCGGAAACTATAACTAGTGTCAGCGTAATGGTTCAAAACATAGACAGTAAGAAGAGTCAGTCTTCTTGTACTTAAGTCGGCATTGTGCCTTTTGTATTTAATTCCGATGCAATTTCTGTGTTTCATCGTAAATAAGAAGGTCAGAGGGATACAGTAAACCTGAAGTGAAGCATCGGAATCTATAACTAGTGTCACAGGAAAGGTTCTAAACATAGACAGTAAGAAGAGTCATTCTTCTTGTACTTAAGTTGGCATTGTGCCCTTTGTATTTAATTCCGATGCAATTTCTGTGTTTCATCGTCAATAAGAAGGTCCAAGGGATACTATAAATATGTAGTGAAGCAGCGGAATCTAAAACTGGTCTCACAGGAAATGTTCACAACATAGCCAGAAAGAAGAGACTGTCTTCATGTACTTAAGTCGGCATTGTGCCTTTTGTATTTAATTCCGATCCAGTTTCTGTGTTTCATCGTCAACAAGAAGGTCAGAGGGATACAGTAAACCTGAAGTGAAGCATCGGAATCTATAACTAGTGTCACAGGAATGGTTCAAAACAGAGACAGTAGGAAGAGTCAGTCTTCTTGTACTTAAGTCGGCATTGTGCCTTTTGTATTTAATTCCGATGCAAATTCTGTGTTTCGTCGTAAATAAGACGGTCAGAGGGATACAGTAAACCTGAAGTGAAACATCGGAATCTATAACTAGTGTCACAGGAATGGTTCAAAGCATAGACAATAGGAAGGGTCAGTCTTCTTGTACTTAAGTCGGCATTGTGCTTTTCCTATTTAATTCCAATGCATTTTCTGTGATTCGTCGTCAATAAGAAGGACCAAGGGATGCAGTAAACCTGAAGTGAAGCAACGGAATCTATAACTAGTGTCACAGGAATTGTTCAAAACACAGACAGTAAGAAGAGTCAGTCTTCTTGTACTTAAGTCGGCATTGTGGCTTTTGTATTTAATTCCGACGCAATTTCTGTGTTTCATCGTCAATAAGGAGGTCCAAGTGATAAAGTAAACCTGTAGTGAATCATCGGAAACTATAACTAGTGTCACTGGAATGGTTCAAAACATAGACATTAAGAAGAGTCAGTCTTCTTGTACTTAAGTCGGCATTGTGCCTTTTCTATTTAATTCCGATGCAATTTCTGTGTTTCATCGTAAATAAGACGGTCAGAGGGATACAGTAAACCTGAAGTGAAGCATCGGAATCTATAACTAGTGTCACAGGAATGGTTCTAAACATAGACAGTAAGAAGAGTCAGTCTTCTTGTACTTAAGTCGGCATTGTGTTTTTTGAATTTAATTCCGATGCAATTTCTGTGTTTCATCGTCAATAAGAAGGTCAGAGGGATACAGTAAACCTGAAGTGAAGCATCCCAATCTATAACTAGTGTCACAGGAATGGTTCAAAACACAGACAGTAGGAAGAGTCAGTCTTCTTGTACTTAAGTCGGCATTGTGCCTTTTGTATATAATTCCGATGCAATTTCTGTGTTTCATCGTAAATACGAAGGTCAGAGGGATACAGTAAACCTGAAGTGAAGCATCGGAATCTATAACTAGTGTCACAGGAATGGTTCTAAACATAGACAGTGACAAGAGTCAGTCCTCTAGTACTTAAGTCGGCATTGTGCCTTTTGTATTTAATTCCGATGCAATTTCTGTGATTCATCGTCAATAAGAAGGTCAGAGGGATACAGTAAACCTGAAGTGAAGCATCGGAATCTATAACTAGTGTCACAGGAATGGTTCAAAACAGAGACAGTAGGAAGAGTCAGTCTTCTTGTACTTAAGTCGGCATTGTGCCTTTTGTATTTAATTCCGATGCAATTTCTGTGTTTCATCGTAAGTAAGAAGGTCAGAGGGATACAGTAAGTCTGAAGTGAAGCATCGGAATCTATAACTAGTGTCACAGGAATTGTTCAAAACATAGACAGTAAGAAGAGTCAGTCTTCTTGTACTTAAGTCAGCATTGTGCCTTTTGTATTTAATTCCGATGCAGTTTCTGTGTTTCATCGTCAATACGAAAGTCCAAGTGATACAGTAAACCTGAAGTGAATCATCGGAAACTACAACTAGAGTCACCGTAATGGTTCAAAACATAGACAGTAAGATGAGTCAGTCTTCTTGTACTTATGTCGGCATTGTGCCTTTTGTATTTAATTCCGATGCAATTTCTGTGTTTCATCGTAAATAAGACGGTCAGAGGGATACAGTAAACCTGAAGTGAAGCATCGGAATCTATAACTAGTGTCACAGGAATGGTTCTAAACATAGACAGTAAGAAGAGTCATTCTTCTTGTACTTAAGTCGGCATTGTGCCTTTTGTATTTAATTCCGATGCAATTTCTGTGTTTCATCGTCAATAAGAAGGTCCAAGGGATACTATAAATATGTAGTGAAGCATCGGAATCTAAAACTGGTCTCACAGGAAATGTTCACAACATAGCCAGAAAGAAGAGACTGCCTTCATGTACTTAAGTCGGCATTGTGCCTTTTATATTTAATTCCGATGCAGTTTCTGTGTTTCATCGACAATAAGAAGGTCAGAGGGAATCAGTAAACCTGAAGTGAAGAATCGGAATCTATAACTAGTGTCACAGGAATGATTAAAACATAGACAATAGGAAGGGTCAGTCTTCTTGTGCTTAAGTCGGCATTGTGCCTTTTGTATTTAATTCCGATGCAATTTCTGTGTTTCATTGTAAATAAGCAGGTCAGAGGGATACAGTAAACCTGAAGTGAAGCATCGGAATCTATAACTAGTGTCACAGGAATGGTTCTAAACATAGACAGTAAGAGAGTCAGTCTTGTTGTACTTAAGTCGGCATTGTGCTTTTTGAATTTATTTCCGATGCAATTTCTGTGTTTCATCGTCAATAAGAAGGTCAGAGGGATACAGTAAACCTGAAGTGAAGCATCGTAATCTATAACTAGTGTCACAGAAATGGTTCAAAACACAGAGAGTAAGAAGAGTCAGTCTTCTTGTACTTAAGTTGGCATTGTGCCTTTTGTATTAAATTCCGATGCTATTTCTGTTTCATCGTCGATAAGAAGGTCCAAGGGATACAGTAAACCTGAAGTGAAGCAACGTAATCTATAACTAGTGTCACAGGAATTGCTCAAAACATAGACAGTAAGAAGAGTCATTCTTCTTGTACTTAAGTCGGCAGTGTGCCTTTTTTATATAATTCAGATGCAAATTCTGTGTTTCATCGTCAATAAGAAGGTCCTAAGGATACAGTAAACCTGAAGTGAAGCTTCTGAATCTATAACTAGTGTCACAGGAATGGTTGAAAACATAGACAGTAAGAAGAGTCAGTCTTCTTGTACTTAAGTCGGCATTGTGCCTTTTGTATTTAATTCCGACGCAATTTCTGTGTTCCATCGTCAATAAGGAGGTCCAAGTGATAAAGTAAATCTGTAGTGAATCATCGGAAACTATAACTAGTGTCACTGGAATGGTTCAAAACATAGACAGTAAGAAGAGTCAGTCTTCTTGTACTTAAGTCGGCATTGTGCCTTTTGTATTTAATTCCGATGCATTTTCTGTGTTTCATCGTAAATAAGAAGGTCAGAGGGATACAGTAAACCTGAAGTGAAGCATCGGAATCTATAACTAGTGTCACAGGTATGGTTCTAAACATAGACAGTAAGAAGAGTCAGTCTTCTTGTACTTAAGTCGGCATTGTGCTTTTTGAATTTAATTCCGATGCAATTTCTGTGTTTCATCGTCAATAAGAAGGTCATAGGGATACAGTAAACCTGAAGTGAAGCATCCCAATCTGTAACTAGTGTCACAGGAATGGTTCAAAACAGAGACAGTAGGAAGAGTCAGTCTTTTTGTACTTAAGTCGTCATTGTGCCTTTTGTATATAATCCCGATGCAATTTCTGTGTTTCATCGTAAATACGAAGGTCAGAGGGATACAGTAAACCTGAAGTGAAGCATCGGAATCTATAACTAGTGTCACAGGAATGGTTCTAAACATAGACAGTAAGAAGAGTCAGTCTTCTTGTACTTAAGTCGGCATTGTGCCTTTTGTATTTAATTCCGATGCAATTTCTGTGTTTCATCGTAAATAAGAAGGTCAGAGGGATACAGTAAACCTGAAGTGAAGCATCGGAATCTATAACTAGTGTCACAGGTATGGTTCTAAACATAGACAGTAAGAAGAGTCAGTCTTCTTGTACTTAAGTCGGCATTGTGCTTTTTGAATTTATTTCCGATGCAATTTCTGTGTTTCATCGTCAATAAGAAGGTCATAGGGATACAGTAAACCTGAAGTGAAGCATCCCAATCTGTAACTAGTGTCACAGGAATGGTTCAAAACAGAGACAGTAGGAAGAGTCAGTCTTCTTGTACTTAAGTCGTCATTGTGCCTTTTGTATATAATTCCGATGCAATTTCTGTGTTTCATCGTAAATACGAAGGTCAGAGGGATACAGTAAACCTGAAGTGAAGCATCGGAATCTATAACTAGTGTCACAGGAATGGTTCTAAACATAGACAGTAACAAGAGTCAGTCCTCTTGTACTTAAGTCGGCATTGTGCCTTTTGTATTTAATTCCGATGCAGTTTCTGTGTTTCATCGTCAATACGAAAGTCCAAGTGATACAGTAAACCTGAAGTGAATCATCGGAAACTATAACTAGTGTCACCGTAATGGTTGAAAACATATACAGTAAGAAGAGTCAGTCTTCTTGTACTTAAGTCGGCATTGTGCCTTTTGTATTTTATTCCGATGCAATTTCTGTGTTTCATCGTAAATAAGAAGGTCAGAGGGATACAGTAAACCTGAAGTGAAGCATCGGAATCTATAACTAGTGTCACAGGAATGGTTCTAAACATAGACAGTAAGAAGAGTCATTCTTCTTGTACTTATGTCGGCATTGTGCCTTTTGTATTTAATTCCGATGCACTTTCTGTGTTTCATCGTCAATAAGAAGGTCCAAAGGATACTGTAAATATGTAGTGAAGCATCGGAATCTAAAAGTGGTCTCACAGGAAATGTTTACAACATAGCCAGAAAGAAGAGACTGTCTTCATGTACTTAAGTCGGCATTGTGCCTTTTGTATTTAATTCCGATGCAGTTTCTGTGTTTCATCGACAATAAGAAGGTCAGAGGGAATCAGTAAACCTGAAGTGAAGCATCGGAATCTATAACTAGTGTCACAGGAATGATTAAAACATAGACAATAGGAAGGGTCAGTCTTCCTGTACTTAAGTCGGCATTGTGCCTCTCCTATTTAATTCCAATGCAATTTCTGTGATTCGTGGTCAATAAGAAGGTCCAAGGGATGCAGTAAACCTGAAGTGAAGCAACGGAATCTATAACTAGTGTCACAGGAATTGTTCAAAACATAGACATTAAGAAGAGACAGTTTTCTTGTACTTAAGTCGGCATTGTGCCTTTTGTATTTAATTCCGATGCAATTTCTGTGTTTCATCGTCAATAAGAAGGTCAGAGGGATACAGTAAACCTGAAGTGAAGCATCGAAATCTATAACTAGTGTCACAGGAATGGTTCAAAACAGAGACAGTAGGAAGAGTCAGTCTTCTTGTACTTAAGTCGGCATTGTGCCTTTTGTATTTAATTCCGATGCAATTTCTGTCTTTCATCGTAAATAAGAAGGTCAGAGGGATACAGTAAACCTGAAGTGAAGCATCGGAATCTATAACTAGTGTCACAGGAATGGTTCTAAACATAGACAGGAAGAAGAGTCAGTCTACTTGTACTTAAGTCGGCATTATGCCTTTTGTATTTAATTCCGATGCAATTTCTGTGTTTCATCGTCAATAAGGAGGTCCAAGGGATACTATAAACATGTAGTGAAGCATCGGAATCTAAAACTGGTCTCACAGGAAATGTTCACAACATAGTCAGAAAGAAGAGACAGTCTTCATGTACTTAAGTCGGCATTTTGCCTTTTGTATTTAATTCCGATGCAGTTTCTGTGTTTCATCGTCAACAAGAAGGTCAGAGGGATACAGTAAACGTGAAATGAAGCATTGGAATCTATAACTAGTGTCACAGGAATGGTTCAAAACAGAGACAGTAGGAAGAGTCAGTCTTCTTGTACTTAAGTCGGCATTGTGCCTTTTGTATTTAATTCCGATGCAATTTCTGTGTTTCATCGTAAATAAGAAGCTCAGAGGGATACAGTAAACCTGAAGTGAAGCATCGTAATCTATAACTAGTGTCACAGAAATGGTTCAAAATACAGAGAGTATGGAGAGTCAGTCTTCTTGTACTTAAGTTGGCATTGTGCCTTTTGTATTAAATTCCGATGCTATTTCTGTTTCATCGTCGATAAGAAGGTCCAAGGGATACAGTAAACCTGAAGTGAAGCAACGAAATCTATAACTAGTGTCACAGGAATTGCTCAAAACATAGACAGTAAGAAGAGTCATTCTTCTTGTACTTAAGTGGGCAGTGTGCCTTTTTTATATAATTCAGATGCAAATTCTGTGTTTCATCGTCAATAAGAAGGTCCAAAGGATACAGTAAACCTGAAGTGAAGCTTCTGAATCTATAACTAGTGTCACAGGAATGGTTGAAAACATAGACAGTAAGAAGAGTCAGTCTTCTTGTACTTAAGTCGGCATATTGCCCTTTGTATTTAATTCCGATGCAATTTCTGTGTTTCATCCACAATAAGAAGGTCAGAGGGATACAGTAAACGTGAATTAAAGCATCGGAATCTATGACTAGAGTCACAGGAATGGTTCAAAACATAGACAATAGGAAGAGTCAGTCTTCTTGTACTTATGTCAGCATTGTGCCTTTTCTATCTAATTCCGTTGCAATTTCTGTGTTTCGTCGACAATAAGAGGGTCAGAGGGATACAGTAAACCTGAAGTGAAGCATCGGAATCTATAACTAGTGTCACAGGAATGGTTCAAAACATACACAGCAAGAAGTGTCAGTCTTCTTGTACTTAAGTCGGCATTGTGCTTTTTGTATTTAATTCCGATGCAATTTCTGTGTTTCATCGTCAATAACAAGTTCCAAGGGATACAGTAAATCTGAAGTGAAGCATCGTAATCTATAACTAGTGTCACAGGAATAGTTCAAAACATAGACAGTAAGAATAGTCAGTCTTCTTGTACTTCAATCGGCCTTGTGCCCTTTGTATTTAATTCCGATGCAATATCTGTGTTTCATCGTCAATAGGAAGGTACAAGGGATACAGTACACTTATAGTGAAGCATCGGATTCTAAAACTGGTCTCACAGGAAATGTTCAAATCATAGTCAGTAAGAAGAGTCAGTCTTGTTATACTTAAGTCGGCTTTGTGCCTTTTGTATTTAATTCTGAAGCAATATCTGTGTTTCATCGGCAATAAGAAGATCCAAGGGATACAGTAAATTTGAAGTGAAGCATCGAAATCTATAACTATTGTTACAGGAATTATTCAATGCATAGACTGTAAGAAGAGTCAGTCTTCTTGTACTTAATACGGCATGGTGCCTTTTGTATTTAATTCCGATGCAATTTCTGTGTTTCATCGTCAATAAGAAGGTCCAAGTGATACAGTAAACCTGAAGTGAATCATCGTAATCTATAACTAGTGTCACAGGAATGGTTCAAAACGTACACAGCAAGAAGTGTCAGTCTTCTTGTACTTAAGTCGGCATTGTGCCTTTTCTATCTAATTCCGATGCAATTTCTGTGTTTCATCGTCAATGAGAGGATCAGAGGGATACAGTAAACCTGAAGTGAAACATCGGAATCCATAACTAGTGTCACAGGAATGGTTCAAAACATAGACAATGGGAAGGGTCAGTCTTCTTGTACTTAAGTCGGCATTGTGCCTATCCTATTTAATTCCAATGCAATTTCTGTGATTCGTCGTCAATAAGAAGGTCCAAGGGATGCATTAAACCTGAAGTGAAGCAACGGAATCTATAACTAGTGTCACAGGAATTGTTCAAAACATAGACAGTAAGAAGAGTCAGTCTTCTTGTACTTAAGTCGGCATGGTGCCTTTTGTATTTAATTCCGAAGCAATTTCTGTGTTTCATCGTCAATAAGAAGGTCCAAGTGATATAGTAAACCTGAAGTGAATCATCGGAATCTATAACTAGTGTCACAGGAATGGTTCAAAACATAGACAGTAAGAAGAGTCAGTTTTCTTGTACTTAAGTCGGCATTGTGCCTTTTGTATTTAATTCCGATGCAATTTCTGTGTTTCATCGTAAATAAGAAGGTCAGTGGGAACCAGTAAACCTGACGTGAAGCATCGGAATCTATAACTAGTGTCACAGAAGTGGTTCTAAACATAGACAGTAAGAAGAGTCAGGCTTCTTGTACTTAAGTCTCCATTGTGCTTTTTGAATTTAATTCCGATGCAATTTCTGTGTTTCATCCTCAACAAGAAGGTCAGAGGGATACAGTAAACCTGAAGTGAAGCATCGGAATCTATAACTAGTGTCACAGGAATGGTTCAAAACAGAGACAGTAGGAAGAGTCAGTCTTCTTGTACTTAAGTCGGCTTTGTGCCTTTTGTATTTAATTCCGATGCAATTTCTGTGTTTCATCGAAAATAAGAAGGTCAGAGGGATACAGTAAACCTGAAGTGAAGCATCGGAATCTATAACTACTGTCACAGGAATGTTTCTAAACATAGACAGTAAGAAGAGTCAGTCTCCTTGTACTTAAGTCGGCATTGTGTTTTTGAATTTAATTCCGTTGCAATTTCTGTGTTTCATCGTCAATAAGAAGGTCAGAGCGATACAGTAAATCTGAAGTGAAGCATCGTAATCTTTAACTAGTGTCACAGGAATTGTTCAAAACATAGAGAGTAAGAAGTGTCAGTCTTCTTTTACTTAAGTCGGCATTGTGCTTTTTGTATTTAACTTCGATGCAATTTCTGTGTTTCATCGTCAATAACAAGGTCCAAGGGATACAGTAAATCTGAAGTGAAGCATCGTAATCTATAACTAGTGTCACAGGAATGGTTCAAAAGATAGACAGTAAGAATAGTCAGTCTTCTAGTAATTCAGTCGGCCTTGTGCCCTTTGTATTTAATTCCGATGCAATTTCTGTGTTTCATCGTCAATAGGAAGGTACAAGGGATACAGTACACTTATAGTGAAGCATCGGACTCTAAAACTGGTCTCACAGGAAATGTTCAAATCATAGTCAGTAAGAAGAGTCAGTCTTGTTATACTTAAGTCGGCATTGTGCCTTTTGTATTTAATTCTGAAGAAATTTCTGTGTTTCATCGTCAATAAGAAGCTCCAAGGGATACAGTAAATTTAAAGTGTAGCATCGAAATCTATAACAACTGTTACAGGATTATTCAATACATAGACTGTAAGAAGAGTCAGTCTTCTTGTACTTAATACGGCATTGTGCCATTTCTATCTAATTCCGATGCAATTTCTGTGTTTCATCGACAATAAGAATGTCAGAGGGATACAGTAAACCTGAAGTGAAGCATCAGAATCTATAACTAGTGTCACAGGAACGGTTCAAAACATAGACACTAGGAAGCGTCAGTCTTCTGGTACTTATGTCGGCATTGTGCATTTTCTTTTTGATTCCGATGGAATTTCTGTGTTTCATCGTCAATAAGAAGGTCCAAAGGGCAAAGTAAACCTGAAGTGAAGCTTCGGAATCTATAACTAGAGTCACATGAATGGTTCAAAACATAGACAGTAAGAAGAGTCAGTCTTCTTGTACTTAAGTCGGCACTGTGCCTTTTTTATTTAATTCCGATGCAATTTCTGTGTTTCATCGTCAGTAAGAGTGTCAGAGGGATACAGTAAACCTGAAGTGAAGCCTCGGAATCTATAACTAGAGTCACAGGAATTTTTCAAAACATAGAAAGTTGGATGAGTCAGCCTTCTTGTACTTAAGTCGGCATTGTGCCTTTTCTATTTAATGCCGATGCAATTTCTGTATTTCGTCTTCAATAAGAAGGTCCAAGGGATACAGTAAACCTAAAGTGAAGCATCGGAATCTAAAACCGGTCTCACAGGAAAGGTTCAAAACATAGAGAGTAAGAAGAGTCAGTCTTCTTGTACTTAAGTCGTCATTGTGCCTTTTGTATTTAATTCCGATGCTATTTCTGTGTTTCATCGTCGATAAGAAGGTCCAAGGGATACAGTAAACCTGAAGTGAAGCATCGGAATCTATAACTAGTGTCACAGGAATTGCTCAAAACACAGACAGTAAGAAGAGTCAGTCTTCTTGTACTTAAGTCGGCATTGTGCATTCTGTATTTAATTCCGATGCAATTTGTGTGTTTCATCATCAATAAGAAGGTCAGAGGGATACAGTAAACCTGAAGTGAAGCAACGGAATCTATAACTAGTGTCACAGGAATGGTTCAAAACATAGACAGTAGGAAGAGACAGTCTTCTTGTACTTAAGTCGGCATTGTGCCTTTTATATTAAATTCCGATGCAATTTCTGTGTTTCATCGTCGATAAGAAGGTCCAAGGGATACAGTAAACCTGAAGTGAAGCATCGGAATCTATAACTAGTGTCACAGGAATGGTTCTAAACATAGACAGTAAGAAGAGTCAGTCTTCTTGTACTTAAGTCGGCATTGTTCCTTTTGTATTTCATTCCGATGCAATTTCTGTGTTTCGTCCTCAATAAGAAGGTCCAAGGGATACAATAAACATATAGTGAAGCATCGGAATCTAAAACTGGTGTCACAGGAAATGTTCACAACTTAGTCAGAAAGAAGAGACAGACTTCTTGTACTTAAGTCGGCATTGTGCCTTTTGTATTTAATTCCGATGCAATTTCTGTGTTTCATCGTCAATAAGAAGGTGAGAGGGATACAGTAAACCTGAAGTGAAGCATCGGAATCTATAACTAGTGTCACAGGAATGGTTCAAAACAGAGACAGTACGAAGAGACAGTCTTCTTTTACTTAATTCGGCATAGTGCCTTTTCTATTTAATTCCGATGCAAATTCTGTGTTTCATCGTCAATTAGAAGGTCCAATTGATACAGTAAACCTGAAGTGAAGCATCGGAATCTATAACTAGTGTCACAGGAATGATTCAAAACATAGACAGTAAGAAGAGTCAGTCTTCTTGTACTTAAGTCGGCAATGTGCTTTTTCTATTTAATTCCGATGCAATTTCTGTGTTTCATCGTCAATAAGAGGGTCAGAGGGATACAGTAAACCTGAAGTGAAACATCGGAATCTATAACTAGTGTCACAGGAATGGTTCAAAACATAGACAATAGGAAGGGTCAGTCTTCTTGTACTTAAGTCGGCATTGTACTTGTATTTAATTCCGATGCAATTTCGGTGTTTCATCGTCAATAAGAAGGTCCAAGGGATACAGTAAACCTGAAGTGAAGCATAGGAATTTAAAACTGTTCTCACAGGAAATGTTCAAATCATAGTAAATAAGAAGAGTCAGTCTTCTTGTACTTAAGTCGGCATTGTGCCTTTTCTATGTAATTTTGATGCAATTTCTGTGTTTCGTCGTCAATAAAAGGTCCATGGGATACAGTAAACATGACGTGAAGCACCGGAATCTAAAACCGGTCTCTCAGGAAGGTTCAAAAGGTAGAGAGTAAGAAGAGCCAGTCATCTCTTATTTTAGTCGGCATTGTGCCTTTTGTATTTAATTCTGATGCCGTTTCTGTGTTACATCGTCGATAAGAAGGTCAGAGGGAATCAGTAAACCTGAAGTGAAGCATCGGAATCTATAACTAGTGTCACAGGAATGGTTAAAACATAGACAGTAGGAAGAGTCAGTCTTCTTGTACTTAAGACGGCATTGTGCCTTTTCTATTTAATTCCGATGCAATGTATGTGTTTCATCGTCAGTAAGAAGGTCCAAGGGATGCAGTATCCAAATAGTGAAGCATCGGAATCTAAAACTGGTCTCACAGGAAATGTTCACAACATAGTCAGAAAGTAGAGACAGTCTTCATGTACTTAAGTCGGCATTGTGCCTTTTGTATTTAATTCCGATGCAGTTTCTGTGTTTCATCGTCAACAAGAAGGGCAGAGGGATACAGTAAACCTGAAGTGAAGCATCGGAATCTATAACTAGTGTCACAGGAATTGCTCAAAACACAGACAGTAAGAAGAGTCAGTCTTCTTGTACTTAAGTCGGCATTGTGCATTCTGTATTTAATTCCGATGCAATTTGTGTGTTTCATCATCAATAAGAAGGTCAGAGGGATACAGTAAACCTGAAGTGAAGCAACGGAATCTATAACTAGTGTCACAGGAATGGTTCAAAACATAGACAGTAGGAAGAGACAGTCTTCTTGTACTTAAGTCGGCATTGTGCCTTTTATATTAAATTCCGATGCAATTTCTGTGTTTCATCGTCGATAAGAAGGTCCAAGGGATACAGTAAACCTGAAGTGAAGCATCGGAATCTATAACTAGTGTCACAGGAATGGTTCTAAACATAGACAGTAAGAAGAGTCAGTCTTCTTGTACTTAAGTCGGCATTGTTCCTTTTGTATTTCATTCCGATGCAATTTCTGTGTTTCGTCCTCAATAAGAAGGTCCAAGGGATACAATAAACATATAGTGAAGCATCGGAATCTAAAACTGGTGTCACAGGAAATGTTCACAACTTAGTCAGAAAGAAGAGACAGACTTCTTGTACTTAAGTCGGCATTGTGCCTTTTGTATTTAATTCCGATGCAATTTCTGTGTTTCATCGTCAATAAGAAGGTGAGAGGGATACAGTAAACCTGAAGTGAAGCATCGGAATCTATAACTAGTGTCACAGGAATGGTTCAAAACAGAGACAGTAGGAAGAGACAGTCTTCTTTTACTTAATTCGGCATAGTGCCTTTTCTATTTAATTCCGATGCAAATTCTGTGTTTCATCGTCAATTAGAAGGTCCAATTGATACAGTAAACCTGAAGTGAAGCATCGGAATCTATAACTAGTGTCACAGGAATGATTCAAAACATAGACAGTAAGAAGAGTCAGTCTTCTTGTACTTAAGTCGGCAATGTGCTTTTTCTATTTAATTCCGATGCAATTTCTGTGTTTCATCGTCAATAAGAGGGTCAGAGGGATACAGTAAACCTGAAGTGAAACATCGGAATCTATAACTAGTGTCACAGGAATGGTTCAAAACATAGACAATAGGAAGGGTCAGTCTTCTTGTACTTAAGTCGGCATTGTACTTGTATTTAATTCCGATGCAATTTCGGTGTTTCATCGTCAATAAGAAGGTCCAAGGGATACAGTAAACCTGAAGTGAAGCATAGGAATTTAAAACTGTTCTCACAGGAAATGTTCAAATCATAGTAAATAAGAAGAGTCAGTCTTCTTGTACTTAAGTCGGCATTGTGCCTTTTCTATGTAATTTTGATGCAATTTCTGTGTTTCGTCGTCAATAAAAGGTCCATGGGATGCAGTAAACATGACGTGAAGCACCGGAATCTAAAACCGGTCTCTCAGGAAGGTTCAAAAGGTAGAGAGTAAGAAGAGCCAGTCATCTCTTATTTTAGTCGGCATTGTGCCTTTTGTATTTAATTCTGATGCCGTTTCTGTGTTACATCGTCAATAAGAAGGTCAGAGGGAATCAGTAAACCTGAAGTGAAGCATCGGAATCTATAACTAGTGTCACAGGAATGGTTAAAACATAGACAGTAGGAAGAGTCAGTCTTCTTGTACTTAAGACGGCATTGTGCCTTTTCTATTTAATTCCGATGCAATGTATGTGTTTCATCGTCAGTAAGAAGGTCCAAGGGATGCAGTATCCAAATAGTGAAGCATCGGAATCTAAAACTGGTCTCACAGGAAATGTTCACAACATAGTCAGAAAGTAGAGACAGTCTTCATGTACTTAAGTCGGCATTGTGCCTTTTGTATTTAATTCCGATGCAGTTTCTGTGTTTCATCGTCAACAAGAAGGGCAGAGGGATACAGTAAACCTGAAGTGAAGCATCGTAATCTATAACTAGTGTCACAGGAATTTTTTCAAAACAGAGACAGTAGGAAGAGTCAGTCTTCTTGTACTTAAGTCGGCATTGTGCCTTTTGTATTTAATTCCGATGCAAATTCTGTGTTTCGTCGTCAATAAGAAGGTCCAAGGGATACAGTAAACCCGAAGTGAAGCATCGGAATCTGTAACTAGTGTCACAGGAATGGTTCAAATCATAGACACTAAGAAGAGTCAGTCTTCTTGTACTTAAGTCGGCATTGTGCCTTTTCTATTTAATTCCAATGCAATTTCTGTGTTTCATCGTCAATAACACGGTCAGAGGGATACAGTAAACTTGAAGTGAAGCATCGGATCCTATAACTAGTGTCACAGGAATGGTTCAAAACCTAGACAGTAGGAAGGGTCAGTCTTCTTGTACTTAAGCCGGCATTGTGCCTTTCCTATTTAATTCCGATGCAATTTCTGTGTTTCATCGTCAATAAGAAGGTCTGAGGGATACAGTAAACCTGAAGTGAACCATCGGAATCTATAACTAGTGTCACAGGAATGGTGCCAAGCATAGACAGTAGGAAAAGTCAGTCTTCTTGTACTTAAGTCGGCATTGTGCTTTTCTATTTAATTCCGATGCAGTTTCTGTGTTTCGTCGTCAATTCGAAGGTCAGAGGGATAGAGTAAACCTTAAGTGAAGCATCGGAATCTATAACTAGTGTCACAGGAATGGATCAAAGCATACACAGCATGAAGAGTCAGTCTTCTTGTACTTAAGTCGGCATTGTGCCTTTTGTATTTAATTCGGATGCAATTTGTGTGTTTCATCGTCAATAAGAAGGTCCAAGCGATACAGTAAACCTGAAGTGATGCATCGGAATCTATAACTAATGTCACAGGAATGGTTCAAACATAGACAGTAGGAAGTGTCAGTCTTCTTGTACTTAAGTCGTCATTGTGCTCTTTGTATTTAATTCCGATGCAATTTCTGTGTTTCATCGTCAATAAGAAGGTCTGAGGGATACAGTAAACCTGAAGTGAACCATCGGAATCTATAACTAGTGTCACAGGAATGGTTCAAACATAGACAGTAGGAAGTGTCAGTCTTCTTGTACTTAAGTCGGCATTGTGCAATTTGTATTTAAGTCCGATGCAATGTATGTGTTTCATCGTCAATAAGAAGGTCCAAGGGATGCGGTAACCATATAGTGAAGCATCGGAATCTGACACTGGTCTCACAGGAAATGTTCACAACATAGTCAGTAAGAAGACTCAGTCTTCTTGTACTTAAGTCGGCATTGTGCATTTTGTATTTAATTCCGATGCAGTTTCTGTGTTTCGTCGTCAATACGAAGGTCAGAGGGAGACAGTAAACCTTAAGTGAAGCATCGGAAACTATAACTAGTGTCACAGGAATGGTTCAAATCATACACAGCAAGAAGAGTCAGTCTTCTTGTACTTAAGTCGGCATTGTGCTTTTTGTATTTAATTCCGATGCAATTTGTGTGTTCCATCGTCAATAAGAACGTCCAAGCGAGACAGTAAACCTGTTAAGTGATGCATTGGAATCTATAACTAGTGTCACACGAGTGGTTCATAACATAGACAGTATTAAGTGTCAGTCTTCTTGTACTTAAGTCGGCATTGTGCCTTTTGTATTTAATTCCGATGCAGTTTCTATGTTTCGTCGTCAATACGAAGGTCAGAGGGAGACAGTAACCCTTAAGTGAAGCATCGGTATCTATAACTAGTGTCACAGGAATGGTTCAAAAAATAGACAGTAAGATGAGTCAGTCTTCTTGTACGTAAGTCGGCATTGTGCATTTTCTATTTAATTCCGAGGCAAATACTGTGTTTCATCATCTAGAAGAAGGTCAGAGGGATGCAGTAAACCTGAAGTGAAACATCAGAATCTATAACTGGTGTCACAGAAAAGGTTCAAAACATAGACAGTAAGAAACGTCTGTCGTCTTGTACTTAAGTCGACACTGTGCCTTTTGTATTTAATTCCGATGCAATTTCGGTGTTTCATCGTCAATAAGAAGGTCTGAGGGATACAGTAAACCTAAAGTGAAGCTTCAGAATCTATAACTAGTGTCACAGGAATGGTTCAAAACATACACAGCGAGAAGAGTCAGTCTTCTTGTACTTAAGTCGGCATTGTGCCTTTTGTATTTAATTCCGATGCAATTTGTGTGTTTCATTGTCAGTACGAAGGTCAGAGGGATAGAGTAAACCTTAAGTGAAGCATGGGAATCTATTACTAGTGTCACAGGAATGGTTCAAAACATACACAGCAAGAAGAGTCAGTCTTCTTGTACTTAAGTCTGCATTGTGCCTTTTGTATTTAATTCCGATGCAATTTGTGTGTTTTATCGTCAATAAGAAGGTCCAAGGGATACAGTAAACCTGAAGTGATGCATCGGAATCCATAACTAGTGTCACAGGAATGGTTCAAACATAGACAGTAGGAAGTGTCATCTACTTGTACTTAATTTGGCATTGTGCCATTTGTATTTAATTCCGATGCAATTTCTGTGTTTCATCGTCAATAAGAAGGTCAAGGGATACAGTAAACCTGAAGTGAAGCATCGGAATCTATAACTAGTGTCACAGGAATGGTTCAAACATAGACAGTAAGAAGAGTCATTCTTCTTGTACTTAAGTCGGCATTGTGCCTTTTGTATTTAATTTTGATGCAATTTCTGTGTTTCATCGCCAATAAGAAGGTCCAAGGGATACAGTAAACACATAGTGAAGCATCGGAATCTAAAACTGGTCTCACAGGAAATTTTCAAATCATAGTAAGTAAGAAGAGTCAGTCTTCTCGTACTTAATTCGGCATTGTGCCTTTTCTATGTAATTTTGATGCAATTTCTGTGTTTCGTCGTCAATAAGAAGGTCCAAGGGATACAGTAAACATTAAGTGAAGCACCGGAATCTAAAACCGGTCTCTCAGGAAAGGTTCAAAACATAGAGAGTAAGGAGAGCCAGTCATCTTGTATTTCAGTCGGCATTGTGCCTTTTGTATTTAATTCCGATGCAGTTTCTGTGTTTCATCGTCAACAAGAAGGTCAGAGGGAACAGTAAACCTGAAGTGAAGCATCGGAATCTGTAACTAGTGTCACAGGAATGGATAAAACATAGACAGTAGGAAGGGTCAGTCTTCTTGTACTTAAGTCGGCATTGTGCCTTTTGTATTTAATTTCGATGCAATTTCTGTGTTTCATCGTCAATAAGAAGGTCCAAGGGATACAGTAAACACATAGTGGAGCATCGGAATCTAAAACTGGTCTCACAGGAAATGTTCAAATCATAGTAAGTAAGAAGAGTCAGTCTTCTTTTACTTAAGTAGGCATTGTGCCTTTTCTATGTACTTTTGATGCAATTTCTGTGTTTCGTCGTCAATAAGAAGGTCCAAGGGATACAGTGAACCTGAAGTGAAGCACCGGAATCTAAAACCGGTCTCTCAGGAAAGGTTCAAAACATAGAGAGTAAGAAGAGCCAGTCATCTCGTATTTTAGTCTTCATTGTGCCTTTTGTATTTAATTCTGATGCAGTTTCTGTGTTTCATCGTCAATAAGAACGTCAGAGGGAATCAGTAAACCTGAAGTGAAGCATCGGAATCTATAACTAGTGTCACAGGAATGGTTAAAACATAGACAGTAGCAAGAGTCAGTCTTCTTGTACTTAAGTCGGCATTGTGCCTTTTCTATTTAATTCCGGTGCAATGTATGTGTTTCATTGTCAATAAGAAGGTCCAAGGGATTCAGTAACCATATAGTGAAGCGTCGGAATCTAAAACCGATCTCACAGGAAATGTTCACAACATAGTCAGAAAGTAGAGACAGTCTTCATGTACTTAAGTCGGCATTGTGCCTTTTGTATTTAATTCCGATGCAGTTTCTGTGTTTCATCGTCAACAAGAAGGTCAAAGGGATACAGTAAACCTGAAGTGAAGCATCGTAACTATAACTAGTGTCACAGGAATGGTTCTAAACAGAGACAGTAGGAAGAGTCAGTCTTCTTGTACCTAAGTCGGCATTGTGCCTTTTGTATTTAATTCCGATGCAAATTCTGTGTTTCGTCGTCAATAAGAAGGTCCAAGGGATATAGTAAACCTGAAGTGAGGCATCGGAATCTGTAACTAGTGTCACAGGAATGGTTCAAAACATAGACAGTAAGAAGAGTCAGTCTTCTTGTACTTAAGTCGGCATTGTGAATTTTCTATTTAATTCCGATGCAATTTCTGTGTTTCATCGTCAATAACACGGTCAGAGGGATACAGTAAACTTGAAGTGAAGCATCGGATCCTATAACTAGTGTCACAGGAATGGTTCAAAACCTAGACAGTAGGAAGGGTCAGTCTTCTTGTACTTAAGCCGGCATTGTGCCTTTCCTATTTAATTTCGATGCAATTTCTGTGTTTCATCGTCAATAAGAAGGTCCAAGGGATACAGTAAACACATAGTGGAGCATCGGAATCTAAAACTGGTCTCACAGGAAATGTTCAAATCTTAGTAAGTAAGAAGAGTCAGTCTTCTTTTACTTAAGTAGGCATTGTGCCTTTTCTATGTACTTTTGATGCAATTTCTGTGTTTCGTCGTCAATAAGAAGGTCCAAGGGATACAGTGAACCTGAAGTGAAGCACCGGAATCTAAAACCGGTCTCTCAGGAAAGGTTCAAAACATAGAGAGTAAGAAGAGCCAGTCATCTCGTATTTTAGTCTTCATTGTGCCTTTTGTATTTAATTCTGATGCAGTTTCTGTGTTTCATCGTCAATAAGAACGTCAGAGGGAATCAGTAAACCTGAAGTGAAGCATCGGAATCTATAACTAGTGTCACAGGAATGGTTAAAACATAGACAGTAGCAAGAGTCAGTCTTCTCGTACTTAAGTCGGCATTGTGCCTTTTCTATTTAATTCCGGTGCAATGTATGTGTTTCATTGTCAAAAAGAAGGTCCAAGGGATTCAGTAACCATATAGTGAAGCGTCGGAATCTAAAACCGATCTCACAGGAAATGTTCACAACATAGTCAGAAAGTAGAGACAGTCTTCATGTACTTAAGTCGGCATTGTGCCTTTTGTATTTAATTCCGATGCAGTTTCTGTGTTTCATCGTCAACAAGAATGTCTGAGGGATACAGTAAACCTGAAGTGAACCATCGGAATCTATAACTAGTGTCACTGGAATGGTGCAAAGCATAGACAATAGGAAGAGTCAGTCTTCTTGTACTTAACTCGGCATTGTGCATTTCTATTTAATTCCGATGCAGTTTCTGTGTTTCGTCGTCAATACGAAGGTCAGAGGAATAGAGTAAACCTTAAGTAAAGCATCGGGATCTATAACTAGTGTCACAGGAATGGATCAAAACGTACACAGCATGAAGAGTCAGTCTTCTTGTACTTAAGTCGGCATTGTGCCTTTTGTATTTAATTCCGATGCAATCTAAAACCCGTCTCCCAGGAAAAGTTCAAAGCATAGAGAGTATGAAGAGCCAGTCATCTTGTATTTGAGTCGGCATTGTGCCTTTTGTATATAATTCCGATGCAATTTCTTTGTTTTATCGTCAATAAGAAGGTCAGAGGGATACAGTAAACCTGTAGTGAAGCATCGGATCTACAACTACTATCACAGGAATGGTTAAAACATAGACAGTAGGAAGAGTCAGTTTTCTTGTACTTAAGTCGGCATTGTGCCTTTTGTATTTAATCCTGATTCAATTTCTGTGTTTAGTCGTCAATAAGATGGTCCAAGGGATACAGTAAACCTGAAGTGAAGCATCGGAATCTATAACTAGTGTCACAGGAATGGTTCAAAACATAAACAGTAAGAAGAGTCAGTCTTCTTGTACTTAAGTCGGCAATGTGCCTTTTCTATTTAATTCAGATGCTATTTCTGTGTTTCATCGTCGATAAGAAGGTCCATGGGATACAGTAAACCTGAAGTGAAGCATCGGAATCTATAACTAGTGTCACAGGAATTGCTCAAAGCATAGACAGTAAGAAGAGTCAGTCTTCTTGTTCTTAAGTCGGCATTGTGCCTTTTGTATTTAATTCCGATGCAAATTTTGTGTTTCATCGTCAATAAGAAGGTCCAAAGGGTACAGTAACCCAGAAGTAAAGCTTCGGAAACTATAACTAGGGTCGCAGGAATGGTTCAAATCATAGACAGTAAGAAGAGTCAGTCTTCTTGTACTTAAGTCGGCATTGTGCCTTTTGTATTTAATTCCGATGCAATTTATGCGTTTCATAGTCAATAAGAGTGGCAGAGGGATACAGTAAACCTGAAGTGAAGCATCGGAATCTATAACTAGTGTCACAGGAATGGTTCAAAACATAGACAGTTGGAAGAGTCTGTCTTCTTGTACTTAAGTCGGCATTGTGCCTTTTCTATTTAATTCCGATGCAATTTCTGTGTTTCGTCGTCAATAAGAAGGTCCAAGGGATACAGTAAACCTGAAGTGGAGCATCATAATCTATATCTAGTGTCACATGAAATGTTGAAAACATAAACATGGAAGAGTCAGTCTTCTTGTACTTATGTCGGCATTGTGCCTTTTGTATTTAATTCCGATGCAATTTCTGTGTTTCGTCGTCAATAAGAAGGTCCAAGGGATACAGCAAATTTGAAGTGAAGCATCGAAATCTACAACTATTGTTACAGGAATTATTCAATACATAGACTGTAAGAAGAGTCAGTCTTCTTGTACTTATTACGGCATTGTGCCTTTTCTATCTAATTCCGATGCAATTTCTGTGATTCATCGACAATAAGAATGTCAGAGGGATACAGTAAACCTGAAGTGAAGCCCGGAATCTATAACTAGTGTTACAGGAATGATTCAAAACATAGACACTACGAAGCGTCAGTCTTCTTATACTTATGTCGGCATTGTGCCTTTTCCTTTTGATTCCGATGCAATTTCTGTGTTTCATCGTCAATAAGAAGGTCCAAAGGACAAAGTAAACCTGAAGTGAAGCTTCGGAATCTATAACTAGTGTCACAGGAATGGTTCAAAACATAGACAGTAAGAAGAGTCAGTCTTCTTGTACTTAAGTCGGCACTGTGCCTTTTGTATTTAATTCCGATGCAATTTCTGTGTTTCATCGTCAGTTAGAGTGTCAAAGGGATACAGTATACCTGAAGTGCAGCCTCGGAATCTATAAGTAGTGTCACAGGAATTTTTCAAAACATAGACAGTTGGATGAGTCAGCCTTCTTGTACTTAAGTCGGCATTGTGCCTTTTCTATTTAATGCCGATGCAATTTGTGTGTTTCGTCGTCAATAAGAAGGTCCAAGGGATACACTAAATTGAAGTGAAGCATCGGAATCTGAAATCGGTCTCACAGGAAAGGTTCAAAACATAGAGAGTAAGAAGAGCCAGTCATATTGTATTTGAGTCGGCATTGTGCCTTTTGTATTTAATTCCGTTGCAATTTCTGTGTTTCATCGTCAATAAGAAGGTCAGAGAGATACAGTAAACCTGAAGTGAAGCATCGGAATCTATAACTAGTGTCACAGGAATGGTTAAAACATAGACAGTAGGAAGAGTCAGTCTTCTTGTACTTAAGTCCGCATTGTGCCTTTTGTATTTAATCCTAATTAGATTTCTGTGTTTCGTCGTCAATATGAAGGTCCAAGGAATACAGTAAACCTGAAGTGAAGCATCGGAATCCATAACTGGTGTCACAGGAATGATTCAAAACATAGACAGTAAGAAGAGTCAGTCTTCTTGTACTTAAGTCGGCATTGTGCCTTTTGTATTTAACTCTGATGCTACTTATGTGTTTCATCGTCGATAAGAAGGTCCAAGGTATACAGTAAACCTGAAGTGAAGAATCGGAATCCATAACTAGTGTCACAGGAATTGCTCAAAACATAGACAGAAAGAAGAGTCAGTCTTCTTGTACTTAAGTCGTCATTGTGCATTTGTATTTAATTCCGATGCAAATTCTGTGTTTCATCGTCAATAAGAAGGTCCAAAGGATACAGCAAACCTGAAGTGAAGCTTCAGAATCTATAACTAGTGTCACAGGAATGGTTCAAATCTTAGACAGTAAGAAGAGTCAGTCTTCTTGTACTTAAAACGGCATTGTGACTTTTGTATTTAATTCCGATGCAATTTCTGTGTTTCATCGTCAATAAGAGTGTCAGAGGAATACAGTAAACCTGAAGTGGAGCATCGGAATCTATATCTACTGTCACAGGAATGGTTGAAAACATAAACACGGAAGAGTCAGTCTTCTTGTACTTATGTCGGCATTGTGCCTTTTGTATTTAATTCCGATGCAATTTCTGTGTTTCGTCGTCAATAAGAAGGTCCAAGGGATACTGTAAACCTTAGGGGAAGCATCGGAATCTATAACCAGTGTCACAGAAAAGGTTCAAAACATAGACAGTAAGAAGAGTCTGACTTCTTGTACTTAAGTCGGCCTTGTGCCTTTTGTATTTAATTTTGATGCAATTTCTGTGTTTCATCGTCAATAAGAAGGTCCAAGGGATACAGTAAGCATATAGTGAAGCATCGGAATCTAAAAGTGGTCTCACAGGAAATGTTCACAACATAGTCAGTAAGAAGAGTCAGTCTTCTTGTACTTAAGACGGCACTGTGCCGTTTGTATTTAATTCCGATGCAATTTCTGTGTTTCATCGTCAATAAGAAGGTCAGAGGGGTACAGTAAACCTGAAGTGAAGCATCGGAATCTATAACTAGTTTCACAGGAATGGTTCAAATCATAGACAGTAGGAAGAGTCAGTCTTCATGTACTTAAGTCGGCATTGTGCATTTTCTATTTAATTCCGATGCAATTTCTATGTTTCGTCGTCAATAAGAAGGTCAGAGGGGTACAGTAAACCTGAAGTGAAGCATCGGAATCTATAACTAGTTTCACAGGAATGGTTCAAAACATACACAGCAAGAAGAGTCAGTCTTCTTGTTCTTAAGTCGGCATTGTGCATTTTGTATTTCATTCCGATGCAATCTCTGTGTTTCATCATCAATAAGAAGGTCCAAGGGATACAGTAAACCTGAAGTGAAGCATCGGAATCTATAACTAGTGTCACAGGAATGGTTCAAAGCATAGACAGTAGGAAGAGTCAGTCTTCTTGTGCGTAAGTCGGCATTGTGCCTCTTGTATTTAATTCCGATGCAATTTCTGTGTTGCATCGTCAATAAGAAGGTCCAAGGGATACAGTGAATATATAGTGAATCATCGGAATCTAAAACTGGTCTCACAGAAAATGTTCAAATCATAGTCAGTAAGAAGAGTCAGTTTTCTTATACTTAAGTCGGCTTTGTGCCTTTTGTACTTAATTCCGATGCAATTTCTGTGTTTCATCCTCAATAAGAAGGTCCAAGGGATACAGTAAGCATATAGTGAAGCATCGGAATCTAAAAGTGGTCTCACAGGAAATGTTCACAACATAGTCAGTAAGAAGAGTCAGTCTTCTTGAATTTAATTCCGATGCAATTTCTGTGTTTCATCGTCAATAAGAAGGTCAGAGGGGTACAGTAAACCTGAAGTGAAGCATCGGAATCTATAACTAGTTTCACAGGAATGGTTCAAATCATAGACAGTAGGAAGAGTCAGTCTTCATGTACTTAAGTCGGCATTGTGCATTTTCTATTTAATTCCGATGCAATTTCTGTGTTTCGTCGTCAATAAGAAGGTCCAAGGGATACAGTAAACCTGAAGTGAAGCATTGGAATGTATATCTAGTGTCACAGGAAAGGTTCAAAACATAGACAGTAAGAAGAGTCAGTCTTCTTGTACATGAGTCGGCATTGTGCCTTTTGTATTTAATTCCGATGCAATTACTGAGTTTCATCGTCAATAGGAAGGTCAGAGGGATACAGCAAACATGAACTGAAGCATCGGAATATATAACTAATGTCACAGGAATGGTTCAAAACATACACAGCAAACAGAGTCAGTCTTCTTGTACTTAAGTCGGCATTGTTCCTTTTGTAGTTAATTCCGATGCGATTTGTGTGTTTCATCGTCAACAAGAAGGTCAAAGGGATACAGTAAACATATAGTGAAGCATCGGAATGTAAAACTGGTCCCACAGGAAATGTTCAAATCATAGTCAGTAAGAAGAGTCAGTCTTCTTGTACTTATGTCGGCATTGTGCCTTTTCTATTTAATTCCGTTGCAATTTCTGTGTTTCGTCGTCAATAAGAAGGTCCATGGGATACTGTAAACCTGAAGTGAAGCAGCGGAATCTAAAACCGTCTCACAGGAAAAGTTCAAAAAATAGGGAGTAAGAAGAGCCAGTCTCCTTGTATTTGAGTCGGCATTGTGCCATTTCTATTTAATTCCGATGCAATTTCTGTGTTTCATCGTCAACAACAAGGTCAAAGGGATACAGTAAACCAGTAGTGAAGCATCGGAATCTATAACTAGTGACACAGGAATGGTTAAAACATAGACAGTAGGATGGGTCAGTCTTCTTGTACTTAAGTCGGAATTGTGCCTTTTGTATTTAATCCCGATTCAATTTCTGTGTTTCATCGTCAATAAGAAGGTCCAAGGGATACAGTAAACATATTGTTAAGCATCGGAATCTAAAACTGGTCGCACAGGAAATGTTCAAATCATAGTCAGTAAGAAGAGTCAGTCTTCTTGTACTTATGTCGGCATTGTGCCTTTTCTATTTAATTCCGTTGCAATTTCTGTGTTTCGTCGTCAATAAGAAGGTCCATGGGATACTGTAAACCTGAAGTGAAGCATCGGAATCTAAAACCGTCTCACAGGAAAAGTTCAAAAAATAGGGAGTAAGAAGAGCCAGTCTCCTTGTATTTGAGTCGGCATTGTGCCATTTCTATTTAATTCCGATGCAATTTCTGTGTTTCATCGTCAACAACAAGGTCAAAGGGATACAGTAAACCAGTAGTGAAGCATCGGAATCTATAACTAGTGACACAGGAATGGTTAAAACATAGACAGTAGGATGGGTCAGTCTTCTTGTACTTAAGTCGGAATTGTGCCTTTTGTATTTAATCCCGATTCAATTTCTGTGTTTCGTCGTCAATAAGAAGGTCCACAGGATACAGTAGAAATGAAGTGAAGCATCGGAATCTAAAACCGGTCTCACAGGAAAGATTCAAATCATAGAGAGTAAGAAGAGCCAGTCATCATGTATTTGGGTCGGCATTGTGCCTTTTGTATTTAATTCCGATGCAATTTCTGTGTTTCATCGTCAATAACAAGGACCAAGGGATACAGTAAACCTGAAGTGGAGCATCGTAATCTATAAGTAATGTCACAGGAATGGTTCAAAACATACACAGCAAAAAGAGTCAGTCTTCTTGTACTTATGTCGGCATTGTGCCTTTGTATTTAATTCAGATGCAATTTCTGTGTTTCATCGTCAACAAGAAGGTCAATGGGATACAGTAAACAAATAGTGAAGCATCGGAATGTAAAACTGGTCTCACAGGAAATGTTCAAATCATAGTCAGTAAGAAGAGTCAGTCTTCATGTGCTTATGTCTGCATTGTACCTTTTCTATTTAATTCCGATGCAATTTCTGTGTTTCGTCGTCAATAAGAACGTCCGAGGGATAGAGTAAACCTAAAGTGAAGCATCGGAATCTAAAACCCGTCTCCCAGGAAAAGTTCAAAGCATAGAGAGTAAGAAGAGCCAGTCATCTTGTATTTGGGTCGGCATTGTGCCTTTTGTATATAATTCCGATGCAATTTCTTTGTTTTATCGTCAATAAGAAGGTCAGAGGGATACAGTAAACCTGTAGTGAAGCATCGGATCTATAACTACTGTCACAGGAATGGTTAAAACATAGACAGTAGGAAGAGTCAGTCTTCTTGTACTTAAGTCGGCTTTGTGCCTTTTGTATTTAATCCTGATTCAATTTCTGTGTTTAGTCGTCAATAAGATGGTCCAAGGGATACAGTAAACCTGAAGTGAAGCATCGGAATCTATAACTAGTGTCACAGGAATGGTTCAAAACATAAACAGTAAGAAGAGTCAGTCTTCTTGTACTTAAGTCGGCAAGGTGCCTTTTCTATTTATTTCAGATGCTATTTCTGTGTTTCATCGTCGATAAGAAGGTCCAAGGAATACAGTAAACCTGAAGTGAAGCATCGGAATCTATAACTAGTGTCCCAGGAATTGCTCAAAGCATAGACAGTAAGAAGAGTCAGTCTTCTTGTTCTTAAGTCGGCATTGTGCCTTTTGTATTTAATTCCGATGCAAATTTTGTGTTTCATCGTCAATAAGAAGGTCCAAAGGGTACAGTAACCCAGAAGTAAAGCTTCGGAAACTATAACTAGGGTCGCAGGAATGGTTCAAATCATAGACAGTAAGAAGAGTCAGTCTTCTTGTACTTAAGTCGGCATTGTGCCTTTTGTATTTAATTCCGATGCAATTTATGTGTTTCATAGTCAATAAGAGTGGCAGAGGGATACAGTAAACCTGAAGTGAAGCATCGGAATCTATAACTAGTGTCACAGGAATGGTTCAAAACATAGACAGTTGGAAGAGTCTGTCTTCTTGTACTTAAGTCGGCATTGTGCCTTTTCTATTTAATTCCGATGCAATTTCTGTGTTTCGTCGTCAATAAGAAGGTCCAAGGGATACAGTAAACCTGAAGTGGAGCATCGTAATCTATATCTAGTGTCACATGAAATGTTGAAAACATAAACATGGAAGAGTCTGTCTTCTTGTACTTAAGTCGGCATTGTGCCTTTTCTATTTAATGCCGATGCAATTTGTGTGTTTCATCATCAATAAGAAGGTCCAAGGGATACAGTAAACCTGAAGTGAAGCATCGGAATCTATAACTAGTGTCACAGGAATGGTTCAAAGCATAGACAGTAGGAAGAGTCAGTCTTCTTGTGCGTAAGTCGGCATTGTGCCTCTTGTATTTAATTCCGATGCAATTTCTGTGTTTCATCGTCAATAAGAAGGTCCAAGGGATACAGTGAATATATAGTGAATCATCGGAATCTAAAACTGGTCTCACAGAAAATGTTCAAATCATAGTCAGTAAGAAGAGTCAGTTTTCTTATACTTAAGTCGGCTTTGTGCCTTTTGTACTTAATTCCGATGCAATTTCTGTGTTTCATCCTCAATAAGAAGGTCCAAGGGATACAGTAAGCATATAGTGAAGCATCGGAATCTAAAAGTGGTCTCACAGGAAATGTTCACAACATAGTCAGTAAGAAGAGTCAGTCTTCTTGTACTTAAGACGGCACTGTGCCGTTTGTATTTAATTCCGATGCAATTTCTGTGTTTCATCGTCAATAAGAAGGTCAGAGGGGTACAGTAAACCTGAAGTGAAGCATCGGAATCTATAACTAGTTTCACAGGAATGGTTCAAATCATAGACAGTAGGAAGAGTCAGTCTTCATGTACTTAAGTCGGCATTGTGCATTTTCTATTTAATTCCGATGCAATTTCTGTGTTTCGTCGTCAATAAGAAGGTCCAAGGGATACAGTAAACCTGAAGTGAAGCATTGGAATGTATATCTAGTGTCACAGGAAAGGTTCAAAACATAGACAGTAAGAAGAGTCAGTCTTCTTGTACATGAGTCGGCATTGTGCCTTTTGTATTTAATTCCGATGCAATTACTGAGTTTCATCGTCAATAGGAAGGTCAGAGGGATACAGCAAACATGAACTGAAGCATCGGAATATATAACTAATGTCACAGGAATGGTTCAAAACATACACAGCAAACAGAGTCAGTCTTCTTGTACTTAAGTCGGCATTGTGCCTTTTGTAGTTAATTCCGATGCGATTTGTGTGTTTCATCGTCAACAAGAAGGTCAAAGGGATACAGTAAACATATAGTGAAGCATCGGAATGTAAAACTGGTCCCACAGGAAATGTTCAAATCATAGTCAGTAAGAAGAGTCAGTCTTCTTGTACTTATGTCGGCATTGTGCCTTTTCTATTTAATTCCGTTGCAATTTCTGTGTTTCGTCGTCAATAAGAAGGTCCATGGGATACTGTAAACCTGAAGTGAAGCAGCGGAATCTAAAACCGTCTCACAGGAAAAGTTCAAAAAATAGGGAGTAAGAAGAGCCAGTCTCCTTGTATTTGAGTCGGCATTGTGCCATTTCTATTTAATTCCGATGCAATTTCTGTGTTTCATCGTCAACAACAAGGTCAAAGGGATACAGTAAACCAGTAGTGAAGCATCGGAATCTATAACTAGTGACACAGGAATGGTTAAAACATAGACAGTAGGATGGGTCAGTCTTCTTGTACTTAAGTCGGAATTGTGCCTTTTGTATTTAATCCCGATTCAATTTCTGTGTTTCATCGTCAATAAGAAGGTCCAAGGGATACAGTAAACATATTGTTAAGCATCGGAATCTAAAACTGGTCGCACAGGAAATGTTCAAATCATAGTCAGTAAGAAGAGTCAGTCTTCTTGTACTTATGTCGGCATTGTGCCTTTTCTATTTAATTCCGTTGCAATTTCTGTGTTTCGTCGTCAATAAGAAGGTCCATGGGATACTGTAAACCTGAAGTGAAGCATCGGAATCTAAAACCGTCTCACAGGAAAAGTTCAAAAAATAGGGAGTAAGAAGAGCCAGTCTCCTTGTATTTGAGTCGGCATTGTGCCATTTCTATTTAATTCCGATGCAATTTCTGTGTTTCATCGTCAACAACAAGGTCAAAGGGATACAGTAAACCAGTAGTGAAGCATCGGAATCTATAACTAGTGACACAGGAATGGTTAAAACATAGACAGTAGGATGGGTCAGTCTTCTTGTACTTAAGTCGGAATTGTGCCTTTTGTATTTAATCCCGATTCAATTTCTGTGTTTCGTCGTCAATAAGAAGGTCCACAGGATACAGTAGACCTGAAGTGAAGCATCGGAATCTAAAACCGGTCTCACAGGAAAGATTCAAATCATAGAGAGTAAGAAGAGCCAGTCATCATGTATTTGGGTCGGCATTTTGCCTTTTGTATTTAATTCCGATGCAATTTCTGTGTTTCATCGTCAATAACAAGGACCAAGGGATACAGTAAACCTGAAGTGGAGCATCGTAATCTATAAGTAATGTCACAGGAATGGTTCAAAACATACACAGCAAAAAGAGTCAGTCTTCTTGTACTTATGTCGGCATTGTGCCTTTGTATTTAATTCAGATGCAATTTCTGTGTTTCATCGTCAACAAGAAGGTCAATGGGATACAGTAAACAAATAGTGAAGCATCGGAATGTAAAACTGGTCTCACAGGAAATGTTCAAATCATAGTCAGTAAGAAGAGTCAGTCTTCATGTGCTTATGTCTGCATTGTACCTTTTCTATTTAATTCCGATGCAATTTCTGTGTTTCGTCGTCAATAAGAACGTCCGAGGGATAGAGTAAACCTGAAGTGAAGCATCGGAATCTAAAACCCGTCTCCCAGGAAAAGTTCAAAGCATAGAGAGTAAGAAGAGCCAGTCATCTTGTATTTGGGTCGGCATTGTGCCTTTTGTATATAATTCCGATGCAATTTCTTTGTTTTATCGTCAATAAGAAGGTCAGAGGGATACAGTAAACCTGTAGTGAAGCATCGGATCTATAACTACTGTCACAGGAATGGTTAAAACATAGACAGTAGGAAGAGTCAGTCTTCTTGTACTTAAGTCGGCTTTGTGCCTTTTGTATTTAATCCTGATTCAATTTCTGTGTTTAGTCGTCAATAAGATGGTCCAAGGGATACAGTAAACCTGAAGTGAAGCATCGGAATCTATAACTAGTGTCACAGGAATGGTTCAAAACATAAACAGTAAGAAGAGTCAGTCTTCTTGTACTTAAGTCGGCAAGGTGCCTTTTCTATTTATTTCAGATGCTATTTCTGTGTTTCATCGTCGATAAGAAGGTCCAAGGAATACAGTAAACCTGAAGTGAAGCATCGGAATCTATAACTAGTGTCCCAGGAATTGCTCAAAGCATAGACAGTAAGAAGAGTCAGTCTTCTTGTTCTTAAGTCGGCATTGTGCCTTTTGTATTTAATTCCGATGCAAATTTTGTGTTTCATCGTCAATAAGAAGGTCCAAAGGGTACAGTAACCCAGAAGTAAAGCTTCGGAAACTATAACTAGGGTCGCAGGAATGGTTCAAATCATAGACAGTAAGAAGAGTCAGTCTTCTTGTACTTAAGTCGGCATTGTGCCTTTTGTATTTAATTCCGATGCAATTTATGTGTTTCATAGTCAATAAGAGTGGCAGAGGGATACAGTAAACCTGAAGTGAAGCATCGGAATCTATAACTAGTGTCACAGGAATGGTTCAAAACATAGACAGTTGGAAGAGTCTGTCTTCTTGTACTTAAGTCGGCATTGTGCCTTTTCTATTTAATTCCGATGCAATTTCTGTGTTTCGTCGTCAATAAGAAGGTCCAAGGGATACAGTAAACCTGAAGTGGAGCATCGTAATCTATATCTAGTGTCACATGAAATGTTGAAAACATAAACATGGAAGAGTCAGTCTTCTTGTACTTAAGTCGGCATTGTGCCTTTTCTATTTAATGCCGATGCAATTTGTGTGTTTCGTCGTCAATAAGAAGGTCCAAGGGATACACTAAATTGAAGTGAAGCATCGGAATCTGAAATCGGTCTCACAGGAAAGGTTCAAAACATAGAGAGTAAGAAGAGCCAGTCATATTGTATTTGAGTCGGCATTGTGCCTTTTGTATTTAATTCCGTTGCAATTTCTGTGTTTCATCGTCAATAAGAAGGTCAGAGAGATACAGTAAACCTGAAGTGAAGCATCGGAATCTATAACTAGTGTCACAGGAATGGTTAAAACATAGACAGTAGGAAGAGTCAGTCTTCTTGTACTTAAGTCCGCATTGTGCCCTTTGTATTTAATCCTAATTAGATTTCTGTGTTTCGTCGTCAATATGAAGGTCCAAGGAATACAGTAAACCTGAAGTGAAGCATCGGAATCCATAACTGGTGTCACAGGAATGGTTCAAAACATAGACAGTAAGAAGAGTCAGTCTTCTTGTACTTAAGTCGGCATTGTGCCTTTTGTATTTAACTCTGATGCAACTTATGTGTTTCATCGTCGATAAGAAGGTCCAAGGTATACAGTAAACCTGAAGTGAAGAATCGGAATCCATAACTAGTGTCACAGGAATTGCTCAAAACATAGACAGAAAGAAGAGTCAGTCTTCTTGTACTTAAGTCGTCATTGTGCATTTGTATTTAATTCCGATGCAAATTCTGTGTTTCATCGTCAATAAGAAGGTCCAAAGGATACAGCAAACCTGAAGTGAAGCTTCAGAATCTATAACTAGTGTCACAGGAATGGTTCAAAACTTAGACAGTAAGAAGAGTCAGTCTTCTTGTACTTAAAACGGCATTGTGACTTTTGTATTTAATTCCGATGCAATTTCTGTGTTTCATCGTCAATAAGAGTGTCAGAGGAATACAGTAAACCTGAAGTGAAGCATCGGAATCTATAACTATTATCACAGGAATGGTTCAAAACATAGACAGTTGGATGAGTCAGTCTTCTTCTAATTAAGTCGGTATTGTGCCTTTTCTATTTAATTCCGATGCAATTTCTGAGTTTCGTCGTCAATAAAAAGGTCCAAGGGATACAGTAAACCTGAAGTGGAGCATCGGAATCTATATCTACTGTCACAGGAATGGTTGAAAACATAAACACGGAAGAGTCAGTCTTCTTGTACTTATGTCGGCATTGTGCCTTTTGTATTTAATTCCGATGCAATTTCTGTGTTTCGTCGTCAATAAGAAGGTCCAAGGGATACTGTAAACCTTAGGGGAAGCATCGGAATCTATAACCAGTGTCACAGAAAAGGTTCAAAACATAGACAGTAAGAAGAGTCTGACTTCTTGTACTTAAGTCGGCATTGTGCCTTTTGTATTTAATTTTGATGCAATTTCTGTGTTTCATCGTCAATAAGAAGGTCCAAGGGATACAGTAAGCATATAGTGAAGCATCGGAATCTAAAAGTGGTCTCACAGGAAATGTTCACAACATAGTCAGTAAGAAGAGTCAGTCTTCTTGTACTTAAGACGGCACTGTGCCGTTTGTATTTAATTCCGATGCAATTTCTGTGTTTCATCGTCAATAAGAAGGTCAGAGGGGTACAGTAAACCTGAAGTGAAGCATCGGAATCTATAACTAGTTTCACAGGAATGGTTCAAATCATAGACAGTAGGAAGAGTCAGTCTTCATGTACTTAAGTCGGCATTGTGCATTTTCTATTTAATTCCGATGCAATTTCTATGTTTCGTCGTCAATAAGAAGGTCAGAGGGGTACAGTAAACCTGAAGTGAAGCATCGGAATCTATAACTAGTTTCACAGGAATGGTTCAAAACATACACAGCAAGAAGAGTCAGTCTTCTTGTTCTTAAGTCGGCATTGTGCATTTTGTATTTCATTCCGATGCAATCTCTGTGTTTCATCATCAATAAGAAGGTCCAAGGGATACAGTAAACCTGAAGTGAAGCATCGGAATCTATAACTAGTGTCACAGGAATGGTTCAAAGCATAGACAGTAGGAAGAGTCAGTCTTCTTGTACGTAAGTCGGCATTGTGCCTCTTGTATTTAATTCCGATGCAATTTCTGTGTTTCATCGTCAATAAGAAGGTCCAAGGGATACAGTGAATATATAGTGAATCATCGGAATCTAAAACTGGTCTCACAGAAAATGTTCAAATCATAGTCAGTAAGAAGAGTCAGTTTTCTTATACTTAAGTCGGCTTTGTGCCGTTTGTACTTAATTCCGATGCAATTTCTGTGTTTCATCCTCAATAAGAAGGTCCAAGGGATACAGTAAGCATATAGTGAAGCATCGGAATCTAAAAGTGGTCTCACAGGAAATGTTCACAACATAGTCAGTAAGAAGAGTCAGTCTTCTTGTACTTAAGACGGCACTGTGCCGTTTGTATTTAATTCCGATGCAATTTCTGTGTTTCATCGTCAATAAGAAGGTCAGAGGGGTACAGTAAACCTGAAGTGAAGCATCGGAATCTATAACTAGTTTCACAGGAATGGTTCAAATCATAGACAGTAGGAAGAGTCAGTCTTCATGTACTTAAGTCGGCATTGTGCATTTTCTATTTAATTCCGATGCAATTTCTGTGTTTCGTCGTCAATAAGAAGGTCCAAGGGATACAGTAAACCTGAAGTGAAGCATTGGAATGTATATCTAGTGTCACAGGAAAGGTTCAAAACATAGACAGTAAGAAGAGTCAGTCTTCTTGTACATGAGTCGGCATTGTGCCTTTTGTATTTAATTCCGATGCAATTACTGAGTTTCATCGTCAATAGGAAGGTCAGAGGGATACAGCAAAACATGAACTGAAGCATCGGAATATATAACTAATGTCACAGGAATGGTTCAAAACATACACAACAAACAGAGTCAGTCTTCTTGTACTTAAGTCGGCATTGTGCCTTTTGTAGTTAATTCCGATGCGATTTGTGTGTTTCATCGTCAACAAGAAGGTCAAAGGGATACAGTAAACATATAGTGAAGCATCGGAATGTAAAACTGGTCCCACAGGAAATGTTCAAATCATAGTCAGTAAGAAGAGTCAGTCTTCTTGTACTTATGTCGGCATTGTGCCTTTTCTATTTAATTCCGTTGCAATTTCTGTGTTTCGTCGTCAATAAGAAGGTCCATGGGATACTGTAAACCTGAAGTGAAGCAGCGGAATCTAAAACCGTCTCACAGGAAAAGTTCAAAAAATAGGGAGTAAGAAGAGCCAGTCTCCTTGTATTTGAGTCGGCATTGTGCCATTTCTATTTAATTCCGATGCAATTTCTGTGTTTCATCGTCAACAACAAGGTCAAAGGGATACAGTAAACCAGTAGTGAAGCATCGGAATCTATAACTAGTGACACAGGAATGGTTAAAACATAGACAGTAGGATGGGTCAGTCTTCTTGTACTTAAGTCGGAATTGTGCCTTTTGTATTTAATCCCGATTCAATTTCTGTGTTTCATCGACAATAAGAAGGTCCAAGGGATACAGTAAACATATTGTTAAGCATCGGAATCTAAAACTGGTCGCACAGGAAATGTTCAAATCATAGTCAGTAAGAAGAGTCAGTCTTCTTGTACTTATGTCGGCATTGTGCCTTTTCTATTTAATTCCGTTGCAATTTCTGTGTTTCGTCGTCAATAAGAAGGTCCATGGGATACTGTAAACCTGAAGTGAAGCATCGGAATCTAAAACCGTCTCACAGGAAAAGTTCAAAAAATAGGGAGTAAGAAGAGCCAGGCTCCTTGTATTTGAGTTGGCATTGTGCCATTTCTATTTAATTCCGATGCAATTTCTGTGTTTCATCGTCAACAACAAGGTCAAAGGGATACAGTAAACCAGTAGTGAAGCATCGGAATCTATAACTAGTGACACAGGAATGGTTAAAACATAGACAGTAGGATGGGTCAGTCTTCTTGTACTTAAGTCGGAATTGTGCCTTTTGTATTTAATCCCGATTCAATTTCTGTGTTTCGTCGTCAATAAGAAGGTCCACGGGATACAGTAGACCTGAAGTGAAGCATCGGAATCTAAAACCGGTCTCACAGGAAAGATTCAAATCATAGAGAGTAAGAAGAGCCAGTCATCATGTATTTGGGTCGGCATTGTGCCTTTTGTATTTAATTCCGATGCAATTTCTGTGTTTCATCGTCAATAACAAGGACCAAGGGATACAGTAAACCTGAAGTGGAGCATCGTAATCTATAAGTAATGTCACAGGAATGGTTCAAAACATACACAGCAAATAGAGTCAGTCTTCTTGTACTTATGTCGGCATTGTGCCTTTGTATTTAATTCAGATGCAATTTCTGTGTTTCATCGTCAACAAGAAGGTCAATGGGATACAGTAAACAAATAGTGAAGCATCGTAATGTAAAACTGGTCTCACAGGAAATGTTCAAATCATAGTCAGTAAGAAGAGTCAGTCTTCATGTGCTTATGTCTGCATTGTACCTTTTCTATTTAATTCCGATGCAATTTCTGTGTTTCGTCGTCAATAAGAACGTCCGAGGGATAGAGTAAACCTGAAGTGAAGCATCGGAATCTAAAACCCGTCTCCCAGGAAAAGTTCAAAGCATAGAGAGTAAGAAGAGCCAGTCATCTTGTATTTGGGTCGGCATTGTGCCTTTTGTATATAATTCCGATGCAATTTCTTTGTTTTATCGTCAATAAGAAGGTCAGAGGGATACAGTAAACCTGTAGTGAAGCATCGGATCTATAACTACTGTCACAGGAATGGTTAAAACATAGACAGTAGGAAGAGTCAGTCTTCTTGTACTTAAGTCGGCTTTGTGCCTTTTGTATTTAATCCTGATTCAATTTCTGTGTTTAGTCGTCAATGAGATGGTCCAAGGGATACAGTAAACCTGAAGTGAAGCATCGGAATCTATAACTAGTGTCACAGGAATGGTTCAAAACATAAACAGTAAGAAGAGTCAGTCTTCTTGTACTTAAGTCGGCAATGTGCCTTTTCTATTTATTTCAGATGCTATTTCTGTGTTTCATCGTCGATAAGAAGGTCCAAGGAATGCAGTAAACCTGAAGTGAAGCATCGGAATCTATAACTAGTGTCACAGGAATTGCTCAAAGCATAGACAGTAAGAAGAGTCAGTCTTCTTGTTCTTAAGTCGGCATTGTGCCTTTTGTATTTAATTCCGATGCAAATTTTGTGTTTCATCGTCAATAAGAAGGTCCAAAGGGTACAGTAACCCAGAAGTAAAGCTTCGGTAACTATAACTAGGGTCGCAGGAATGGTTCAAATCATAGACAGTAAGAAGAGTCAGTCTTCTTGTACTTAAGTCGGCATTGTGCCTTTTGTATTTAATTCCGATGCAATTTATGTGTTTCATAGTCAATAAGAGTGGCAGAGGGATACAGTAAACCTGAAGTGAAGCATCGGAATCTATAACTAGTGTCACAGGAATGGTTCAAAACATAGACAGTTGGAAGAGTCTGTCTTCTTGTACTTAAGTCGGCATTGTGCCTTTTCTATTTAATTCCGATGCAATTTCTGTGTTTCGTCGTCAATAAGAAGGTCCAAGGGATACAGTAAACCTGAAGTGGAGCATCGTAATCTATATCTAGTGTCACATGAAATGTTGAAAACATAAACATGGAAGAGTCAGTCTTCTTGTACTTATGTCGGCATTGTGCCTTTTGTATTTAATTCCGATGCAATTTCTGTGTTTCGTCGTCAAAAAGGAGGTCCAAGGGATACAGCAAATTTGAAGTGAAGCATCGAAATCTATAACTATTGTTACAGCAATTATTCAATACATAGACTGTAAGAAGAGTCAGTCTTCTTGTACTTATTACGGCATTGTGCCTTTTCTATCTAATTCCGATGCAATTTCTGTGATTCATCGACAATAAGAATGTCAGAGGGATACAGTAAACCTGAAGTGAAGCCCGGAATCTATAACTAGTGTCACAGGAATGATTCAAAACATAGACACTACGAAGCGTCAGTCTTCTTGTACTTATGTCGGCATTGTGCCTTTTCCTTTTGATTCCGATGCAATTTCTGTGTTTCATAGTCAATAAGAAGGTCCAAAGGACAAAGTAAACCTGAAGTGAAGCTTCGGAATCTATAACTAGTGTCACAGGAATGGTTCAAAACATAGACAGTAAGAAGAGTCAGTCTTCTTGTACTTAAGTCGGCACTGTGCCTTTTGTATTTAATTCCGATGCAATTTCTGTGTTTCATCGTCAGTTAGAGTGTCAAAGGGATACAGTAAACCTGAAGTGCAGCCTCGGAATCTATAAGTAGTGTCACAGGAATTTTTCAAAACATAGACAGTTGGATGAGTCAGCCTTCTTGTACTTAAGTCGGCATTGTGCCTTTTCTATTTAATGCCGATGCAATTTCTGTGTTTCGTCGTCAATAAGAAGGTCCAAGGGATACACTAAATTGAAGTGAAGCATCGGAATCTAAAATCGGTCTCACAGGAAAGGTTCAAATATAGAGAGTAAGAAGAGCCAGTCATATTGTATTTGAGTCGGCATTGTGCCTTTTGTATTTAATTCCGTTGCAATTTCGCTGTTTCATCGTCAATAAGAAGGTCAGAGAGATACAGTAAACCTGAAGTGAAGCATCGGAATCTATAACTAGTGTCACAGGAATGGTTAAAACATAGACAGTAGGAAGAGTCAGTCTTCTTGTACTTAAGTCCGCATTGTGCCTTTTGTATTTAATCCCGATGCAATTTCTGTGTTTCGTCGTCAATAAGAAGGTCCAAAGGATACAGTAAACCTGAACTGAAGCATCGGAATCTATAACTAGTGTCACAGGAATGGTTCAAAACATACAGAGTAAGAAGAGTCAGTCTTCTTGTACTTAAGTCGGCATTGTGCATTTTGTATTTAATTCCGATGCAATTTCTGTGTTTCATCGTAAATAAGAAGGTCAGAGGGATTCAGTAAACCTGAAGTGAAGCATCGGAATCTATAACTAGTGTCACAGGAATGGTTCTAAACATAGACAGTAAGAAGAGTCATTCTTCTTGTACTTAGGTCGGCATTGTGCCTTTTGTATTTAATTCCGATGCAATTTCTGTGTTTCATCGTCAATAAGAAGGTCCAAGGGATACTATATATATGTAGTGAAGCATCGGAATCTAAAACTGGTCTCACAGGAAATGTTCACAACATAGCCAGAAAGAAGAGACTGTCTTCATGTACTTAAGTCGGCATTGTGCCTTTTGTATTTAATTCCGATGCAGTTTCTGTGTTTCATCGTCAACAAGAAGGTCAGAGGGATACAGTAAACCTGAAGTGAAGCATCGGAATCTATAACTAGTGTCACAGGAATGGTTCAAAACAGAGACAGTAGGAAGAGTCAGTCTTCTTGTACTTAAGTCGGCATTGTGCCTTTTGTATTTAATTCCAATGCAGATTCTGTGCTTCGTCGTAAATAAGAAGGTCAGAGGTATACAGTAAACCTGAAGTGAAACATCGGAATCTATAACTAGTGTCACAGGAAAGGTGCAAAGCATAGACAATAGGAAGGGTCAGTCTTCTTGTACTTAAGTCGGCATTGTGCCTTTCCTATTTAATTCCAATGCTTTTTCTGTGATTCGTCGTCAATAAGAAGCTCCAAGGGATGCAGTAAACCTGAAGTGAAGCAACGGAATCTATAACTAGTGCACAGGAATTGTTCAAAACATAGACAGTAAGGAGAGTCAGTCTTCTTGTACTTAAGTCGGCATTGTGCCTTTTGTATTTAATTCCGATGCAATTTCTGTGTTTCATCGTCAATAAGGAGGTCCAAGTGATAAAGTAAACCTGAAGTGAATCATCGGAAACTATAACTAGTGTCACCGGAATGGTTAAAAACATAGACAATAGGAAGGGTCAGTCTTCTTGTACTTAAGTCGGCATTGTGCCTTTCCTATTTAATTCCAATGCAACTTCTGTGATTCGTCGTCAATAAGAAGGTCCAAGGGATACTATAAATATGTGGTGAAGCAGCGGAATCTAAAACTGGTCTCACAGGAAATGTTCACAACATAGCCAGAAAGAAGAGACTGTCTTCATGTACTTAAGTCGGCATTGTTCCTTTTGTATTTAATTCCGATGCATTTTCTGTGTTTCATCGTCAACAAGAAGGTCCAAGGGATACAGTGAACCTGAACTGAAGCATCGGAATCTATAACTAGTGTCACAGGAATGGTTCAAAACATACAGAGTAAGAAGAGTCAGTCTTCTTGTACTTAAGTCGGCATTGTGCCGTTTGCATTTAATTCCGATGCTATTTCTGTGTTTCATCGTCGATAAGTAGGTCCAAGGGATACAGTAAACCTGAAGTGAAGCATCGGAATCTATAACTAGTGTCACAGGAATTGCTCAAAACATAGACAGTAAGAAGAGTCAGACTTCTTGTACTTAAGTCGGCATTCTGAATTTTGTATTTAATTCCGATGCAAATTCTGTGCTTCATCGTCAATAACAAGGTCAGAGGGAATCAGTAAACCTGAAGTGAAGCATCGTAACCTATAACTAGTGTCACAGGAATGGTTAAAACATAGACAGTAGGAAGAGTTAGTCTTGTTGTGCTTAAGTCGCCATTGTGCCTTTTCTAATTAATTCCTATGCAAGTTCTGTGTTTCATCGTCAATAAGAAGGACCATGGGATACGGTAACATGTAGCGAAGCATGGGAATCGAAAACTGGTCTCACTGGAAATGTTCACAACATAGTCAGTAAGAAGAGTCAATCTTCTTGTACTTAAGTCGGCATTGCGCATTTTGTATTTAATTCCAACGGAATTTCTGTGTTTCATCATCAATAAGACGGTCAGAGGGATACAGTAAACCTGAAGTGAAGCAACGGAATCTATAACTAGTGTCACAGGAATGGTTCAAAATATTGACAGTAAGAATAGTCAGTCTTCTTGTACTTAAGTTGGCATAGTGCCTTTTGTATTTAATTCCGATGCAATTTCTGTGTTTCATCGTACATAAGAAGGTCAGAGGGATACAGTAAACCTGAAGTGAAGCATCGGAATCTATAACTAGTGTCACAGGAGTGGTTCTAAACATAGACAGTAAGAAGGGTCAGTCTTGTTGTACTTAAGTCGGCATTGTGCCTTTTGTATTTAATTCCGATGCAATTTCTGTGTTTCGTCGTCAGTAAGAAGGTCCAAGGGATACAATAAACATATAGTGAAGCATCGGAATCTATAACTAGTGTCACAGGAATGGTTCTAAACATAGGCAGTAAGAAGAGTCAGTCTTCTTGTACTTATGTCGGCATTGTGCTTTTTGAATTTAATTCCGATGCAATTTCTGTGTTTCATCGTCGATAAGAAGGTCAGAGGGATACAGTAAATCTGAAGTAAAGCATCCCAATCCATAACTAGTGTCACAGGAATGGTTCAAAACAGAGACAGTAGGAAGAGTCAGTCTTCTTGTACTTAAGTCGGTATTGTGCCTTTTGTATATAATTCCGATGCAATTTCTGTGTTTCATCGTAAATAAGAAGGTCAGAGGGATACAGTAAACCTGAAGTGAAGCATCGGAATCTATAACTAATGTCACAGGAATGGTTCTAAACATAGACAGTAAGAATTGTCAGTCTTCTTGTACTTAAGTCGGCATTGTGCCTTTTGTATTTAATTCCGATGCAATTTCTGTGATTCGTCGTCAATAAGAAGGTCCAAGGGATGCAGTAAACCCGAAGTGAAGCAACGGAATGTATAACTAGTGTCACAGGAAATGTTCAAAACATAGACAGTAAGGAGAGTCAGTCTTCTTGTACTTAAGTCGGCATTGTGCCTTTTGTATTTACTTCCGATGCAATTTCTGTGTTTCATCGTCAATACGAAAGTCCAAGTGATACAGTAAACCGGAAGTGAATCATCGGAAACTATAACTAGTGTCACCGTAATGGTTCAAAACATAGACAGTAAGAAGAGTCAGTCTTCTTGTACTTAAGTCGGCATTGTGCCTTTTGTATTTAATTCCGATGCAATTTCTGTGTTTCATCGTAAATAAGAAGGTCAGAGGGATACAGTAAACCTGAAGTGAAGCATCGGAATCTATAACTAGTGTCACAGGAATGGTTCAAAACAGAGACAGTAGGAAGAGTCAGTCTTCTTGTACTTAAGTCGGCATTGTGCCTTTTGTATTTAATTCCAATGCAAATTCTGTGTTTCGTGGTAAATAAGAAGGTCGGAGGGATACAGTAAACCTGAAGTGAAACATCGGAATCTATAACTAGTGTCACAGGAATGGTGCAAAGCATAGACAATAGGAAGGGTCAGTCTTCTTGTACTTAAGTCGGCATTGTGCCTTTCCTATTTAATTCCAATGCTTTTTCTGTGATTCGTCGTCAATAAGAAGCTCCAAGGGATGCAGTAAACCTGAAGTGAAGCAACGGAATCTATAACTAGTGCACAGGAATTGTACAAAACATAGACAGTAAGAAGAGTCAGTCTTCTTGTACTTAAGTCGGCATTGTGCCTTTCTTATTTAATTCCAATGCAACTTCTGTGATTCGTCGTCAATAAGAAGGTCCAAGGGATACTATAAATATGTGGTGAAGCAGCGGAATCTAAAACTGGTCTCACAGGAAATGTTCACAACATAGCCAGAAAGAAGAGGCTGTCTTCATGTACTTAAGTCGGCATTGTGCCTTTTGTATTTAATTCCGATGCAGTTTCTGTGTTTCATCGTCAACAAGAAGGTCAGAGGGATACAGTAAACCTGAAGTGAAGCATCGGAATCTATAACTAGTGTCACAGGAATGGTTCAAAACAGAGACCGTAGGAAGAGTCAGTCTTCTTGTACTTAAGTCGGCATTGTGCCTTTTGTATTTAATTCCGATGCAAATTCTGTGTTTCGTCGTAAACAGGAAGGTCAGAGGGGTACAGTAAACCTGAAGTGAAACATCGGAATCTATAACTAGTGTCACAGGAATGGTTCAAAGCATAGACAATAGGAAGGGTCAGTCTTCTTGTACTTAAGTCGGCATTGTGCCTTTCCTATTTAATTCCAATGCATTTTCTGTGATTCGTCGTCAATAAGAAGGTCCAAGGGATGCAGTAAACCTGAAGTGAAGCAACGGAATCTATAACTAGTGTCACAGGAATTGTTCAAAACATAGACAGTAAGAAGAGTCAGCCTTCTTGTACTTAAGTCGGCATTGTGCCTTTTGTATTTAATTCCGACGCAATTTCAGTGTTTCATCGTCAATAAGGAGGTCCAAGTGATAAAGTAAACCTGTAGTGAATCATCGAAAACTATAACTAGTGTCACTGGAATGGTTCAAAACATAGACATTAAGAAGAGTCAGTCTTCTTGTACTTAAGTCGGCATTGTGCCTTTTGTATTTAATTCCGATGCAATTTCTGTGTTTCATCGTAAATAAGACGGCCAGAGGGATACAGTAAACCTGAAGTGAAGCATCGGAATCTATAACTAGTGTCACAGGAATGGTTCTAAACATAGACAGTAAGAAGAGTCAGTCTTCTTGTACTGAAGTCGGCATTGTGCTTTTTGAATTTAATTCCGATGCAATTTCTGTGTTTCATCGTCAATAAGAAGGTCAGAGGGGTACAGTAAACCTGAAGTGAAGCATCCCAATCTATAACTAGTGTCACAGGAATGGTTCAAAACAGAGACAGTACGAAGAGTCAGTCTTCTTGTACTTAAGTCGGCATTGTGCCTTTTGTATATAATTCCGATGCAATTTCTGTGTTTCATCGTAAATACGAAGGTCAGAGGGATACAGTAAACCTGAAGTGAAGGATCGGAATCTATAACTAGTGTCACAGGAATGGTTCTAAACATAGACAGTAACAAGAGTCAGTCCTCTTGTACGTAAGTCGGCATTGTGCCTTTTGTATTTAATTCCGATGCAATTTCTGTGATTCATCGTCAATAAGAAGGTCAGAGGGATACAGTAAACCTGAAGTGAAGCATCGGAATCTATAACTAGTGTCACAGGAATGGCTCAAAACAGAGACAGTTGGAAGAGTCAGACTTGTTGTACTTAAGTCGGCATTGTGCCTTTTATATTTAATTCCGATGCAATTTCTGTGTTTCATCGTAAGTAAGAAGGTCAGAGGGATACAGTAAGTCTGAAGTGAAGCATCGGAATCTATAACTAGTGTCACAGGAATTGTTCAAAACATAGACAGTAAGAAGAGTCAGTCTTCTTGTACTTATGTCGGCATTGTGCCTTTTGTATTTAATTCCGATGCAATTTCTGTGTTTCATCGTAAATAAGAAGGTCAGAGGGATACAGTAAATCTGAAGTGAAGCATCGGAATCTATAACTAGTGTCACAGGAATGGTTCTAAACATAGACAGTAAGAAGAGTCATTCTTCTTGTACTTAAGTCGGCATTGTGCCTTTTGTATTTAATTCCGATGAATTTCTGTGTTTCATCGTCAATAAGAAGGTCCAAGGGATACTATAAATATGTAGTGAAGCATCGGAATCTAAAACTGGTCTCACAGGAAATGTTCACAACATAGCCAGAAAGAAGAGACTGTCTTCATGTACTTAAGTCGGCATTGTGCCTTTTATATTTAATTCCGATGCAGTTTCTGTGTTTCATCGACAATAAGAAGGTCAGAGGGAATCAGTAAACCTGAAGTGAAGCATCGGAATCTATAACTAGTGTCACAGGAATGATTAAAACATAGACAATAGGAAGGGTCAGTCTTCCTGTACTTAAGTCGGCATTGTGCCTTTCCTATTTATATCCATTGCAATTTCTGTGATTCGTGGTCAATAAGAAGTTCCAAGGGATGCAGTAAACCTGAAGTGAAGCAACGGAATCTATAACTAGTGTCACAGGAATTGTTCAAAACATAGACATTAAGAAGAGTCAGTTTTCTTGTACTTAAGTCGGCATTATACCTTTTGTATTTAATTCCGATGCAATTTCTGTGTTTCATCGTCAATAAGAAGGTCCAAGTGATACAGTAAACCTGAAGTGAATCATCGGAAACTAAAACTAGTGTCACCGGAATGGTTCAATACATAGACAGTATGAACAGTCAGTCTTCATGTACTTAAGTCGGCATTGTGCCTTTTGTATTAAATTCCGATGCAATTTCTGTGTTTCATCGTAAATAAGAAGGTCATAGGGATACAGTAAACCTGAAGTGAAGCATCGGAATCTATAACTAGTGTCACAGGAATGGTTCTAAACATAGACAGTAAGAAGAGTCAGTCTTCTTGTACTTAAGTCGGCATTGTGCTTGTTGAATTTAATTCCGATGCAATTTCTGTGTTTCATCGTCAATAAGAATGTCAGAGGGATACAGTAAACCTGAAGTGAAGCATCGAAATCTATAACTAGTGTCACAGGAATGGTTCAAAACAGAGACAGTAGGAAGAGTCAGTCTTCTTGTACTGAAGTCGGCATTGTGCCTTTTGTATTTAATTCCGATGCAATTTCTGTCTTTCATCGTAAATAAGAAGGTCAGAGGGATACAGTAAACCTGAAGGGAAGCATCGGAATCTATAACTAGTGTCACAGGAATGGTTCTAAACATAGACAGTAAGAAGAGTCAGTCTTCTTGTACTTAAGTCGGCATTGTGCCTTTTGTATTTAATTCCGATGCAATTTCTGTGTTTCATCGTCAATAAGGAGGTCCAAGAGATACTGTAAACATGTAGTGAAGCATCGGAATCTAAAACTGGTCTCACAGGAAATGTTCACAACATAGTCAGAAAGAAGAGACAGTCTTCATGTACTTAAGTCGGCATTTTGCCTTTTGTATTTAATTCCGATGCAGATTCTGTGTTTCATCGTCAACAAGAAGGTCAGAGGGATACAGTAAACGTGAAGTGAAGCATCGGAATCTATAACTAGTGTCACAGGAATGGTTCAAAACAGAGACAGTGGGAAGAGTCAGTCTTCTTGTACTTAAGTCGGCATTGTGCCTTTTGTATTAAATTCCGATGCAATTTCTGTGTTTCATCGTAAATAAGCAGGTCAGAGGGATACAGTAAACCTGAAGTGAAGCATCGGAATCTATAACTAGTCTCACAGGAATGGTTCTAAACATAGACAGTAAGAAGAGTCAGTCTTGTTGTACTTAAGTCGGCATTGTGCTTTTTGAATTTAATTCCGATGCAATTTCTGTGTTTCATCGTGAATAAGAAGGTCAGAGGGATACAGTAAACCTGAAGTGAAGCATCGTAATCTATAACTAGTGTCACAGAAATGGTTAAAAACATAGAGAGTAAGAAGAGTCAGTCTTCTTGTACTTAAGTTGGCATTGTGCCATTTGTATTAAATTCCAATGCTATTTCTGTTTCATCGTTGATAAGAAGGTCCAAGGGATACAGTAAACCTGAAGTGAAGCAACGTAATCTATAACTAGTGTCACAGGAATTGCTCAAAACATAGACAGTAAGAAGAGTAATTCTTCTTGTACTTAAGTCGGCAGTGTGCATTTTTTATATAATTCAGATGCAAATTCTGTGTTTCATCGTCAATAAGAAGGTCCAAAGGATACAGTAAACCTGAAGTGAAGCTTCTGAATCTATAACTAGTGTCAGAGGAATGGTTGAAAACATAGACAGTAAGAAGAGTCAGTCTTCTTGTACTTAAGTCGGCATTGTGCCCTTTGTATTTAATTCCGATGCAATTTCTGTGTTTCATCCTCAATAAGAAGGACAGAGGGATACAGTAAACGTGAATTGAAGCATCGGAATCTATAACTAGAGTCACAGGAATGGTTCAAAACATAGTCAATAGGAAGAGTCAGTCTTCTTGTACTTAAGTCGGCATTGTGCCTTTTCTATTTAATTCCGTTGCAATTTCTGTGTTTCGTCGACAATAAGAGGGTCAGAGGGATACAGTAAACCTGAAGTGAAGCATCGGAATCTATAACTAGTGTCACAGGAATGGTTCAAAACATACACAGCAAGAAGTGTTAGTCTTCCTGTACTTAAGTCGGCATTGTGCCTTTTGTATTTAAATCCGATGCAATTTCTGTGTGTCATCGTCAATACGAAGGTCCAAGGGATACAGTAAACCTGAGGTGATGCATTGGAATCTATAACTAGTGTCACAGGAATGGTTCAAAGCATAGTCTGTCGGAAGTGTCAGTCTTCTTGTACTTAAGTCGGCATTGTGCTTTTTGTATTTAATTCCGATGCAATTTCTGTGTATCATCGTCAATAACAAGTTCCAAGGGATACAGTAAATCTGAAGTGAAGCATCGTAAACTATAACTAGTGTCACAGGAATGGTTCAAACATAGACAGTAAGAATAGTCAGTCTTCTTGTACTTCAGTCGGCCTTGTGCCCTTTGTATTTAATTCCGATGCAATATCTGTGTTTCATCGTCAATAGGAAGGTACAAGGGATACAGTACACTTATAGTGAAGCATCGGACTCTAAAACTGGTCTCACAGGAAATGTTCAAATCATAGTTAGTAAGAAGAGTCAGTCTTGTTATACTTAAGTCGGCTTTGTGCCTTTTGTATTTAATTCTGAAGCAATATCTGTGTTTCATCGGCAATAAGAAGGTCCAAGGGATACAGTAAATTTGAAGTGAAGCATCGAAATCTATAACTATTGTTACAGGAATTATTCAATACATAGACTGTAAGAAGAGTCAGTCTTCTTGTACTTAATACGGCATGGTGCCTTTTGTATTTAATTCCAATGCAATTTCTGTGTTTCATCGTCAATAAGAAGGTAAAAGTGATACAGTAAACCTGAAGGGAATCATCGGAATCTATAACTAGTGTCACAGGAATGGTTCAAAACATACACAGCAAAAAGTGTCAGTCTTCTTGTACTTAAGTCGGCATTGTGCCTTTTCTATCTAATTCCGATGCAATTTCTGTGTTTCATCGTCAATAAGAGGGTCAGAGGGATACAGTAAACCTGAAGTGAAACATCGGAAGCCATAACTAGTGTCACAGGAATGGTTCAAAACATAGACAATAGGAAGGGTCAGTCTTCTTGTACTTAAGTCGGCATTGTGCCTTTCCTATTTAATTCCAATGCATTTTCTGTGATTCGTCGCCAATAAGAAGGTCCAAGGGATGCAGTAAACCTGAAGTGAAGCAACGGAATCTATAACTAGTGTCACAGGAATTGTTCAAAACATAGACAGTAAGAAGAGTCAGTCTTCTTGTACTTAAGTCGGCATTGTGCCTTTTGTATTTAATTCCGACGCAATTTCTGTGTTTCATCGTCAATAAGGAGGTCCAAGTGATAAAGTAAACCTGTAGTGAATCATCGGAAACTATAACTAGTGTCACTGGAATGGTTCAAAACATAGACACTAAGAAGAGTCAGTCTTCTTGTACTTAAGTCGTCATTGTGCCTTTTGTATATAATTCCGATGCAATTTCTGTGTTTCATCGTAAATACGAAGGTCAGAGGGATACAGTAAACCTGAAGTGAAGCATCGGAATCTATAACTAGTGTCACAGGAATGGTTCTAAACATAGACAGTAACAAGAGTCAGTCCTCTTGTACTTAAGTCGGCATTGTGCCTTTTGTATTTAATTCCGATGCAATTTCTGTGATTCATCGTCAATAAGAAGGTCAGAGGGATACAGTAAACCTGAAGTGAAGCATCGGAATCTATAACTAGTGTCACAGGAATGGTTCAAAACAGAGGCAGTAGGAAGAGTCAGTCTTCTTGTACTTAAGTCGGCATTGTGCCTTTTGTATTTATTTCCGATGCAATTTCTGTGTTTCATCGTAAGTAAGAAAGTCAGAGGGATACAGTAAGTCTGAAGTGGAGCATCGGAATCTATAACTAGTGTCACAGGAATTGTTCAAAACATAGACAGTAAGTAGAGTCAGTCTTCTTGTACTTAAGTCAGCATTGTGCCTTTTGTATTTAATTCCGATGCAGTTTCTGTGTTTCATCGTCAATACGAAAGTCCAAGTGATAGAGTAAACCTGAAGTGAATCATCGGAAACTATAACTAGTGTCACCGTAAAGGTTCAAAACATATACAGTAAGAAGAGTCAGTCTTCTTGTACTTAAGTCGGCATTGTGCCTTTTGTATTTAATTCCGATGCAATTTCTGTGTTTCATCATAAATAAGAAGGTCAGAGGGATACAGTAAACCTGAAGTGAAGCATCGGAATCTAATACTAGTGTCACAGGAATGGTTCTAAACATAGACAGTAAGAAGAGTCATTCTTCTTGTACTTAAGTCGGCATTATGCCTTTTGTATTTAATTCCGATGCAATTTCTGTGTTTCATCGTCAATAAGAAGGTCCAAGGGATACTATAAATATGTAGTGAAGCATCGGAATCTAAAACTGGTCTCACAGGAAATGTTCACAGCATAGCCAGAAAGAAGAGACTGTCTTCATGTACTTATGTCGGCATTGTGCCTTTTGTATTTAATTCCGATGCTGTTTCTGTGTTTCATCGACAATAAGAAGGTCAGAGGGAATCAGTAAACCTGAAGTGAAGCATCGGAATCTATAACTAGTGTCACAGGAATGATTAAAACATAGACAATAGGAAGGGTCAGTCTTCCTGTACTTAAGTCGGCATTGTGCCTTTCCTATTTAATTCCAATGCAATTTCTGTGATTCGTGGTCAATAAGAAGGTCCAAGGGATGCAGTAAACCTGAAGTGAAGCAACGGAATCTATAACTAGTGTCACAGGAATTGTTCAAAACATAGACATTAAGAAGAGTCAGTTTTCTTGTACTTAAGTCGGCATTGTGCCTTTTGAATTTAATTCCGATGCAATTTCTGTGTTTCATCGTCAATAAGAAGGTCCAAGTGATACAGTAAACCTGAAGTGAATCATCGGAAACTATAACTAGTGTCACCGGAATGGTTCAATACATAGACAGTATGAAGAGTCAGTCTTCATGTACTTAAGTCGGCATTGTGCCTTTTGTATTAAATTCCGATGCAATTTCTGTGTTTCATCGTAAATAAGAAGGTAAGAGGGATACAGTAAACCTGAAGTGAAGCATCGGAATCTATAACTAGTGTCACAGGAATGGTTCTAAACATAGACAGTAAGAAGAGTCAGTCTTCTTGTACTTAAGTCGGCATTGTGCTTGTTGAATTTAATTCCGATGCAATTTCTGTGTTTCATCGTCAATAAGAAGGTCAGAGGGATACAGTAAACCTGAAGTGAAGCATCGAAATCTATAACTAGTGTCACAGGATTGGTTCAAAACAGAGACAGTAGGAAGAGTCAGTCTGCTTGTACTTAAGTCGGCATTGTGCCTTTTGTATTTAATTCCGATACAATTTCTGTCTTTCATCGTAAATAAGAAGGTCAGAGGGATACAGTAAAACTGAAGTGAAGCATCGGAATCTATAACTAGTGTCACAGGAATGGTTCTAAACATAGACAGTAAGAAGAGTCAGTCTTGTTGTACTTAAGTCGGCATTGTGCTTTTTGAATTTAATTCCATTGCAATTTCTGTAATTCATCGTCAATAAGAAGGTCAGAGGGATACAGTAAACCTGAAGTGAAGCATCGTAATCTATAACTAGTGTCACAGAAATGGTTCAAAACATAGAGAGTAAGAAGAGTCAGTCTTCTTGTACTTAAGTTGGCATTGTGCCTTTTGTATTAAATTCCGATGCTATTTCTGTTTCATCGTCGATAAGAAGGTCCAAGGGATACAGTAAACCTGAAGTGAAGCAACGTAATCTATAACTAGTGTCACAGGAATTGCTCAAAACATAGACAGTAAGAAGAGTCATTCTTCTTGTACTTAAGTCGGCAGTGTGCCTTTTTTATATAATTCAGATGCAAATTCTGTGTTTCATCGTCAGTAAGAAGGTCCAAAGGATACACTAAACCTGAAGTGAAGCTACTGAATCTATAACTAGTGTCGCAGGAATGGTTGAAAACATAGACAGTAAGAAGAGTCAGTCTTCTTGTACTTAAGTCGACATATTGCCCTTTGTATTTAATTCCGTTGCAATTTCTGTGTTTCATCCTCAATAAGAAGGTCAGAGGGATACAGTAAACGTGAATTGAAGCATCGGAATCTATAACTAGAGTCACAGGAATGGTTCATAACATAGACAATAGGAAGAGTCAGTCTTCTTGTACATAAGTCGGGATTGTGCCTTTTCTATTTAATTCCGTTGCAATTTCTGTGTTTCGTCGACAATAAGAGGGTCAGAGGGATACAGTAAACCTGAAGTGAAGCATCGGAATCTATAACTAGTGTCACAGGATTGGTTCAAAACATACACAGCAAGAAGTGTCAGTCTTCTTGTACTTAAGTCGGCATTGTGCCTTTTGTATTTAAATCCGATGCAATTTCTTTGTGTCATCGTCAATACGAAGGTCCAAGGGATACAGTAAACCTGAGGTGATGCATTGGAATCTATAACTAGTGTCACAGGAATGGTTCAAAGCATAATCTGTCGGAAGTGTCAGTCTTCTTGTACTTAATTTGGCATTGTGCTTTTTGTATTTAATTCCGATGCAATTTCTGTGTTTCATCGTCAATAACAAGTTCCAAGGGATACAGTAAATCTGAAGTGAAGCATCGTAACCTATAACTAGTGTCACAGGAATGGTTCAAAACATAGACAGTAAGAATAGTCAGTCTTCTTGTACTTCAGTCGGCCTTGTGCCCTTTGTATTTAATTCCGATGCAATATCTGTGTTTCATCGTCAATAGGAAGGTACAAGGGATACAGTACACTTATAGTGAAGCATCGGACTCTAAAACTGGTCTCACAGGAAATGTTCAAATCATAGTCAGTAAGAAGAGTCAGTCTTGTTATACTTAACTCGGCTTTGTGCCTTTTGTATTTAATTCTGAAGCAATATCTGTGTTTCATCGGCAATAAGATGGTCCAAGGGATACAGTAAATTTGAAGTGAAGCATCGAAATCTATAACTATTGTTACAGGAATTATTCAATACATAGACTGTAAGAAGAGTCAGTCTTCTTGTACTAAATACGGCATGGTGCCTTTTGTATTTAATTCCGATGCAATTTCTGTGTTTCATCGTCAATAAGAAGGTCCAAGTGATACAGTAAACCTGAAGTGAATCATCGGAATCTATAACTAGTGTCACAGGAATGGTTCAAAACATACACAGCAAGAAGTGTCAGTCTTCTTGTACTTAAGTCGGCATTGTGCCTTTTCTATCTAATTCCGATGCAATTTCTCTGTTTCATCGTCAATAAGAGGGTCAGAGGGATACAGTAAACCTGAAGTGAAACATCGGAATCCATAACTAGTGTCACAGGAATGGTTCAAAACATAGACAATAGGAAGGGTCAGTCTTCTTGTACTTAAGTCGGCATTGTGCCTTTCCTATTTAATTCCAATGCAATTTCTGTGATTCGTCGTCAATAAGAAGGTCCAAGGGATGCAGTAAACCTGAAGTGAAGCAACGGAATCTATAACTAGTGTCACAGGAATTGTTCAAAACATAGACAGTAAGAAGAGTCAGTCTTCTTGTACTTAAGTCGGCATGGTGCCTTTTGTATTTAATTCCGATGCAATTTCTGTGTTTCATCGTCAATAAGAAGGTCCAAGTGATACAGTAAACCTGAAGTGAATCATCGGAATCTATAACTAGTGTCACAGGAATGGTTCAAAACATAGACAGTAAGAAGAGTCAGTTTTCTTGTACTTAAGTCGGCATTGTGCCTTTTGTATTTAATTCCGATGCAATTTCTGTGTTTCATCGTAAATAAGAAGGTCAGTGGGAACCAGTAAACCTGAAGTGAAGCATCGGAATCTATAACTAGTGTCACAGGACTGGTTCTAAACATAGACAGTAAGAAGAGTCAGTCTTCTTGTACTTAAGTCGGCATTGTGCTTTTTGAATTTAATTCCGATGCAATATCTGTGTTTCATCCTCAATAAGAAGATCAGAGGGATACAGTAAACCTGAAGTGATGCATCGGAATCTATAACTAGTGTCACAGGAATGGTTCAAAACAGAGACAGTAGGAAGAGTCAGTCTTCTTATACTTAAGTCGGCATTGTGCCTTTTGTATTTAAATCCGATGCAGTTTCTGTGTTTCATCATCAACAAGAAGGTCAGAGGGATACAGTAAACCTGAAGTGAAGCATCGGAATCTATAACTAGTGTCACAGGAATGGTTCAAAACAGAGACAGTAAGAAGAGTCAGTCTTCTTGTACTTAAGTCGGCATTATGCCTTTTGTATTTAATTCCGATGCAATTTCTGTGTTTCATCGTAAATAAGAAGGTAAGAGGGATACAGTAAACCTGAAGTGAAGCATCGGAATCTATAACTACTGTCACAGGAATGGTTCTAAACATAGACAGTAAGAAGAGTCAGTCTCCTTGTAATTAAGTCGGCATTGTGCTTTTTGAATTTAATTCCGATGCAATTTCTGTGTTTCATCGTCAATAAGAAGGTCAGAGGGATACAGTAAACCTGAAGTGAAGCATCGTAATCTTTAACTAGTGTCACAGGAATTGTTCAAAACATAGAGAGTAAGAGGTGTCAGTTTTCTTGCACTTAAGTCGAAATTGTGCTTTTTGTATTTAACTTCGATGCAATTTCTGTGTTTCATCGTCAATAACAAGGTCCAAGGGATACAGTAAATCTGAAGTGAAGCATCGTAATCTATAACTAGTGTCACAGGAATGGTTCAAAAGATAGACAGTAAGAATAGTCAGTCTTCTAGTAATTCAGTCGGCCTTGTGCCCTTTGTATTTAATCCCGATGCAATTTCTGTGTTTCATCGTCAATAGGAAGGTACAAGGGATACAGTACACTTATAGTGAAGCATCGGACTCTAAAACTGGTCTGACAGGAAATGTTCAAATCATAGTCAGTAAGAAGAGTCAGTCTTGTTATACTTAAGTCGGCATTGATCCTTTTGTATTTAATTCTGAAGCAATTTCTGTGTTTCATCGTCAATAAGAAGGTCCAAGGGATACAGTAAATTTAAAGTGTAGCATCGAAATCTATAACTACTGTTACAGGATTATTCAATACATAGACTGTAAGAAGAGTCAGTCTTCTTGTACTTAATACGGCATTGTGCCTTCTCTATCTAATTCCGATGCAATTTCTGTGTTTCATCGACAATAAGAATGTCAGAGGGATACAGTAAACCTGAAGTGAAGCATCAGAATCTATAACTAGTGTCACAGGAACGGTTCAAATCATAGACAGTAAGAAGAGTCAGTCTTCTTGTACTTAAGTCGGCACTGTGCCTTTTTTATTTCATTCCGATGCTATTTCTGTGTTTCATCGTCGATAAGAAGGTCCAAGGGATACAGTAAACCTGAAGTGAAGCAACGGAATCTATAACTAGTGTCACAGGAATGGTTCAAAACAGAGACAGTAGGAAGAGGCAGTCTTCTTTTACTTAATTCGGCATAGGGCCTTTTCTATTTAATTCCGATGCAATTTCTGTGTTTCATCGTAAATAAGAAGGTTTGAGGGATACAGTAAACCTGAAGTGAAGCATCGGAATCTATAACTAGTGTCACAGGAAAGGTTCTAAACATAGACAGTAAGAAGAGTGAGTCTTCTTGTACTTATGTCGGCATTGTGCCTTTTGTATTTAATTCCGATGCAAATTCTGTGTTTTGTCGTCAATAAGAAGGTCCCAGGGATACAGTAAACCTGATGTGAAGCATCGGAATCTGTAACTAGTGTCACAGGAATGGTTCAAATCACAGACAGTAAGAAGAGTCAGTCTTCTTGTACTTAAGTCGGCATTGTGCCTTTTCTATTTATTTCCGATGCAATTTCTGTGTTTCATCGTCAATAACACGGTCAGAGGGATACAGTAAACTTGAAGTGAAGAATCGGATCCTATAACTAGTGTCACAGGAATGGTTCTAAAACCTAGACAGTAGGAATTGTCAGTCGTCTTGTACTTATGCCGGGATTGTGCCTTTCCTATTTAATTCCGATGCAATTTCTGTGTTTCATCGTCAATAAGAAGGTCTGAGGGATACAGTAAACCTGAAGTGAACCATCGGAATCTATAACTAGTGTCACAGGAATGGTGCAAAGCATAGACAGTAGGAAGAGTCAGTCTTCTTGTACTTAAGTCGGCATTGTGCTTTTCTATTTAATTCCAATGCAGTTTCTGTGTTTCGTCGTCAATACGAAGGTCAGAGGGATAGAGTAAACCTTAAGTGAAGCATCGGAATCTATAACTAGTGTCACAGGAATGGATCAAAACATACACAGCATGAAGAGTCAGTCTTCTTGTACTTAAGTCGGCATTGTGCCTTTTGTATTTAATTCCGATGCAATTTGTCTGTTTCATCGTCAATAAGAAGGTCCAAGGGATACAGTAAACCTGAAGTGAAGCATCGGAATCTATAACTAGTGTCACAGGAATGGTTCAAATCATAGACAGTAAGAAGAGTCATTCTACTTGTACTTAAGTCGGCATTGTGCCTGTTGTATTTAATTTCAATGCAATTTCTGTGTTTCATCGTCAATAAGAAGGTCCAAGGGATACAGTAAACCTGAAGTGATGCATCGGAATCTATAACTAGTGTCACAGGAATGGTTCAAACATAGACAGTAGGAAGTGTCAGTCTTCTTGTACTTAAGTCGGCATTGTGCCATTTGTATTTAATTCCGATGCAATGTATGTGTTTCATCGTCAATAAGAAGGTCCAAGTGTTGCAGTAACCATATAGTGAAGCATCGGAATCTAAAACTGGTCTCACAGGAAATGTTCACAACATAGTCAGTAAGAAGAGTCAGTCTTCTTGTACTTAAGTCGGCATTGTGCATTTTGTATTTAATTCCGATGCGGTTTCTGTGTTTCGTCGTCAATACGAAGGTCAGAGGGAGACAGTAAACCTTAAGTGAAGCATCGGAAACTATAACTAGTGTCACAGGAATGGTTCAAAACATACACAGCAAGAAGAGTCAGTCTTCTTGTACTTAAGTCGGCATTGTGCCTACTGTATTTAATTCCGATGCAATTTGTGTGTTTCATCGTCAATAAGAAGGTCCAAGCGATACGGTAAACCTGAAGTGATGCATCGGAATCTATAACTAGTGTCACAGGAACGGTTCATAACATAGACAGCAGGAAGTGTCAGTCTTCTTCTACTTAAGTCGGCATTGTCCCTTTTGTATTTAATTCCGATGCAATTTGTCTGTTTCATCGCCAGTACGAAGGTCAGAGGGATAGAGTAAACCTTAAGTGAAGCATGGGAATCTATTACTAGTGTCACAGGAATGGTTCAAAACATACACAGCAAGAAGAGTCAGTCTTCTTGTACTTAAGTCTGCATTGTGCCTTTTGTATTTAGTTCCGATGCATTTTGTGTGTTTCATCGTCAATAAGAAGGTCCAAGGGATACAGTAAACCTGAAGTGATGCATCGGAATCTATAACTAGTGTCACTGGAATGGTTCAAACATAGACAGTAGGAAGTGTCAGGCTTCTTGTACTTAAGTCGGCATTGTACCATTTGTATTTAATTCCGATGCAATTTCTGTGTTTCATCGTCAATCAGAAGGTCCAAGGGATACAGTAAACCTAAAGTGAAGCATCGGAATCTATAACTAGTGTCACAGGAATGGTTCATACATAGACAATAAGGAGAGTCATTCTTCTTGTACTTAAGTCGGCATTGTGCCTTTTGTACTTAATTTCGATGCAATTTCTGTGTTTCATCGTCAATAAGGAGGTCCAAGTGATAAAGTAAACCTGAAGTGAATCATCGGAAACTATAACTAGTGTCACCGGAATGGTTCAAAACATAGACAGTAAGAAGAGTCAGCCCTCTTGTACTTAAGTCGGCATTGTGCCTTTTCTATTTAATTCCGATGCAATGTATGTGTTTCATCGTCTATAAGAAGGTCCAAGGGGTACAGTAAACAATAGTGAAGCATCGGAATCTAAAACTGGTCTCACAGGAAATGTTCACAACATAGTCAGTAAGAAGAGTCAGTCTTCTTGTACATAAGTCAGCATTGTGCATTTTGTATTTAATTCTGATGCAGTTTCTGTGTTTCGTCGTCAATACGAGGGTCAGAGGGAGACAGTAAACCTTAAGTGAACCATCGGAATCTATAACTAGTGTCACAGGAATGGTTCAAAACATACACAGCAAGAAGAGTCAGTATTCTTGTACTTAAGTCGGCATTGTGCCTTTTGTATTTAATTCCGATGCAATTTGTGTGCTTCATCGTCAACAAGAAGGTCCAAGGGATACAGTAAACCAGAAGTGAAACATCGGAATCTATAACTAGTGTCACAAGAATGGTTCAAAACATAGACAGTAAGAAGAGTCAGTCTTCTTGTACGTAAGTCGGCATTGTGCCTTTTGTATTTAATTTCGATGCAATTTCTGTGTTTCATCGTCAATAAGAAGGTCCAAGGGATACAGTAAACACATAGTGAAGCATCGGAATCTAAAACTGGTCTCACAGGAAATGTTCAAATCATAGTAAGTAAGAAGAGTCAGTCTACTTGTACTTAAGTCGGCATTGTGCACTTTGTATTTGATTCCGATGCAATTTCTGTGTTTCATCGTCAATAAGAAGGACCACGTGATACAGTAAACCTGAAGTGAAGTATCGGAAACTATACCTAGTGTCACCGGAATGGTTCAAAACGTAGACACTAAGAAGTGTCAGTCTTATTGTACTTAAGTCGGCATTGTGCCTTTTGTATTTAATTCCGATGATATTTCTGTGTTTCCCCGTAAATAAGAAGGTCAGAGGGATACTGTAAACCTGAAGTGAAGCATCGCAATCTATAACTAGTGTCACAGGAATGGTTCTAAACATAGACAGTAAGTACAGTCAGTCTTCTTGTACTTAAGTCGGCATTGTGCCTTTTGTATTTAATTGCGATGCAATTTCTGTGTTTTATCGTCAATAAGAAGGTCCAAGGAATACAATAAACATATAGTGAAGCATCGGAATCTAAAACTGGTCTCACAGGAAATGCACACAACTTAGTCAGAAAGAAGAGACAGTCTTCTTGTACTTAAGTCGGCGTTGTGCCTTTTGTATTTAATTCCGATGCAATTTCTGTGTTTCATCGTCAATAAGAAGGTCAGAGGGATACAGTAAACCTGAAGTGAAGCATCGGAATGTCACAAGAATGGTTCAAAACATAGACAGTAGGAAGAGTCAGTCTTCTTGTACTTGAATCGGCATTGTGTCTTTTGTATTTAATTCCGATGCAATTTCTGTGTTTCATCGTCCATAAGAAGGTCAGTGGGAATCACTAAACCTGAAGTAAAGCATCGGAATCTATAACTAGTGTCACAGGAATGGTTAAAACATAGACAGTAGGAAGAGTCAGTCTTCTTGTACTTAGGTCGGCATTGTGAATTTTCTATTTAATTCCGATGCAATGTATGTGTTTCATCGTCAATAAGAAGGTCCAAGGGATACAGTAAACATATAGTGAAGCATCGGAATCTAAAACTGGTCTCGCAGGAAATGTTCACAACATAGTCAGTAAGAAGAGTCAGTCTTCTTGTACTTAAGTCGGCATTGTGCATTTTATATTTAATTCCGATGCAGTTTCTGTGTTTCGTCGTCAATACGAAGGTCAGAGGGAGACAGTAAACCTTAAGTGAAGCATCGGAATCTGTAACTAGTGTCACAGGAATTGTTCAAAAAATAGACAGTAAGATGAGTCAGTCTTCTTGTACGTAAGTCGGCATTGTGCCTTTTCTATTTAATTCCGATGCAAATTCTGTGTTTCATCATCAAGAAGAAGGTCAGAGGGATGCAGTAAACCTGAAGTGAAGCATCGGAATCTATAACTGGTGTCACAGAAAAGGTTCAAAACATTGACAGTAAAAAAAGTCTGTCGTCTTGTACTTTAGTCGACATTGTGCCTTTTGTATTTAATTCCGATGCAATTTCTGTGTTTCATCGTCAATAAGAAGGTCTGAGGGATACAGTAAACCTGAAGTGAATCATCGGAATCTATAACTAGGGTTACAGGAATGGTGCAAAGCATAGACAGTAGGAGGAGTCAGTCTTCTTGTACTTAAGTCCGCATTGTGCCTTTTCTATTTAATTCCGATGCGGTTTCTGTGTTTCGTCGTCAATACGAAGGACAGAGGGATAGAGTAAACCTTAAGTGAAGCATCGGAATCTATAACTAATGTCACAGGATTGGTTCAAAACATGCACAGCAAGAGGAGTCAGTCTTCGTGTACTTAAGTCGGCATTGTGCCATTTGTATTTAATTCCGATGCAATTTCTGTGTTTCATCGTCAATAAGAAGATCCAAGGGATACAGTAAACCTGAAGTGAAGCATCGGAATCTATAACTAGTGTCACAGGAATGGTTCAAAACATAGACAGTAAGAAGAGTCATTCTTCTTGTACTTAAGTCGGCATTGTGCCTTTTGTATTTAATTTCGATGCAATTTCTGTGTTTCATCGTCAATAAGAAGGTCAGAGGGAATCAGTAAACCTGAAGTGAAGCATCGGAATCATTTACTAGCGTCACAGGAATGGATAAAACATAGACAGTTGGAAGAGTCAGTCTTCTTGTACTTAAGTCGGCATTGTGCCTTTTCTATTTAATTCCGATGCAATGTATGTGTTTCATCGTCAATAAGAAGGTCCAAAGAAAACAGTAAACATATAGTGAAGCATCGGAATCTAAAACTGGTCTCACAGGAAATGTTCACAACATAGTCAGTAAGAAGAGTCAGTCTTCTTGTACTTAAGTCGGCATTGTGCATTTTGTATTTAATTCCGATGCAGTTTCTGTGTTTCGTCGTCAATACGAAGGTCAGAGGGAGACACTAAACCTTAAGTGAAGCGTCGGAATCTATAACTAGTGTCACAGGAATGGTTCAAAACATACACAGCAAGAAGAGTCAGTCTTCTTGTACTTAAGTCGGCATTGTGCCTTTTGTATTTAATTCGGATGCAATTTGTGTGTTTCATCGTCAATAAGAAGGTCCAAGGGATACAGTAAACCTGAACTGATGCATCGGAATCTATAACTAGTGTCACAGGAATGGTTCATAACATAGACAGTAGGAAGTGTCAGTCTTCTTGTACTTAAGTCGGCATTGTGCCTTTTGTATTTATTTCTGATGCAATTTCTGTGTTTCATCGTCAATAAGAAGGTCCAAGGGATACAGTAAACCAGAAGTGAAACATCGGAATCTATATCTAGTGTCACAAGAATGGTTCAAAACATAGACAGTAAGAAGAGTCAGTCTTCTTGTACTTAAGTCGGCATTGTGCCTTTTGTATATAATTTCGATGCAATTTCTGTGTTTCATCGTCAATAAGAAGGTCCAAGGGATACAGTAAACACATAGTGAAGCATCGGAATCTAAAACTGGTCTCACAGGAAATGTTCAAATCATAGTAAGTAATAAGAGTCAGTCTTCTTTTACTTAAGTCGGCATTGTGCCTTTTCTATGTAATTTTGATGCAATTTCTGTGTATCGTCGTCAATAAGAAGGTCCAAGGGATACAGTGAACCTGAAGTGAAGCACCGGAATCTAAAACCGGTCTCTCAGGATAGGTGCAAAACATAGAGATTAAGAAGAGCCAGTCATCTTGTATTTGAGTCGGCGTTGTGCCTTTTGTATATAATTCCGATGCAGTTTCTGTGTTTCATCGTCAATAAGAAGGTCAGAGGGAATCAGTAAACCTAAAGTAAAGCATCGGAATCTATAACTAGTGTCACAGGAATGGTTAAAACATAGACAGTAGGAAGAGTCTGTCTTCTGCTACTTAAGTCGGTATTGTGCCTTTTCTATTTAATTCCGATGCAATGTATGTGTTTCATCGTCAATAAAAAGGTCCAAAGGATACAGTAAACATATAGTGAAGCATCGGAATCTAAAACTGGTCTCACAGGAAATGTTCACAACATAGTCAGTAAGAAGTGTCAGTCTACTTGTACTTAAGTCGGCATTGTGCATTTTGTATTTGATTCCGATGCAATTTCTGTGTTTCATCATCAATAAGAAGGTCGGAGAGATACAGTAAACCTGAAGTGAAGCATCTGAAACTATAACTAGTGTCACCGGAATGGCTCAAAGCATAGACAGTAAGAAGAGTCGGTCTTCTTGTACTTAAGTCGGCATTGTGCCTTTTGTATTTGATTTCGATGCAATTTCTGTGTTTCATCGTCAATAAGAAAATCCAAGTGATACAGTAAACCTGAAGTGAAGCACCGGAAACTATAACTAGTGTCACCGGAATGGTTCAAAACGTAGACAGTAAGAAGTGTAAGTCTTCTTGTACTTAAGTCGGCATTGTGCCTTTTGTATTTGATTCCGATGCAATTTCTGTGTTTCATCGTAAATAAGAAGGTCAGAGGGATACAGTAAACCTGAAGTGAAGCATCGCAATCTATAACTAGTGTCACAGGAATGGTTTTAAACATAGACAGTAAGTAGGGTCAGTCTTCTTGTACTTATGTCGGCGTTGTCCCCTTTGTACTTAATTGCGATGCAAATTCTGTGTTTCATCGACAATAAGAAGGTCCAAGGGATACAATAAACATATAGTGAAGCATCGGAATCTAAAACTGGTCTCACAGGAAATGCGCATAACATAGTCAGAAAGAAGAGACAGTCTTCTTGTACTTGAGCCGGCATTGTGCATTTTGTATTTAATTCCGATGCAGTTTCTGTGTTTCGTTGTTAATACGAAGGTCAAAGGGAGACAGTAAACCTTATGTGAAGCATCGGAATCTATAACTAGTGTCACAGGAATGGTTCAAAACATACACAGCTAGAAGAGTCAGTTTTTCTTGTACTTAAGTCGGCATTGTGCCTTTTGTATTTAATTCCGATGCAATTTGTTTGTTTCATCGTCAATAAGAAATTCCAAGGGATACAGTGAACCGGAAGTGAAGCACCGGAATCTAAAACCGGTTTCTCAGGTAAGGTGCAAAACATAGAGAGTAAGAAGAGCCAGTCATCTTGTATTTGAGTTGGCATTGTGCCTTTTATATATAATTCCGATGCAGTTTCTGTGTTTCATCGTCAATAAGAAGGTCAGAGGGAATCAGTAAACCTGAAGTGAAGCATCGGAATCTATAACTAGTGTCACAGGAATGGTTAAAACATAGACAGTAGGAAGAGTCTGTCTTCTGGTACTTAAGTCGGCATTGTGCCTTTTCTATTTAATTCCGATGCAATGTATGTGTTCCATCGTCAATAAGAAGGTCCAAGGGATACAGTAAACATATAGTGAAGCATCGGAGTCTAAAACTGGTCTCACAGGAAATGTTCACAACATAGTCAGTAAGAAGAGTCAGTCTACTTGTACTTAAGTCGGCATTGTGTATTTTGTATTTCATTCCGATGCAATTTCTGTGTTTCATCATCAATAAGAAGGTCAGAGGGATACAGTAAACCTGAAGTGAAGCAACAGAATCTATAACTAATGTCACAGGAATGGTTCAAACATAGACAGTAGGAATAGTCAGTCTTCTTATACTTAAGTCGGCATTGTGCCTTTTTATTTAATTCCGATGCCATTTCTGTGTTTCGTCGTCAATAAGAAGGTCAAAAGGATACAGTAAACCTAAAATGAAGCATCGGAATCTATAACTAGTGTCATAGGAATGGTTCAAAACATAGACAGTAAGAAGAAACAGTCTCCTTGTACTTATGTCGGCATTGTGCCACTTGTATTTAATTCCGATGCAATTTCTGTGTTTCATTGTCGATAAGAAGGTCCAAGGATACAGTAATCCTGATGTGAAGCATCGAAATCTATAACTAGTGTCAGAGGAATTGTTCAAAGAATAGACGATAAGAAGAGTCAGTCTTCTTGTACTTAATTCGCCATTGTGCCTTTTGTATTTAATTCCGATGCAATTTCTGTGTTTCATCGTCAATAAGATGGTCCAAGTGATACAGTAAACCTGAAGTGAAGCATCTGGAACTATAACTAGTGTCACCGGAATGGTTCAAAGCATAGACAGTAAGAAGAGTCAGTCTACTTGTACTAAAGTCGGCATTGCGCCTTTTGAATTTAATTCCGATGCAATTTGTGTGTTTCATCGTCAATAAGAAGGTCCAAGGGATAAAATAAAGATATAATGAAGCATCGGAATCTAAAACTGGACTCACAGGAAATGCTCACAACATAGTCAGAAAGAAGAGACAGTCTTCTAGTACTTAAGTCGGCATTGCGCCTTTTGTATTTAATTCCGATGCAATTTCTGTGTTTCATCGTCATTAAGAAGGTCAGAGGGATACCTTAAACCTGAAGTGAAGCATTGGAATCTATAACTTGTGTCACATAAATGGTTCAAAACAGAGACAGTAGGAAGAGTCAGTCTTCTTGTACTTAAGTCGGCATTGTGCCTTTTCTATTTAATTCCGATGCAAATTCTGTGTTTCGTCGTCAATAAGAAGATCCAAGGGATACAGTAAACCTAAAGTAAAGCATCAGAATCTATAACTAGTGTCACAGTAATGGTTCAAGACATAGTCAGTAAGAAGAGTCTGTCTTCTTGTACTTAAGTCGGCATTGTGCCTTTTCTATTTAATTCCGATGCAATGTCTGTGTTTCATCGTCAATAAGAGGGTCAGAGGTATACAGTAAATGTGAAGTGAAGCATCGGAATCTATAACTAGTGTCACAGGAATCGTTCAAAACATAGACAATAGGATAGGTCAGTCTTCTTGTACTTAAGTCGGCATTGTGCCTTTCCTATTTTATTCCGATGCAATTTCTATGTTTCGTCGTCAATAAGAAGGTCCAAGGGATGCAGTAAACCTGAAGTGAAGCATCGGAATCTACAACTAGTGTCACAGGAATGGTTCAAAACATAGACAGTAAGAAGAGTCAGTCATCATGTACTTAAGTCGGCATTGTGCCTTTTGTATTTAATTCCGATGCAATTTCTGTGTTTCATCGACAATAAGAAGGTCAGAGGGATACAGTAAACCTGAAGTGAAGCATCGGAATCTATAACTAGTGTCACAGGAATGGTTCAAATCATAGACAGTTTGAAGAGTCAGTCTTCTTGTACTTAAGTCGGCATTGTGCCTTTTCTATTTAATTCCGATGCAATTTCTGTGTTTCGTCGTCAATGAGAAGGTCAATGGGATACAGTAAACCTGAAGTGAAGCATCGGAATCTATAACTAGTGTCACAGGAATGGTTCAAAGAATAGAAAGTAAGATGAGTCTGTCTTCTTGTACGTAAGTCGGCATTGTGCCTTTTCTATTTAATTCCGATGCAAATTCTGTGTTTCGTCGTCAATAAGAAGATCCAAGGGATACAGTAAACCTGAAGTGAAGCATCAGAATCTATAACTAGTGTCACAGTAATGGTTCAAAACATAGACAGTAAGAAGAGTCAGTCCTCATGTACTTAAGTCGGCATTGTGCCTTTTGTATTTAATTCCGATGCAATTTCTGTGTTTCATCGTCAATAAGGTCAGAGGGATACAGTAAACCTGAAGTGAAGCATCGGAATCTAAAACTAGTGTCACAGGAATGGTTCAAAACATAGAGATTAGAAAGAGTCAGTCTTCTTATACTTATGTCGGCACTGTGTCTATTGTATTTATTTCCGATGCAATTTCTGTGCTTCCTCGTCAATAAGAAGGTCAGAGGGATACAGTAAACCTTAAGTGAAGCATCGGAATGTATAACTAGAGTCACTATAATGGATCTAAACATAGACAGTAGGAAGAGTCAGTCTTCTTGTACTTGAGTCGGCATTGTGCCTTTTGTATTTATTACCGATGCCATTTCTGTGTCTCATCGTCAATAAGAAGGTCAGAGGGATACAGTAAACCTGAAGTGAAGCATCGGAATCTATAACTAGTGCCACAGGAATGGTTCAAAACATAGACAGTAGAAAGAGTCATTCTTCTTGTACTAAAATCGGCATTGTGCCTTTTCTATTTAATTCCGATACAATTTCTGTGTTTCATCGTCAATAAGAAGGTCAAAGGTATACAGTAAACGTAAAGTGAATCATCGGAATCTTTAAGTAGTGTCACAGGAATAGTTCAAAACATAGACAGTTGGAAGAGTCAGTCCTCTTGTACTTGAGTCGGCATTGTGCCTTTTGTATTCAATTCCGATGCAATTTCTGTGTTTCATCGTCAACAAGAAGGTCCAATTGATACAGGAAACCTGAAGTAAAGCATCGGAATCTATAACTAGTGTCACAGGGATGGTTCAGAGCATAGGCAGTAGGAAGAGTCAGTCTTGTTGTACTTAAGTCGGCATTGTGCGTTTTGTATTTAATTCCGATGCAATTTCTGTGTTTCATCGTCAATGAGAAGGTCAGAGGGATACAGTGAAACTGAAGTGAAGGATCGGAATCTATAACTAGTGTCACAGGAATGGTTCAAACATAAACACTAAGAAGAGTCAGTCTACTTGTACTTAAGTCGGCATTGTGCCTTTTGTATTTAATCCCGATGCAATTTATGTGTTTCATCGTCAATAAGAAGGTCCATGGGATACAGTACATCTGAAGTGAAGCATCGGAATCTATAACTAGTGTCACAGGAATGGTTCAAATCATAGACAGTAAGAAGAATCAGTCTTCTTGTACTTAAGTCGGCATAGTGCCTTTTCTATTTAATTCCGATGCAATTACTGTGTTTCATCATCAAGAAGAAGGTCAGAGCGATACTGCAAACCTGAAGTGAAATATCGGAGTGTATAACTAGTGTCACAGGAATGTTTCAAACATAGACAGTAGGAAGAGTCAGTCTTCTTGTACTTGTGTCGGCATTGTGCCTTTTGTATTTAATTCCGATGCAATTTCTGAGTTTCATCGTCAATAGGAAGGTCACAGGGATGCAGTAAACCTGAAGTGAAGCATCGGAATCTATAACTAGCGTCACAGGAATGGTTCAAAACATAGACAGTAAGATGAGTCAGTCTTCTTGTACTTAAGTCGGCATTGTGCATTTTCTATTTGATTCCGATGCAATTTCTGTGTGTCATCGTCAGTAATAAAGTACAAGGGATATATTAAACCTGAAGTGAAGAATCGGAATCTATAACTAGTGTCACAGGATTGGTTCAAATCATAGACAGTAAGAAGAGTCAGTCTTCTGTACTTATGTCGGCATTGTGCCTTTTCTATTTAATTCCGATGCAATTTCTGTGTTTCATCGCCGATAAGAAGGTCAGTGGGATACAGTAAACCTGAAGTGAATCTTCGGAATGTATAACTAGTGTCACAGGAATGGTTCAAATTATAGACAGTAGGAAGATTCAGTCTCCTTGTACTTGATTCGGCATTGTGCCTTTTGTATTTAATTCCGATGCAATTTCTGTGTTTCATCGTCAATAAGAAGGTCAGAGGGATACAGTAAACCTGAAGTGAAGCATCGGAATCTATAACTAGTGTCACAGGAATGGTTCAAAACATAGACAGTAGGATGAGTCAGTCTCATTGTACTTGAGTCGGCATTGTGCCTTTTGTATTTAATTCCGATGCAACTCCTGTGTTTCATCGTCAATAAGAAGGTCCAAGAGATGGAGTACACCTGAAATGAAGCATCGGAATCTATAACTAGTGTCACAGGAATCGTTCAAATCATAGACAGTAAGGAGAGTCAGTCTCCTTCTACTTAAGTCGGCATTGTGCCTTTTCTATTTAATTCCGATGCAATTTCTGTGTTTGATCATCAAGAAGAAGGTCTGAGGGACACAGCAAACCTGAAGTGAAGCATCGGAATGTATAACTAGTGTCACAGGAGTTGTTCAAAACATAGACAGTAGGAAGAGTCAGTCTTCTTGTACTTGAGTCGGCATTGTGCCTTTTGTATTTAATTCCGATGCAATTTCTGTGTTTCATCGTCAATAAGAAGGTCAGAGGTATACAGTAAACCTGAAGTGAAGCATCGGAATCTATAACTAGTGTCACACGAATGGTTAATAACATTGACAGTAAGAAGAGTCAGTCTTCTTGTACTTAAGTCGGCATTGGGCCTTTTGTATTTAATTCCGATGCAATTTCTGTGTTTCATCGACAATAAGAAGGTGAGAGGGATACAGTAAACCTGAAGTGAAGCATCGGAATCTATAACTAGTGTCACAGGAATGGTTCAAAACATAGACAGTTGGAAGAGTCAGTCTTCTTGTACTTAAGTCGGCATTGTGCCTTTTGTATTTAATTCCTTGCAATTTCTGTGTTTCATCGACAATAAGAAGGTGAGAGGGATACAGTAAACCTGAAGTGAAGCATCGGAATCTATAACTAGTGTCACAGGAATGGTTCAAAACATAGACAGTTGGAAGAGTCAGTCTTCTTGTACTTAAGTCGGCATTGTGCCTTCTCTATTTAATTCCGATGCAGTTTCTGTGTTTCGTCGTCATTGAGAAGGTCCAAGGGATACAGTAAACTTGAAGTGAAGCATCGGAATCTATAACTAGTGTCACAGGAATGGTTCAAAACATAGACAGAAGGATGAGTCAGTCTTCTTGTACGTATGTCGGCAATGTGCCTGTTGTATTTAATTCCGATGCAATTTCTGTGTTTCATCGTCAATAAGAAGGGCAGAGGGATACAGTAAACCTGAAGTGAAGCATCAGAATCTATAACTAGTGTCACGGGAGTGGTTCAAAACATAGAGATTAGGAAGAGTCAGTCTTCTTATACTAAAATCAGCACTGTGCGTTTTGTATTTAATTCCGCTGCAATTTCTGTGTTTCATCGTCAATTAGAAGGTCAGAGGGATACAGTAAACCTGAAGTGAAGCATCAGAATGTATAACTAGTGTCACAGGAATGGTTCAAATCATAGACAGTAGGAAGAGTCAGAATTCTTGTACTTGAGTCGGCGTTGTGCATTTAGTATTTAATTCCGATGCAATTTCTGTGTTTCATCGTAAATAAGAAGGTCAGAGGGATACAGTAAACCTGAAGTGAAGCATCGGAATCTGTAACTAGTGTCACAGGAATGGTTCTAAACATAGACAGTAAGAAGAGTCAGTCTTCTTGTACTTAGGTCGGCATTGTGCCCTTTGTATTTAATTCCGATGCTATATCTGTGTTTCATCGTCAATAAGAAGGTCCAAGGGATACAATAAACATATTGTGAAGCATCGCAATATAAAACTGGACTCATAGGAAATGTTCACAACATAGTCAGAAAGAAGAGACAGTCTTCTTGTACTTAAGTCGCCATTGCGCCTTTTGTATTTAATTCCGATGCAATTTCTCTGTTTCGTCGTCAATAAGAAGGTCAGAGGGCTACAGTAAACCTAAAGTGAAGCAGCGGAATCTATAGCTAGTGTCACAGGAATGGTTCAAAACAGAGACAGTAGGAAGAGTCAGTCTTCTTGTACTTAAATCGGCATTGTGCCTTTTCTATTTAATTCCGATGCAAATTCTGTGTTTCGTCGTCAATAAGAAGGTCCAAGGGATACAGTAAACCTGAAGTGAAGCATCGGAATCTATAAATAGTGTCACAGGTATGGTTCAAAACATAGACAGTAAGAAAAGTCAGTCTTCCTGTACTTAAGTCGGCATTGTGCCTTTTCTATTTAATTCCGACGCAATTTCTGTGTTTCATCATCAAGATGAAGGTCAGAGAGATACAGTAAACCTGAAGTGAGGCATCGGAATGTATAACTAGTGTCACAGGAGTGGTTCAAAACATAGAGAGTAGGAAGAGTCAGTTTTCTTGTACTTGAGTCGGCATTGTGCCTTTTGTATTTAATTCCGATGCAATTTCTGTGTTTCATCGTCAATAAGAAGGTCAGAGGGATACAGTAAACCTGAAGTGAAGCATCGGAATCTATAACAAGTGTCATAGGAATGGTTCAAATAATAGACAGTATGAAGAGTCAGTCTTCTTGTACTTAAGTCGGCATTGTGCCTTTTTTAATTAATTCCGATGCAATTTCTGTGTTTCATCGTCAATAAGAAGGTCCAAGGGATACAGTAAACCTGAAGTGAGGCATCGGAATCTATAAGTAGTGTCTGAGGAATGTTTCAAAACATAGACAGTAGGAAGAGTAAATCTTCTAGTACTTAAGACGGCAATGTGCCTTTTGTATTTAATTCCGATGCAATTTCTGTGTTTCATCATCAATAAGAAGGTCAGAGGAATACAGTAAACCTGAAGTGAGGTATCGGAATCCATAACTAGTGTCACAGGAATGGTTCAAAACATAGTCAATAAGAAGAGTCAGTCATCTTGTACTTAAGTCGGCATGGTGCCTTTTGTATTTAATTCCGATGCAATTTCTGTGTATCAACGTCAATAAGAAGGTCTAAGGGATACAGTAAACATATTGTGAAGCATCGGAATCTAAAACTGGTCTCACAGGAAATGTTCAAAACATAGCCAGTAAAAAGAGTCAGTCCTCTTGTACTTAAGTCGGCATTGTGCCTTTCCTATATAATTCCGATGCAATTTCTGAGTTTCGTCGTCAATAAGAAGGTCCAAGGGATACAGTAAACCTGAAGTGAAGCATCGGAATCTAATACCGGTCTCACAGGAAAGGTTCATAGCATAGAGAGTAAGAAGAGCCAGTAATCTTGTATTTGAGTCGGCATTGTGCCTTTTGTATTTAATTCCGATGCAATTTCTGTGTTTCATCGTCAATAAGAAGGTCAGTGGGCTACAGTAAACCTGAAGTGAAGCATCGGAATCTATAACTAATGTCACAGGAATGGTTCAAAACATAAAAAGTTGGAAGAGTCAGTCTTCTTGTACTTAAGTCGGCATTGTGCCTTTTCTATTTAATTCCGATTGCAGTTTCTGTGTTTCGTCGTCAATGAGAAAGTCCAAGGGATACAGTAAACCTGAAGTGAAGCATCGGAATCTATAACTAGTGTCACAGGAATGGTTCAAAACTTAGACATAAGGATGAGTCAGTCTTCTTTTACGTAAGTCGGCATTGTGCCTTTTGTATTTAATTCCGATGCAATTTCTGTGTTTCATCGTCAATAAGAAGGTAAGAGGGATACAGTAAACCTGAAGTGGAGCATCGTAATCTATAACTAGTATCACGGGAATGGTTCAAAACATAGAGATTAGGAAGAGTCAGTCTTCTTATACTAAATTCTGCACTGTGCCTTTTGTATTTAATTCCGATGCAATTTCTGTGTTTCATCGTCAATTAGAAGGTCAGAGGGATACAGTAAACCTGAAGTGAAGCATCGGAATCTATAACTAGTATCACGGGAATGGTTCAAAACATAGAGATTAGGAAGAGTCAGTCTTCTTATACTTAATTCGGCACTGTGCCTTTTGTATTTAATTCCGATGCAATTTCTGTGTTTCATCGTCAATAAGAAGGTCCAAGTGATACAGTAAACCTAAAGTGAAGCATCGGAAACTGTAACTAGTGTCACCGGAATGGTTCAAAACATAGACAGTAAGAAGAGTCAGTCTTCTTGTACTTAAGTCGGCATTGTGCCCTTTGTATTTAATTCCGATGCAATTTCTGTGTTTCATCGTAAATAAGAATGTCAGAGGGATACAGTAAACCTGAAGTGAAGCATCAGAATCTGTAACTAGTGTCACAGGAATGGTTCTAAACATAGACAGTAAGAAGAGTCAGTCTTCTTGTACTTAAGTCGGCATTGTGCCTTTTCTATTAAATTCCGATGCAAATTCTGTGTTTCGTCGTCAATAAGAAGGTCAGAGGGATACAGTAAACCTGAAGCGAAGCATCGGAATCTATAACAAGTGTCATAGGAATGGTTCAAATAATAGACAGTAGGAAGAGTCAGTCTTCTTGTACTTAAGTCGGCATTGTGCCTTTTTTAATTACTTCCGATGCAATTTCTGTGATTCATCGTCAATAAGAAGGTCCAAGGGATACAGTAAACCTGAAGTGAGGCATCGGAATCTATAAGTAGTGACACAGGAATGTTTCAAAACATAGACAGTAGGAAGGGTAAGTCTTCTAGTACTTAAGTCGGCAATGTGCCTTTTGTATTTAATTCCGATGCAATTTCTGTGTTTCATCATCAATAAGAAGGTCAGAGGGATACAGTAAACCGGAAGTGAGGCATCAGAATCTATAACTAGTGTCACAGGAATGGTTCAAAACATAGTCAGTAAGAAGAGTCAGTCATCTTGTACTTAAGTCGGCATGGTGCCTTTTGTATTTAATTCCGATGCAATTTCTGTGTTTCAACGTCAATAAGAAGGTCTAAGGGATACAGTAAACATATTGTGAAGCATCGGAATCTAAAACTGGTCTCACAGGAAATGTTCAAAACATAGGCAGTATGAAGAGTCAGTCCTCTTGTACTTAAGTCGGCATTGTTCCTTTTGTATTTAATTCCGATGCAATTTCTGTGTCTCATCGTCAATAAGAAGGTCAGTGGGCTACAGTAAACCTGAAGTGAAGCATTGGAATCTACAGCTAGTGTCACAGGAATGGTTCAAAACATAGTCAGTAAGAAGAGTCAGTCCTCTTGTACTTAAGTCGGCATTGCGCCGTTTGTATTTAAATCCGATGCAATTTCTGTGTTTCATCGACAATAAGAAGTTCAGAGGGATACAGTAAACCTGAAGTGAAGCATCGGAATCTATAACTAATGTCACAGGAATGGTTCAAAACATAGAAAGTTGGAAGAGTCAGTCTTCTTGTACTTAAGTCGGCATTGTGCGTTTTCTATTTAATTCCGATGCAGTTTCTATGTTTCGTCGTCAATGAGAAGGGCCAAGGGATACAGTAAATCTGAAGTGAAGCATCGGAATCAATAACTAGTGTCACAGGAATGGTTCAAAACTTAGACAGAAGGATGAGTCAGTCTTCTTGTACGTAAGTCGGCATTGTGACATTTGTATTTAATTCCGATGCAATTTCTATGTTTCATCGTCAATAAGAATGTCAGACGGATACAGTAAACCTGAAGTGAAGCATCGGAATCTATAACTAGTATCACGGGAATGGTTCAAAACATAGAGATTAGGAAGAGTCAGTCTTCTTATACTTAAGTCGGCACTGTGCCTTTTGTATTTAATTCCGATGCAATTTCTGTGTTTCATCGCCAATTAGAAGGTCAGAGGGATACAGTAAACCTGAAGTGAAGCATCGGAATGTATAACTAGTGTCACAGGAATGGTTCAAATCATAGACAGTAGGAAGAGTCAGATTTCTTGTACTTGAGTCGGCATTGTGCCTTTTGTATTTAATTCTGATGCAATTTCTGTGTTTCATCGTCAATAAGAAGGTCCTAGGGATACAATAAACATATTGTGAAGCATCGGAATCTAAAACTGGACCCACAGGAAATGTTCACAACATAGTCAGAAAGAAGAGACAGTCCTCTTGTACTTAAGTCGGCATTGCGCCTTTTGTATTTAAATCCGATGCAATTTCTGTGTTTCATCGACAATAAGAAGGTCAGAGGGATACAGTAAACCTGAAGTGAAGCATCGGAATCTATAACTAATGTCACAGGAATGGTTTAAAACATACAAAGTTGGAAGAGTCAGTCTTCTTGTACTTAAGTCGGCATTGTGCCTTTTCTACTTAATTCCGATGCAGTTTCTGTGTTTCGTCATCAATGAGAAGGTCCAAGGGATACAGTAAACCTGAAGTGAAGCATCGGAATCTATAACTAGTGTCAGAAGAGTGGTTCAAAACTTAGACAGAAGGATGAGTCAGTCTTCTTGTACGTAAGTCGGCATTGTGCCTTTTGTATTTAATTCCGATGCAATTTCTGTGTTTCATCGTCAATAAGAAGGTCAGAGGGATACAGTAAACATGAAGTGAAGCATCGGAATCTATAACTAGTATCACGGGAATGGTTCAAAACATAGAGATTAGGAAGAGTCAGTCTTCTTATACTTAAGTCGGCACTGTGCCTTTTGTATTTCATTCCGATGCAATTTCTGTGTTTCATCGTCAATTAGAAGGTCAGAGGGATACAGTAAACCTGAAGTGAAGCATCGGAATGTATAACTAGTGTCACAGGAATGGTTCAAATCATAGACAGTAGGAAGAGTCAGATTTCTTGTACTTGAGTCGGCATTGTGCTTAAGTATTTAATTCCGATGCAATTTCTGTGTTTCATCGTCAATAAGAAGGTCCAAGTGATACAGTAAACCTAAAGTGAAGCATCGGAAACTTTAACTAGTGTCACCGGAATGGTTCAAAACATAGACAGTAAGAAGAGTCAGTCTTCTTGTAGTTAAATCGGCATTGTGCCCTTTGTATTCAATTCCGATGCAATTTCTGTGTTTCATCGTAAATAAGAAGGTCAGAGGGATACAGTAAACCTGAAGTGAAGCATCGGAATCTGTAACTAGTGTCACAGGAATGGTTCTAAACATGGACAGTAAGAAGAGTCAGTCTTCTTGTACTAAAGTCGGCATTGTGCCTTTTGTATTTAATTCCGATGCAATATCTGTGTTTCATCGTCAATAAGAAGGTCCAAGGGATACAATAAACATATTGTGAAGCATCGGATTCTAAAACTGGACTCACAGGAAATGTTCACAACATAGTCAGAAAGAAGAGACAGTCTTCTAGTACTTACGTCGGCATTGTGCCTTTTGTATTTAATTCCGATGCAATTTCTGTGTTTCGTCGTCTATAAGAAGGTCAGAGGGCTACAGTAAACTTGAAGTGAAGGATCGGAATCTATAGCTAGTGTCACAGGAATGGTTCAAAACAGAGACAGTAGGAAGAGTCAGTCGTCTTGTACTTAAGTCGGCATTGTGCCTTTTCTATATAATTCCGATGCAAGTTCTGTGTTTCGTCGTCAATAAGAAGGTCCAAGGGATACAGTAAACCTGAAGTGAAGCATCGGAATCTATAACTAGTGTCACAGGAATGGTTCAAAACATAGACAGTAAGAAAAGTCAGTCTTCCTGTACTTAAGTCGGCATTGTGCCTTTTCTATTTCATTCCGATGCAATTTCTGTGTTTCATCATCAAGATGAAGGTCAGAGAGATACAGTAAACCTGAAGTGAAGCATCGGAAAGTAAAACTAGTGTCACAGGAGTGGTTCAAAACATAGAGAGTAGGAAGAGTCAGTTTACTTGTACTTGAGTCGTCATTGTGCCTTTTGTATTTAATTCCGATGCAATTTCTGTGTTACATCATCAATAAGAAGGTCAGAGGGATACAGTAAACCTGAAGTGAAGCATCGGAATCTATAACTAGTGTCACAGGAATGGTTCAAAACATAGTCAGTGAGAAGAGTCAGTCATCTTGTACTTAAGTCGGCATTGTGCCATTTGTATTTAATTCCGATGCAATTTCTGTGTTTCATCGTCAATAAGAAGGTCCAAGGGATACAGTAAACATATTGTGAAGCATCGGATTCTAAAACTGGTCTCACAGGAAATGTTCAAAACATAGCCAGTAGGAAGAGTCAGTCCTCTTGTACTTAAGTCGGCATTGTGCCTTTTCTATTTAATTCCGATGCAATTTCTGAGTTTCGTCGTCAATAAGAAGGTCCAAGGGTTACAGTAAACCTGAAGTGAAGCATCGGAATCTAATACCGGTCTCACAGGAAAGGTTCATAGCATAGAGAGTAAGAAGAGCCAGTCATCTTGTATTTGAGTCGGCATTGTGCCTTTTGTATTAATTTCCGATGCAATTTCTGTGTTTCATCGTCAATAAGAAGGTCAGTGGGCTACAGTAAACCTGAAGTGAAGCATCGGAATCTATAACTAATGTCACAGGAATGGTTCAAAACATAGAAAGTTTGAAGAGTCAGTCTTCTTGTACTTAAGTCGGCATTTTGCCTTTTCTATTTAATTCCGATGCAGTTTCTGTGTTTCGTCGTCAATGAGAAGGTCCAAGGGATACAGTAAACCTGAAGTGAAGCATCGGAATCTATAACTAGTGTCACAGGAATGGTTCAAAACTTAGACAGAAGGATGAGTCAGTCTTCTTTTACGTAAGTCGGCATTTTGCCTTTTGTATTTAATTCCGATGCAATTTCTGTGTTTCATCGTCAATAAGAAGATAAGAGGGATACATTAAACCTGAAGTGAATCATCGGAATCTATAACTAGTATCACGGGAATGGTTCAAAACATAGAGATTAGGGAGAGTCAGTCTTCTTATACTTAATTCGGCACTGTGCCTTTTGTATTTCATTCCGATGCATCTTCTGTGTTTCATCGTCAATTAGAAGGTCAGAGGGATACAGTAAACTTGAAGTGAAGCTTCGGAATGTATAACTAGTGTCACAGGAATGGTTCAAATCATAGACAGTAGGAAGAGTCAGATTTCTCGTACTTGAGTCGGCATTGTGCCTAAATATTAAATTCCGATGCAATTTCTGTGTTTCATCGTCAATAAGAAGGTCCAAGTGATACAGTAAACCTAAAGAGAAGCATCGGAAACTTTAACTAGTGTCACCGGAATGGTTCAAAACATAGACAGTAAGAAGAGTCAGTCTTGTTGTACTTAAGTCGGCATAGTGCCCTTTGTATTTAATTCCGATGCAATTTCTGTGTTTCATCGTAAATAAGAAGGTCAGAGGGATACAGTAAACCTGAAGTGAAGCATCGTAATCTGTAACTAGTGTCACAGGAATGGTTCTAAACATAGACAGTAAGAAGAGTCAGTCTTCTTGTACTTAAGTCGGCATTGTGCCTTTTGTATTTAATTCCGATGCAATATCTGTGTTTCATCGTCAATAAGATGGTCCAAGGGATACAATAAACATATTGTGAAGCATCGGAATCTAAAACTGGACTCACAGGAAATGTTCACAACATAGTCAGAAAGAAGAGACAGTCTTCTAGTACTTAAGTCGGCATTGTGCCTTTTGTATTTAATTCCGATGCAATTTCTGTGTTTCGTCGTCAATAAGAAGGTCAGAGGGCTACAGTAAACCTGAAGTGAAGCATCGGAATCTGTAGCTAGTGTCACAGGAATGGTTCAAAACAGAGACAGTAGGAAGAGTCAGTCTTCTTGTACTTAAGTCGGCATTGTGCCTTTTCTTTTTAATTCCGATGCAAATTCTGTGTTTCGTCGTCAATAAGAAGGTCCGTGGGATACAGTAAACCTGAAGTGAACCATCGGAATCTATAACTAGTGTCACAGGAATGGTTAAAAGCAGAGACAGTAGGAAGAGTCAGTCTTCTTGTACTTAAGTCGGCATTGTGCCTTTTCTATTCAATTCCGATGGAAATTCTGTGTTTCGTCGTCAATAAGAAGGTCAGAGGGATACTGTAAACCTGAAGCGAAGCATCGGAATCTATAACAAGTGTCATAGGAATGGTTCAAATAATATACAGTAGGAAGAGTCAGTCTTCTTGTACTTAAGTCGGCATTGTGCCTTTTTCAATTACTTCCGATGCAATTTCTGTGTTTCATCGTCAATAAGAAGGTCCAACGGATACAGTAAACCTGAAGTGAGGCATCGGAATCTATAAGTAGTGACACAGGAATGTTTCAAAACATAGACAGTAGGAAGAGTAAGTCTTCTAGTACTTAAGTCGGCAATGTACCTTTTGTATTTAATTCCGATGCAATTTCAGTGTTTCATCATCAATAAGAAGGTCAGAGGGATACAGTAAACCTGAAGTGAGGCATCAGAATCTATAACTAGTGTCACAGGAATGGTTCAAAGCATAGTCAGTAAGAAGAGTCAGTCATCTTGTACTTAAGTCGGCATGGTGCCTTTTGTTTTTAATTCCGATGCAATTTCTGTGTTTCAACGTCAATAAGAAGGTCTAAGGGATACAGTAAACATATTGTGAAGCATCGGAATCTAAAACTGGTCTCACAGGAAATGTTCAAAACATAGGCAGTAAGAAGAGTCAGTCCTCTTGTACTTAAGTCGGCATTGTGCCTTTTCTATTTAATTCCGATGCAATTTCTGAGTTACGTCGTCAATACGAAGGTCCAAGGGATACAGTAAACCTGAAGTGCAGCATCGGAATCTAATACCGGTCTCACAGGAAAGGTTAGTAAGCATAGAGAGTAAGAACAGCAGTCATCTTGTATTTTTAGTCGGCATTGTTCCTTTTGTATTTAATTCCGATGCAATTTCTGTGTTTCATCGTAAATAAGAAGGTCAGAGGGATACAGTAAACCTGAAGTGAAGCATCGGAATCTGTAACATGTGTCACAGGAATGGTTCTAAACATAGACAGTAAGAAGAGTCAGTCTTCTTGTACTAAAGTCGGCATTGTGCCTTTTGTATTTAATTCCGATGCAATATCTGTAATTCATCGTCAACAAGAAGGTCCAAGGGATACAATAAACATATTGTGAAGCATCGGATTCTAAAACTGGACTCACAGGAAATGTTCACAACATAGTCAGAAAGAAGAGACAGTCTTCTAGTACTTAACTCGGCATTGTGCCTTTTGTATTTAATTCCGATGCAATTTCTGTGTTTCGTCGTCTATAAGAAGGTCAGAGGGCTACAGTAAACTTGAAGTGAAGCATCGGAATCTATAGCTAGTGTCACAGGAATGGTTCAAAACAGAGACAGTAGGAAGAGTCAGTCGTCTTGTACTTAAGTCGGCATTGTGCCTTTTCTATTTAATTCCGATGCAAGTTCTGTGTTTCGTCGTCAATAAGAAGGTCCAAGGGATACAGTAAACCTGAAGTGAAGCATCGGAATCTATAACTAGTGTCACAGGAATGGTTCAAAACATAGACAGTAAGAAAAGTCAGTCTTCCTGACTTAAGTCGGCATTGTGCCTTTTCTATTTAATTCCGATGCAATTTCTGTGTTTCATCATCAAGATGAAGGTCAGAGAGATACTGTAAACCTGAAGTGAAGCATCGGAAAGTATAACTAGTGTCACAGGAGTAGTTCAAAACATAGAGAGTAGGAAGAGTCAGTTTACTTGTACTTGAGTCGGCATTGTGCCATTTGTATTTAATTCCGATGCAATTTCTGTGTTTCATCGTCAATAAGAAGGTCAAAGGGATACAGTAAAGCTGAAGTGAAGCATCGGAATCTATAACAAGTGTCATAGGAATGGTTCAAATAACAGACAGTAGGAAGAGTCAGTCTTCTTGTACTTAAGTCGGCATTGTGCCTTTTGTATTTAATTCCGATGCAATTTCTGTGTTTCATCGTCAATAAGAAGGTCCAAGGGATACAGTAAACCTGAAGTGAGGCATCGGAGTCTATAAGTAGTGTCACAGGAATGTTTCAAAACATAGACAGTAGGAAGAGTAAGTCTTCTAGTACTTAAGTCGGCATTGTGCCTTTTGTATTTAATTCCGATGCAATTTCTGTGTTACATCATCAATAAGAAGGTCAGAGGGATACAGTAAACCTGAAGTGAAGCATCGGAATCTATAACTAGTGTCACAGGAATGGCTCAAAACATAGTCAGTAAGAAGAGTCAGTCATCTTGTACTTAAGTCGGCATGGTGCCTTTTGTTTTTAATTCCGATGCAATTTCTGTGTTTCAACGTCAATAAGAAGGTCTAAGGGATACAGTAAACATATTGTGAAGCATCGGAATCTAAAACTGGTCTCACAGGAAATGTTCAAAACATAGGCAGTAAGAAGAGTCAGTCCTCTTGTACTTAAGTCGGCATTGTGCCTTTTCTATTTAATTCCGATGCAATTTCTGAGTTACGTCGTCAATAAGAAGGTCCAAGGGATACAGTAAACCTGAAGTGAAGCATCGGAATCTAATACCGGTCTCACAGGAAAGGTTCATAGCATAGAGTAAGAAGAGCAGTCATCTTGAATTTTTAGTCGGCATTGTTCCTTTTGTATTTAATTCCGATGCAATTTCTGTGTTTCATCGTCAATAAGAAGGTCAGTGGGCTACAGTAAACCTTAAGTGAAGCATCGGAATCTATAGCTAGTGTCACAGGAATGGTTCAAAGCATAGTCAGTAAGAAGAGTCAGACCTCTTGTACTTAAGTCGGCATTGCGCCTTTTGTATTTAAATCCGATGCAATTTCTGTGTTTCATCGACAAAAAGAAGGTCAGAGGGATACAGTAAACCTGAAGTGAAGCATCTGAATCAATAACTAGTGTCACAGGAATGGTTCAAAACTTAGACAGAAGGATGAGTCAGTCTTCTTGTACGTAAGTCGGCATTGTGCCTTTTGTATTTAATTCCGATGCAATTTCTGTGTTTCATCGTCAATAAGAATGTCAGACGGATACAGTAAACCTGAAGTGAAGCATCGGAATCTATAACTAGTATCACGGGAATGGTTCAAAACATAGAGATTAGGAAGAGTCAGTCATCTTATACTTAAGTCGGCACTGTGCCTTTTGTATTTAATTCCGATGCAATTTCTGTGTTTCATCGCCAATTAGAAGGTCAGAGGGATACAGTAAACCTGAAGTGAAGCATCGGAATGTATAACTAGTGTCACAGGAATGGTTCAAATCATAGACAGTAGGAAGAGTCAGATTTCTTGTACTTGAGTCGGCATTGTGCTTAAGTATTTAATTCCGATGCAATTTCTGTGTTTCATCGTCAATAAGAAGGTCCAAGTGATACAGTAAACCTAAAGCGAAGCATCGGAAACTTTAACTAGTGTCACCGGAATGGTTCAAAACATAGACAGTAAGAAGAGTCAGTCTTCGTGTAGTTAAATCGGCATTGGGCCCTTCGTATTTAATTCCGATGCAATTTCTGTGTTTCATCGTAAATAAGAAGGTCAGAGGGATACAGTAAACCTGAAGTGAAGCATCGGAATCTGTAACTAGTGTCACAGGAATGGTTCTAAACATAGACAGTAAGAAGAGGCAGTCTTCTTGTACTAAAGTCGGCATTGTGCCTTTTGTATTTAATTCCGATGCAATATCTGTAATTCATCGTCAACAAGAAGGTCCAAGGGATACAATAAACATATTGTGATGCATCGGATTCTAAAACTGGACTCACAGGAAATGTTCACAACATAGTCAGAAAGAAGAGTCAGTCTTCTTGTACTTAAGTCGGCATTGTGCCTTTTCTATTTAATTCCGATGCAGTTTCTGTGTTTCGTCGTCAATGAGAAGGTCCAAGGGATACAGTAAACCTGAAGTGAAGCATCTGAATCAATAACTAGTGTCACAGGAATGGTTCAAAACTTAGCCAGAAGGATGAGTCAGTCTTCTTGTACGTAAGTCGGCATTGTGCCTTTTGTATTTAATTCCGATGCAATTTCTGTGTTTCATCGTCAATAAGAATGTCAGACGGATACAGTAAACCTGAAGTGAAGCATCGGAATCTATAACTAGTATCACGGGAATGGTTCAAAACATAGAGATTAGGAAGAGTCAGTCATCTAATACTTAAGTCGGCACTGTGCCTTTTGTATTTAATTCCGATGCAATTTCTGTGTTTCATCGCCAATTAGAAGGTCAGAGGGATACAGTAAACCTGAAGTGAAGCATCGGAATGTATAACTAGTGTCACAGGACTGGTTCAAATCATAGACAGTAGGAAGAGTCAGATTTCTTGTACTTGAGTCGGCATTGTGCTTAAGTATTTAATTCCGATGCAATTTCTGTGTTTCATCGTCAATAAGAAGGTCCAAGTGATACAGTAAACCTAAAGCGAAGCATCGGAAACTTTAACTAGTGTCACCAGAATGGTTCAAAACATAGACAGTAAGAAGAGTCAGTCTTCGTGTAGTTAAATCGGCATTGTGCCCTTCGTATTTAATTCCGATGCAATTTCTGTGTTTCATCGTAAATAAGAAGGTCAGAGGGATACAGTAAACCTGAAGTGAAGCATCGGAATCTGTAACTAGTGTCACAGGAATGGTTCTAAACATAGACAGTAAGAAGAGTCAGTCTTCTTGTACTAAAGTCGGCATTGTGCCTTTTGTATTTAATTCCGATGCAATATCTGTAATTCATCGTCAACAAGAAGGTCCAAGGGATACAATAAACATATTGTGAAGCATCGGATTCTAAAACTGGACTCACAGGAAATGTTCACAACATAGGCAGAAAGAAGAGACAGTCTTCTAGTACTTAACTCGGCATTGTGCCTTTTGTATTTAATTCCGATGCAATTTCTGTGTTTCGTCGTCTATAAGAAGGTCAGAGGGCTACAGTAAACTTGAAGTGAAGCATCGGAATCTATAGCTAGTGTCACAGGAACGGTTCAAAACAGAGACAGTAGGAAGAGTCAGTCGTCTTGTACTTAAGTCGGCATTGTGCCTTTTCTATTTAATTCCGATGCAAGTTCTGTGTTTCGTCGTCAATAAGAAGGTCCAAGGGATACAGTAAACCTGAAGTGAAGCATCGGAATCTATAACTAGTGTCACAGGAATGGTTCAAAACATAGACAGTAAGAAAAGTCAGTCTTCCTGACTTAAGTCGGCATTGTGCCTTTTCTATTTAATTCCGATGCAATTTCTGTGTTTCATCATCAAGATGAAGGTCAGAGAGATACTGTAAACCTGAAGTGAAGCATCGGAAAGTATAACTAGTGTCACAGGAGTAGTTCAAAACATAGAGAGTAGGAAGAGTCAGTTTACTTGTACTTGAGTCGGCATTGTGCCATTTGTATTTAATTCCGATGCAATTTCTGTGTTTCATCGTCAATAAGAAGGTCAAAGGGATACAGTAAACCTGAAGTGAAGCATCGGAATCTATAACAAGTGTCATAGGAATGGTTCAAATAACAGACAGTAGGAAGAGTCAGTCTTCTTGTACTTAAGTCGGCATTGTGCCTTTTGTATTTAATTCCGATGCAATTTCTGTGTTTCATCGTCAATAAGAAGGTCCAAGGGATACAGTAAACCCGAAGTGAGGCATCGGAATCTATAAGTAGTGTCACAGGAATGTTTCAAAACATAGACAGTAGGAAGAGTAAGTCTTCTAGTACTTAAGTCGGCATTGTGCCTTTTGTATTTAATTCCGATGCAATTTCTGTGTTACATCATCAATAAGAAGGTCAGAGGGATACAGTAAACCTGAAGTGAAGCATCGGAATCTATAACTAGTGTCACAGGAATGGCTCAAAACATAGTCAGTAAGAAGAGTCAGTCATCTTGTACTTAAGTCGGCATGGTGCCTTTTGTTTTTAATTCCGATGCAATTTCTGTGTTTCAACGTCAATAAGAAGGTCTAAGGGATACAGTAAACATATTGTGAAGCATCGGAATCTAAAACTGGTCTCACAGGAAATGTTCAAAACATAGGCAGTAAGAAGAGTCAGTCCTCTTGTACTTAAGTCGGCATTGTGCCTTTTCTATTTAATTCCGATGCAATTTCTGAGTTACGTCGTCAATAAGAAGGTCCAAGGGATACAGTAAACCTGAAGTGAAGCATCGGAATCTAATACCGGTCTCACAGGAAAGGTTCATAGCATAGAGAGTAAGAAGAGCAGTCATCTTGTATTTTTAGTCGGCATGGTTCCTTTTGTATTTAATTCCGATGCAATTTCTGTGTTTCATCGTCAATAAGAAGGTCAGTGGGCTACAGTAAACCTTAAGTGAAGAATCGGAATCTATAGCTAGTGTCACAGGAGTGGTTCAAAGAATAGTCAGTAAGAAGAGTCAGACCTCTTGTACTTAAGTCGGCATTGCGCCTTTGTATTTAAATCCGATGCAATTTCTGTGTTTCATCGACAAAAAGAAGGTCAGAGGGATACAGTAAACCTGAAGTGAAGCATCGGAATCTATAACTAATGTCACAGGAATGGTTCAAAACATAGAAAGTTGGAAGAGTCAGTCTTCTTGTACTTAAGTCGGCATTGTGCCTTTTCTATTTAATTCCGATGCAGTTTCTGTGTTTCGTCGTCAATGAGAAGGTCCAAGGGATACAGTAAACCTGAAGTGAAGCATCTGAATCAATAACTAGTGTCACAGGAATGGTTCAAAACTTAGACAGAAGGATGAGTCAGTCTTCTTGTACGTAAGTCGGCATTGTGCCTTTTGTATTTAATTCCGATGCAATTTCTGTGTTTCATCGTCAATAAGAATGTCAGACGGATACAGTAAACCTGAAGTGAAGCATCGGAATCTATAACTAGTATCACGGGAATGGTTCAAAACATAGAGATTAGGAAGAGTCAGTCAATTTATACTTAAGTCGGCACTGTGCCTTTTGTATTTAATTCCGATGCAATTTCTGTGTTTCATCGCCAATTAGAAGGTCAGAGGGATACAGTAAACCTGAAGTGAAGCATCGGAATGTATAACTAGTGTCACAGGAATGGTTCAAATCATAGACAGTAGGAAGAGTCAGATTTCTTGTACTTGAGTCGGCATTGTGCTTAAGTATTTAATTCCGATGCAATTTCTGTGTTTCATCGTCAATAAGAAGGTCCAAGTGATACAGTAAACCTAAAGCGAAGCATCGGAAACTTTAACTAGTGTCACCGGAATGGTTCATAACATAGACAGTAAGAAGAGTCAGTCTTCGTGTAGTTAAATCGGCATTGTGCCCTTCGTATTTAATTCCGATGCAATTTCTGTGTTTCATCGTAAATAAGAAGGTCAGAGGGATACAGTAAACCTGAAGTGAAGCATCGGAATCTGTAACTAGTGTCACAGGAATGGTTCTAAACATAGACAGTAAGAAGAGTCAGTCTTCTTGTACTAAAGTCGGCATTGTGCCTTTTGTATTTAATTCCGATGCAATATCTGTAATTCATCGACAACAAGAAGGTCCAAGGGATACAATAAACATATTGTGAAGCATCGGATTCTAAAACTGGACTCACAGGAAATGTTCACAACATAGTCAGAAAGAAGAGACAGTCTTCTAGTACTTAACTCGGCATTGTGCCTTTTGTATTTAATTCCGATGTAATTTCTGTGTTTCGTCGTCTATAAGAAGGTCAGAGGGCTACATTAAACTTGAAGTGAAGCATCGGAATCTATAGCTAGTGTCACAGGAATGGTTCAAAACAGAGACAGTAGGAAGAGTCAGTCGTCTTGTACTTAAGTCGGCATTGTGCCTTTTCTATTTAATTCCGATGCAAGTTCTGTGTTTCGTCGTCAATAAGAAGGTCCAAGGGATACAGTAAACCTGAAGTGAAGCATCGGAATCTATAACTAGTGTCACAGGAATGGTTCAAAACATAGACAGTAAGAAAAGTCAGTCTTCCTGACTTAAGTCGGCATTGTGCCTTTTCTATTTAATTCCGATGCAATTTCTGTGTTTCATCATCAAGATGAAGGTCAGAGAGATACAGTAAACCTGAAGTGAAGCATCGGAAAGTATAACTAGTGTCACAGGAGTAGTTCAAAACATAGAGAGTAGGAAGAGTCAGTTTACTTGTACTTGAGTCGGCATTGTGCCATTTGTATTTAATTCCGATGCAATTTCTGTGTTTCATCGTCAATAAGAAGGTCAGAGGGATACAGTAAACCTGAAGTGAAGCATCGGAATCTATAACAAGTGTCATAGGAATGGTTCAAATAACAGACAGTAGGAAGAGTCAGTCTTCTTGCACTTAAGTCGGCATTGTGCCTTTTGTATTTAATTCCGATGCAATTTCTGTGTTTCATCGTCAATAAGAAGGTCCAAGGGATACAGTAAACCTGAAGTGGAGCATCGGAAACAATAACTAGTGTCACAGGAATGGTTCAAAACTTAGACAGAAGGATGAGTAAGTCATCTTGTACGTAAGTCGGCATTGTGCCTTTTGTATTTAATTCCGATGCAATTTCTGTGTTTCATCGTCAATAAGAAGGTCAGAGGGATACAGTAAACCTGAAGTGAAGCATCGGAATCTATAACTAGTATCACAGGAATGGTTCAAAACATAGAGATTAGGAAGAGTCAGTCTTCTTATACTTAAGTCGGCACTGTGCCTTTTGTATTTAATTCCGATGCAATATCTGTGTTTCATCGCCAATTAGAAGGATAGAGGGATACAGTAAACCTGAAGAGAAGCATCGGAATATATAACTAGTGTCACAGGAATGGTTCAAATCATAGACAGTAGGAAGAGTCAGATTTCTTGTACTTGAGTCGGCATTGTGCCTTTTGTATTTAATTCGGATGCAATTTGTGTGTTTCATCGTCAATAAAAAGGTCCAAGGGATACAATAAACATATTGTGAAGCATCGGAATCTAAAACTGGACTCACAGAAAATGTTCACAACATAGTCAGAAAGAAGAGACAGTCCTCTTGTACTTAAGTCGGCATTGCGCCTTTTGCATTTAAATCCGATGCAATTTCTGTGTTTCATCGACAATAGGAAGGTCAGAGGGATACAGTAAATCTGAAGTGAAGCATCGGAATCTATAACTAATGTCACAGGAATGGTTCAAAACATAGAAAGTTGGAATAGTCAGTCTTCTTGTACTTAAGTCGGCATTGTGTCTTTTCTATTTAATTCCGGTGCAGTTTCTGTGTTTCGTCGTCAATGAGAAGGTCCAAGGGATACAGTAAACCTGAAGTGAAGCATCGGAATCTATAACTAGTGTCAGAGGAATGGTTCAAAACTTAGACAGAAGGATGAGTCAGTCTTCTTGCACGTAAGTCGGCATTGTGCCTTTTGTATTTAATTCCAATGCAATTTCTGTGTTTCATCGTCAATAAGAAGGTCAGAGGGAAACAGTAAACCTGAAGTGAAGCATCGGAATCTATAACTAGTAGCACGGGAATGGTTCAAAACATAGAGATTAGGAAGAGTCAGTCTTCTTATACTTAAGTTGGCACTGTGCCTTTTGTATTTCATTCCGATGCAATTTCCGTGTTTCATCGTCAATTAGAAGGTCAGAGGGATACAGTAAACCTGAGGTGAAGCATCGGAATGTATAACTAGTGTCACAGGAATGGTTCAAATCATAGACAGTAGGAAGAGTCAGATTTCTTGTACTTAAGTCGGCATCGTGCTCTTTGTATTTAATTCCGATGCAATTTCTGTGTTTCATCGTAAATAAGAAGGTCAGAGGGATACTGTGAACCTGAAGTGAAGCATCGGAATCTGTAACTAGTGTCACAGGAATGGTTCTAAACATAGACAGTAAGAAGAGTCAGTCTTCTAGTACTTAAGTCGGCATTGTGCCTTTTGTATTTAATTACGATGCAATTTCTGTGTTTCGTCGTCAATAGGAAGGTCAGAGGGCTACAGTAAACCTGAAGTGAAGCATCGGAATCTATGGCTAGTGTCACAAAATTGGTTCAAAACAGAGACAGTAGGAAGAGTCAGTCTTCTTGTACTTAAGTCGGCATTGTGCCTTTTCTATTTAATTCCGATGCAAGTTCTGTGTTTCGTCGTCAATAAGAAGGTCCAAGGGATACAGTAAACCTGAAGTGAAGCATCGGAATCTATAACTAGTGTCCCAGGAATGGTTCAAAACATAGACAGTAAGAAAAGTCAGTCTTCGTGTACTTAAGTCGGCATTGTGCCTTTTCTATTTAATTCCGATGCAATTTATGTGTTTCATCATCAAGATGAAGGTAAGAGAGATACAGTAAACCTGAAGTGAGCATCGGAATGTATAACTAGAGTCACAGGAGTGGTTAAAAACATAGAGAGTAGGAAGAGTCAGTTTTCTTGTACTTGAGTCGGCATTGTGCCTTTTGTATTTAATTCCGATGCAATTTCTGTGTTTCATCGTCAATAAGAAGGTCAGAGGGATACAGTAAACCTGAAGGGAAGCATCGGAATTTATAACAAGTGTCATAGGAATGGTTCAAATAATAGACAGTAGGAAGAGTGAGTCTTCTTGTACTTAAGTCGGCATGGTGCCTTTTGTATTTAATTCCGATGCAATTTCAGTGTTTCATAGTCAATAAGAAGGTCTAAGGGATACAGTAAACCAGAAGTGAAGCATCGGAATCTAATACCGGTCTAACAGGAAAGGTTCATAGCATAGAGAGTAAGAAGAGCCAGTAATCTTGTATTTGAGTCGGCATTGTGTTTTGTATTTAATTCCGATGCAATTTCTGTGTTTCATCGTCAATAAGATGGTCAGTGGGCTACAGTAAACCTAAAGTGAAGCATCGGAATCTATAGTTAGTGTCACAGGAATGGTTCAAAACATAGTCAGTAAGAAGAGTCAGTCCTCTAGTACTTAAGTCGGCATTGCGCCTTTTGTATTTAAATCCGATGCAATTTCTATGTTTCATCGAAAATAAGAAGGTCAGAGGGATACAGTAAACCCGAAGTGAAGCATCGGAATCTATAACTAGTGTCACAGGAATGGTTCAAAACTTAGACAGAAGGATGAGTCTGTCTTCTTGTACGTAAGTCGGCATTGCGCCTTTTGTATTTAATTCCGATGCAATTTCTGTGTTTCATCGTCAATAAGATGGTGAGAGGGATACAGTAAACCTGAAGTGAAGCATCGGAATCTATAACTAGTATCACGGGAATGGTTCAAAACATAGAGATTAGGAAGAGTCAGTCTTCTTATACTTAAGTCGGCACTGTGTGTTTTTGTATTTAATTCCGATGCAATTTTTTGTGTTTCATCGTCAATTAGAAGGTCAGAGGGATACAGTAAACCTGAAGTGAAGCATCGGAATGTATAACTAATGTCACAGGAATGGTTCAAATCATAGACAGTAGGAAGAGTCAGTCCTCTTGTACTTAAGTCGGCATTGTGCCTTTTCTATCTAATTCCGATGCAATTTCTGTGGTTCGTCGTCAATAAGAAGGTCCAAGAGATACAGTAAACCAGAAGTGAAGTATCGGAATCTAATACCGGTCTCACAGGAAAGGTTCATAGCATAGAGAGTAAGAAGAGCCAGTCATCTTGTATTTGAGTCGGCATTGTGCCTTTTGTATTTAATTCCGATGCAATTTCTGTGTTTCATCGTCAATAAGAAGGTCAGTGGGCTACAGTAAACCTGAAGTGAAGCATCGGAATCTATAGCTAGTGTCACAGGAATGGTTCAAAACATAGTCAGTAAGAAGAGTCAGTCCTCTTGTACTTAAGTCGGCATTGCGCCTTTTGTATTTAAATCCGATGCAAATTCTATGTTTCATCGACAGTAAGAAGGTCAGAGGGATACAGTAAACCTGAAGTGAAGCATCGGAATCTATAACTAGTGTCACAGGAACGGTTCAAAACTTAGACAGAAGGATGAGTCAGTCTTCTTGTACGTAAGTCGGCATTGTGCCTTATGTATTTAATTCCGATGCAATTTCTGTGTTTAATCGCCAATAAGAAGGTCAGCGGTATACAGTAAACCTGAAGTGAAGCATCGGAATCTATAAGTAGTGTCACGGGAATGGTTAAAAACATTGACAGAAAAAAGAGTCAGTCTTCGTGTACTTAAGTCGGCATCGTGCCTTTTGTATTTAATTCCGTTGCAATTTCTGTATTTCATCGTCAATAAGAAGATCCATGTGATACAGTAAACCTTAAGTGAAGCATCGGAATCTATAACTAGTGTCACAGGAATGGTTCAAAACGTAGTCAGTAAGAAGAGTCAGTCCTCTTGTACTTAAGTCGGCATTGCGCCTTTTGTATTTAAATCCGATGCAATTTCTGTGTTTCATCGACAATACGAAGGTCAGAGGGATACAGTAAACCTGAAGTGAAGCATCGGAATCTATAACTAATGTCACAGGAATGGTTCAAAACATAGAAATTTGGAAGAGTCAGTCTTCTTGTACTTAAGTCGGCATTGTGCCTTTTCTATTTAATTCCGATGCAGTTTCTGTGTTTCGTCGTCAATGAGAAGGTCCAAGGGATACAGTAAACCTGAAGTGGAGCATCGGAATCAATAACTAGTGTCACAGGAATGGTTCAAAACTTAGACAGAAGGATGAGTAAGTCATCTTGTACGTAAGTCGGCATTGTGCCTTTTGTATTTAATTCCGATGCAATTTCTGTGTTTCATCGTCAATAAGAATGTCAGAGGGATACAGTAAACCTGAAGTGAAGCATCGGAATCTATAACTAGTATCACAGGAATGGTTCAAAACATAGAGATTAGGAAGATTCAGTCTTCTTTTACTTAAGTCGGCACTGTGCCTTTTGTATTTAATTCCGATGCAATATCTGTGTTTCATCGCCAATTAGAAGGTCAGAGGGATACAGTAAACCTGAAGTGAAGCATCGGAATATATAACTAGTGTCACAGGAATGGTTCAAATCATAGATAGTAGGAAGAGTCAGATTTCTTGTACTTGAGTCGGCATTGTGCCTTTTGTATTTAATTCTGATGCATTTTCTGTGTTTCATCGTCAATAAGAAGGTCCAAGGGATACAATAAACATATTGTGAAGCATCGGAATCTAAAACTGGACTCACAGAAAATGTTCACAACATAGTCAGAAAGAAGAGACAGTCCTCTTGTACTTAAGTCGGCATTGCGCCTTTTGCATTTAAATCCGATGCAATTTCTGTGTTTCATCGACAATAAGAAGGTCAGAGGGATACAGTAAATCTGAAGTCAAGCATCGGAATCTATAACTAATGTCGCAGGAATGGTTCAAAACATAGAAAGTTGGAATAGTCAGTCTTCTTGTACTTAAGTCGGCATTGTGTCTTTTCTATTTAATTCCGGTGCAGTTTCTGTGTTTCGTCGTCAATGAGAAGGTCCAAGGGATACAGTAAACCTGAAGTGAAGCATCGGAATCTATAACTAGTGTCAGAGGAATGGTTCAAAACTTAGACAGAAGGATGAGTCAGTCTTCTTGCACGTAAGTCGGCATTGTGCCTTTTGTATTTAATTCCGATGCAATTTCTGTGTTTCATCGTCAATAAGAAGGTCAGAGGGAAACAGTGAACCTGAAGTGAAGCATCGGAATCTATAACTAGTATCACGGGAATGGTTCAAAACATAGAGATTAATAAGAATCAGTCTTCTTATACTTAAGTTGGCACTGTGCCTTTTGTATTTCATTCCGATGCAATTTCCGTGTTTCATCGTCAATCAGAAGGTCAGAGGGATACAGTAAACCTGAAGTGAAGCATCGGAATGTATAACTAGTGTCACAGGAATGGATCAAATCATAGACAGTAGGAAGAGTCAGATTTCTTGTACTTGAGTCGGCATTGTGCTTAAGTATTTAATTCCGATGCAATTTCTGTGTTTCATCGTCAATAAGAAGGTCCAAGTGATACAGTAAACCTAAAGTGAAGCATCGGAAACTTTAACTAGTGTCACCGGAATGGTTCAAAACATAGACAGTAAGAAGAGTCAGTCTTCTTGTACTTAAGTCGGCATCGTGCCCTTTGTATTTAATTCCGATGCAATTTCTGTGTTTCATCGTAAATAAGAAGGTCAGAGGGATACAGTGAACCTGAAGTGAAGCATCGGAATCTGTAACTAGTGTCACAGGAATGGTTCTAAACATAGACAGTAAGAAGAGTCAGTCTTCTAGTACTTAAGTAGGCATTGTGCCTTTTGTATTTAATTACGATGCAATTTCTGTGTTTCGTCGTCAATAGGAAGGTCAGAGGGCTACAGTAAACCTGAAGTGAAGCATCGGAATCTATGGCTAGTGTCACAAAATTGGTTCAAAACAGAGACAGTAGGAAGAGTCAGTCTTCTTGTACTTAAGTCGGCATTGTGCCTTTTGTATTTAATTCCGATGCAATTTCAGTGTTTCATAGTCAATAAGAAGGTCCAAGGGATATAGTAAACCAGAAGTGAAGCATCGGAATCTAACACCGGTCTCACAGGAAAGGTTCATAGCATAGAGAGTAAGAATAGCCAGTAATCTTGTATTTGAGTCGGCATTGTGCTGTTGTATTTAATTCCGATGCAATTTCTGTGTTTCATCGTCAATAAGATGGTCAGTGGGCTACAGTAAACCTAAAGTGAAGCATCGGAATCTATAGCTAGTGTCACAGGAATGGTTCAAAACATAGTCAGTAAGAAGAGTCAGTCCTCTAGTACTTAAGTCGGCATTGCGCCTTTTGTATTTAAATCCGATGCAATTTCTATGTTTCATCGAAAATAAGAAGGTCAGAGGGATACAGTAAACCTGAAGTGAAGCATCGGAATCTATAACTAGTGTCACAGGAATGGTTCAAAACTTAGACAGAAGGATGAGTCTGTCTTCTTGTACGTAAGTCGGCATTGCGCCTTTTGTATTTAATTCCGATGCAATTTCTGTGTTTCATCGTCAATAAGAAGGTGAGAGGGATACAGTAAACCTGAAGTGAAGCATCGGAATCTATAACTAGTATCACGGGAATGGTTCAAAACATAGAGATTAGGAAGAGTCAGTCTTCTTATACTTAAGTCGGCACTGTGTGTTTTTGTATTTAATTCCGATGCAATTTTTTGTGTTTCATCGTCAATTAGAAGGTCAGAGGGATATAGTAAACCTGAAGTGAAGCATCGGAATGTATAACTAATGTCACAGGAATGGTTCAAATCATAGACAGTAGGAAGAGTCAGATTTCTTGTACTTGAGTCGGCATTGTGCCTTTTGAGTTTAATTATGATGCAATTTCTGTGTTTCATCGTCAATAAGAAGGTCCAAGGGATACAGTAAACCTGAAGTGAGGCATCGGAATCTATAACTAGTGTCACAGGAATGGTTCAAAACATAGACAGTAGGAAGAGTAAGTCTTCTAGTACTTAAGTCGGCATTGTGCCTTTTGTATTTAATTCCGATGTAATTTCTCTGTTTCATCATCAATAAGAAGGTCCAACTGATACAGTAAACCAGAAGTGAGGCATCGGAATCTATAACTAGTATCACGGGAATAGTTCAAAACATAGAGATTAGGAAGAATCAATCTTCTTATACTTATGTCGGCACTGTGCCTTTTGTATTTAATTCCGATGCAATTTCTGTGTTTCATCGCCAATTAGAATTTCAGAGGGATACAGTAAACCTGAAGTGAAGCATCGGAATGTATAACTAGTGTCACAGGTATGGTTCAAATCATAGACAGTAGGAAGAGTCAGATTTCTTGTACTTGAGTCGGCATTGTGCCTTTTCTATTTAATTCCGATGCAGTTTCTGTGTTTCGTCATCAATGAGAAGGTCCAAGGGATACAGTAAACCTGAAGTGAAGCATCGGAATCTATAACTAGTGTCAGAGGAGTGGTTCAAAACTTAGACAGAAGGATGAGTCAGTCTTCTTGTACGTAAGTCGGCATTGTGCCTTTTGTATTTAATTCCGATGCAATTTCTGTGTTTCATCGTCAATAAGAAGGTCAGAGGGATACAGTAAACCTGAAGTGAAGCATCGGAATCTATAACTAGTATCACGGGAATGGTTCAAGACATAGAGATAAGGAAGAGTCAGTCTTCTTATACTTAAATCGGCACTGTGCCTTTTGTATTTTATTCCGATGCAATTTCTGTGTTTCATCGTCAATTAGAAGGTCAGAGGGATACAGTAAACCTGAAGTGAAGCATCGGAATGTATAACTAGTGTCACAGGAATGGTTCAAGTCATAGACAGAAGGAAGAGTCAGATTTCTTGTACTTGAGTCGGCATTGCGCTTACGTATTTAATTCCGATGCAATTTCTGTGTTTCATCGTCAATAAGAAGGTCCAAGTGATACAGTAAACCTAAAGTGAAGCATCGGAAACTTTAACTAGTGTCACCGGAATGGTTCAAATCATAGACAGTAAGAAGTGTCAGTCTTCTTGTAGTTAAATCAGCATTGTGCCCTTTCTATTTAATTCCGAGGCAATTTCTGTGTTTCATCGTAAATAAGAAGGTCAGAGGGATACAGTAAACCTGAAGTGAAGCATCGGAATCTGTAACTATTGTCACAGGAATGGTTCTAAACATAGACAGTAAGAAGAGTCAGTCTTCTTGTACTAAAGTCGGCATTGTGCCTTTTGTATTTAATTCCGATGCAATATCTGTGTTTCATCGTCAATAAGAAGGTCCAAGGGATACAATAAACATATTGTGAAGCATCGGATTCTAAAACTGGACTCACAGGAAATGTTCACAACATAGTCAGAAAGAAGAGACAGTCTTCTAGTACTTAAGTCGGCATTGTGCATTTTATATTTAATTCCGATGCAATTTCTGTGTTTCGTCGTCTATAAGAAGGTCAGAGGGCTACAGTAAACTTGAAGTGAAGCATCGGAATCTATAGCTAGTGTCACAGGAATGGTTCAAAACAGAGACAGAAAGAAAAGTCAGTCTTCCTGTACTTAAGTCGGTATTGTGCCTTTTCTATTTAATTCCGATGCAGTTTCTGTGTTTCGTCATCAATGAGAAGGTCCAAGGGATACAGTAAACCTGAAGTGAAGCATCGGAATCTATAACTAGTGTCAGAGGAGTGGTTCAAAGCTTAGACAGAAGGATGAGTCAGTCTTCTTGTACGTAAGTCGGCATTGTGCCTTTTGTATTTAATTCCGATGCAATTTCTGTGTTTCATCGTCAATAAGAAAGTCATTAAGAGAATATTAGAAGGAATCATTGAAGGAAGAACTCGCCGAGGACGACCTAGATTAAGCTACATTCAACAAGTAATAAATGACGTCGGGTGCCAGACCTATGCAGATATGAAGAAGAAAGTTGACAAAAGAACGGAATGGCGTGCTGCTGCCAACCAACCTGTGGGTTGATAACCGAAGAAGAGAAGAAGAAAGTCAGAGGGATACAGTAAACCTGAAGTGAAGCATCGGAATCTATAACTAGTATCACGGGAATGGTTCAAAACATAGAGATTAGGAAGAGTCAGTCTTCTTATACTTAAGTCGGCACTGTGCCTTTTGTATTTCATTCCGATGCAATTTCTGTGTTTCATCGTCAATTAGAAGGTCAGAGGGATACAGTAAACCTGAAGTGAAGCATCGGAATATATAACTAGTGTCACAGGAATGGTTCAAATCATAGACAGTAGGAAGAGTGTGATTTCTTGTACTTGAGTCGGCATTGTGCTTAAGTATTTAATTCCGATGCAATTTCTGTGTTTCATCGTCAATAAGAAGGTCCAAGGGATACAATGAACATATTGTGAAGCATCGGATTCTAAAACTGGACTCACAGGATATGTTCACAACATAGTCAGAAAGAAGAGACAGTCTTCTAGTACTTAAGTCGGCATTGTTCCTTTTGTATTTAATTCCGATGCAATTTCTGTGTTTCATCGTAAATAAGAAGGTCAGAGGGATACAGTAAACCTGAAGTGAAGCATCGGAGTCTGTAACTAATGTCACAGGAATGGTTCTAAACATAGAAAGTTGGAAGAGTCAGTCTTCTTGTACTTAAGTCGGCATTGTGCCTTTTCTATTTAATTCCGATGCAGTTTCTGTGTTTCGTCATCAATGAGAAGGTCCAAGGGATACAGTAAACCTGAAGTGAAGCATCGGAATCTATAACTAGTGTCAGAGGAGTGGTTCAAAACTTAGACAGAAGGATGAGTCAGTCTTCTTGTACGTAAGTCGGCATTGTGCCCTTTGTATTTAATTCCGATGCAATTTCTGTGTTTCATCGTAAATAAGAAGGTCAGAGGGATACAGTAAACCTGAAGTAAAGCATCGGAATCTGTAACTAGTGTCACAGGAATGGTTCTAAACATAGACAGTAAGAAGAGTCAGTCTTCTTGTACTAAAGTCGGCATTGTGCCTATTGTATTTAATTCCGATGCAATATCTGTGTTTCATCGTCAATAAGAAGGTCCAAGGGATACAATAAACATATTGTGAAGCATCGGATACTAAAACTGGACTCACAGGAAATGTTCACAACATAGTCAGAAAGAAGAGACAGTCTTCTAGTACTTAAGTCGGCATTGTGCCTTTTGTATTTAATTCGGATGCAATTTCTGTGTTTCGTCGTCTATACGAAGGTCAGAGGGCTACAGTAAACTTGAAGTGAAGCATCGGAATCTATAGCTAGTGTCACAGGAATGGTTCAAAACAGAGACAGTAGGAAGAGTCAGTTGTCTTGTACTTAAGTCGGCATTGTGCCTTTTCTATTTAATTCCGATGCAAGTTCTGTGTTTCGTCGTCAATAAGAAGGTCCAAGGGATACAGGAAACATATTGTGAAGCATCGGAATCTAAAACTGGTCTCACAGGAAATGTTCAAAGCATAGCCGGTAAGAAGAGTCGGTCCTCTTGTACATGAGTCGGCATTGTGCCTTTTGTACTTAATTCCGATGCAATTTCTGTGTTTCATCGTCAATAAGAAGGTCAGAGGGATACAGTAAACCTGTAGTGAAGCATCGGAATCTATAACAAGTGTCCTAGGAATGGTTCAAATAATAGACAGTAGGAAGAGTCAGTCTTCTTGTACTTAAGTCGGTATTGTGCCTTTTGTATTTAATTCCGATGCAATTTCTGTGTTTCATCGTCAATAAGAAGGTCCAAGGGATACAGTAAACCTGAAGTGAGGCATCGGAATCTATAAGTAGTGTCACAGGAATGTTTCAAAACATAGACAGTAGGAAGAGTAAGTCTTCTAGTACTTAAGTCGGCATTGTGCCTCTTGTATTTAATTCCGATGCAATTTCTGTGTTACATCATCAATAAGAAGGTCAGAGGGATACAGTACATCTGAAGTGAAGCATCGGAATCTATAACTAGTGTCACAGGAATGGTTCAAAACATAGTCAGTAAGAAGAGTCAGTCATCTTGTACTTAAGTCGGTATGGTGCCTTTTGTATTTAATTCCGATGCAATTTCTGTGTTTCTACGTCATAAGAAGGTCTAAGGGATACAGGAAACATATTGTGAAGCATCGGAATCTAAAACTGGTCTCACAGGAAATGTTCAAAGCATAGCCGGTAAGAAGAGTCGGTCCTCTTGTACTTAAGTCGGCATTGTGCCTTTTCTATTTAATTCCGATGCAATTTCTGTGTTTCGTCGTCAATAAGAAGGTCCAAGGGATACAGTAAACCAGAACTGAAGCATCGGAATCTAATACCGGTCTCACAGGAAAGGTTCATAGCATAGAGAGTAAGAAGAGCCAGTCATCTTGTACTTGAGTCGGCATTGTGGCTTTTGTATTTAATTTCGATGCAATTTCTGTGTTTCATCGTCAATAAGAAGGTCAGTGGGCTACAGTAAACCTGAAGTGAAGCTTCGGAATCTATAGCTACTGTCACAGGAATGGTTCAAAACATAGTCAGTAGGAAGAGTCAGTCCTCTTGTACTTAAGTCGGCATTGCGCCTTTTGTATTTAAATCCGATGCAAATTCTATGTTTCATCGACAATAAGAAGGTCAGAGGGATACAGTAAACCTGAAGTCAAGCATCGGAATCTATAACTAACGCCACAGGAATGGTTCAAAACATAGAAATTTTATAAGAGTCCGTCTTCTTGTACTTAAGTCGGCATTGTGCCTTTTCTATTTAATTCCGATGCAGTTTCTGTGTTTCGTCGTCAATGAGAAGGTCCAAGGGATACAGTAAACCTGAAGTGAAGCATCGGAATCAATAACTAGTGTCACAGGAATGGTTCAAAACTTAGACAGAAGGATGAGTAAGTCATCTTGTACGTATGTCGGCATTGTGCCTTTTGTATTTAATTCCGATGCAATTTCTGTGTTTCATCGTCAATAAGAAGGTCAGAGGGATACAGTAAACCTGAAGTGAAGCATCGGAATCTATAACTAGTATCACAGGAATGGTTCAAAACATAGAGATTAGGAAGAGTCAGTCTTCTTGTACTTAAGTCGGCACTGTGCCTTTTGTATTTAATTCCGATGCAATATCTGTGTTTCATCGCCAATTAGAAGGTCCGAGGGATACAGTAAACCTGAAGTGAAGCATCGGAATATATAACTAGTGTCACAGGAATGGTTCAAATCATAGACAGTAGGAAGAGTCAGATTATTTGTACTTGAGTCGGCATTGTGCCTTTTGTATTTAATTCTGATGCAATTTCTGTGTTTCATCGTCAATAAGAAGGTCCAAGGGATACAATAAACATATTGTGAAGCATCGGAATCTAAAACTGGACTCACAGAAAATGTTCACAACATAGTCAGAAAGAAGAGACAGTCCTCTTGTACTTAAGTCGGCATTGCGCCTTTTGCATTTAAATCCGATGCAATTTCTGTGTTTCATCGACAATAAGAAGGTCAGAGGGATACAGTAAATATGAAGTGAAGCATCGGAATCTATAACTAATGTCACAGGAATGGTTCAAAACATAGAAAGTTGGAATAGTCAGTCTTCTTGTACTTAAGTCGGCATTGTGTCTTTTCTATTTAATTCCGGTGCAGTTTCTGTGTTTCGTCGTCAATGAGAAGGTCCAAGGGATACAGTAAACCTGAAGTGAAGCATCGGAATCTATAACTAGTGTCAGAGGAATGGTTCAAAACTTCGACAGAAGGATGAGTCAGTCTTCTTGTACGTAAGTCGGCATTGTGCCATTTGTATTTAATTCCGATGCAATTTCTGTGTTTCATCGTCAATAAGAAGGTCAGAGGGATACAGTAAACCTGAAGTGAAGCATCGGAATCTATAACTAGTATCACGGGAATGGTTCAAAACATAGAGATTAGGAAGAGTCAGTCTTCTTATACTTAAGTTGGCACTGTGCCTTTTGTATTTCATTCCGATGCAATTTCTGTGTTTCATCGTCAATTAGAAGGTCAGAGGGATACAGTAAACCTGAAGTGAAGCATCGGAATCAATAACTAGTGTCAGAGGAATGGTTCAAAACTTCGACAGAAGGATGAGTCAGTCTTCTTGTACGTAAGTCGGCATTGTGCCTTTTGTATTTAATTCCGATGCAATATCTGTGTTTCATCGTCAATAAGAAGGTCCAAGGGATACAATAAACATATTGTGAAGCATCGGAATATAAACTGGACTCACAGGAAATGTTCACAACATATTCAGAAAGAAGAGACTGTCTTCTAGTACTTAAGTCGGCATTGTGCCTTTTGTATTTAATTCCGATGCAATTTCTGTGTTTCGTCGTCAATAGGAAGGTCAGAGGGCTACAGTAAACCTGAAGTGAAGCATCGGAATCTATGGCTAGTGTCACAAAATTGGTTCAAAACAGAGACAGTAGGAAGAGTCAGTCTTCTTGTACTTAAGTCGGCATTGTGCCTTTTGTATTTAATCCCGATGCAATTTCTGTGTTTCTTCGTCAATAAGAAGGTCAGAGGGATACAGTAAACCTGAAGTGAAGCATCGGAATCTATAACAAGTGTCATAGGAATGGTTCAAATAATAGACAGTAGGAAGAGTCAGTCTTCTTGTACTTAAGTCGGCATTGTGCCTTTTGTATTTAATTCCGATGCAATTTCTGTGTTTCATCGTCAATGAGAAGGTCCAAGGGATACAGTTAACCAGAAGTGAAGCATCGGAATCTAATACCGGTCTCACTGGAAAGGTTCATAGCATAGAGAGTAAGAAGAGCCAGTCATCTTGTATTTGAGTCGGCATTGTGCTTTTATATTTAATTCCGATGCAATTTCTGTGTTTCGTCGTCTATAAGAAGGTCAGAGGGCTACAGTAAACTTGAAGTGAAGCATCGGAATCTATAGCTAGTGTCACAGGAATGGTTCAAAACAGAGACAGAAAGAAAAGTCAGTCTTCCTGTACTTAAGTCGGCATTGTGCCTTTTCTATTTAATTCCGATGCAGTTTCTGTGTTTCGTCATCAATGAGAAGGTCCAAGGGATACAGTAAACCTGAAGTGAAGCATCGGAATCTATAACTAGTATCACGGGAATGGTTCAAAACATAGAGATTAGGAAGAGTCAGTCTTCTTATACTTAAGTCGGCACTGTGCCTTTTGTATTTCATTCCGATGCAATTTCTGTGTTTCATCGTCAATTAGAAGGTCAGAGGGATACAGTAAACCTGAAGTGAAGCATCGGAATATATAACTAGTGTCACAGGAATGGTTCAAATCATAGACAGTAGGAAGAGTCTGATTTCTTGTACTTGAGTCGGCATTGTGCTTAAGTTTTTAATTCCGATGCAATTTCTGTGTTTCATCATCAATAAGAAGGTCCAAGGGATACAATAAACATATTGTGAAGCATCGGATTCTAAAACTGGACTCACAGGATATGTTCACAACATAGTCAGAAAGAAGAGACAGTCTTCTAGTACTTAAGTCGGCATTGTTCCTTTTGTATTTAATTCCGATGCAATTTCTGTGTTTCATCGTAAATAAGAAGGTCAGAGGGATACAGTAAACCTGAAGTGAAGCATCGGAGTCTGTAACTAATGTCACAGGAATGGTTCTAAACATAGAAAGTTGGAAGAGTCAGTCTTCTTGTACTTAAGTCGGCATTGTGCCTTTTCTATTTAATTCCGATGCAGTTTCTGTGTTTCGTCATCAATGAGAAGGTCCAAGGGATACAGTAAACCTGAAGTGAAGCATCGGAATCTATAACTAGTGTCAGAGGAGTGGTTCAAAACTTAGACAGAAGGATGAGTCAGTCTTCTTGTACGTAAGTCGGCATTGTGCCCTTTGTATTTAATTCCGATGCAATTTCTGTGTTTCATCGTAAATAAGAAGGTCAGAGGGATACAGTAAACCTGAAGTAAAGCATCGGAATCTGTAACTAGTGTCACAGGAATGGTTCTAAACATAGACAGTAAGAAGAGTCAGTCTTCTTGTACTAAAGTCGGCATTGTGCCTATTGTATTTAATTCCGATGCAATATCTGTGTTTCATCGTCAATAAGAAGGTCCAAGGGATACAATAAACATATTGTGAAGCATCGGATACTAAAACTGGACTCACAGGAAATGTTCACAACATAGTCAGAAAGAAGAGACAGTCTTCTAGTACTTAAGTCGGCATTGTGCCTTTTGTATTTAATTCGGATGCAATTTCTGTGTTTCGTCGTCTATACGAAGGTCAGAGGGCTACAGTAAACTTGAAGTGAAGCATCGGAATCTATAGCTAGTGTCACAGGAATGGTTCAAAACAGAGACAGTAGGAAGAGTCAGTTGTCTTGTACTTAAGTCGGCATTGTGCCTTTTCTATTTAATTCCGATGCAAGTTCTGTGTTTCGTCGTCAATAAGAAGGTCCAAGGGATACAGTAAACCTGAAGTGAAGCATCGGAATCTATAACTAGTGTCACAGGAATGGTTCAAAACATAGACAGTAAGAAAAGTCAGTCTTCCTGTACTTAAGTCGGCATTGTGCCTTTTCTATTTAATTCCGTTGCAATTTCTGTGTTTCATCATCATGATGAAGGTCAGAGAGATACAGTAAACCTGAAGTGAAGCATCGGAAAGTATAACTAGTGTCACAGGAGTGGTACAAAACATAGAGAGTAGGAAGAGTCAGTTTACTTGTACATGAGTCGGCATTGTGCCTTTTGTACTTAATTCCGATGCAATTTCTGTGTTTCATCGTCAATAAGAAGGTCAGAGGGATACAGTAAACCTGTAGTGAAGCATCGGAATCTATAACAAGTGTCCTAGGAATGGTTCAAATAATAGACAGTAGGAAGAGTCAGTCTTCTTGTACTTAAGTCGGTATTGTGCCTTTTGTATTTAATTCCGATGCAATTTCTGTGTTTCATCGTCAATAAGAAGGTCCAAGGGATACAGTAAACCTGAAGTGAGGCTCGGAATCTATAAGTAGTGTCACAGGAATGTTTCAAAACATAGACAGTAGGAAGAGTAAGTCTTCTAGTACTTAAGTCGGCATTGTGCCTCTTGTATTTAATTCCAATGCAATTTCTGTGTTACATCATCAATAAGAAGGTCAGAGGGATACAGTACATCTGAAGTGAAGCATCGGAATCTATAACTAGTGTCACAGGAATGGTTCAAAACATAGTCAGTAAGAAGAGTCAGTCATCTTGTACTTAAGTCGGTATGGTGCCTTTTGTATTTAATTCCGATGCAATTTCTGTGTTTCTACGTCATAAGAAGGTCTAAGGGATACAGGAAACATATTGTGAAGCATCGGAATCTAAAACTGGTCTCACAGGAAATGTTCAAAGCATAGCCGGTAAGAAGAGTCGGTCCTCTTGTACTTAAGTCGGCATTGTGCCTTTTCTATTTAATTCCGATGCAATTTCTGTGTTTCGTCGTCAATAAGAAGGTCCAAGGGATACAGTAAACCAGAAGTGAAGCATCGGAATCTAATACCGGTCTCACAGGAAAGGTTCATAGCATAGAGAGTAAGAAGAGCCAGTCATCTTGTACTTGAGTCGGCATTGTGGCTTTTGTATTTAATTTCGATGCAATTTCTGTGTTTCATCGTCAATAAGAAGGTCAGTGGGCTACAGTAAACCTGAAGTGAAGCTTCGGAATCTATAGCTACTGTCACAGGAATGGTTCAAAACATAGTCAGTAGGAAGAGTCAGTCCTCTTGTACTTAAGTCGGCATTGCGCCTTTTGTATTTAAATCCGATGCAAATTCTATGTTTCATCGACAATAAGAAGGTCAGAGGGATACAGTAAACCTGAAGTGAAGCATCGGAATCTATAACTAACGCCACAGGAATGGTTCAAAACATAGAAATTTTATAAGAGTCCGTCTTCTTGTACTTAAGTCGGCATTGTGCCTTTTCTATTTAATTCCGATGCAGTTTCTGTGTTTCGTCGTCAATGAGAAGGTCCAAGGGATACAGTAAACCTGAAGTGAAGCATCGGAATCAATAACTAGTGTCACAGGAATGGTTCAAAACTTAGACAGAAGGATGAGTAAGTCATCTTGTACGTATGTCGGCATTGTGCCTTTTGTATTTAATTCCGATGCAATTTCTGTGTTTCATCGTCAATAAGAAGGTCAGAGGGATACAGTAAACCTGAAGTGAAGCATCGGAATCTATAACTAGTATCACAGGAATGGTTCAAAACATAGAGATTAGGAAGAGTCAGTCTTCTTGTACTTAAGTCGGCACTGTGCCTTTTGTATTTAATTCCGATGCAATATCTGTGTTTCATCGCCAATTAGAAGGTCCGAGGGATACAGTAAACCTGAAGTGAAGCATCGGAATATATAACTAGTGTCACAGGAATGGTTCAAATCATAGACAGTAGGAAGAGTCAGATTATTTGTACTTGAGTCGGCATTGTGCCTTTTGTATTTAATTCTGATGCAATTTCTGTGTTTCATCGTCAATAAGAAGGTCCAAGGGATACAATAAACATATTGTGAAGCATCGGAATCTAAAACTGGACTCACAGAAAATGTTCACAACATAGTCAGAAAGAAGAGACAGTCCTCTTGTACTTAAGTCGGCATTGCGCCTTTTGCATTTAAATCCGATGCAATTTCTGTGTTTCATCGACAATAAGAAGGTCAGAGGGATACAGTAAATATGAAGTGAAGCATCGGAATCTATAACTAATGTCACAGGAATGGTTCAAAACATAGAAAGTTGGAATAGTCAGTCTTCTTGTACTTAAGTCGGCATTGTGTCTTTTCTATTTAATTCCGGTGCAGTTTCTGTGTTTCGTCGTCAATGAGAAGGTCCAAGGGATACAGTAAACCTGAAGTGAAGCATCGGAATCTATAACTAGTGTCAGAGGAATGGTTCAAAACTTCGACAGAAGGATGAGTCAGTCTTCTTGTACGTAAGTCTGCATTGTGCCATTTGTATTTAATTCCGATGCAATTTCTGTGTTTCATCGTCAATAAGAAGGTCAGAGGGATACAGTAAACCTGAAGTGAAGCATCGGAATCTATAACTAGTATCACGGGAATGGTTCAAAACATAGAGATTAGGAAGAGTCAGTCTTCTTATACTTAAGTTGGCACTGTGCCTTTTGTATTTCATTCCGATGCAATTTCTGTGTTTCATCGTCAATTAGAAGGTCAGAGGGATACAGTAAACCTGAAGTGAAGCATCGGAATCTATAACTAGTGTCAGAGGAATGGTTCAAAACTTCGACAGAAGGATGAGTCAGTCTTCTTGTACGTAAGTCGGCATTGTGCCTTTTGTATTTAATTCCGATGCAATATCTGTGTTTCATCGTCAATAAGAAGGTCCAAGGGATACAATAAACATATTGTGAAGCATCGGAATATAAACTGGACTCACAGGAAATGTTCACAACATATTCAGAAAGAAGAGACTGTCTTCTAGTACTTAAGTCGGCATTGTGCCTTTTGTATTTAATTCCGATGCAATTTCTGTGTTTCGTCGTCAATAGGAAGGTCAGAGGGCTACAGTAAACCTGAAGTGAAGCATCGGAATCTATGGCTAGTGTCACAAAATTGGTTCAAAACAGAGACAGTAGGAAGAGTCAGTCTTCTTGTACTTAAGTCGGCATTGTGCCTTTTGTATTTAATCCCGATGCAATTTCTGTGTTTCTTCGTCAATAAGAAGGTCAGAGGGATACAGTAAACCTGAAGTGAAGCATCGGAATCTATAACAAGTGTCATAGGAATGGTTCAAAAAATAGACAGTAGGAAGAGTCAGTCTTCTTGTACTTAAGTCGGCATTGTGCCTTTTGTATTTAATTCCGATGCAATTTCTGTGTTTCATCGTCAATGAGAAGGTCCAAGGGATACAGTTAACCAGAAGTGAAGCATCGGAATCTAATACCGGTCTCACTGGAAAGGTTCATAGCATAGAGAGTAAGAAGAGCCAGTCATCTTGTATTTGAGTCGGCATTGTGCTTTTATATTTAATTCCGATGCAATTTCTGTGTTTCGTCGTCTATAAGAAGGTCAGAGGGCTACAGTAAACTTGAAGTGAAGCATCGGAATCTATAGCTAGTGTCACAGGAATGGTTCAAAACAGAGACAGAAAGAAAAGTCAGTCTTCCTGTACTTAAGTCGGCATTGTGCCTTTTCTATTTAATTCCGATGCAGTTTCTGTGTTTCGTCATCAATGAGAAGGTCCAAGGGATACAGTAAACCTGAAGTGAAGCATCGGAATCTATAACTAGTATCACGGGAATGGTTCAAAACATAGAGATTAGGAAGAGTCAGTCTTCTTATACTTAAGTCGGCACTGTGCCTTTTGTATTTCATTCCGATGCAATTTCTGTGTTTCATCGTCAATTAGAAGGTCAGAGGGATACAGTAAACCTGAAGTGAAGCATCGGAATATATAACTAGTGTCACAGGAATGGTTCAAATCATAGACAGTAGGAAGAGTCTGATTTCTTGTACTTGAGTCGGCATTGTGCTTAAGTGTTTAATTCCGATGCAATTTCTGTGTTTCATCGTCAATAAGAAGGTCCAAGGGATACAATAAACATATTGTGAAGCATCGGATTCTAAAACTGGACTCACAGGATATGTTCACAACATAGTCAGAAAGAAGAGACAGTCTTCTAGTACTTAAGTCGGCATTGTTCCTTTTGTATTTAATTCCGATGCAATTTCTGTGTTTCATCGTAAATAAGAAGGTCAGAGGGATACAGTAAACCTGAAGTGAAGCATCGGAGTCTGTAACTAATGTCACAGGAATGGTTCTAAACATAGAAAGTTGGAAGAGTCAGTCTTCTTGTACTTAAGTCGGCATTGTGCCTTTTCTATTTAATTCCGATGCAGTTTCTGTGTTTCGTCATCAATGAGAAGGTCCAAGGGATACAGTAAACCTGAAGTGAAGCATCGGAATCTATAACTAGTGTCAGAGGAGTGGTTCAAAACTTAGACAGAAGGATGAGTCAGTCTTCTTGTACGTAAGTCGGCATTGTGCCCTTTGTATTTAATTCCGATGCAATTTCTGTGTTTCATCGTAAATAAGAAGGTCAGAGGGATACAGTAAACCTGAAGTAAAGCATCGGAATCTGTAACTAGTGTCACAGGAATGGTTCTAAACATAGACAGTAGGAAGAGTCAGTCTTCTTGTACTAAAGTCGGCATTGTGCCTTTTGTATTTAATTCCGATGCAATATCTGTGTTTCATCGTCAATAAGAAGGTCCAAGGGATACAATAAACATATTGTGAAGCATCGGATTCTAAAACTGGACTCACAGGAAATGTTCACAACATAGTCAGAAAGAAGAGACAGTCTTCTAGTACTTAAGTCGGCATTGTGCCTTTTGTATTTAATTCGGATGCAATTTCTGTGTTTCGTCGTCTATACGAAGGTCAGAGGGCTACAGTAAACTTGGAGTGAAGCATCGGAATCTATAGCTAGTGTCACAGGAATGGTTCAAAACAGAGACAGTAGGAAGAGTCAGTTGTCTTGTACTTAAGTCGGCATTGTGCCTTTTCTATTTAATTCCGATGCAAGTTCTGTGTTTCGTCGTCAATAAGAAGGTCCAAGGGATACAGTAAACCTGAAGTGAAGCATCGGAATCTATAACTAGTGTCACAGGAATGGTTCAAAACATAGACAGTAAGAAAAGCCAGTCTTCCTGTACTTAAGTCGGCATTGTGCTTTTTCTATTTAATTCCGTTGCAATTTCTGTGTTTCATCATCAAGATGAAGGTCAGAGAGATACAGTAAACCTGAAGTGAAGCATCGGAAAGTATAACTAGTGTCACAGGAGTGGTACAAAACATAGAGAGTAGGAAGAGTCAGTTTACTTGTACATGAGTCGGCATTGTGCCTTTTGTATTTAATTCCGATGCAATTTCTGTGTTTCATCGTCAATAAGAAGGTCAGAGGGATACAGTAAACCTGTAGTGAAGCATCGGAATCTATAACAAGTGTCCTAGGAATGGTTCAAATAATAGACAGTAGGAAGAGTCAGTCTTCTTGTACTTAAGTCGGTATTGTGCCTTTTGTATTTCATTCCGATGCAATTTCTGTGTTTCATCGTCAATAAGAGGGTCCAAGGGATACAGTAAACCTGAAGTGAGGCATCGGAATCTATAAGTAGTGTCACAGGAATGTTTCAAAACATAGACAGTAGGAAGAGTAAGTCTTCTAGTACTTAAGTCGGCATTGTGCCTCTTGTATTTAATTCCGATGCAATTTCTGTGTTACATCATCAATAAGAAGGTCAGAGGGATACAGTAAATCTGAAGTGAAGCATCGGAATCTATAACTAGTGTCACAGGAATGGTTCAAAACATAGTCAGTAAGAAGAGTCAGTCATCTTGTACTTAAGTCGGTATGGTGCCTTTTGTATTTAATTCCGATGCAATTTCTGTGTTTCTACGTCATAAGAAGGTCTAAGGGATACAGGAAACATATTGTGAAGCATCGGAATCTAAAACTGGTCTCACAGGAAATGTTCAAAGCATAGCCGGTAAGAAGAGTCGGTCCTCATGTACTTAAGTCGGCATTGTGCCTTTTCTATTTAATTCCGATGCAATTTCTGTGTTTCGTCGTCAATAAGAAGGTCCAAGGGATACAGTAAACCAGAAGTGAAGCATCGGAATCTAATACCGGTCTCACAGGAAAGGTTCATAGCATAGAGAGTAAGAAGAGCCAGTCATCTTGTACTTGAGTCGGCATTGTGGCTTTTGTATTTAATTTCGATGCAATTTCTGTGTTTCATCGTCAGTAAGAAGGTCAGTGGGCTACAGTAAACCTGAAGTGAAGCATCGGAATCTATAGCTACTGTCACAGGAATGGTTCAAAACATAGTCAGTAAGAAGAGTCAGTCCTCTTGTACTTAAGTCGGCATTGCGCCTTTTGTATTTAAATCCGATGCAAATTCTATGTTTCATCGACAATAAGAAGGTCAGAGGGATACAGTAAACCTGAAGTGAAGCATCGGAATCTATAACTAACGCCACAGGAATGGTTCAAAACATAGAAATTTTATAAGAGTCCGTCTTCTTGTACTTAAGTCGGCATTGTGCCTTTTCTATTTAATTCCGATGCAGTTTCTGTGTTTCGTCGTCAATGAGAAGGTCCAAGGGATACAGTAAACCTGAAGTGAAGCATCGGAATCAATAACTAGTGTCACAGGAATGGTTCAAAACTTAGACAGAAGGATGAGTAAGTCATCTTGTACGTATGTCGGCATTGTGCCTTTTGTATTTAATTCCGATGCAATTTCTGTGTTTCATCGTCAATAAGAAGGTCAGAGGGATACAGTAAACCTGAAGTGAAGCATCGGAATCTATAACTAGTATCACAGGAATGGTTCAAAACATAGAGATTAGGAAGAGTCAGTCTTCTTGTACTTAAGTCGGCACTGTGCCTTTTGTATTTAATTCCGATGCAATATCTGTGTTTCATCGCCAATTAGAAGGTCAGAGGGATACAGTAAACCTGAAGTGAAGCATCGGAATATATAACTAGTGTCACAGGAATGGTTCAAATCATAGACAGTAGGAAGAGTCAGATTATTTGTACTTGAGTCGGCATTGTGCCTTTTGTATTTAATTCTGATGCAATTTCTGTGTTTCATCGTCAATAAGAAGGTCCAAGGGATACAATAAACATATTGTGAAGCATCGGAATCTAAAACTGGACTCACAGAAAATGTTCACAACATAGTCAGAAAGAAGAGACAGTCCTCTTGTACTTAAGTCGGCATTGCGCCTTTTGCATTTAAATCCGATGCAATTTCTGTGTTTCATCGACAATAAGAAGGTCAGAGGGATACAGTAAATATGAAGTGAAGCATCGGAATCTATAACTAATGTCACAGGAATGGTTCAAAACATAGAAAGTTGGAATAGTCAGTCTTCTTGTACTTAAGTCGGCATTGTGTCTTTTCTATTTAATTCCGGTGCAGTTTCTGTGTTTCGTCGTCAATGAGAAGGTCCAAGGGATACAGTAAACCTGAAGTGAAGCATCGGAATCTATAACTAGTGTCAGAGGAATGGTTCAAAACTTCGACAGAAGGATGAGTCAGTCTTCTTGTACGTAAGTCGGCATTGTGCCATTTGTATTTAATTCCGATGCAATTTCTGTGTTTCATCGTCAATAAGAAGGTCAGAGGGATACAGTAAACCTGAAGTGAAGCATCGGAATCTATAACTAGTATCACGGGAATGGTTCAAAACATAGAGATTAGGAAGAGTCAGTCTTCTTATACTTAAGTTGGCACTGTGCCTTTTGTATTTCATTCCGATGCAATTTCTGTGTTTCATCGTCAATTAGAAGGTCAGAGGGATACAGTAAACCTGAAGTGAAGCATCGGAATCTATAACTAGTGTCAGAGGAATGGTTCAAAACTTCGACAGAAGGATGAGTCAGTCTTCTTGTACGTAAGTCGGCATTGTGCCTTTTGTATTTAATTCCGATGCAATATCTGTGTTTCATCGTCAATAAGAAGGTCCAAGGGATACAATAAACATATTGTGAAGCATCGGAATATAAACTGGACTCACAGGAAATGTTCACAACATATTCAGAAAGAAGAGACTGTCTTCTAGTACTTAAGTCGGCATTGTGCCTTTTGTATTTAATTCCGATGCAATTTCTGTGTTTCGTCGTCAATAGGAAGGTCAGAGGGCTACAGTAAACCTGAAGTGAAGCATCGGAATCTATGGCTAGTGTCACAAAATTGGTTCAAAACAGAGACAGTAGGAAGAGTCAGTCTTCTTGTACTTAAGTCGGCATTGTGCCTTTTCTATTTAATTCCGATGCAAGTTCTGTGTTTCGTCGTCAATAAGAAGGTCCAAGGGATACAGTAAACCTGAAGTGAAGCATCGGAATCTATAACTAGTGTCACAGGAATGGTTCAAAACATAGACAGTAAGAAAAGTCAGTCTTCCTGTACTTATGTCGGAATTGTGCCTTTTCTATTTAATTCCGATGCAATTTCTGTGTTTCATCATCAAGATGAAGGTAAGGGAGATACAGTAAACCTGAAGTGAGCATCGGAATGTATAACTAGTGTCACAGGAGTGGTTCAAAACATAGAGAGTAGGAAGAGTCAGTTTTCTTGTACTTGAGTCGGCATTGTGCCTTTTGTATTTAATCCCGATGCAATTTCTGTGTTTCTTCGTCAATAAGAAGGTCAGAGGGATACAGTAAACCTGAAGTGAAGCATCGGAATCTATAACAAGTGTCATAGGAAAGGTTCAAATAATAGACAGTAGGAAGAGTCAGTCTTCTTGTACTTAAGTCGGCATTGTGCCTTTTGTATTTAATTCCGATGCAATTTCTGTGTTTCATCGTCAATGAGAAGGTCCAAGGGATACAGTTAACCAGAAGTGAAGCATCGGAATCTAATACCGGTCTCACTGGAAAGGTTCATAGCATAGAGAGTAAGAAGAGCCAGTCATCTTGTATTTGAGTCGGCATTGTGCTTTTGTATTTAATTCCGATGCAATTTCTGTGTTTCATCGTCAATAAGATGGTCAGTGGGCTACAGTACACCTGAAGTGAAGCATCGGAATCTATAGCTAGTGTCACAGGAATGGTTCAAAACATAGTCAGTAAGAAGAGTCAGTCCTCTTGTACTTAAGTCGGCATTGAGCCTTTTGTATTTAAATCCGATGCAATTTCTATGTTTCATCGAAAATAAGAATTTCAGAGGGATACAGTAAACCTGAAGTGAAGCATCGGAATCTATAACTAGTGTCACAGGAATGGTTCAAAACTTAGACAGAAGGATGAGTCTGTCTTCTTGTACGTAAGTCGGCATTGCGCCTTTTGTATTTAATTCCGATGCAATTTCTGTGTTTCATCGTCAATAAGAAGGTCAGAGGAATACAGTAAACCTGAAGTGAAGCATCGGAATCTATAACTAGAATCACGGGAATGGTTCAAAACATAGAGATTAGGAAGAGTCAGTCTTCTTATACTTAAGTCGGCTCTGTGTGTTTTTGTATTTAATTCCGATGCAATTTTTTGTGTTTCATCGTCAATTAGAAGGTCAGAGGGATACAGTAAACCTGAAGTGAAGCATCGGAATGTATAACTAATGTCACAGGAATGGTTCAAATCATAGACAGTAGGAAGAGTCAGATTTCTTGTACTTGAGTCGGCATTGTACCTTTTGTATTTAATTATGATGCAATTTCTGTGTTTCATCGTCAATAAGAAGGTCCAAGGGATACAGTAAACCTGAAGTGAGGCATCGGAATCTGTAACTAGTGTCACAGGAATGGTTCAAAACATAGACAGTAGGAAGAGTAAGTCTTCTAGTACTTAAGTCGGCATTGTGCCTTTTGTATTTAATTCCGATGCAATTTCTCTGTTTCATCATCAATAAGAAGGTCCAACTGATACAGTAAACCTGAAGTGAGGCATTGGAATCTATAACTAGTGTCACAGGAATGGTTCAAAGCATAGTCAGTAAGAAGAGTCAGTCTTCTTGTACTTAAGTCGGCATGGTGCCTTCTGTATTTAATTGCGATGCAATTTCTGTGTTTCATCGTTAATAAGAAGGTCCAAGGGATACAGTAAACATATTGTGAAGCATCGCAATCTAAGACTGGTCTCACAGGAAATGTTCAAAACATAGTCAGTAAGAAGAGTCAGTCCTCTTGTACTTAAGTCGGCATTGTGCCTTTTCTATTTAATTCCGATGCAATTTCTGTGTTTTATCGTCAATGAGAAGGTCCAAGGGATACAGTAAACCTAAAGTGGAGCATCGGAATCTATAACTAGTGTCACAGGAATGGTTCAAAACATAGACAGTTGGAAGAGTCAGTCTTCTTGTAGCTAAGTCGGCATTGTGCATTTTCTATTTAATTCCGATGCAGTTTCTGTGTTTCATCGTCAATGAGAAGGTCCAAGGAATACAGTAAACCTGAAGTGAGGCTTCGGAATCTATAACTAGTGTCACAGGAATGGTTCAAAACATAGACAGTAGGATGAGTCGGATTTCTTGTACGTGAGTCGGCATTGTGCCTTTTGTATTTAAATCCGATGCAATTTCTGTGTTTCATCGTAAATAAGAAGGTCAGAGGGATACAGTAAACCTGAAGTGAAGCATTGGAATCTGTAACTAGTGTCACAGGAATGGTTCTAAACATAGACAGTAAGAAGAGTCAGTCTTCTTGTACTTAAGTCGGCATTGTGCCTTTTCTATTTAATTCCGATGCAAATTCTGTGTTTCGTCGTCAATAAGAAGGTCCATGGGATACAGTAAACCTGAAGTGAAGCATCGGAATCTATAACTAGTGTCACAGGAATGGTTCAAAACATAGACAGTAAGAAAAGTCAGTCTTCTTGTACTTGAGTCGGCATTGTGCCTTTTGTGTTTAATTTCGATGCAATTTCTGTGTTTCATCGTCAATAAGAAGGTCAGAGGGATACAGGACACCTTAAGTGAAGCTTCGGAATCTATAACAAGTGTCACAGGATTGTTTCAAAAAATAGGCAGTAGGAGGACTCAGTCTTCTTGTACTTTAGTTGGCATTGTGCCTTTTGAATTTAATTCCGATGCAATTCCTGTGTTTCATCATCATTAAGAAGGGCAGAGGGATGCAGTAAAGCTGAAGTGAGGCATCGGAATCTATAACTAGTGTCACAGGAATGGTTCAAAACATAGTCAGTAAGAAGAGTCAGTCTTCTTGTACTTAAGTCGGCATGGTGCCTTTTGTATTTAATTCCGATGCAATTTCTGTGTTTCATCGTCAATAAGAAAGTCCAAGGGATACAGTAAACATATTGTGACGCATCTGAATCTAAAACTGATCTCACAGGAAATGTTCAAAACATAGCCAGTAAGAAGAGTCAGTCCTCTTGTACTTAAGTCGGCATTGTGCCTTTTCTATTTAATTCCGATGCAATTTCTGTGTTTCGTCGGCAATAAGAAGGTCCAAGGGATACAGTAAACCTGAAGTGAAGCATCGGAATCTAATACCGGTCTCACAGGAAAGGTTCATAGCATAGAGAGTAAAAAGAGCCAGTCATCTCTTCTTTGAGTCGGCATTGTGCCTTTTGTATTTAATTCCGATGCAATTTCTGTGTTTCATCGTCAATTAGAAGGTCAGAGGGCTAAAATTAAACCTGGAGTGAAGCATCGGAATCTAATGCTAGTGTCACAGGAATGGTTCAAAACAGAGACAGTAGGAAGAGTCAGTCTTCTTGTACTTAAGTCGGCATCGTGCCTTTTCTATTTAATACCGATGCAAATTCTATGTTTCGTCGTCAATAAGAAGGTCCAAGGGATACAGTAAACCTGAAGTGAAGCATCGGAATCTATAACTAGTATCACAGGAATGGTTCAAAACATAGACAATAAGAAAAGTCAGTCTTCTTGTACTTAAGTCGGCATTGTGCCTTTTCTATTTAATTCCGTTGCAATTTCTGTGTTTCATCATCAAGTAGAAGGTCAGAGGGATACAGTAAACCTGAAGTGAAGCATCGTAATGTATAACTAGTGTCACAGGAATGGTTCAAATCATAGACAGTAGGAAGAATCAGTTTTCTTGTACTTGAGTCGGCATTGTGCCTTTTGTATTTAATTCCGATGCAATTTCTGTGTTTCATCGCCAATAAGAAAGTCAGAGAGATACAGTAACCTTGAAGTGAAGCATCGGAATCTATAACAAGTTTCACAGGAATGGTTCAAAAAATAGACAGTAGGAAGAGTCAGTCTTCTTATACTAAAGTCGGCATTGTGCCTTTCGTATTTAATTCCGATGCAATTTCTGTGTTTCATCGTCAATAAGAAGGTCCAAGGGATACAGAAAACCTGAAGTGAGGCATCCGAATCTATAACTAGTGTCACAGGAATGGTTCAAAACATAGACAATAGGAAGAGTAAGTCTTCTAGTACTTAAGCCGGCATTGTGCCTATTGTATTTAATTCCGATGCAAATTCTGTGTTTCATCATCAATAAGAAGGTCCAAGGGATACAGTAAACCTGAAGTTAGGCATCGGAATCTATAACTAGTGTCACACTACTGGTTCAAAACATAGTCAGTAAGAAGAGTCAGTCTTCTTGTACTCAAGTCGGCATGGTGCCTTTTGTATTTAATTCCGATGCAATTTCGGTGTTTCATCGCCAGTAAGAAGTTCCAAGGGATAAGGTAAACGTATTGTGAAACATCGGAATCTAAAACTGGTCTCACAGGAAATGTTCAAAACATAGTCAGTAAGAAGAGTCAGTCATCTTGTACTTAAGTCGGCATTGTGCCTTTTCTATTTAATTGCGATGCAATTTCTGTGTTTCGTCGTCAATAAGAAGGTCCAAGGGAAACAGTGAACCTGAAGTGAAGCATCCTAATCTAATACCGGTCTCACAGGAAAGGTTCATAGCATAGAGAGTAAGAAGAGCCAGTCATCTTGTATTTGAGTCGGCATTGTGCCTTTTGTATTTAATTCCGATACGATTTCTAAGTTTCATCGTGAATAAGAAGGTCAGAGGGATACAGAAAAACTGAAGTGAAGCATCGGAATCTATAACTAGTGTCACAGGAATGGTTAAAAACATTGACTGTAAAAAGAGTCAGTCTTCTCGTACTTAAGTCGGCATTGTGCCTTTTGTATTTAATTCCGATGCATATTCTAAGTTTCATCGTCAATAAGAAAATCCAAGTGATACAGTAAACCTAAAGTGAAGCATCGGAATCTATAACTAGTGTCACAGGAATGGTTCAAAACATAGTCAGTAAGAAGAGTCAGTCTTCTTGTACTTAAGTCAGCATTGTGCCTTTTCTATATAATTCCGATGCAATTTCTGTGTTTTATCGTCAATAAGAAGGTCAGAGGGATACAGTAAACCTTAAGTGAAGCATCGGAATCTATAACTAGTGTCACAGGGATGGTTCAAAACGTAGACAGTAGGAAGAGTCAGTATTCTTGTACTTAAGTCGGCATTGTGACTTTTGTATTTAATTCCGATGCAATTTCTGTGTTTCATCGTCAATCAGAGGGTCAGAGGGATACAATAAACCTGCAGTGAGGCATCAGAATCTATAACTAGTGCCACAGGAATGGTTCAAATCATAGACAGTAAGAAGAGTCAGTCTACTTGTACTTAAGTAGGCATTGTGCCTTTTGTATTTAATTCCGATGCAATTTCTGTGTTTCATCGTCAACAAGAAGGTCCAAGGGATACAGCACACCTGAAGTGAAGAATCGGAATCTATAACTAGTGACACAGGAATGGTTCAAATCATAGACAGTAAGAAGAGTCAGTCTTCTTGTACTTAAGTCGGCATTGTGCCTTCTCGATTTAATTCCGATGCGATTTCTGTGTTTCATCATCAAGAAGAAGCTCAGAGGGATACAGTAAACCTGAAGTGAAGCATCGGAATGTATAACTAGTGTCACAGGAATGGTTAAAAACATAGACAGTCGGAAGAGTCATTCTTCTTGTACTTGAGTCGGCATTGTGCCTTTTGTATTTAATTCCGATGCAGTTTCTGTGTTTCATCGTCAATAAGAAGGTCAGAGGGATACAGTAAACCTGTAGTGAAGCATCGGAATCTATAACAAGTGTCACAGGAATGGTTCAAAAATAGACAGTAGGAAGAGTCAGTCTTCTTGTTCTTAAGTGGGCATTGTGCCTTTTGTATTTAATTCCGATGCAATTTCTGTGTTTCATCGTCAATAAGAAGGTCCAAGGGATACGGTAAGTCTGAAGTGAAGCATCGCAATCTATAACTAGTGTCCCAGGAATGGTTCAAAACATAGTCAGTAAGAAGAGTCAGTCTTCTTGTATTTGATTCGGCATTGTGAGTTTTGTATTTAATTCCGATGCAATTTCTAAGTTTCATCGTCAATAAGAAGAACAGAGGTATACAGTAAACGTGAAGTGAAGCATCGGAATCTATTACTAGTGTCACAGGAATATTAAAGAGCATTGACAGTAAGAAGAGTCTGTCCTCTTGTACTTAAGTCGGCATTGTGCCTTTTCTATTTAATTCCGATGCAATTTCTGTGTTTTATCGTCAATAAGAAGGTCAGAGGGATACAGTAAACTTGAAGTGAAGCATCGGAATCTATAACTAGTGTCACAGGGGTGGTCCAAACGTAGACAGTAGGAAGAGTCAGTCTTCTTGTACTTAAGTCGGCATTGTGATTTTTGTATTTAATTCCGATGCAATTTCTGTGATTCATCGTCAATAAGAGGGTCAGAACGATACAGTAAACCTGAAGTGAGGCATCAGAATCTATAACTAGTGTCACAGGAATGGTTCAAAACATAGACAGAAGGAAGAGTCAGTGTTCTTGTACTTAAGTCGCCATTGTGCCTTTTGTTTTTAATTCCGATGCAACTTCTGTGTTTCATCGGCAATAAGAAGGTCCAAGGGACACAGTAAACCTGAAGTGAGGCATCGGAATCTATAACTAGTGTCACATTAATGGTTCAAAACATAGACAGTAATAAAAGTCAGTCTTCTTGTACTTAAGTCAGCATTGTGCCTTTTCTGTTTAATTCCGATGCTATTGCTGTTTTGCATCGTCAATAAGAAAGTCCAAGGGATACAGTAAACATATGGTGAAGCATCGGAAACTAAAACTGGTCTCACAGGAAATTTTCAAACCATAGTCAGTAAGAAGAGTCAGTCTTCTTGTACTTAAGTCGGCATTGTGCCTTTTCTACTTAATTCCGATGCCATTTCTGTGTTTCATCGTCAATAAGAAGGTCCAAGGGATACGGTAAGCCTGAAGTGAAGCATCGCAATCTATAACTAGTGTCCCAGGAATGGTTCAAAACATAGTCAGTAAGAAGAGTCAGTCTTCTTGTATTTGAGTCGGCATTGTGAGTCTTGTATTTAATTCCGATGCAATTTCTAAGTTTCATCGTCAATAAGAAGAATAGAGGTATACAGTAAACGTGAAGTGAAGCATCGGAATCTATTACTAGTGTCACAGGAATAGTAAAAAGCATTGACAGTAAGAAGAGTCTGTCCTCTTGTACTTAAGTCGGCATTGTGCCTTTTGTATTTAATTCCGATGCAATTTCTGTGTTTCATCGTCAATACGAAGGTCCAAGTGATACAGTAAACCTAAAGTGAAGCATCGCAATCTATAACTAGTTCCACAGGAATGGTTCAAAACATAGTCAGTAAGAAGAGTCAGTCTTCTTGTACTTAAGTCAGCATTGTGCATTTTCTATTTAATTCCGATGCAATTTCTGTGTTTTATCGTCAATAAGAAGGTCAGAGGGATACAGTAAACTTGAAGTGAAGCATCGGAATCTATAACTAGTGTCACAGGGATGGTTCAAAACGTAGACAGTAGAAAGAGTCAGTCTTCTTGTACTTAAGTCGCATTGTGACTTTTGTATTTCATTCCGATGCAATTTCTGTGTTTCATCGTCAATCAGAGGGTCAGAGGGATACAATAAACCTGCAGTGAGGCATCAGAATCTATAACTAGTGCCACAGGAATGGTTCAAATCATAGACAGTAAGAAGAGTCAGTCTACTTGTACTTAAGTAGGCATTGTGCCTTTTGTATTTAAATCCGATGCAATTTCTGTGTTTTATCGTCAACAAGAAGGTCCAAGGGATACAGCACACCTGAAGTGAAGAATCGGAATCTATAACTAGTGACACAGGAATGGTTCAAATCATAGACTGTAAGAAGAGTCAGTCTCCTTGTACTTAAGTCGGCATTGTGCCTTTTCGATTTAATTCCGATGCAATTTCTGTGTTTCATCATCAAGAAGAAGCTCAGAGGGATACAGTAAACCTGAAGTGAAGCATCGGAATGAATAACTAGTGTCACAGGAATGGTTAAAAACATAGACAGTCGGAAGAGTCATTCTTCTTGTACTTGAGTCGGCATTGTGCCTTTTGTATTTAATTCCGATGCAGTTTCTGTGTTTCATCGTCAATAAGAAGGTCAGAGGGATACAGTAAACCTGTAGTGAAGCATCGGAATCTATAACAAGTGTCACAGGAATGGTTCAAAACATAGACAGTAGGAAGAGTCAGTCTTCTTGTACTTAAGTCGCCATTGTGCCTTTTGTTTTTAATTCCGATGCAACTTCTGTGTTTCATCGGCAATAAGAAGGTCCAAGGGACACAGTAAACCTGAAGTGAGGCATCGGAATCTATAACTAGTGTCACAGGAATGGTTCAAAACATAGACAGTAATAATAGTCAGACTTCTTGTACCTAAGTCAGCATTGTGCTTTTCTGTTTAATTCCGATGCTATTGCTGTTTTGCATCGTCAATAAGAAAGTCCAAGGGATACAGTAAACATATGGTGAAGCATCGGAAACTAAAACTGGTCTCACAGGAAATGTTCAAACCATAGTCAGTAAGAAGAGTCAGTCTTCTTGTACTTAAGTCGGCATTGTGCCTTTTCTATTTAATTCCGATGCCATTTCTGTGTTTCGTCGTCAATAAGAAGGTCGAAGGGATACAGTAAACCGGAAGTGAAGCATCGGAATCTAGAACTGGTCTCATAGGAAAGGCTCAAAACATAGAGAGTAAGAAGGGCCAGTCATCTTGTATTTGAGACGGCATTGTGAATTTTGTATTTCATTCCGATGCAATTTCTAAGTTTCGTCGTCAATAAGAAGAACAGAGGTATACAGTAAACCTGAAGTTAAGCATCGGGATCTATAACTAGTGTCACAGGAATGGTTAAAAACATTGACAGTAAGAAGAGTCAGTCTTCTTGTACTTAAGTCACCATTGTGCTTTTTTGTATGTAATTCCGATGCAATTTCTGTGTTTCATCGTCAATAAGAGGGTCAGAAGGATACAGTGAACCTGAAGTGAGGAATCTGAATCTATAACCTGTGTCACAGGAATGGTTCAAAACATAGACAGTAAGAAGAGTCAGTCTTCCTGTACGTATGTCAGCATTGTGCCTTTTCTATTTAATTCCGATGCAATTTCTATGTTTCATCGTCAATAAGAAGGTCAGAGGGATGCAGTAAACCTGAAGTGAAGCATCAGAATCTATAACTAGTGTCACAGGAATGGTTCAAAACATAGACAGTAGGAAGAGTCAGTCTTCTTGTACTTAAGTCGGCATTGTGCCATTTGTATTTAATTCCGATGCAACTTCTGTGTTTCATCGTCAATAAGAAGGTCCAAGGGATACAGTAAACCTGAAGTGAGGCATCGGAATTTATAACTAGTGTCACAGGAATGGTTCAAAACATAGACAGTAAGAAGAGTCAGTCTTCTTGTACTTAAGTCTGCATGATGCCTTTTGTATTTAATTCCGATGCAATTTCTGTGTTTCATCGTCAGTAAGAAGTTCCAAGGGATACAGTAAACGTATGGTGAAGCATCGGAATCTAAAACTGGTCTCACAGGAAATGTTCAAAACATAGTCAGTAAGAAGAATCAGTCGTCTTGTACTTAAGTCGGCATTGTGCCTTTTCTATTTAATTGCGATGCAATTTCTGTGTTTCGTCGTCAATAAGAAGGTCCAAGGGAAACAGTGAACCTGAAGTGAAACATCGGAATTTAATACGGGTCTCACAGGAAAGGTTCATAGCATAGAGAGTAAGAAGAGCCAGTCATCTTGTATTTGAGTCGGCATTGTGCCTTTTGTATTTAATTCCGATACAACTTCTAAGTTTCATCGTCAATAGGAAGGTCAGAGGGATACAGAAAAACTGAAGTGAAGCATCAGAATCTATAACTAGTGTCACAGGAATGGTTAAATACATTGACTGTAAAAAGAGTCAGTCTTCTTGTACTTAAGTCGGCATTGTGCCTTTTGTATTTAATTCCGATGCAATTTCTGTGTTTCATCGTTAATAAGAAGATTCAAATGATAGAGTAAACCTAAAGTGAAGCATCGGAATCTATAACTAGTGTCACAGGAATGGTTCAAAACATAGTCAATAAGAAGAGTCAGTCTTCTTGTACTTAAGTCAGCATTGTGCCTTTTCTATATAATTCCGATGCAATTTCTGTGTTTTATCGTCAATAAGAAGGTCAGAAGGATACAGTAAACCTGAAGTGAAGCATCGGAATCTATAACTAGTGTCACAGGGATGGTTCAAAACGTAGACAGTAGGAAGAGTCAGTATTCTTGTACTTAAGTCGGCATTGTGCCTTTTGTATTTAATTCCGATGCAATTTCTGTGTTTCATCGTCAATGAGAGGGTCAGAGGGGTACAATAACCCTGCAGTGAGGCATCAGAATCTATAACTAGTGTCACAGGATTGGTTCAAATCATAGACAGTAAGAAGAGTCAGTCTACTTGTACTTAAGTAGGCATTGTGCCTTTTGTATTTAATTCCGATGCAATTTCTGTGTTTCATCGTCAATAAGAAGGTCCAAGGGATACAGCACACCTGAAGTGAAGAATCGGAATCTATAACTAGTGACACAGGAATGGTTCAAATCATAGACAGTAAGAAGAGTCAGTCTTCTTGTACTTAAGTCGGCATTGTGCCTTTTCGATTTAATTCCGATGCAATTTCTGTGTTTCATCATCAAGAAGAAGGTCAGAGGGATACAGTAAACCTGAAGTGAAGCATCGGAATGTATAGCTAGTGTCACAGGAATGGTTAATAACATAGACAGTAGGAAGAGTCATTCTTCTTGTACTTGAGTCGGCATTGTGCCTTTTGTATTTAGTTCCGATGCAATTTCTGTGTTTCATCGTCAATAAGAAGGTCAGAGGGATACAGTAAACCTGAAGTGAAGCATCGGAATCTATAACAAGTGTCACAGGAATGGTTCAAAAAATAGACAGTAGGAAGAGTCAGTCTTCTTGTTCTTAAGTGGGCATTGTGCCTTTTGTATTTAATTCCGATGCAATTTCTGTGTTTCATCGTCAATAAGAAGGTCCAAGGGATACAGTAAGCCTGAAGTGAAGCATCGCAATCTATAACTAGTGTCCCAGGAATGGTTCAAAACATAGTCAGTAAGAAGAGTCAGTCTTCTTGTATTTGAGTCGGCATTGTGCCTTTTGTATTTAATTCCGATGCAATTTCTAAGTTTCATCGTCAATAAGAAGAATAGAGGTATACAGTTAACCTGAAGTAAAGCATTGGAATCTATAACTAGTGTCACAGGAATAGTTAAAAACATTGACAGTAAGAAGAGTCTGTCCTCTTGTACTTAAGTCGGCATTGTGCCTTTTGTATTTAATTCCGATGCAATTTCTGTTTTTCATCGTCAATAAGAAGGTCCAAGTGATACAGTAAACCTAAAGTGAAGCATCGGAATCTATAACTAGTGCCACAGGAATGGTTCAAAGCATAGTCAGTAAGAAGAGTCAGTCTTCTTGTACTTAAGTCAGCATTGTGCCTTTTCTATTTAATTCCGATGCAATTTCTGTGTTTTATCGTCAATAAGAAAGTCAGAGGGATACAGTAAACTTGAAGTGAAGCATCGGAATCTATAACTAGTGTCACAGGGATGGTTCAAAACGTAGACAGTAAGAAGAGTCAGTCTTCTTGTACTTAAGTCGGCATTGTGATTTTTGTATTTAATTCCGATGCATTTTCTGTGTTTCATCGTCAATAAGAGGGTCAGAGCGATACAGTAAACCTGAAGTGAGGTATCAGAATCTATAACTAGTGTCACAGGAATGGTTCAAAACATAGACAGTAGGAAGAGTCAGTCTTCTTGTACTTAAGTCGCCATTGTGCCTTTTGTTTTTAATTCCGATGCAACTTCTGTGTTTCATCGGCAATAAGAAGTTCCAAGGGATACAGTAAACCTGAAGTGAGGCATCGGAATCTATAACTAGTGTCACAGGAATGGTTCAAAACATAGACAGTAAGAAGAGTCAGTCTTCTTGTACTTAAGTCAGCATTGTGCCTTTTCTGTTTAATTCCGATGCAGTTTCTGTTTTGCATCGTCAATAAGAAAGTCCAAGGGATACAGTAACCATATGGTGAAGCATCGGAATCTAAAACTGGTCTCACAGGAAATGTTCAAAACATAGCCAGTAAGAAGAGTCAGTCTTCTAGTACTTAAGTCGGCATTGTGCCTTTTCTATTTAATTCCTATGCCATTTCTGTGTTTCGTCGTCAATAAGAAGGTCCAAGGGATACAGTAAACCAGAAGTGAAGCATCGGAATCTAGAACTGGTCTCATAGGAAAGGCTCAAAACATAGAGAGTAAGAAGAGCCAGTCATCTTGTATTTGAGTCGGCATTGTGTCTTGTGTATTTAATTCGGATGCAATTTCTATGTTTCGTCGTCAATAAGAAGGTCAGAGGTATACAGTAAACCTGAAGTTGAGCATCGGGATCTATAACTAGTGTCACAGGGATGGTTCAAAACGTAGACAGTGGGAAGAATCTGTCATCTTGTACTTAGGTCGGCAATGTGATTTTTGTATTTAATTCCGATGCAATTTCTGTGTTTTATCGTCAATACGAGGGTCAGAGGGATACAGTGAACCTGAAGTGAGGCATCAGAATCTATAACTAGTGTCACAGGAATGGTTCAAAACATAGACAGTAAGAAGAGTCAGTCTTCTTGTACTTATGTCAGCATTGTGCCTTTTCTATTTAATTCCGATGCAATTTCTGTGTTTCATTGTCAATAAGAATGTCAGAGGGATACAGTAAAGCTGAAGTGAAGCATCGGAATCTATAACTAGTGTCACAGGGATGGTTCAAAACGTAGACAGTAGGAAGAGTCAGTATTCTTGTACTTAAGTCGGCATAGTGCCTTTTGTATTTAATTCCGATGCAATTTCTGTGTTTCATCGCCAATGAGAGGGTCAGAGGGGTACAATAACCCTGCAGCGAGGCATCAGAATCTATAACTAGTGTCACAGGAATGGTTCAAAACATAGACAGTAAGAAGAGTCAGTCTTCTTGTACTTATGTCAGCATTGTGCCTTTTCTATTTAATTCCGATGCAATTTCTGTGTTTTATCGTCAATAAGAAGGTCAGAGGGATACAGTAAAAATGAAGTGAAGCATCGGAATCTATAACTAGTGTCACAGGGATGGTTCAAAACGTAGACAGTGGGAGGAATCTGTCATCTTGTACTTATGTCGGCAATGTGATTTTTGTATTTAATTCCGATGCAATTTCTGTGTTTCATCGTCAATACGAGGGTCAGAGGGATACAGTGAACTTGAAGTGAGGCATCAGAATCAATAACTAGTGTCACTGGAATGATTCAAAACATAGACAGTAGGAAGAGTCAGTCTTCTTGTACTTAAGTCGGCATTGTGGCTTTTGTATTTAATTATGATGTAACTTCTGCGTTTCATCGTCAATAAGAAGGTCCAAGGGATACAGTAAACCTGAAGTGAGGCATCGGAATTTATAACTAGTGTCACAGGAATGGTTCAAAACACAGTAAGTAAGAAGAGTCAGTCTTCTTGTATTTAAGTCAGCATTGTGCCTTTTCTATTTAATTCCGATGCTATTTCTGTGTTTCATCGTCAATAAGAAGGTGAGGGGGATACAGTAAACCTGAAGTGAAGCATCGGAATCTATAACAAGTGTCACAGGAATGGTTAAAAGCATAGACAGTAGGAGGAGTCATTCCTCTTGTACTTGAGTCGGCATTGTGCCTTTTGTATTTAATTCCGATGCAATTTCTGTGTTTCATCGTCAATAAGAAGGTCAGAGGGATACAGTAAACCTGAAGTGAAGCATCGGAATCTATAACAAGTGTCACAGGAATGGTTCAAAAAATAGACAGTAGGAAGAGTCGGTCTTCTTGTTCTTAAGTGGGCATTGTGCCTTTTGTATTTAATTCCGATGCAATTTCTGTGTTTCATCGTCAATAAGAAGGTCCAAGGGATACAGTAAGCCTGATGTGAAGCATCGCAATCTATAACTAGTGTCCCAGGAATGGTTCAAAACATATTCAGTAAGAAGAGTCAGTCTTCTTGTATTTGAGTCGGCATTGTGCCTTTTGTATTTAATTACGATGCAATTTCTAAGTTTCATCGTCAATAAGAAGAATAGAGGTATACAGTAAACCTGAAGTGAAGCATTGGAATCTATAACTAGTGTCACAGGAATAGTTAAAAACATTGACAGTAAGTAGAGTCTGTCCTCTTGTACTTAAGTCGGCATTGAGCCTTTTGTATTTAATTCCGATGCAATTTCTGTGTTTCATCGTCAATAAGAAGGTCCAAGTGATACAGTAAACCTAAAGTGAAGCATCGGAATCTATAACTAGTGTCACAGGAATGGTTCAAAACATAGTCAGTAAGAAGAGTCAGTCTTCTTGTACTTAAGACAGCATTGTGCTTTTTCAATTTAATTCCGATGCAATTTCTGTGTTTCGTCGTCAATAAGAAGGTCCAAGGGATACAGTAAACCAGAAGTGAAGCATCGGAATCTAGAACTGGTCTCATAGGAAAGGCTCGAAACATAGAGAGTAAGAAGACCCAGTCATCTTGTATTTGAGTCGGCATTGTGCCTTGTGTATTTAATTCCGATGCAATTTCTATGTTTCGTCGTCAATAAGAAGGTCAGAGGTATACAGTAAACCTGAAGTTGAGCATCGGGATCTATAACTAGTGTCACAGGGATGGTTCAAAACGTAGACAGTGGGACGAATCTGCCATCTTGTACTTATGTCGGCAATGTGATTTTTGTATTTAATTCCGATGCAATTTCTGTGTTTCATCGTCAATACGAGGGTCAGAGGGATACAGTCAACCTGAAGTGAGGCATCAGAATCTATAACTAGTGTCACAGGAATGGTTCAAAACATAGACAGTAAGAAGAGTCAGTCTTCTTGTACTTATGTCAGCATTGTGCCTTTTCTATTTAATTCCGATGCAATTTCAGTGTTTTATCGTCAATAAGAAGGTCAGAGGGATACAGTAAACCTGAAGTGAAGCATCGGAATCTATAACTAGTGTCACAGGGATGGTTCAAAACGTAGACAGTAGGAAGAGTCAGTATTCATGTACTTAAGTCGGCATTGTGCCTTTTGTATTTAATTCCGATGCGATTTCTGTGTTTCATCGCCAATGAGAGGGTCAGAGGGGTACAATAACCCTGCAGTGAGGCATCAGTATCTATAACTAGTGTCACAGGAATGGTTCAAAACATAGACAGTAAGAAGAGTCAGTCTTCTTGTACTTATGTCAGCATTGTGCCTTTTCTATTTAATTCCGATGCAATTTCTGTGTTTTATCGTCAATAAGAAGGTGAGAGGGATACAGTAAACCTGAAGTGAAGCATCGGAATCTATAACTAGTGTCACAGGGATGGTTCAAAACGTAGACAGTGGGAAGAATCTGTCATCTTGTACTTATGTCGGCAATGTGATTTTTGTATTTAATTCCGATGCAATTTCTGTGTTTCATCGTCAATACGAGGGTCAGAGGGATACAGTGAACCTGAAGCGAGGCATCAGAATCAATAACTAGTGTCACAGGAATGATTCAAAACATAGACAGTAGGAAGAGTCAGTCATCTTGTACTTAAGTCGGCATTGTGCCTTTTGTATTTAATTATGATGTAACTTCTGTGATTCATCGTCAATAAGAAGGTCCAAGGGATACAGTAAACCTGAAGTGAGGCATCGGAATTTATAACTAGTGTCACAGGAATGGTTCAAAACACAGTAAGTAAGAAGAGTCAGTCTTCTTGTATTTAAGTCAGCATTGTGCCTTTTCTATTTAATTCCAATGCAATTTCTGTGTCTCATCGTCAATAAGAAGGTGAGGAGGATACAGTAAACCTGAAGTGAAGCATCGGAATCTATAACTAGTGTCACAGGGATGGTTCAAAACGTAGACAGTAGGAAGAGTCTGTCTTCTTGTACTTATTTCGGCATTGTGCCTTTTCTATTTAATTCCAGTGCAATTTCTGTGTTTCATCGTAATGAGAGGGTCAGAGGGGTACAATAACCCTGCAGTGAGGCATCAGAATCTATAACTAGTGTCACAGGAATGGTTCAAATCATAGACAGTAAGAAGAGTCAGTCTACTTGTACTTAAGTAAGCATTGTGCCTTTTGTATTTAATTCCGATGCAATTTCTGTGTTTCATCGTCAATAAGAACGTCCAAGGGATACAGCACACCTGAAGTGAAGAATCGGAATCTATAGCTAGTGACACAGGAATGGTTCAAATCACAGACAGTAAGAAGAGTCAGTCTTCTTGTACTTAAGTCGGCATTGTGCCTTTTCGATTTAATTCCGATGCAATTTCTGTGTTTCATCATCAAGAAGAAGGTCAGAGGGATACAGTAAACCTGAAGTGAAGCATCGGAATCTATAACTAGTGTCACAGGGATGGTTCAAAACGTAGACAGTAGGAAGAGTCAGTATTCATGTACTTAAGTCGGCATTGTGCCTTTTGTATTTAATTCCGATGCGATTTCTGTGTTTCATCGCCAATGAGAGGGTCAGAGGGGTACAATAACCCTGCAGTGAGGCATCAGTATCTATAACTAGTGTCACAGGAATGGTTCAAAACATAGACAGTAAGAAGAGTCAGTCTTCTTGTACTTATGTCAGCATTGTGCCTTTTCTTTTTGATTCCGATGCAGTTTTTGTCTTTCATCGTCAATAAGAAGGTACAAGGGATACAGTAAACCTGAAGTGAGGCATCGGAATCTATAAGTAGTGTCACAGGAATGGTTCAAAACATAGACAGTAAGAGGAGTCAGTCTACTTGTATTTAAGTCGGTATTGTGCCTTTTCTATTTAATTCCGATGCAATTTCTCTGTTTCATCGTCAATAAGAAAGTCAGAGGGATACAGTAAACCTGACGTGAAGCATCGGAATCTATAACTAGTGTCACAGGAATGGCTCAAAACATAGACAGTAAGAGGAGTCCGTCTACTTGTACTTAAGTCGGTATTGTGCCTTTTCTATATAATTCCGATGCAATTTCTGTGTTTTATCGTCAATAAGAAGGTCAGAGGGATACAGTAAACCTGAAGTGAAGCATCGGAAACTATAACTAGAGTCACAGGGATGGTTCAAAACGTAGACAGTAGGAAGAGTCAGTATTCTTGTACTTAGGTCGGCATTGTGCGTTTTGTATTTAATTCCAGTGCAATTTCTGTGTTTCATCGTAATGAGAGGGTCAGAGAGGTACAATAACCCTGCAGTGAGGCATCAGAATCTATAACTAGTGTCACAGGAATGGTTCAAATCATAGACAGTAAGAAGAGTCAGTCTACTTGTACTTAAGTAAGCATTGTGCCTTTTGTATTTAATTCCGATGCAATTTCTGTGTTTCATCGTCAATAAGAACGTCCAAGGGATACAGCACACCTGAAGTGAAGAATCGGAATCTATAGCTAGTGACACAGGAATGGTTCAAATCATAGACAGTAAGAAGAGTCAGTCTTCTTGTACTTAAGTCGGCATTGTGCCTTTTCGATTTAATTCCGATGCAATTTCTGTGTTTCATCATCAAGAAGAAGGTCAGAGGGATACAGTAAACCTGAAGTGAAGCATCGGAATGTATAACTAGTGTCACAGGAATGGTTAAAAACATTGACAGTAAGAAGAGTCTGTCCTCTTGTACTTAAGTCGGCATTGTGCCTTTTGTATTTAATTCCGATGCAATTTCTGTGTTTCATCGTCAATAAGAAGGTCCAAGTGATACAGTAAACCTAAAGTGAAGCATCGGAATCGATAACTAGTGTCACAGGAATGGTTCAAAACATAGTCAGTAAGAAGAGTCAGTCTTCTTGTACTTAAGTCAGCAATGTGCCTTTTCTATTTAATTCCGATGCAATTTCTGTGTTTTATCGTCAATAAGAAGGTCAGAGGGATACAGTAAACTTGAAGTGAAGCATCGGAATCTATAACTAGTGTCACAGGGATGGTTCAAAACGTAGACAGTAAGAAGAGTCAGTCTTCTTGTACTTAAGTCGGCATTGTGTTTTTGTATTTAATTCCGATGCAATTTCTGTGTTTCATCGTCAATAAGAGGGTCAGAGCGATACAGTAAACCTGAAGTGAGGCATCGGAATCTATAACTAGTGTCACAGGAATGGTTCAAAACGTAGACAGTAAGGAAAGTCAGTCTTCTTGTACTAAAGTCAGCATTGTGCCTTTTCTGTTTAATTCCGATGCAGTTTCTGTTTTGCATTGTCAATAAGAAAGTCCAAGGGATACAGTAAACATATGGTGAAGCATCGGAATCTAAAACTGGTCTCACAGGAAATGTTCAAATCATAGTCAGTAAGAAGAGTCAGTCTTCTTGTACTTAAGTCGGCATTGTGCCTTTTCTATTTAATTCCGATGCCATTTCTGTGTTTCGTCGTCAATAAGAAGGTCCAAGGGATACAGTAAACCAGAATTGAAGCATCGGAATCCAGAACTGGTCTCATAGGAAAGGCTCAAAACATAGAGAGTAAGAAGAGCCAGTCATCTTGTATTTGAGTCGGCATTGTGCCTTGTGTATTTAATTCCGATGCAATTTCTATGTTTCGTCGTCAATAAGAAGGTCAGAGGTATACAGTAAACCTGAAGTTAAGCATCGGGATCTATAACTAGTGGCACAGGGATGGTTCAAAACGTAGACAGTGGGAAGAATCTGTCATCTTGTACTTATGTCGGCAATGTGACTTTTGTATTTAATTCCGATGCAATTTCTGTGTTTCATCGTCAATACGAGGGTCAGAGGGATACAGTGAACCTGAAGTGAGGCATCAGAATCTATAACTAGTGTCACAGGAATGGTTCAAAACATAGACAGTAAGAAGAGTCAGTCTTCTTGTACTTATGTCAGCATTGTGCCTTTTCTATTTAATTCCGATGCAATTTCTATGTTTCATCGTCAATAAGAAGGTCAGAGGGATACAGTAAACCTGAAGTGAAGCATCGGAATCTATAACTAGTGTCACAGGGATGGTTCAAAACGTAGACAGTGGGAAGAATCTGTCATCTTGTACTTATGTCAGCAATGTAATTTTTGTATTTAATTCCGATGCAATTTCTGTGTTTCATCGTCAATACGAGGGTCAGAGGGATACAGTGAACCTGAAGTGAGGCATCAGAATCTATATCTAGTGTCACAGGCATGATTCAAAACATACACAGTAGGAAGAGTCAGTCTTCTTGTACTTAAGTCGGCATTGTGCCTTTTGTATTTAATTATGATGTAACTTGTGTGTTCCATCGTCAATAAGAAGGTCCAAGGGATACAGTAAACCTGAAGTGAGGGAATCGGAATTTATAACTAGTGTCACAGGAATGGTTCAAAACATAGTAAGTAAGAAGAGTCAGTCTTCTTGTACTTAAGTCAGCATTGTGCCTTTTCTATTTAATTCCGATGCAATTTCTGTGTTTCATCGTCAATACGAAGGTGAGGGGGATACAGTAAACCTGAAGTGAAGCATCAGAATCTATAACTAGTGTCACAGGAATGGTTCAAAACATAGACAGTAAGAAGAGTCAGTCTTCTTGTACTTATGTCAACATTGTGCCTTTTCTATTTAATTCCGATGCAATTTCTGTGTTTTATCGTCAATAAGAATGTCAGAGGGATACAGTAAAGCTGAAGTGAAGCATCGGAATCTATAACTAGTGTCACAGGGATGGTTCAAAACGTAGACAGTAGGAAGAGTCAGTATTCTTGTACTTAAGTCGGCATTGTGCCTTTTGTATTTAATTCCGATGCAATTTCTGTGTTTCATCGCCAATGAGAGGGTCAGAGGGGCACAATAACCCTGCAGCGAGGCATCAGAATCTATAACTAGTGTCACAGGAATGGTTCAAAACATAGACAGTAAGAAGAGTCAGTCTTCTTGTACTTATGTCAGCATTGTGCCTTTTCTATTTAATTCCGATGCAATTTCTGTGTTTTATCGTCAATAAGAAGGTCAGAGGGATACAGTAAAAATGAAGTGAAGCATCGGAATCTATAACTAGTGTCACAGGGATGGTTCAAAACGTAGACAGTGGGAGGAATCTGTCATCTTGTACTTATGTCGGCAATGTGATTTTTGTATTTAATTCCGATGCAATTTCTGTGTTTCATCGTCAATAAGAAGGTCAGAGGGATACAGTAAACCTGAAGTGAAGCATCGGAATCTATAACAAGTGTCACAGGAATGGTTCAAAAATTAGACAGTAGGAAGAGTCGGTCTTCTTGTTCTTAAGTGGGCATTGTGCCTTTTGTATTTAATTCCGATGCAATTTCTGTGTTTCATCGTCAATACGAGGGTCAGAGGGATACAGTGAACTTGAAGTGAGGCATCAGAATCAATAACTAGTGTCACTGGAATGATTCAAAACATAGACAGTAGGAAGAGTCAGTCTTCTTGTACTTAAGTCGGCATTGTGGCTTTTGTATTTAATTATGATGTAACTTCTGTGTTTCATCGTCAATAAGAAGGTCCAAGGGATACAGTAAACCTGAAGTGAGGCATCGGAATTTATAACTAGTGTCACAGGAATGGTTCAAAACACAGTAAGTAAGAAGAGTCAGTCTTCTTGTATTTAAGTCAGCATTGTGCCTTTTCTATTTAATTCCGATGCAATTTCTGTGTTTCATCGTCAATAAGAAGGTGAGGGGGATACAGTAAACCTGAAGTGAAGCATCGGAATCTATAACAAGTGTCACAGGAATGGTTAAAAACATAGACAGTAGGAGGAGTCATTCTTCTTGTACTTGAGTCGGCATTGTGCCTTTTGTATTTAATTCCGATACAATTTCTGTGTTTCATCGTCAATAAGAATGTCAGAGGGATACAGTAAACCTGAAGTGAGGCATCGGAATCTATAACAAGTGTCACAGGAATGGTTCAAAAAATAGACAGTAGGAAGAGTCGGTCTTCTTGTTCTTATGTGGGCATTGTGCCTTTTGTATTTAATTCCGATGCAATTTCTGTGTTTCATCGTCAATAAGAAGGTCCAAGGGATACAGTAAGCCTGATGTGAAGCATCGCAATCTATAACTAGTGTCCCAGGAATGGTTCAAAACATATTCAGTAAGAAGAGTCAGTCTTCTTGTATTTGAGTCGGCATTGTGCCTTTTGTATTTAATTACGATGCAATTTCTAAGTTTCATCGTCAATAAGAAGAATAGAGGTATACAGTAAACCTGAAGTGAAGCATTGGAATCTATAACTAGTGTCACAGGAATAGTTAAAAACATTGACAGTAAGTAGAGTCTGTCCTCTTGTACTTAAGTCGGCATTGTGCCTTTTGTATTTAATTCCGATGCAATTTCTGTGTTTCATCGTCAATAAGAAGGTCCAAGTGATACAGTAAACCTAAAGTGAAGCATCGGAATCTATAACTAGTGTCACAGGAATGGTTCAAAACATAGTCAGTAAGAAGAGTCAGTCTTCTTGTACTTAAGACAGCATTGTGCTTTTTCTATTTAATTCCGATGCAATTTCTGTGTTTTATCGTCAATAAGAAGGTCAGAGGGATACAGTAAACTTGAAGTGAAGCATCGGAATCTATAACTAGTGTCACAGGGATGGTTTAAAACGTAGACAGTAAGAAGAGTCAGTCTTCTTGTACTTAAGTCGGCATTGTGATTTTTGTATTTAATTCCGATGCAATTTCTGTGTTTCATCGTCAATAAGAGGGTCAGAGCGATACAGTAAACCTGAAGTGAGGTATCAGAATCTATAACTAGTGTCACAGGAATGGTTCAAAACATAGACAGTAGGAAGAGTCAGTCTTCTTGTACTTAAGTCTCCATTGTGCCTTTTGTTTTTAATTCCGATGCAACTACTGTGTTTCATCGGCAATAAGAAGGTCCAAGGGATACAGTAAACCTGAAGTGAGGCATCGGAATCTATAACTAGTGTCACAGGAATGGTTCAAAACATAGACAGTAAGAAAAGTCAGTCTTCTTGTACTTAAGTCAGCATTGTGCCTTTTCTGTTTAATTCCGATGCAATTTCTTTTTTGCATCGTCAATAAGAAAGTCCAAGGGATACAGTAAACATATGGTGAAGCATCGGAATCTAAAACTGGTCTCACAGGAAATGTTCAAAACATAGTCAGTAAGAAGAGTCAGTCTTCTTGTACTTAAGTCGGCATTGTGCCTTTTCTATTTAATTCCGATGCCATTTCTGTGTTTCGTCGTCAATAAGAAGGTCCAAGGGATACAGTAAACCAGAAGTGAAGCATCGGAATCTAGAACTGGTCTCATAGGAAAGGCTCAAAACATAGAGAGTAAGAAGAGCCAGTCATCTTGTATTTGAGTCGGCATTGTGCCTTGTGTATTTAATTCCGATGCAATTTCTATGTTTCGTCGTCAATAAGAAGGTCAGAGGTATACAGTAAACCTGAAGTTGAGCATCGGGATCTATAACTAGTGTCACAGGGATGGTTCAAAACGTAGACAGTGGGAAGAATCTGTCATCTTGTACTTATGTCGGCAATGTGATTTTTGTATTTAATTCCGATGCAATTTCTGTGTTTCATCGCCAATACGAGGATCAGAGGGATACAGTCAACCTGAAGTGAGGCATCAGAATTTATAACTAGTGTCACAGGAATGGTTCAAAACATAGACAGTAAGAAGAGTCAGTCTTCTTGTACTTATGTCAGCATTGTGCCTTTTCTATTTAATTCCGATGCAATTTCAGTGTTTTATCGTCAATAAGAAGGTCAGAGGGATACAGTAAACCTGAAGTGAAGCATCGGAATCTATAACTAGTGTCACAGGGATGGTTCAAAACGTAGACAGTAGGAAGAGTCAGTATTCATGTACTTAAGTCGGCATTGTGCCTTTTGTATTTAATTCCGATGCAATTTCTGTGTTTCATCGCCAATGAGGGGGTCAGAGGGGTACAATAACCCTGCAGTGAGGCATCAGTATCTATAACTAGTGTCACAGGAATGGTTCAAAACATAGACAGTAAGAAGAGTCAGTCTTCTTGTACTTATGTCAGCATTGTGCCTTTTCTATTTAATTCCGATGCAATTTCTGTGTTTTATCGTCAATAAGAAGGTGAGAGGGATACAGTAAACCTGAAGTGAAGCATCGGAATCTATAACTAGTGTCACAGGGATGGTTCAAAACGTAGACAGTGGGAAGAATCTGTCATCTTGTACTTATGTCGGCAATGTGATTTTTGTATTTAATTCCGATGCAATTTCTGTGTTTCATCGTCAATACGAGGGTCAGAGGGATACAGTGAACCTGAAGCGAGGCATCAGAATCAATAACTAGTGTCACAGGAATGATTCAAAACATAGACAGTAGGAAGAGTCAGTCATCTTGTACTTAAGTCGGCATTGTGCCTTTTGTATTTAATTATGATGTAACTTCTGTGATTCATCGTCAATAAGAAGGTCCAAGGGATACAGTAAACCTGAAGTGAGGCATCGGAATTTATAACTAGTGTCACAGGAATGGTTCAAAACACAGTAAGTAAGAAGAGTCAGTCTTCTTGTATTTAAGTCAGCATTGTGCCTTTTCTATTTAATTCCAATGCAATTTCTGTGTCTCATCGTCAATAAGAAGGTGAGGAGGATACAGTAAACCTGAAGTGAAGCATCGGAATCTATAACTAGTGTCACAGGGATGGTTCAAAACGTAGACAGTAGGAAGAGTCTGTCTTCTTGTACTTATTTCGGCATTGTGCCTTTTGTATTTCATTCCGATGCAATTTTTGTCTTTCATCGTCAATAAGAAGGTACAAGGGATACAGTAAACCTGAAGTGAGGCATCGGAATCTATAAGTAGTGTCACAGGAATGGTTCAAAACATAGACAGTAAGAGGAGTCAGTCTACTTGTATTTAAGTCGGTATTGTGCCTTTTCTATTTAATTCCGATGCAATTTCTCTGTTTCATCGTCAATAAGAAAGTCAGAGGGATACAGTAAACCTGACGTGAAGCATCGGAATCTATAACAAGTGTCACAGGAATGGTTCAAAACATAGACAGTAAGAGGAGTCCGTCTACTTGTACTTAAGTCGGTATTGTGCCTTTTCTATATAATTCCGATGCAATTTCTGTGTTTTATCGTCAATAAGAAGGTCAGAGGGATACAGTAAACCTGAAGTGAAGCATCGGAAACTATAACTAGTGTCACAGGGATGGTTCAAAACGTAGACAGTAGGAAGAGTCAGTATTCTTGTACTTAGGTCGGCATTGTGCGTTTTGTATTTAATTCCAATGCAATTTCTGTGTTTCATCGTAATGAGAGGGTCAGAGGGGTACAATAACCCTGCAGTGAGGCATCAGAATCAATAACTAGTGTCACAGGAATGGTTCAAATCATAGACAGTAAGAAGAGTCAGTCTACTTGTACTTAAGTAAGCATTGTGCCTTTTGTATTTAATTCCGATGCAATTTCTGTGTTTCATCGTCAATAAGAAGGTCCAAGGGATACAGCACACCTGAAGTGAAGAATCGGAATCTATAGCTAGTGACACAGGAATGGTTCAAATTATAGACAGTAAGAAGAGTCAGTCTTCTTGTACTTAAGTCGGCATTGTGCCTTTTCGATTTAATTCCGATGCAATTTCTGTGTTTCATCATCAAGAAGAAGGTCAGAGGGATACAGTAAACCTGAAGTGAAGCATCGGAATGTATAACTAGTGTCACAGGAATGGTTAAAAACATTGACAGTAAGAAGAGTCTGTCCTCTTGTACTTAAGTCGGCATTGTGCCTTTTGTATTTAATTCCGATGCAATTTCTGTGTTTCATCGTCAATAAGAAGGTCCAAGTGATACAGTAAACCTAAAGTGAAGCATCGGAATCGATAACTAGTGTCACAGGAATGGTTCAAAACATAGTCAGTAAGAAGAGTCAGTCTTCTTGTACTTAAGTCAGCAATGTGCCTTTTCTATTTAATTCCGATGCAATTTCTGTGTTTTATCGTCAATAAGAAGGTCAGAGGGATACAGTAAACTTGAAGTGAAGCATCGGAATCAATAACTAGTGTCACAGGGATGGTTCAAAACGTAGACAGTAAGAAGAGTCAGTCTTCTTGTACTTAAGTCGGCATTGTGTTTTTGTATTTAATTCCGATGCAATTTCTGTGTTTCATCGTCAATAAGAGGGTCAGAGCGATACAGTAAACCTGAAGTGAGGCATCAGAACCTATAACTAGTGTCACAGGAATGGTTCAAAACATAGACAGTGGGAAGAGTCAGTCTTCTTGTACTTAAGTCGCCATTGTGCCTTTTGTTTTTAATTCCGATGCAATTTCTGTGTTTCATTGGCAATAAGAAGGTCCAAGGGATACAGTAAACCTGAAGTGAGGCATCGGAATCTATAACTAGTGTCACAGGAATGGTTCAAAACGTAGACAGTAAGGAAAGTCAGTCTTCTTGTACTAAAGTCAGCATTGTGCCTTTTCTGTTTAATTCCGATGCAGTTTCTGTTTTGCATTGTCAATAAGAAAGTCCAAGGGATACAGTAAACATATGGTGAAGCATCGGAATCTAAAACTGGTCTCACAGGAAATGTTCAAATCATAGTCAATAAGAAGAGTCAGTCTTCTTGTACTTAAGTCGGCATTGTGCCTTTTCTATTTAATTCCGATGCCATTTCTGTGTTTCGTCGTCAATAAGAAGGTCCAAGGGATCCAGTAAACCAGAAGTGAAGCATCGGAATCCAGAACTGGTCTCATAGGAAAGGCTCAAAACATAGAGAGTAAGAAGAGCCAGTCATCTTGTATTTGAGTCGGCATTGTGCCTTGTGTATTTAATTCCGATGCAATTTCTATGTTTCGTCGTCAATAAGAAGGTCAGAGGTATACAGTAAACCTGAAGTTAAGCATCGGGATCTATAACTAGTGGCACAGGGATGGTTCAAAACGTAGACAGTGGGAAGAATCTGTCATCTTGTACTTATGTCGGCAATGTGACTTTTGTATTTAATTCCGATGCAATTTCTGTGTTTCATCGTCAATACGAGGGTCAGAGGGATACAGTGAACCTGAAGTGAGGCATCAGAATCTATAACTAGTGTCACAGGAATGGTTCAAAACATAGACAGTAAGAAGAGTCAGCCTTCTTGTACTTATGTCAGCATTGTGCCTTTTCTATTTAATTCCGATGCAATTTCTATGTTTCATTGTCAATAAGAAGGTCAGAGGGATACAGTAAACCTGAAGTGAAGCATCGGAATCTATAACTAGTGTCACAGGGATGGTTCAAAACGTAGACAGTGGGAAGAATCTGTCATCTTGTACTTATGTCGGCAATGTGATTTTTGTATTTAATTCCGATGCAATTTCTGTGTTTCATCGTCTATACGAAGGTCAGAGGGATACAGTAAACTTGAAGTGAAGCATCGGAATCTATAACAAGTGTCACAGGGATGGTTCAAAACGTAGACAGTAAGAAGAGTCAGTCTTCTTGTACTTAAGTCGGCATTGTGATTTTTGTATTTAATTCCGATGCAATTTCTGTGTTTCATCGTCAATGAGAGGGTCAGAGCGATACAGTAAACCTGAAGTGAGCCATCTGAATCTATAACTAGTGTCAAAGGAATGGTTCAAAACAAAGACAGTAGGAAGAGTCAGTCTTCTTGTACTTAAGTCGCCATTGTGCCTTTTGTTTTTAATTCCGATGCAACTTCTGTGTTTGATCGGCAATAAGAAGGTCCAAGGGATACAGTAAACCTGAAGTGAGGGAATCGGAATTTATAACTAGTGTCACAGGAATGGTTCAAAACATAGTAAGTAAGAAGAGTCAGTCTTCTTGTACTTAAGTCAGCATTGTGCCTTTTCTATTTAATTCCGAAGCAATTTCTGTGTTTCATCGTCAATACGAAGGTGAGGGGGATACAGTAAACCTGAAGTGAAGCATCGGAATCTATACCTAGTGTCACTGAGATGGTTCAAAACGTAGACAGTAGGAAGAGTCTGTCTTCTTGTACTTATTTCGGCATTGTGCCTTTTGTATTTAATTCCGATGCAATTTCTGTCTTTCATCGTCAATAAGAAGGTCCAAGGGATACAGTAAACTTGAAGTGAGGCATCGGAATCTATAAGTAGTGTCACAGGAATGGTTCAAAACATAGACAGTAAGAGGAGTCAGTCTACTTGTACTTAAGTCGGTATTGTGCCTTTTCTATTTAAATCCGATGCAATTTCTGTGTTTCATCGTCAATAAGAAAGTCAGAGGGTTACAGTAAACCTGACGTGAAGCATCGGGATCTATAACAAGTGTCACAGGAATGGTTCAAATCATAGTCAGTAAGAAGAGTCTGTCTTCTTGTACTTAAGTCGGCATGGTGCCTTTTGCATTTAATTCCGATGCAATTTCTGTGTTTCATCGTCAATTAGAAGGTCCGAGGGATAGAGTAAACATATAGTGAAGCATCGGAATCTAAAACTGGTCTCACAGGAAATGTTCAAATCATAGTCAGTAAGAAGAGTCGGTCTTCTTGTATTTGAGTCAGCATTGTGCCTTTTGTATTTAATTCCGATGCTATTTCTAAGTTTCATCGTCAATAAGAAGGTCAGAGGTATACAGTAAACCTGAAGTGAAGCTTCGGAATCTATAACTAGTGTCACAGGAATGGTTAAAACATTGACAGTAAGAAAAGTCAGTCTTCTCGTACTAAAGTCGGCATTGTGCCTTTTGTATTAAATTCCGATGCAATTTCTGTGTTTCATCGTCAATAAGAAGGTCCAAGTGATACAGTAAACCTAAAGTGAAGCATCGGAATCTATAACTAGTGTCACAGGAATGGTTCAAAACATAGTCAGTAAGAAGAGTCAGTCTTCTTGTACTTAAGTCAGCATTATGCCTTTCCTATTCAATTCCGATGCTATTTCTGTGTTTTATCGACAATACGAAGGTCAGAGGGATACATAAACTTCAAGTGAAGCATCTGAATCTATAACTAGTGTCACAGGGATGGTTGAAGACGTAGACAGTATGAAGAGTCAATCTTCTTGTACTTAAGTCGGCATTGTGATTTTTGTATGTAATTCTGATGCAATTTCTATGTTTCATCGTCAATAAGAGGGTCAGAGGGATACAGTAAACCTGAAGTGAGGCATCAGAGTCCATAACCAGTGTCACAGGAATGGTTCAAAACATAGACAGACGGAAGAGTTAGTCTTCTTGTACTTAAGTCGGCAATGTGCCTTTTGTATTTAATTCCGATGCAACTTCTGTGTTTTATCGTCAATAAGAAAGTCCAAGGGATACAGTAAACCTGAAGTGAAGCATCGGAATCTATAACTAGTGACACAGGAATGGTTCAAAACATAGCCAGTAGGAAGAGTCAGTCTTATTTGTACTTAAGTCAGCATTGTGCCTTTTCTAATTAATACCGATGCAATTTCCCTGTTTCATCGTCAATACGAATGTCAGAGGGATACAATAAGCTTGAAGTGAAGCATCGGAATCTATAACTAGTGTCACAGGGATGGTTGAAGACGTAGACAGTATGAAGAGTCAATCTTCTTGTACTTAAGTCGGCATTGTGATTTTTGTATGTAATTCTGATGCAATTTCTATGTTTCATCGTCAATAAGAGGGTCAGAGGGATACAGTAAACCTGAAGTGAGGCATCAGAATCTACAACTAGTGTCACAGGAATGGTTCAAAACATAGACAGTAGGAAGAGTCAGTCTTCTTGTACTTAAGTCGGCATTGTGCCATTTGTATTTAATTCCGATGCAACTTCTGTGTTTCATCGTCAATACGAAGGTCCAAGGGATACGGTAAACCTGAAGTGAGGCATCGGAATTTTTAACTAGTGTCACAGGAGTGGTTCAAAACATAGACAGTAAGATGAGTCAGTCTTCTTGTACTTAAGTCGGCATGGTGCCTTTTGTATTTAATTCCGATGCAATTTCTGTGTTTCATCGTCAGTTAGAAGTTCCAAGGGAAACAGTAAACGTTTTGTGAAGCATCGGAATCTAAAACTGGTCTCACAGGAAATGTTCAAAACATAGTCAGTAAGAAGAGTCAGTCGTCTTGTACTTAAGTGGGCATTGTGTCTTTTGTATTTAATTCCGATGCAATTTCTGTGTTTCATCGTCAATAAGAAGGTCCAAGGGATTCAGTAAGCCTGAAGTAAGGCATCACAATCTACAACTAGTGTCACAGGAATGGTTAAAAACATTGACTGTAAAAAGAGTCAGTCTTCTTGTACTTAAGTCGGCATTGTGCCTTTTGTATTTAATTCCGATGCAATTTCTGTGTTTCATCGTCAATAAGAAGATCCAAGTGATACAGTAAACCTAAAGTGAAGCATCGGAATCTATAACTAGTGTCACGGGAATGGTTCAAAACATAGTCAGTAAGAAGAGTCAGTCTTCTTGTACTTAAGTCAGCATTGTGCCTTTTCTATATAATTCCGATGCAATTTCTGTGTTTTATTGTCAATAAGAAGGTCAGAGGGATACAGTAAACCTGAAGTGAAGCATCGGAATCTATAACTAGTGTCACAGGGATGGTTCAAAACGTAGACAGTAGGAAGAGTCAGTATTCTTGTACTTAAGTCGGCATTGTGCCTTTTGTATCTAATTCCGATGCAATTTCTGTGTTTCATCGTCAATGAGAGGGTCAGAGGGGTACAATAAACCTGCAGTGAGGCATCAGAATCTATAACTAGTGTCACAGGAATGGTTCAAATCATAGACAGTGAGAAGAGTCAGTCTACTTGTACTTAAGTAGGCATTGTGCCTTTTGTATTTAATTCCGATGCAATTTCTGTGTTTCATCGTCAATAAGAAGGTCCAAGGGATACAGCACACCTGCAGTGAAGAATCGGAATCTATAACTAGTGACACAGGAATGGTTCAAGTCATAGACAGTAAGAAGAGTCAGTCTTCTTGTACTTAAGTCGGCATTGTGCCTTTTGTATTTAATTCCGATGCAATTTCTGTGTTTCATCGTCAATAAGAAGGTCCAAGGGATACAGTAAACCTGAAGTGAAGCATCGGAATGTATAACTAGTGTCACAGGAATGGTAAAAAACATAGACAGTAGGAAGAGTCATTCTTCTTGTACTTGAGTCGGCATTGTGCCTTTTGTATTTAATTCCGATGCAATTTCTGTGTTTCATCGTCAATAAGAAGGTCCAAGGGATACAGTAAGCCTGATGTGAAGCATCGCAATCTATAACTAGTGTCCCAGGAATGGTTCAAAACATAGTCAGTAAGAAGAGTCAGTCTTCTTGTATTTGAGTCGGCATTGTGCCTTTTGTATTTAATTCCGATGCAATTTCTAAGTTTCATCGTCAATAAGAAGAATAGAGGTATACAGTAAACCTGAAGTGAAGCATTGGAATCTATAACTAGTGTCACAGGAATAGTTGAAAACATTGACAGTAAGAAGAGTCTGTCCTCTTGTACTTAAGTCGGCATTGTGCCTTTTGTATTTAATTCCGATACAATTTCTGTGTTTCATCGTCAATAAGAAGGTCCCAGTGATACAGTAAACCTACAGTGAAGCATCGGAATCTATAACTAGTGTCACAGGAATGGTTCAAAACGTAGACAGTAAGAAGAGTCAGTCTTCTTGTACTTACGTCGGCATTGTGATTTTTGTATTTAATTCCGATGCAATTTCTGTGTTTCATCGTCAATGAGAGGGTCAGAGCGATACAGTAAACCTGAAGTGAGCCATCTGAATCTATAACTAGTGTCAAAGGAATGGTTCAAAACAATGACAGTAGGAAGAGTCAGTCTTCTTGTACTTAAGTCGCCATTGTGCCTTTTGTTTTTAATTCCGATGCAACTTCTGTGTTTGATCGGCAATAAGAAGGTCCAAGGGATACAGTAAACCTGAAGTGAGGCATCGGAATCTATAACTAGTGTCATAGGAATGGTTCAAGACATAGACAGTAAGAAAAGTCAGTCTTCTTGTACTTAAGTCAGCATTGTGCCTTTTCTGTTTAATTCCGATGCAATTTCTGTTTTGCATCGTCAATAAGAAAGTCCAAGAGTTACAGTAAACATATGGTGAAGCATCGGAATCTAAAACTGGTCTCACAGGAAATGTTCAAATCATAGTCAGTAAGAAGAGTCAGTCTTCTTGTACTTAAGTCGGCATTGTGCCTTTTCTATTTAATTCCGATGCCATTTCTGTGTTTCGTCGTCAATAAGAAGGTCCAAGGGATACAGAAAACTAGAAGTGAAGCATCGGAATCTGGAACTGGTCTCATAGGAAAGGCTCAAAACATAGAGAGTAAGAAGAGCCAGTCATCTTGTATTTGAGTCGGCGTTGTGCCTTGTGTATTTAATTCCGATGCAATTTCTATGTTTCGTCGTCAATAAGAAGGTCAGAGGTATACAGTAAACCTGAAGTTGAGCATCGGGATCTATAACTAGTGTCACAGGGATGGTTCAAAACGTAGACAGTGGGAAGAATCTGTCATCTTGTACTTATGTCGGCAATGTGATTTTTGTATTTAATTCCGATGCAATTTCTGTGTTTCATCGTCAATACGAGGGTCAGAGGGATACAGTGAACCTGAAGTGAGGCATCAGAATCTATAACTAGTGTCACAGGAATGATTCAAAACATAGACAGTAGGAAGAGTCAGTCTTCTTGTACTTAAGTCGGCATTGTGCCTTTTGTATTTAATTCCGATGCAATTTCTATGTTTCGTCGTCAATAAGAAGGTCAGAGGTATACAGTAAACCTGAAGTGAAGCATCGGAATCTATAACTAGTGTCACAGGGATGGTTCAAATCGTATACAGTAGGAAGAGTCTGTCTTCTTGTACTTATTTCGGCATTGTGCCTTTTGTATTTAATTCCGATGCAATTTCTGTCTTTCATCGTCAATAAGGAGGTCCAAGGGATACAGTAAACCTGAAGTTAGGCATCGGAATCTGTAAGTAGTGTCACAGGAATGGTTCAAAACATAGACAGTAAGAGGAGTCAGTCTACTTGTACTTAAGTCGGTATTGTGCCTTTTCTATTTAATTCCGATGCAATTTCTCTGTTTCATCGTCAATAAGAAAGTCAGAGGGATACAGTAAACCTGACGTGAAGCATCGGAATCTATAACAAGTGTCACAGGAATGGTTCAAATCATAGTCAGTAAGAAGAGTCTGTCTTCTTGTACTTAAGTCGGCATGGTGCCTTTTGCATTTAATTCCGATGCAATTTCTGTGTTTCATCGTCAATTAGAAGGTCCGAGGGATAGAGTAAACATATAGTGAAGCATCGGAATCTAAATCTGGTCTCACAGGAAATGTTCAAATCATAGTCAGTAAGAAGAGTCGGTCTTCTTGTATTTGAGTGGGCATTGTGCCTTTTGTATTTAATTCCGATGCAATTTCTAAGTTTCATCGTCAATAAGAAGGTCAGAGGTATACAGTAAACCTGAAGTGAAGCATCGGAATCTATAACTAGTGTCACAGGAATGGTTAAAACATTGACAGTAAGAAGAGTCAGTCTTCTTGTACTTAAGTCGTCATTGTGCCTTTTGTATTAAATTCCGATGCAATTTCTGTGTTTCATCGTCAATAAGAAGGTCCAAGTGATACAGTAAACCTAAAGTGAAGCATCGGAATCTATTACTAGTGTCACAGGAATGGTTCAAAACATAGTCAGTAAGAAGAGTCAGTCTTCTTGTACTTAAGTCAGCATTGTGCATTTGCAATTTAATTCCGATGCTATTTCTGTGTTTTATCGACAATACGAAGGTCAGAGGGATACATAAACTTCAAGTGAAGCATCTGAATCTATAACAAGTGTCACAGGGATGGTTGAAAACGTAGACAGTATGAAGAGTCAATCTTCTTGTACTTAAGTCGGCATTGTCATTTTTGTATTTAATTCTGATGCAATTTCTATGTTTCATCGTCAATAAGAGGGTCAGAGGGATACAGTAAACCTGAAGTGAGGCATCAGAATCCATAACTAGTGTCACAGGAATGGTTCAAACATAGACAGTAGGAAGAGTTAGCCTTCTTGTACTTAAGTCGGCAATGTGCCTCTTGTATTTAATTCCGATGCAACTTCTGTGTTTCATCGTCAATAAGAAAGTCCAAGGGATTCAGTAAACCTGAAGTGAAGCATCGGAATCTATAACTAGTGACACAGGAATGGTTCAAAACATAGACAGTAAGATGAGTCAGCCTTCTTGTACTTAAGTCGGCATGGTACCCTTTGTATTTAATTCCGATGCAATTTCTGTGTTTCATCGTCAATAAGAAGGTCCAAGGGATACAGTAAACATATAGTGAAGCATCGCAATCTAAAACTTGTCTCACAGGAAATGTGCAAAACATAGTCAGGTAGAAGAGTCAGTCTTCTTGTACTTAAATCGGCATTGTGCCTTTTCTGTTTAATTCCGATGCAATTTCTGTGTTTCGTCGTCAATAAGAAGGCCCAAGGAATACAGTAAACCTGAAGTGAAGCATCGGAATCTAAAACCGGTCACACAGGAGAGGATCAAAACATAGAGATTAAGAAGAGCCAGTCATCGTAAATTTGAGTCGGCATTGTCCCTCTTGTATTTAATTCCGATGCAACTTCTGTGTTTCATCTTCAATAAGAAGGTCAAAGGGATACAGTAAACCTGAAGTGAGGCATCGGAATCTATAACTAGTGTCACAGGAATGCTTCAAAGCATAGACAGTAAGAAGAGTCAGTCTTCTTGTACTTAAGTCAGCATTGTGCATTTTCTATTTAATTCCGATGCAATTTCTGTGTTTCGTCGTCAATAAGAAGGTCCAAGTGATACAGTAAACCTAAAGTGAAGCATCGGAATCTATAACTAGTGTCACAGGAATGGTTCAAAACAAAGTCAGTAAGAAGAGTCAGTCTTCTTGTACTTAAGTCAGCATTGTGCCTTTCCTATTTAATTCCGATGCTATTTCTGTGTTTTATCGACAATACGAAGGTCAGAGGGATACATAAACTTCATGTGAAGCATCTGAATCTATAACTAGTGTCACAGGGATGGTTGAAAACGTAGACAGTATGAAGAGTCAATCTTCTTGTACTTAAGTCGGCATTGTGACTTTTGTATGTAATTCTGATGCAATTTCTATGTTTCATCGTCAATAAGACGGTCAGAGGGATACAGTAAACCTGAAGTGAGGCATCAGAATCCATAACTAGTGTCACAGGAATGGTTCAAAACATAGACAGTAGGAAGAGTTAGTCTTCTTGTACTTAAGTCAGCAATGTGCCTTTTGTATTTAATTCCGATGCAACTTATGTGTTTCATCGTCAATAAGAAATTCCAAGGGATACAGTAAACCTGAAGTGAAGCATCGGAATCTATAACTAGTGACACAGGAATGGTTCAAAACATAGACAGTAAGAAGAGTCAGTCTTTTTGTACTTAAGTCAGCATTGTGCCTTTTCTAATTAATACCGATGCAATTTCTCTGTTTCATCGTCAATAAGAATGTCAGAGGGATACAGTAAGCCTGAAGTGAAGCATCGGAATCCATAACAAGTGTCACAGGAATTGTTCAAACATAGTCAGTAAGATGAGTCAGCCTTCTTGTACTTAAGTCGGCATTGTGCCTTTTCTATTTAATTCCGATGCAATTTCTGTGTTTCGTCGTCAATAAGAAGGCCCAAGGGATACAGTAGACCTGAAGTGAAGCATCGGAATCTAAAACCGGTCTCACAGGAAAGGATCAAAACATAGAGATTAAGTAGAGCCAGTCATCGTGTATTTGAGTCGGCATTGTCCCTCTTGTATTTAATTCCGATGCAATTTCTAAGTTTCATCGTCAATAAGGCGGTCAGAGGTATACAGCAGACCTGAAGTGACGCATCGGAATCTATAACTAGTGTCACAGGAATGGTTAAAAGCATTGACAGTAAGAAGAGTCAGTCATCTTGTACTTAAGTCGGCATTGTGCCTTTTGTATATAATTCCGATGCAATTTCTGTGTTTCATCGTCAATAAGAAGGTCCATGTGATACAGTAAACCTAAAGTGAAGCATCGGAATCTATAACTAGTGTCACAGGAATGGTTCAAAACATAGTCAGTAAGAAGAGTCAGTCTTCTTGTACTTAAGTCAGCATTGAGCCTTTTCTATTTAATACCTATGCAATTTCTGTGTTTTATCATCAATAAGAAGGTCAGAGTGATACAGAAAGCTTGAAGTGAATCATCGGAATCTATAACTTGTGTCACAGGGATGGTTCAAAACGTAGACAGTAGGAAGAGTCAGTCTTCTTGTACTTAAGTCGGCATTGTGATTTTTGTATTTAATTCCGATGCAATTTCTGTGTTTCATCGTCAATAAGAGGGTCAGAGGGATACAGTGAACCTGAAGTGAGGCATCAGAATCTATAACTAGTGTCACAGGAATGCTTCAAAGCATAGTCAGTAGGAAGAGACAGTCTTCTTGTACTTAAGTCGGCATTGTGCCTTTTGTATTTAATTCCGATGCAATTTCTGTGTTTCGTCGTCAATAAGAAGGTCCAAGTGATACAGTAAACCAAAAGTGAAGCATCGGAATCTATAACTAGTGTTACAGGAATGGTTCAAAACATAGTCAGTCAGAAGAGTCAGTCTTCTTGTACTTAAGTCAGCATTGTGCCTTTTCTATTTAATTCCGATGCTATTTCTGTGATTTATCGACAATACGAAGGTCTGGGGGATACATAAACTTGAAGTGAAGCATCTGAATCTATAACTAGTGTCACAGGGATGCTTGAAAACGTAGACAGTATTAAGAGTCAATCTTCTAGTACTTAAGTCGGCATTGTGATTTTTGTATGTAATTCTGATGCAATTTATATGTTTCATCGTCAATAAGAGGGTCAGATTGATACAGTAAACCTGAAGTGAGGCATCAGAATCCATAACTAGTGTCACAGGAATGGTTCTAAACATAGACAGTAGGAAGAGTTAATCTTCTTGTACTTAAGTCGGCAATGTGCCTTTTGTATTTAATTCCGATGCAACTTCTGTGTTTCATCGTCAATAAGAAAGTCCAAGGGATACAGTAAACCTGAAGTGAAGCATCGGAATCTATAACTAGTGACACAGGAATGGTTCAAAACATAGTCAGTAAGATGAGTCAGCCTTCTTGTACTTAAGTCGGCATGGTGCCCTCTGTATTTAATTCCGATGCAATTTCTGTGTTTCATCGTCAATAAGAAGGTCCAAGGGACACAGTAAACATATAGTGAAGCATCGGAATGTAAAACTGGTCTCACAGGAAATGTGCAAAACATAGTCAGTAAGAAGAGTCAGTCTTCTTGTACTTAAATCGGCATTGTGCCTTTTCTTTTAATTCCGATGCAATTTCTGAGTTTCGTCGTCAATAACAAGGTCCATGGGATACAGTAAACCTGAAGTGAAGCATCGGAATCTAAAACCGGTCTCACAGGAAAGGTTCAAAACATAGAGATTAAGAAGAGCCAGTCATCGTGTATTTGAGTCGGCATTGTCCCTCTTGTATTTAATTCCGATGCAATTTCTAAGTTTCATCGCTAATAAGGCGGTCAGAGGTATACGGCAAACCTGAAGTGACGCATCGGAATCTATAACTAGTGTCACAGGAATGGTTAAAAGCATTGACAGTAAGAAGAGTCAGTCATCTTGTCCTTAAGTCGGCATTGTGCCTTTTGTATTTAATTCCGATGCAATTTCTGTGTTTCATCGTCAATAAGAAGGTCCATGTGATACAGTAAACCTAAAGTGAAGCATCGGAATCCATAACTAGTGTCACAGGAATGGTTCAAAACATAGTCAGTAAGAAGAGGCAGTCTTCTTGTACTTAAGTCAGCATTGAGCCTTTTCTATTTAATACCGATGCAATCCCTGTGTTTTATCATCAATAAGAAGGTCAGAGTGATACAGAAGGCTTGAAGTGAATCATCGGAATCTATAACTTGTGTCACAGGGATGGTTCAAAACGTAGACAGTAGGAAGAGTCAGTCTTCTTGTACTTAAGTCGGCATTGAGATTTTTGTATTTAATTCCGTTGCAATTTCTGTGTTTCATCGTCAATAAGAGGGTCAGAGGGATACAGTGAACCTGAAGTGAGGCATCAGAATCTATAACTAGTGTCACAGGAATGGTTCAAAGCATAGACAGTAGGAAGAGTCAGTCTTCTTGTACTTAAGTCGGCATTGTGCCTTTTGTATTTAATTTTGATGCAACTTCTGTGTTTCATCTTCAATAAGAAGGGCAAGGGGATACAGTAAACCTGAAGTGAGGCATCGGAATCTATAACTAGTGTCACACTAATGGTTCAAACATAGACAGTAAGAAGAGTCAGTCTTCTTGTACTTAAGTCAGCATTGTGCATTTTCTATTTAATTCCGATGCAATTTCTGTGTTTCATCGTCAATAAGATGGTCTGAGGGATACAGTAAACCTGAAGTGAAGCATCGGAATCTATAACTAGTGTCACAGGGATGGTTCAAATCGTAGACAGTAGGAAGAGTCAGTCTTCTTGTACTGAAGTCGGCAATGTGCCTTTTGTATTTAATTCCGATGCAATTTCTGTTTTTCATTGTCAATAAGAAGGTCCAAGGTATACAGCATACCTGAAGTGAGGCACCGGAATCTATAACTAGTGTCACAGGAATGGTTCAAAACATAGACAGTAGGGAGAGACAGTCTTCTTCTACTTAAGTCGGCATTGTGAGTTTTGTATTTAATTCCAGTGCAATTTCTGTGTTTCATCGTCAATAAGAAGGCCCAAGATATACAGTAAACATATAGTGAAGCATCGGAATCTAAAACTGGTCTGACAGGAAATGTTCAAAGCATAGTCAGTAAGAAGAGTCATTCTTCTTGTACTTAAGTCGGCATTGTGCCTTTTCTATTTAATTCCGATGAAATTTCTGTGTTTCGTCGTCAATAAGAAGGTCCAAGGGATACAGTAAACCTGAAGTGAAGCATCGGAATCTAATACCGGTCTCACAGGAAAGGTTCAAAGCATAGTGAGCAACAGACCCAGTCATCTTGTATTTGAGTCGGCATTGTGCCTTTTGTATTTAATTATAATGCAATTTCTGTGTTTCATCGTCAATAAGAGGGTCCAAGGGATACAGTACACCTGAAGTGAAGCATCGGAATCTATAACAAGTGTCACAGGAATGGTTCAAATCACAGACAGTAAGAAGAGTCAGTCTTCTTGTACTTAAGTCGGCATTGTGCCTTTTCTGTTTAACTCCGATGCAATTTCTGGGTTTCATCATCAAGATGAAGGTCCGAGGGATACAGTAAACCTGAAGTGAAGCATCGGAATGTATAACTAGTCTCACAGGAATGGTACAAAACATAGACAGTAGGAAGTGTCAGTCTTCTTGTACTTGAGTCGGCATTGTGCCTTTTGTATTTAATTCCGACGCAATTTCTGTGTTTCTTTGTTAATAAGAAGGTAAGAGGGACACAGTAAACCTGAAGTGAAGCATCGGAATCCATAACTAGTGTCACAGGAATGGTTCAAAAAATTGACAGTAGGAAGAGTCAGTCTTCTTGTACTTAAGTCGGCATTGTGCCTTTTCTATTTAATTCCGATGCAATTTCTCTGTTTCATCGTCAATAGGAAAGTCAGAGGGATACAGTAAACCTGATGTGAAGCATCGGAATCTATAACTAGTGGCACAGGAATGGTTCAAAACATAGTCAGTAAGAAGAGTCAGTCTTCTTGTACTGAAGTCGGCATTGTGCCTTTTGTATTTAATTCCGATGCAATTTCTGTTTTTCATTGTCAATAAGAAGGTCCAAGGTATACAGTAAACCTGAAGTGAGGCACCGGAATCTATAACTAGTGTCACAGGAATCGTTCAAAACATAGACAGTAGGGAGAGACAGTCTTCTTGTACTTAAGTCGGCATTGTGCCTTTTGTATTTAATTCCGATGCAATTTCTGTGTTTCATCGTCAATAAGAAGGTCAGAGGGATACAGTAAAACTGAAGTGAAGCATCAGATTCTATAACTAGTGTCACAGGAATGGTTCAAAACATAGTCAGTAGGAAGGGGCAGTCTTCTTGTACTTAAGTCGGCATGGTGCCTTTTGTATTAAATTCCGATGCTATTTCTGTGTTTCATCGTCATTAAGAAGGTCCAAGATATACAGTAAACATATAGTGAAGCATCGGAATCTAAAACTGGTCTCACAGGAAATGTTCAAAGCATAGTCAGTAAGAAGAGTCATTCTTCTTGTACTTAAGTCGGCATTGTGCCTTTTCTATTCAATTCCGATGAATTTTCTGTGTTTCGTCGTCAATAAGAAGGTCCAAGGGATACAGTAAACCTGAAGTGAAGCATCGGAATCTAATACCGGTCTCACAGGAAAGGTTCAAAGCATAGTGAGCAAAAGAGCCAGTCATCTTGTATTTGAGTCGGCATTGTGCCTTTTGTATTTAGTTCCGATGCAATTTCTGTGTTTTATCGTCAATAAGAGGGTCCAAGGGATACAGTACACCTGAAGTGAAGCATCGGAATCTATAACAAGTGTCACAGGAATGGTTCAAATCACAGACAGTAAGAAGAGTCAGTCTTCTTGTACTTAAGTCGGCATTGTGCCTTTTCTGTTTAATTCAGATTCAATTTCTGGGTTTCATCATCAAGATGAAGGTCAGAGGGATACAGTAAACCTGAAGTGAAGCATCGGAATGTATAACTAGTCTCACAGGAATGGTTCAAAACATAGACAGTAGGAAGTGTCAGTCTTCTTGTACTTGAGTCGGCATTGTGCCTTTTGTATTTAATTCCGATGCAATTTCTGTGTTTCATCGTCAATAAGAAGGTCAGGGGGATACAGTAAACTTGAAGTGAAGCATCGGAATCTATAACTAGTGTCACAGGAATGGTTCAAAACATTGACAGTAGGAAGAGTCAGTCTTCTTGTATTTATGTCGGCATTGTGCCTTTTCTATTTAATTCCGATGCAATTTCTCTGTTTCATCGTCAATAGGAAAGTCAGAGGGATACAGTAAACCTGAAGTGAAGCATCGGAATCTATAACAAGTGTCACAGGAATGGTTCAAAACATAGTCAGTAAGAAGAGTCTGTCTTCTTGTACTTAAGTCGGCATGGTGCCTTTTGTATTTAATTCCGATGCAATTTCTGTGTTTCATCGTCAATACGAAGGTCCAAGGGATACAGTTAACATTTAGTGAAGCATCGGAATCTAAAACTGGTCTCACAGGAAATGTTCAAAACATAGTAAGTAAGAAGAGTCAGTCTTCTTGTACTTAAGTCGGCATTGTGCCTTTTCTATTTACTTCCGATGCAATTTCTCTGTTTCATCGTCAATAGGAAAGTCAGAGGGATACAGTAAACCTGAAGGGAAGCATCGGAATCTATAACAAGTGTCACAGGAATGGATAAAAACATAGACAGTAGGAAGTGTCAGTCTTCTTAAACTTGAGTCGGCATTGTGCATTTCGTATTTAATTCCGATGCAATTTCTGTGTTTCATCGTCAATAAGAAGGTCAGAGGGATACAGAAAACCTGAAGTGAAGCATCGGAATCTATAACAAGTGTCACAGGAATGGTTCAAAACATAGACAGTAGGAAGAGTCATTCTTCTTGTACTTAAGTCGGCATTGTGCCTTTTGTATTTAATTCCGATGCAATTTCTGTGTTTCATCGTCAATAAGAAGGACAGAGGGATACAGTTGAACTGAAGTTAAGCATCGGAATCTATAACTAGTGTCACAGGAATGATTCAAATCATAGACAGTAAGAAGAGTCAGTCTTCTTGTACTTAAGTCGGCATTGTGCCTTTTCTATTTAATTCCGATGCAATTTCTGTGTTTCATCGTCAATAAGAAGGTCCAAGTGATACAGTTAACCTAAAGTGAAGCATTGGAATTCATAACTAGTGTCACAGGAATGGTTCAAAACATAGTCAGTAAGAAGAGTCAGTCTTCTTGTACCTAAGTCAGCATTGTGATATTTCTATTTAATTCCGATGCAATTTCTGTGTATTATCGTCAATAAGAAGGTCAGAGGGATACAGTAAACTTGAAGTGAAGCATCGGATTTAATAACTAGTGTCACAGGGATGGTTCAAATCATAGACAGTAAGAAGAGCCAGTCTTCTTGTACTTAAGTCGGCATTGTGCCTTTTCTATTTAAATCCGATGCAATTTCTGTGTTTCATCATCAAGAAGAAGGTCAGAGGGATACAGTAAACCTGAAGTGAAGCATCGGAATCTATAACTAGTGTCCCAGGAATGGTTCAAAACATAGACAGTAGGAAGAGTCAGTCTTCTTGTACTTGAGTCGGCATTAGGCCTTTTGTATTTCATTCCGATGCAATTTCTGTGTTTCATCGTCAATAAGAAGGTCAGAGGGATACAGAAAACCTGAAGTGAAGCATCGGAATCTATAACAAGTGTCACAAGAATGGTTCAAAAAATAGACAGTAGGAGGAGTCAGACTTATTGTACTTAAGTCGGCATTCTGCCTTTTGTATTTAATTCCGATGCAATTTCTGTGTTTCATCGTCAATAAGAAGGTCCAAGGGATACAGTAAACCTGAAGTGAGACATCGGAATCTATAACTAGTGTCACAGGAATGGTTCAAAACATAGACAGTAGGAAGAGTCATTCTTCTTGTACTTAAGTCGGCATTGTGCCTTTTGTATTTAATTCCGATGCAATTTCTGTGTTTCATCGTCAATAAGAAGGTCCAAGTGATACAGTAAACCTAAAGTGAAGCATCGGAATTCATAACTAGTGTCACAGGAATGGTTCAAAACATAGTCAGTAAGAAGAGTCAGTCTTCTTGTACTTAAGTCAGCATTGTGATATTTCTATTTAATTCCGATGCAATTTCTGTGTATTATCGTCAATAAGAAGGTCAGAGGGATACAGTAAACTTGAAGTGAAGCATCGGATTTAATAACTAGTGTCGCAGGGATGGTTCAAATCATAGACAGTAAGAAGGGTCAGTCTTCTTGTACTTAAGTCGGCATTGTGCCTTTTCTATTTAATTCCGATGCAATTTCTGTGTTTCTTCATCAAGATGAAGGTCAGAGGGATACAGTAAACCTGAAGTGAAGCATCGGAATCTATAACTAGTGTCCCAGGAATGGTTCAAAACATAGACAGTAGGAAGAGTCAGTCTTCTTGTACTTGAGTCGGCATTAGGCCTTTTGTATTTAATTCCGATGCAATTTCTGTGTTTCATAGTCAATAAGAAGGTCAGAGGGATACAGAAAACCTGAAGTGAAGCATCGGAATCTATAACTAGTGTCCCAGGAATGGTTCAAAGCATAGACAGTAGGAAGAGTCATTCTTCTTGTACTTAAGTCGGCATTGTGCCTTTTGTATTTAATTCCGATGCAATTTCTGTGTTTCATCATCAATACGAAGGTCCAAGGGATACAGTAAACCTGAAGTGAGGCATCGGAACCTATAACTAGTGTCACAGGAATGGCTCAAAACATAGTCAGTAAGAAGAGTCAGTCTTCTTGTACTTAAGTCGGCATGGTGCCTTTTGTATTTAATTCCGTTGAAATTTCTGTGTTTCGTCGTCAATACGAAGGTCCAAGGGATACAGTAAACCTGAAGTGAAGCATCGGAATCTAATACCGGTCTCACAGGAAAGGTTCAAAGCATAGTGAGTAAGAAGAGCCAGTCATCTTGTATTTGAGTCGGCATTGTGCCTTTTGTATTTAATTCCGATACACTTTCTAAGTTTCATCGTCAATAAGACCGTCAGAGGGATACAGTAAACCTGAAGTGAAGCATCGGAATCTATAACTAGTGTCACAGTAATGGTTAAAGCATTGGCTGTAAAAAGAGTCAGTCTTCTTGTACTTAAGTCGGCATTGTGCCTTTTGTATTTAATTCCGATGCAATTTCTGTGTGTCATCGTCATTAAGAAGGTCCAAGTGATACAGTAAACCCAAAGTGAAGCATCGGAATCTATAACTAGTGTCCCAGGAGTGGTTCAAAACATTGTCAGTAAGAAGAGTCAGTCTTCTTGTACTTAAGTCAGCATTGTGCCTTTTCTATTTAATTCCGATGCAATTTCTGTGTTTTATCGTCCATACGAAGGTCAGAGGGATACAGTAAACCTGAAGTGAAGCATCGGAATCTATAACGAGTGTCACAGGAATGGTTCAAAACATAGACAGTAAGAAGAGTCAGTCTACTGTACTTAATTAGGCATTGTGCCTTTTCTATTTAATTCCGATGCAATTTCTATGTTTCTTCGTCAATAAGAATGTCAGAGGGATACAGTAAATCTGAAGTGAAGCATCGGAATCTATAACTAGTGTCACAGAAATGGTTCGAAACATAGAAAGAAAGAAGAGTGAGTTTTCTTGTACTTAAGTCGGCATTGTGCCTTTTCTGTTTAATTCCGATGCAATTTCTGTCTTTCATCGTCAATAAGAAGGTCCAAGGGATACAGTAAACCTGAAGTGAGGCATCGGAATCTATAACTAGTGTCACAGGAATGGTTCTAAACATAGACAGTAGGAAGAGACAGTCTTCTTGTACTTAAGTCGGCATTGTGCCTTTTGTATTTAATTCCGATGCAATTTCTGTGTTTCATCGTCAATAAGAAGGTCAGAGGGATACAGTTAAACTGAAGTTAAGCATCGGAATCTATAACTAGTGTCACAGGAATGATTCAAATCATAGACAGTAAGAAGAGTCAGTCTTCTTGTACTTAAGTCGGCATTGTGCCTTTTCTATTTAGTTCCGATGCAATTTCTGGGTTTCATCATCAAGAAGAGGGTCAGAGGGATACAGTAAACCTGAAGTTAAGCATCGGAATGTATAACTAGTCTCACAGGAATGGTTCAAAACATAGACAGTAGGAAGAGTCAGTCTTCTTGTACTTGAGTCGGCATTGTGCCTTCTGTATTTAATTCCGATGCAATTTCTGTGCTTCATCGTCAATAAGAGGGTCCGAGGGATATAGTGAACCTGAAGTGAAGCATCGGAATCTATAACTAGTGCCACAGGAATGGTTCAAAACATTGACAGTAGGAAGAGTCAGTCTTCTTGTACTTAAGTCGGCATTGTGCCTTTTCAATATAATTCCGATGCAATTTCTCTGTTTCATCGTCAATAAGAAAGTCAGAGGGATACAGTAAACCTGAAGTGAAGCATCGGAATCTATAACACGTGTCACAGGAGTGGTTCAAAACATAATCAGTAAGAAGAGTCAGTCTTCTTGTACTTAAGTCGGCATGGTGCCTTTTGTATTTAATTCCGATGCAATGTCTGTGTTTCATCGTCAATAAGAAGGTCCAAGGCATACAGTAAAGATACAGTGAAGCATCGGAATCTAAAACAGGTCTCACTGGAAAGGTTCAAAACATAGAGAGTAAGAAGAGCCAGTCTTCTTGTACTTAAGTCAACATTGTGCCTTTTCTATTTAATTCCGATGCAATTTCTGTGTTTTATCGTCAATAAGAAGGTCAGAGGGATACAGTAAACTTGAGAAGAAGCATCGGAATCTATAACTAGTGTCACAGGAATCGTTCAAAACATTGACAGTAGGAAGAGTCAGTCCACTTGTACTTAAGTCGGCATTGTGCCTTTTGTATTTAATTCCGATTCAATTTCTGTGTTTCGTCATCAATAAGAAGAACCAAGCGATACAGTAAACCTGAAGTGAAGCATTGGAATCTAAATCCGGTCTCACTGGAAAGGTTCAAAACATAGAGAGTAAGAAGAGCCAGTCTTCTTGTACTTAAGTCAACATTGTGCCTTTTCTATTTAATTCCGATGCAATTTCTGTGTTTTATCGTCAATAAGAAGGTCAGAGGGATACAGTAAACTTGAGAAGAAGCATCGGAATCTATAACTAGTGTCACAGGAATCGTTCAAAACATTGACAGTAGGAAGAGTCAGTCCACTTGTACTTAAGTCGGCATTGTGCCTTTTGTATTTAATTCCGAAGCAATTTCTAAGTTTCATCGTCAATACGAAGGTCAGTGGGATACAGTACACCTGAAGTGAAGCATCGGAATCTATAACTAGTGTCACAGGAATGGTTAAAAACAATGACAGTAAGAAGAGTCAGTCTTCTTGCACTTAAGTCGGCATTGTGCCTTTTCTATATAATTCCGATGCCATTTCTGAGTTTCATCGTCAATAAGAATGTCCAAGTGATACAATAAACCTAAAGTGAAGCATCGGAATCTATAACTAGGGTCACAGGAATATTTCAAAACATAGTCAGTAAGAAGAGTCAGTCTTCTTGTACTTAAGTCAGCATTATGCCTTTTCTATTTAATTCCGATGCAATTTCTGTGTTTTATCGTCAATAAGAAGGTCAGAGGGATACAGTAGACTTGAAGTGAAGCATCGGAATCTATAACTAGTGTCACAGGTATGGTTCAAAACGTAGACAGTAGGAAGAGTCAGTCTTCTTGCACTTAAGTCGGCATTGTGATTTTTGTATTTTTTCCGATGCAATTTCTGTGTTTCATCGTCAATAAGAAGGTCCAAGGGATACAGCACACCTGAAGTGAAGAATCGTAATCTATAACTAGTGTCACAGGAATGGTTCAAATCATAGACAGTAAAAAGAGTCAGTCTTCTTGTACTTATGTCGGCACTCTGCCTTTTCTATTTAATTCCGATGCAATTTCTGTGTTTCATCGTCAATAAGAAGGTTAGAGGGATACAGTATACATTAAGTGAATCATCGGAATCTATAATTAGTGTCACAGGAATGGTTCTAAACATAGACAGTCGGAAGAGTCAGTCTTCTTGTACTTGAGTCGGCATTGTGCCTTTTGTATTTACTTCCGATGCAATTTCTGTTTTTCATCGTCAATAAGAAGGTCAGAGGGATACAGTAAACCCGAAGTGAAGCATCGGAATCTATAACTAGTGTCCCAGGAATGGTTCAAAACATAGACAGTAGGAAGAGTCAGTCTTCTTGTACTTGAGTCGGCATTAGGAATTTTGTATTTAATTCCGATGCAATTTCTGTGTTTCATAGTCAATAAGAAGGTCAGAGGGACACAGAAAACCTGAAGTGAAGCATCGGAATCTATAACTAGTGTCCCAGGAATGGTTCAAAACATAGACAGTAGGAAGAGTCATTCTTCTTGTACTTAAGTCGGCATTGTGCCTTTTGTATTTAATTCCGATGCAATTTCTGTGTTTCATCATCAATACGAAGGTCCAAGGGATACAGTAAACCTGAAGTGAGGCATCGGAACCTATAACTAGTGTCACAGGAATGGCTCAAAACATAGTCAGTAAGAAGAGTCAGTCTTCTTGTACTTAAGTCGGCATTGTGCCTTTTGTATTTGATTCCGATGCACTTTCTAAGTTTCATCGTCAATAAGACCGTCAGAGGGATACAGTAAACCTGAAGTGAAGCATCGGAATCTATAACTAGTGTCACAGTAATGGTTAAAGCATTGGCTGTAAAAAGAGTCAGTCTTCTTGTACTTAAGTCGGCATTGTGCCTTTTGTATTTAATTCCGATGCAATTTCTGTGTTTCATCGTCATTAAGAAGGTCCAAGTGATACAGTAAACCTAAAGTGAAGCATCGGAATCTATAACTAGTGTCCCAGGAGTGGTTCAAAACATTGTCAGTAAGAAGAGTCAGTCTTCTTGTACTTAAGTCAGCATTGTGCTTTTCTATTTAATTCCGATGCAATTTCTGTGTTTTATCGTCCATACGAAGGTCAGAGGGATACAGTAAACCTGAAGTGAAGCATCGGAATCTATAACGGGTGTCACAGGAAAGGTTCAAAACATAGACAGTAAGAAGAGTCAGTCTACTTGTACTTAATTCGGCATTGTGCCTTTTCTATTTAATTCCGATGCAATTTCTATGTTTCTTCGTCAATAAGAATGTCAGAGGGATACAGTAAATCTGAAGTGAAGCATCGGAATCTATAACTAGTGTCACAGAAATGGTTCGAAACATAGAAAGAAAGAAGAGTGAGTTTTCTTGTACTTAAGTCGGCATTGTGCCTTTTCTGTTTAATTCCGATGCAATTTCTGTCTTTCATCGTCAATAAGAAGGTCCAAGGGATACAGTAAACCAGAAGTGAGGCATCGGAATCTATAACTAGTGTCACAGGAATGGTTCTAAACATAGACAGTAGGAAGAGACAGTCTTCTTGTACTTAAGTCGGCATTGTGCCTTTTGTATTTAATTCCGATGCAATTTCTGTGTTTCATCGTCAATAAGAAGGTCAGAGGGATACAGTTAAACTGAAGTTAAGCATCGGAAACTATAACTAGTGTCACATTAATGATTCAAATCATAGACAGTAAGAAGAGTCAGTCTTCTTGTACTTAAGTCGGCATTGTGCCTTTTCTATTTAGTTCCGATGCAATTTCTGGGTTTCATCATCAAGAAGAGGGTCAGAGGGATACAGTAAACCTGAAGTGAAGCATCGGAATGTATAACTAGTCTCACAGGAATGGTTCAAAACATAGACAGTAGGAAGAGTCAGTCTTCTTGTACTTGAGTCGGCATTGTGCCTTTTGTATTTAATTCCGATGCAATTTCTGTGTTTCATCGTCAATAAGAGGGTCCGAGGGATATAGTGAACCTGAAGTGAAGCATCGGAATCTATAACTAGTGCCACAGGAATGGTTCAAAACATTGACAGTAGGAAGTGTCAGTCTTCTTGTACTTAAGTCGGCATTGTGCCTTTTCAATATAATTCCGATGCAATTTCTCTGTCTCATCGTCAATAAGAAAGTCAGAGGGATACAGTAAACCTGAAGTGAAGCATCGGAATCTATAACACGTGTCACAGGAGTGGTTCAAAACATAATCAGTAAGAAGAGTCAGTCTTCTTGTACTTAAGTCGGCATGGTGCCTTTTGTATTTAATTCCGATGCAATGTCTGTGTTTCATCGTCAATAAGAAGGTCCAAGGCATACAGTAAAGATACAGTGAAGCATCGGAATCTAAAACAGGTCTCACAGCAAATGTTCAAAACATAGTAAGGAAGAAGAGTCAGTCTTCTTGAACTTAAGTCTGCAATGTGCCTCTTCTATTTAATTCCGATTCAATTTCTGTGTTTCGTCATCAATAAGAAGAACCAAGCGATACAGTAAACCTGAAGTGAAGCATTGGATCTAAAACCGGTCTCACTCGAAAGGTTCAAAACATAGAGAGTAAGAAGAGCCAGTCTTCTTGTACTTAAGTCAACATTGTGCCTTTTCTATATAATTCCGATGCCATTTCTGTGTTTCATCGTCCATAAGAATGTCCAAGTGATACAATAAACCTAAAGTGAAGCATCGGAATCTATAACTAGGGTCACAGGAATATTTCAAAACATAGTCAGTAAGAAGAGTCAGTCTTCTTGTACTTAAGTCAGCATTATGCCTTTTCTGTTCAATTCCGATGCAATTTCTGTGTTTTATCGTCAATAATAAGGTCAGAGGGATACAGTAGACTTGAAGTGAAGCATCGGAATCTATAACTAGTGTCACAGGTATGGTTCAAAACGTAGACAGTAGGAAGAGTCAGTCTTCTTGCACTTAAGTCCGCATTGTGATATTTGTATTTTTTCCGATGCAATTTCTGTGTTTCATCGTCAATAAGAAGGTCCAAGGGATACAGCACACCTGAAGCGAAGAATCGTAATCTATAACTAGTGTCACAGGAATGGTTCAAATCATAGACAGTAAAAAGAGTCAGTCTTCTTGTACTTATGTCGGCACTCTGCCTTTTCTATTTAATTCCGATGCAATTTCTGTGTTTCATCGTCAATAAGAAGGTTAGAGGGATACAGTATACATTAAGTGAATCATCGGAATCTATAATTAGTGTCACAGGAATGGTTCTAAACATAGACAGTCGGAAGAGTCAGTCTTCTTGTACTTGAGCCGGCATTGTGCCTTTTGTATTTACTTCCGATGCAATTTCTGTTTTTCATCGTCAATAAGAAGGTCAGAGGGATACAGTAAACCCGAAGTGAAGCATCGGAATCTATAACTAGTATCCCAGGAATGGTTCAAAACATAGACAGTAGGAAGAGTCAGTCTTCTTGTACTTGAGTCGGCATTAGGCCTTTTGTATTTAATTCCGATGCAATTTCTGTGTTTCATAGTCAATAAGAAGGTCAGAGGGATACAGAAAACCTGAAGTGAAGCATCGGAATCTATAACTAGTGTCCCAGGAATGGTTCAAAACATAGACAGTAGGAAGAGTCATTCTTCTTGTACTTAAGTCGGCATTGTAACTTTTGTATTTAATTCCGATGCAATTTCTGTGTTTCATCATCAATACGAAGGTCCAAGGGATACAGTAAACCTGAAGTGAGGCATCGGAACCTATAACTAGTGTCACAGGAATGGCTCAAAACATAGTCAGTAAGAAGAGTCAGTCTTCTTGTACTTAAGTCGGCATTGTGCCTTTTGTATTTGATTCCGATGCACTTTCTAAGTTTCATCGTCAATAAGACCGTCAGAGGGATACAGTAAACCTGAAGTGAAGCATCGGAATCTATAACTAGTGTCACAGTAATGGTTAAAGCATTGGCTGTAAAAAGAGTCAGCCTTCTTGTACTTAAGTCGGCATTGTGCCTTTTGTATTTAATTCCGATGCAATTTCTGTGTTTCATCGTCATTAAGAAGGTCCAAGTGATACAGTAAACCTAAAGTGAAGCATCGGAATCTATAACTAGTGTCCCAGGAGTGGTTCAAAACATTGTCAGTAAGAAGAGTCAGTCTTCTTGTACTTAAGTCAGCATTGTGCTTTTTCTATTTAATTCCGATGCAATTTCTGTGTTTTATCGTCCATACGAAGGTCAGAGGGATACAGTAAACCTGAAGTGTAGCATCGGAATCTATAACGGGTGTCACAGGAATGGTTCAGAACATAGACAGTAAGAAGAGTCAGTCTACTTGTACTTAATTCGGCATTGTGCCTTTTCTATTTAATTCCGATGCAATTTCTATGTTTCTTCGTCAATAAGAATGTCAGAGGGATACAGTAAATCTGAAGTGAAGCATCGGAATCTATAACTAGTGTCACAGAAATGGTTCGAAACATAGAAAGAAAGAAGAGTGAGTTTTCTTGTACTTAAGTCGGCATTGTGCCTTTTGTATTTAATTCCGATGCAATTTCTGTGTTTCATCGTCAATAAGAAGGTCAGAGGGATACAGTTAAACTGAAGTTAAGCATCGGAATCTATAACTAGTGTCACAGGAATGATTCAAATCATAGACAGTAAGAAGAGTCAGTCTTCTTGTACTTAAGTCGGCATTGTGCCTTTTCTATTTAGTTCCGATGCAATTTCTGGGTTTCATCATCAAGAAGAGGGTCAGAGGGATACAGTAAACCTGAAGTGAAGCATCGGAATGTATAACTAGTCTCACAGGAATGGTTCAAAACATAGACAGTAGGAAGAGTCAGTCTTCTTGTACTTGAGTCGGCATTGTGCCTTTTGTATTTAATTCCGATGCAATTTCTGTGTTTCATCGTCAATAAGAGGGTCCGAGGGATATAGTGAACCTGAAGTGAAGCATCGGAATCTATAACTAGTGCCACAGGAATGGTTCAAAACATTGACAGTAGGAAGAGTCAGTCTTCTTGTACTTAAGTCGGCATTGTGCCTTTTCAATATAATTCCGATGCAATTTCTCTGTTTCATCGTCAATAAGAAAGTCAGAGGGATACAGTAAACCTGAAGTGAAGCATCGGAATCTATAACACGTGTCACAGGAGTGGTTCAAAACATAATCAGTAAGAAGAGTCAGTCTTCTTGTACTTAAGTGGGCATGGTGCCTTTTGTATTTAATTCCGATGCAATGTCTGTGTTTCATCGTCAATAAGAAGGTCCAAGGCATACAGTAAAGATACAGTGAAGCATCGGAATCTAAAACAGGTCTCACAGCAAATGTTAAAAACATAGTAAGGAAGAAGAGTCAGTCTTCTTGAACTTAAGTCTGCAATGTGCCTCTTCTATTTAATTCCGATTCAATTTCTGTGTTTCGTCATCAATAAGAAGAACCAAGCGATACAGTAAACCTGAAGTGAAGCATTGGATCTAAAACCGGTCTCACTGGAAAGGTTCAAAACATAGAGAGTAAGAAGAGCCAGTCTTCTTGTACTTAAGTCAACATTGTGCCTTTTCTATTTAGTTCCGATGCAATCTCTGTGTTTTATCGTCAATAAGAAGGTCAGAGGGATACAGTAAACTTGAGAAGAAGCATCGGAATCTATAACTAGTGTCACAGGAATCGTTCAAAACATTGACAGTAGGAAGAGTCAGTCCACTTGTACTTAAGTCGGCATTGTGCCTTTTGTATTTAATTCCGAAGCAATTTCTAAGTTTCATCGTCAATACGAAGGTCAGTGGGATACAGTACACCTGAAGTGAAGCATCGGAATCTATAACTAGTGTCACAGGAATGGTTAAAAACAATGACAGTAAGAAGAGTCAGTCTTCTTGCACTTAAGTCGGCATTGTGCCTTTTCTATTTAATTCCGATGCCATTTCTGTGTTTCATCGTCAATAAGAATGTCCAAGTGATACAATAAACCTAAAGTGAAGCATCGGAATCTATAACTAGGGTCACAGGAATATTTCAAAACATAGTCAGTAAGAAGAGTCAGTCTTCTTGTACTTAAGTCAGCATTATGCCTTTTCTATTTAATTCCGATGCAATTTCTGTGTTTTATCGTCAATAAGAAGGTCAGAGGGATACAGTAGACTGGAAGTGAAGCATCGGAATCTATAACTAGTGTCACAGGTATGGTTCAAAACGTAGACAGTAGGAAGAGTCAGTCTTCTTGCACTTAAGTCGGGAATGTGATTTTTGTATTTTTTCCGATGCAATTTCTGTGTTTCATCGTCAATAAGAAGGTCCAAGGGATACAGCACACCTGAAGTGAAGAATCGTAATCTATAACTAGTGTCACAGGAATGGTTCAAATCATAGACAGTAAAAAGAGTCAGTCTTCTTGTACTTATGTCGGCACTCTGCCTTTTCTATTTAATTCCGATGCAATTTCTGTGTTTCATCGTCAATAAGAAGGTTAGAGGGATACAGTATACATTAAGTGAATCATCGGAATCTATAATTAGTGTCACAGGAACGGTTCTAAACATAGACACTCGGAAAAGTCAGTCTTCTTGTACTTTAGTCGGCATTGTGCCTTTTGTATTTACTTCCGATGCAATTTCTGTTTTTCATCGTCAATAAGAAGGTCAGAGGGATACAGTAAACCCGAAGTGAAGCATCGGAATCTATAACTAGTGTCACAGGAGTTGTTCAAAGCATTGACAGTGGGAAGAGTCAGTCTTCTTGTACTTAATTCGGCATTGTGCCTTTTCTATTTAATTCCGATGCAATTTCTATGCTTCATCGTCAATACGAAGGTCAGAGGGATACAGTAAAGCTGATGTGAAGCATCGGAATCTATAACTAGTGTCACAGGAATGGTTCAAAACATAGACTGTAGGAAGAGTCAGTCTTCTTGTACTTAAGTCGGCATTGTGCCTTTTGTATTTAATTCCGATGCAACTTCTGTGTTTCATCGTCAATAAGAAGGTACAAGGGATACAGTAAACCTGAAGTGAGGCATCGGAATCTATTACTACTGTCACAGGAATGGTTCAAAACATAGACAGTAAGAAGAGTCAGTCTTCTTGTACATAAGTCAGCATTGTGCCTTTTCTATTAATTTCCGATGCAATTTCTGTGTTTCATCGACAATAAGAGGGTCAGAGGGATACAGTAAACCTGAAGTGAGGCATCAGAATCTATAACTAGTGTCACAGGAATGGTTCAAAATATAGACAGTAAGAAGAGTCAGTCTACTTGTACTTAAGTCGGCATTGTGCCTTTTGTATTTAATTCCGATGCAATTTCTGTGTTTCATCGTCAATAAGAAGGTCCAAGGGATACAGCACACCTGAAATGAAGAATAGGAATCTATAAGTAGTGTCACAGGAATGGTTCAAATAATAGACAGTGAGAAGAGTCAAGCTTCTAGTACTTATGTCGGCATTGTTCCTTTTCTATTTAAATCCGATGCAATTTCTGTGATTCATCGTCAATACGAAGGTCAGAGGGATACAGTAAACCTGAAGTGAATCATCGGAAATTATAGCTAGTGTTACAGGATTGGTTCAAAACATAGACAGTAGGAAGAGTCAGTGTTCTTGTACTTGAGTCGGCATTGTGATTTTTGTATTTAATTCCGATGCAATTTTTGTGTTTCATCGTCAATAAGAGGGTCAGAGGGATACAGTGAACCTGAAGTGAGGCATCAGAATCTATAACTAGTGTCACGGGAATGGTTCAAACATAGACAGTAGGAAGAGTCAGTCTTCTTGTACTTAAGTCGGCATTGTGCCTTTTCAATTTAATTCCGATGCAATTTCTCTGTTTCATCGTAAATAAGAAAGTCAGAGGGATACAGTAAACCTGAAGTGAAGCATCGGAATCTGTAACTAGTGTCACAGGAATGGTTCGAAACATAGACAGTAAGAAGAGTGAGTTTTCTTGTACTTAAGTCGGCATTGTGCCTTTTCTGTTTAATTCCGATGCAATTTCTGTCTTTCATCGTCAATAAGAAGGTCCTAGGGATACAGTAAACCTGAAGTGAGGCATCGGAATCTATAACTAGTGTCACAGGAATGGTTCTAAACATAGACAGTAGGAAGAGACAGTCTTCTTGTACTTAAGTCGGCATTGTGCTATTTGTATTTAATTCCGATGCAATTTCTGTGTTTCATCGTCAATAAGAAGGTCAGAGGGATACAGTTAAACTGAAGTTAAGCATCGGAATCTATAACTAGTGTCACAGGAATGATTCAAATCATAGACAGTAAGAAGAGTCAGTCTTCTTGTACTTAAGTTGGCATTGTGCCTTTTTTATTTAGTTCCGATGTAATTTCTGGGTTTCATCATCAAGAAGAGGGTCAGAGGGATACAGTAAACCTTAAGTGAAGCATCGGAATGTATAACTAGTCTCACAGGAATGGTTCAAAACATAGACAGTAGGAAGAGTCAGTCTTCTTGTACTTGAGTCGGCATTGTGCCTTTTGTATTTAATTCCGATGCAATTTCTGTGTTTCATCGTCAATAAGAGGGTCAGAGGGATATAGTAAACCTGAAGTGAAGCATCGGAATCTATAACTAGTGCCACAGGAATGGTTCAAAACATTGACAGTAGGAAGAGTCAGTCTTCTTGTACTTAAGTCGGCATTGTGCCTTTTCAATTTAATTCCGATGCAATTTCTCTGTTTCATCGTCAATAAGAAAGTCAGAGGGATACAGTAAACCTGAAGTGAAGCACCGGAATCTATAACAAGTGTCACAGGAGTGGTTCAAAACATAATCAGTAAGAAGAGTCAGTCTTCTTGTACTTAAGTCGGCATGGTGCCTTTTGTATTTAATTCCGATGCAATGTCTGTGTTTCATCGTCAATAAGAAGTTCCAAGGCATACAGTAAAGATACAGTGAAGCATCGGAATCTAAAACAGGTCTCACAGCAAATGTTCAAAACATAGAGAGTAAGAAGAGCCAGTCTTCTTGTACTTAAGTCAACATTGTGCCTTTTCTATTTAATTCCGATGCAATTTCTGTGTTTTATCGTCAATAAGAAGGTCAGAGGGATACAGTAAACTTGAGGTGAAGCATCGGAATCTATAACTAGTGTCACAGGAATGGTTCAAAACATTGACAGTAGGAAGAAACAGTCCACTTGTACTTAAGTCGGCAATGTGCCTTTTGTATTTAATTCCGAAGCAATTTCTAAGTTTCATCGTCAATAAGAAGGTCAGTGGGATACAGTACACCTGAAGTGAAGCATCGGAATCTATAACTAGTGTCACAGGAATGGTTAAAAACATTGACAGTAAGAAGAGTCAGTCTTCTTGCACTTAAGTCGGCATTGTGCCTTTTCTATTTAATTCCGATGCCATTTCTGTATTTCATCGTCAATAAGAATGTCCAAGTGATACAATAAACCTAAAGTGAAGCATCGGAATCTATAACTAGGGTCACAGTAATATTTCAAAACATAGTCAGTAAGGAGAGTCAGTCTTCTTGTACTTAAGTCAGCATTGTGCCTTTTCTATTTAATTCCGATGCAATTTCTGTGTTTTATCGTCAATAAGAAGGTCGGAGGGATACAGTAAACCTGATGTGAAGCATCGGAATCTATAACTAGTGTCACAGGAATGGTTCAAAACATAGACAGTAGGAAGAGTCAGTCTTCTTGTACTTAAGTCGGCATTGTGCCTTTTGTATTTAATTCCGATGCAACTTCTGTGTTTCATCGTCAATAAGAAGGTCCAAGGGATACAGTAAACCTGAAGTGAGGGATCGGAATCTATTACTACTGTCACAGGAATGGTTCAAAACATAGACAGTAAGAAGAGTCAGTCTTCTTGTACATAAGTCAGCATTGTGCCTTTTTTATTAATTTCCGATGCAATTTCTGTGTTGCATCGTCAATAAGAAGGTCAGAGGGATACAGTAAACCTGAAGTGAATCATCGGAATCTATAACTAGTGTTACAGGATTGGTTCAAAACATAGACAGTAGCAAGAGTCAGTGTTCTTGTACTTGAGTCGGCATTGTGATTTTTGTATTTAATTCCGATGCAATTTTTGTGTTTCATCGTCAATAAGAGGGTCAGAGGGATACAGTGAACCTGAAGTGAGGCATCAGAATCTATAACTAGTGTCACGGGAATGGTTCAAAACATAGACAGTAAGAAGAGTCAGTCTACTTGTACTTAAGTCGGCATTGTGCCTTTTGTATTTAATCCCGAAGCAATTTCTGTGTTTCATCGTCAATACGAAGGTCCATGGGATACAGTACACGTGAAGTGAGGCATCGGAATCTATAACTAGTGTCACAGGAATGGTTCAAAACATAGACAGTAAGAAGAGTCAGTCTTCTTGTACTTAAGTCAGCATTGTGACTTTTCTATTTAATTCCGATGCAATTTCTGTCTTTCATCGCCAATAAGAAGGTGCAAGGGATACAGTAAACCTGAGGTGAGGCATCGGAATCTATAACTAGTGTCACAGGAATGGTTCAAAACATAGACAGTAAGAAGAGTCAGTCTACTTGTACTTAAGTCGGCATTGTGCCTTTTGTATTTAATCCCGAAGCAATTTCTGTGTTTCATCGTCAATACGAAGGTCCAAGGGATACAGTACACCTGAAGTGAAGCATCGGAATCGATAACTAGAGTCACAGAAATGGTTCAAATCATAAACAGTAAGAAGAGTCAGTCTTCTTGTACTTAAGTCGGCATTGTGCCTTTTCTATTTAATTCCGATGAAATTTCTGTGTTTCGTCGTCAATAAGAAGGTCCAAGGGATACAGTAAACCTGAAGTGAAGCATCGGAATCTAATACCGGTCTCACAGGAAAGGTTCAAAGCATAGTGAGTAAGAAGAGCCAGTCATCTTGTATTTGAGTCGGCATTGTGCCTTTTCTATTTAATTCCGATGCAATTTCTAAGTTTCATCGTCAATAAGAAGGTCTGGGGGATACAGTAAACCTGAAGTGGAGCATCGGAATCTATAACTAGTGTCACAGGAATGGTTCAAAACATAGACAGTTAGAAGAGTCAGTCTTCTTGTACTTAAGTCAGCATTGTGCCTTTTCTATTTAATTCCGATGCAATTTCTGTGTTTCTTCGTCAATAAGAAGGTGCAAGGGATACAGTAAACCTGAAGTGAGGCATCGGAATCGATAACTAGTGTCACAGGAATGGTTCAAAAAATAGACAGTAGGAAGAGACAGTCTTCTTGTACTTAAGTCGGCATTGTGCCTTTTGTATTTAATTCCGATGCAATTTCTGTGTTTCATCCTCAATAAGAAGGTCAAAGGGATACAGTAAAACTGAAGTGAAGCATCAGAATCTATAACTAGTGTCACAGGAATGGTTCAAAACATAGACAGTAAGAAGAGTCAGTCTACTTGTACTTAAGTCGGCATTGTGCCTTTTGTATTTAATCCCGATGCAATTTCTGTGTTTCATCGTCAATACGAAGGTCCAAGGGATACAGTACACCTGAAGTGAAGCATCGGAATCTATAACTAGTGTCTCAGAAATGGTTCAAATCATAAACAGTAAGAAGAGTCAGTCTTCTTGTACTTAAGTCGGCATTGTGCCTTTTCTATTTACTTCCGATGCAATTTCTGTGTTTCATCGTCAATAAGATGGTCCAAGGGACACAGTAAACCTGAAGTGAGGCATCGGAATCTATAACTAGTGTCACAGGAATGGTTCAAAACATAGACAGTAGGAAGAGTCAGTCTTCTTGTACGTAAGTCGGCATTGTGCCTTTTGTATTTTATTCCGATGCAATTTCTGTGTTTCATCATCAATACGAAGGTCCAAGGGATACAGTAAACCTGAAGTGAGGCATCGGAATCTATAACTAGTGTCACAGGAATGGTTCAATACATAGTCAGTAAGAAGAGTCAGTCTCCTTGTACTTAAGTCGGCATGGTGCCTTTTGTATTTAATTCCGATGCAATTTCTGTGTTTCATCGTCAAAAAGAAGGTCCAAGATACACAGTAAACATATAGTGAAGCATCGGAATCTAAAACTGGTCTCACAGGAAATGTTCAAAGCATAGTCAGTAAGATGAGTCAGTCTTCTAGTACGTAAGTCGGCATTGTGCCTTTTCTATTTAATTCCGATGACATTTCTCTGTTTCGTCGTCAATAAGAAGGTCCAAGGGATACAGTAAACCTGAAGTGAAGCATCGGAATCTATAACTAGTGTCACAGGAATGGTTCAAAACATAGACAGTAGGAAGAGACAGGCTTCTTGTACTTAAGTCGGCATTGTGCCTTTTGTATTTAATTCCGATGCAATTTCTGTGTTTCATCGTCAATAAGAAGGTCCAAGGGATACAGTAAACATACAGTGAAGCATCGGAATCTAAAACTGGTCGCACATTAAATGTTCAAAACATAGTAAGTAAGAAGAGTCAGTCTTCTTGTACTTAAGTCGGCAATGTGATTTTTCTATTTAATTCCGATGCAATTTTTGTGTTTCGTCATCAATAAGAAAGTCCAAGGGATACAGTAAACCTCAAGTGAAGCATCGGAATCTAAAACCGGTCTCACAGGAAAGGTTCAAAACATAGAGAGTAAGAAGAGCCAGTCATCTCGTACTTAAGTCAGCATTGTGCCTTTTCTATTTAATTCCCATGCAATTTCTGTGTTTTATCGTCAATAAGAAGGTCAGAGGGATACAGTAAACTTGAAGTGAAGCATCGGAATCTATAACTAGTGTCACAGGAATGGTTCAAAACATTGACAGTAGGAAGGGTCAGTCTTCTTGTACTTAAGTCAGCATTGTGCCTTTTGTATTTAATTCCGATGCAATTTCTAAGTTTGATCGTCAATAAGAAGGTCAGTGGGATACAGTAAACCTGAAGTGAAGCATCGGAATCTTTAACTAGTGTCACAGGAATGGTTCAAAACATAGTCAGTAAGAAGAGTCAGTCTTCTTGTACATAAGTCAGCATTGTGCCTTTTTTATTAATTTCCGATGCAATTTCTGTGTTTCATCGACAATAAGAGGGTCAGAGGGATACAGTAAACCTGAAGTGAGGCATCAGAATCTATAACTAGTGTCACAGGAATGGTTCAAAATATAGACAGTAAGAAGAGTCAGTCCACTTGTACTTAAGTCGGCATTGTGCCTTTTGTATTTAATTCCGATGCAATTTCTGTGTTTCATCGTCAATAAGAAGGTCCAAGGGATACAGCACACCTGAAGTGAAGAATCGGAATCTATAAGTATTGTCACAGGAATGGTTCAAATCATAGACAGTGAGAAGAGTCAAGCTTCTAGTACTTATGTCGGCATTGCGCCTTTTCTATTTAAATCCGATGCAATTTCTGTGATTCATCGTCAATAAGAAGGTCAGAGGGATACAGTAAACCTGAAGTGAATCATCGGAATCTATAACTAGTGTCACAGGATTGGTTCAAAACATAGACAGTAGCAAGAGTCAGTGTTCTTGTACTTGAGTCGGCATTGTGATTTTTGTATTTAATTCCGATGCAATTTTTTGTGTTTCATCGTCAATAAGAGGGTCAGAGGGATACAGTGAACCTGAAGTGAGGCATCAGAATCTATAACTAGTGTCACGGGAATGGTTCAAACATAGACAGTAGAAAGAGTCAGTCTTCTTGTACTTGAGTCGGCATTGTGCCTTTTGTATTTAATTCCGATGAAACTTCTGTGTTTCATCTTCAATAAGAAGGTCCAAGGGATACAGTAAACCTGAAGTGAGGCATCGGAATCTATAACTAGTGTCACAGGAATGGTTCAAAACATAGACAGTAAGGAGAGTCAGTCTACTTGTACTTAAGTCGGCATTGTGCCTTTTCTATTTAATTCCGATGAAATTTCTGTGTTTCGTCGTCAATAAGAAGGTCCAAGGGATACAGTAAACCTGAAGTGAAGCATCGGAATCTCATACCGGTCTCACAGGAAAGGTTCAAAGCATAGTGAGTAAGAAGAGCCAGTCATCATGTATTTGAGTCGGCATTGTGCCTTTTCTATTTAATTCCGATGCAATTTCTAAGTTTCATCGTCAATAAGAAGGTCTGGGGGATACAGTAAACCTGAAGTGGAGCATCGGAATCTATAACTAGTGTCACAAGAATGGTTCAAAACATAGACAGTTAGAAGAGTCAGTCTTCTTGTACTTAAGTCAGCATTCTGCCTTTTCTATTTAATTCCGATGCAATTTCTGTGTTTCTTCGTCAATAAGAAGGTGCAAGGGATACAGTAAACCTGAAGTGAGGCATCGGAATCGATAACTAGTGTCACAGGAATGGTTCAAAAAATAGACAGTAGGAAGAGACCGTCTTCTTGTACTTAAGTCGGCATTGTGCCTTTTGTATTTAATTCCGATGCAATTTCTGTGTTTCATCCTCAATAAGAAGGTCAAAGGGATACAATAAAACTGAAGTGAAGCATCAGAATCTATAACTAGTGTCACAGGAATGGTTCAAAACATAGACAGTAAGAAGTGTCAGTCTACTTGTACTTAAGTCGGCATTGTGCCTTTTGTATTTAATCCCGATGCAATTTCTGTGTTTCATCGTCAATACGAAGGTCCAAGGGATACAGTACACCTGAAGTGAAGCATCGGAATCTATAACTAGTGTCTCAGAAACGGTTCAAATCATAAACAGTAAGAAGAGTCAGTCTTCTTGTACTTAAGTCGGCATTGTGCCTTTTCTATTTACTTCCGATGCAATTTCTGTGTTTCATCGTCAATAAGATGGTCCAAGGGACACAGTAAACCTGAAGTGAGGCATCGGAATCTATAACTAGCGTCACAGGAATGGTTCAAAACATAGACAGTAGGAAGAGTCAGTCTTCTTGTACGTAAGTCGGCATTGTGCCTTTTGTATTTTATTCCGATGCAATTTCTGTGTTTCATTATCAATACGAAGGTCCAAGGGATACAGTAAACCTGAAGTGAGGCATCGGAATCTATAACTAGTGTCACAGGAATGGTTCAATACATAGTCAGTAAGAAGAGTCAGTCTTCTTGTACTTAAGTCGGCATGGTGCCTTTTGTATTTAATTCCGATGCAATTTCTGTGTTTCATCGTCAAAAAGAAGGTCCAAGGTACACAGTAAACATATAGTGAAGCATCGGAATCTAAAACTGGTCTCACAGGAAATGTTCAAAGCATAGTCAGTAAGATGAGTCAGTCTTCTAGTACGTAAGTCGGCATTGTGCCTTTTCTATTTAATTCCGATGACATTTCTCTGTTTCGTCGTCAATAAGAAGGTCCAAGGGATACAGTAAACCTGAAGTGAAGCATCGGAATCTATAACTAGTGTCACAGGAATGGTTCAAAACATAGACAGTAGGAAGAGACAGTCTTCTTGTACTTAAGTCGGCATTGTGCCTTTTGTATTTAATTCCGATGCAATTTCTGTGTTTCATCGTCAATAAGAAGGTCCAAGGGATACAGTAAACATACAGTGAAGCATCGGAATCTAAAACTGGTCGCACAGGAAATGTTCAAAACATAGTAAGTAAGAAGAGTCAGTCTTCTTGTACTTAAGTCGGCAATGTGATTTTTCTATTTAATTCCGATGCAATTTCTGTGTTTCGTCATCAATAAGAAAGTCCAAGGGATACAGTAAACCTCAAGTGAAGCATCGGAATCTAAAACCGGTCTCACAGGAAAGGTTCAAAACATAGAGAGTAAGAGGAGCCAGTCTTCTCGTACTTAAGTCAGCATTGTGCCTTTTCTATTTAATTCCCATGCAATTTCTGTGTTTTATCGTCAATAAGAAGGTCAGAGGGATACAGTAAACTTGAAGTGAAGCATCGGAATCTATAACTAGTGTCACAGGAATGGTTCAAAACATTGACAGTAGGAAGAGTCAGTCTTCTTGTACTTAAGTCGGCATTGTGCCTTTTGTATTTAATTCCGATGCAATTTCTAAGTTTGATCGTCAATAAGAAGGTCAGTGGGATACAGTAAACCTGAAGTGAAGCATCGGAATCTTTAACTAGTGTTACAGGAATGGTTCAAAACATAGTCAGTAAGAAGAGTCAGTCTTCTTGTACATAAGTCAGCATTGTGCCTTTTTTATTAATTTCCGATGCAATTTCTGTGTTTCATCGACAATAAGAGGGTCAGAGGGATACAGTAAACCTGAAGTGAATCATCAGAATCTATAACTAGTGTCACAGGAATGGTTCAAAATATAAACAGTAAGAAGAGTCAGTCTACTTGTACTTAAGTCGGCATTGTGCCTTTTGTATTTAATTCCGATGCAATTTCTGTGTTTCATCGTCAATAAGAAGGTCCAAGGGATACAGCACACCTGAAGTGAAGAATCGGAATCTATAAGTAGTGTCACAGGAATGGTTCAAATCATAGACAGTGAGAAGAGTCAAGCTTTTAGTACTTATGTCGGCATTGCGCCTTTTCTATTTAAATCCGATGCAATTTCTGTGATTCATCGTCAATAAGAAGGTCAGAGGGATACAGTAAACCTGAAGTGAATCATCGGAATCTATAACTAGTGTTACAGGATTGGTTCAAAACATAGACAGTAGCAAGAGTCAGTGTTCTTGTACTTGAGTCGGCATTGTGATTTTTGTATTTAATTCCGATGCAATTTTTGTGTTTCATCGTCAATAAGAGGGTCAGAGGGATACAGTGAACCTGAAGTGAGGCATCAGAATCTATAACTAGTGTAACGGGAATGGTTCAAACATAGACAGTAGGAAGAGTCAGTCTTCTTGTACTTGAGTCGGCATTGTGCCTTTTGTATTTAATTCCGATGAAACTTCTGTGTTTCATCTTCAATAAGAAGGTCCAAGGGATACAGTAAACCTGAAGTGAGGCAACGGAATCTATAACTAGTGTCACAGGAATGGTTCAAAACATAGACAGTAAGAAGAGTCAGTCTACTTGTACTTAAGTCGGCATTGTGCCTTTTGTATTTAATCCCGAAGCAATTTCTGTGTTTCATCGTCAATACGAAGGTCCAAGGGATACAGTACACCTGAAGTGAAGCATCGGAATCTATAACTAGTGTCACAGAAATGGTTCAAATCATAAACAGTAAGAAGAGTCAGTCTTCTTGTACTTAAGTCGGCATTGCGCCTTTTCTATTTAATTCCGATGAAATTTCTGTGTTTCGTCGTCAATAAGAAGGTCCAAGGGATACAGTAAACCTGAAGTGAAGCATCGGAATCTAATACCGGTCTCACAGGAAAGGTTCAAAGCATAGTGAGTAAGAAGAGCCAGTCATCTTGTATTTGAGTCGGCATTGTGCCTTTTCTATTTAATTCCGATGCAATTTCTAAGTTTCATCGTCAATAAGAAGGTCTTGGGGATACAGTAAACCTGAAGTGGAGCATCGGAATCTATAACTAGTGTCACAGGAATGGTTCAAAACATAGACAGTTAGAAGAGTCAGTCTTCTTGTACTTAAGTCAGCATTGTGCCTTTTCTATTTAATTCCGATGCAATATCTGTGTTTCTTCATCAATAAGAAGGTGCAAGGGATACAGTAAACCTGAAGTGAGGCATCGGAATCGATAACTAGAGTCACAGGAAGGGTTCAAAAAATAGACAGTAGGAAGAGACAGTCTTCTTGTACTTAAGTCGGCATTGTGCCTTTTGTATTTAATTCCGATGCAATTTCTGTGTTTCATCCTCAATAAGAAGGTCAAAGGGATACAGTAAAACTGAAGTGAAGCATCAGAATCTATAACTAGTGTCACAGGAATGGTTCAAAACATAGACAGTAAGAAGAGTCAGTCTACTTGTACTTAAGTCGGCATTGTGCCTTTTGTATTTAATCCCGATGCAATTTCTGTGTTTCATCGTCAATACGAAGGTCCAAGGGATACAGTACACCTGAAGTGAAGCATCGGAATCTATACCTAGTGTCTCAGAAATGGTTCAAATCATAAACAGTAAGAAGAGTCAATCTTCTTGTACTTAAGTCGGCATTGTGCCTTTTCTATTTAATTCCGATGCAATTTCTGTGTTTCATCGTCAATAAGATGGTCCAAGGGACACAGTAAACCTGAAGTGAGGCATCGGAATCTATAACTAGTGTCACAGGAATGGTTCAAAACATAGACAGTAGGAAGAGTCAGTCTTCTTGTACGTAAGTCGGCATTGTGCCTTTTGTATTTTATTCCGATGCAATTTCTGTGTTTCATCATCAATACGAAGGTCCAAGGGATATAGTAAACCTGAAGTGAGGCATCGGAATCTATAACTAGTGTCACAGGAATGGTTCAATACATAGTCAGTAAGAAGAGTCAGTCTTCTTGTACTTAAGTCGGCATGGTGCCTTTTGTATTTAATTCCGATGCAATTTCTGTGTTCCATCGTCAAAAAGAAGGTCCAAGATACACAGTAAACATATAGTGAAGCATCGGAATCTAAAACTGGTCTCACAGGAAATGTTCAAACATAGTCAGTAAGATGAGTCAGTCTTCTAGTACGTAAGTCGGCATTGTGCCTTTTCTATTTAATTCCGATGACATTTCTCTGTTTCGTCGTCAATAAGAAGGTCCAAGGATTACAGTAAACCTGAAGTGAAGCATCGGAATCTATAACTAGTGTCACAGGAATGGTTCAAAACATAGACAGTAGGAAGAGACAGTCTTCTTGTACTTAAGTCGGCATTGTGCCTTTTGTATTTAATTCCGATGCAATTTCTGTGTTTCATCGTCAATAAGAAGGTCCAAGGGATACAGTAAACATACAGTGAAGCATCGGATTCTAAAACTGGTCGCACAGGAAATGTTCAAAACATAGTAAGTAGGAAGAGTCAGTCTTCTTGTACTTAAGTCGGCAATGTGCCTTTGCTATTTAATTCCGATGCAATTTCTGTGTTTCGTCGTCAATACGAAAGTCCAAGGGATACAGTAAACCTCAAGTGAAGCATCGGAATCTAAAACCGGTCTCACAGGAAAGGTCAAAACATAGAGAGTAAGAAGAGCCAGTCTTCTCGTACTTAAGTCAGCATTGTGCCTTTTCTATTTAATTCCGATGCAATTTCTGTGTTTTATCGTCAATAAGAAGGTCAGAGGGATACAGTAAACTTGAAGTGAAGCATCGGAATCTATAACTAGTGTCACAGGAATGGTTCAAACATTGACAGTAGGAAGAGTCAGTCTTCTTGTACTTAAGTCGGCATTGTGCCTTTTGTATTTAATTCCGATGCACTTTCTGTGTTTCATCGTCAATAAGAAGGTCCAAGGGATACAGCACACCTGAAGTGAAGAATCGGAATCTATAACTAGTGTCACAGGAATGGTTCAAATCATAGACAGTAAGAAGAGTCAGTCTTCTTGTACATATGTCGGCATTGTGCCTTTTCTATTTAATTCGATGCAATTTCTGTGTTTCATCGTCAATAAGAAGGTTAGAGGGATACAGTAATCATGAAGTGAATCATCGGAATCTATAATTAGTGTCACAGGAATGGTTCTAAACATAGACAGTAGGAAGAGTCTGTCTTCTTGTACTTGAGTCGGCATTGTGCCTTTTGTATTTACTTCCGATGCAATTTCTATTTTTCATCGTCAATAAGAAGGTCCAAGGGATACAGTAAACCTGAAGTGAAGCATCGGAATGTATAACTAGTGTCACAGGAATTGTTCAAAACATAGACAGTAGGAAGAGTCAGTCTTCTTGTACTTAATTCGGCATTGTGCCTTTTCTATTTAATTCCGATGCAATATCTATGTTTCATCGTCAATAAGAAAGTCAGAGGGATACAGTAAACCTGATGTGAAGCATCGGAATCTATAACTAGTGTCACAGGAATGGATAAAAACATAGACAGTAGGAAGAGTCAGTCTTCTTGTACTTAAGTCGGCATTGTGCCTTTTGTATTTCATTCCGATTCTACTTCTGTGTTTCATCGTCAATAAGAAGGTCCACGGGATACAGTAAACCTGAAGTGAGGCATCGGAATCTATTACTACTGTCACAGGAATGGTTCAAAACATAGACAATAAGAAGAGTCAGTCATCTTGTACATAATTCAGCATTGTGCCTTTTCTATTAATTTCCGTTGCAATTTCTGTGTTTTATCGTCAATAAGAAGGTCAGAGGGATACAGTAAACCTGAAGTGAAGCATCGGAATCTATAACTAGTGTCACAGGAATGGTTAAAAACATAGACAGTAAGAAGAGTCAGTCTTCTTGTACTTAAGTCGGCATTGTGCCTTTTGTATTTAATTAAGATGCATTTTCTGTGTTTCATCGTCAATAAGAGGGTCCTAGGGATACAGCAAACCTAAAGTGAAGCATCGGAACCTAAAACTAGTGTCACAGGAATGGTTCAAAACATAGTCAATAAGAAGAGACAGTCTTCTTGTACTGAAGTCGGCATTGTGCCTTTTCTATTTAATTCCGATGCAATTTCTGTGTTTTATCGTCAATAAGAAGGTCAGAGGGATACAGTGAACCTGAAGTGAAGAATCGGAATCTATAACTAGTGTCACAGGGATGGTTCAAAACATAGACAGTAACAAGAGTCAGTCTTCTTGTACTGAAGTCAGCATTGTGCCTTTTCTGTTTAATTCCGTTGCAATTTCTGTCTTTCATCGTTTAATATGAAGGTGCAAGGGATACAGTAAACCTGAAGTGAGGCATCGGAATCGATAACTAGTGTCACAGGAATGGTTCAAAAAATAGACAGTAGGAAGAGACAGTCTTCTTGTACTTAAGTCGGCATTGTGCCTTTTGTATTTAATTCCGATGCAATTTCTGTTATTCATCGTCAATAAGAAGGTCAGAGGGATACAGTAAAACTGAAGTGAAGCATCAGAATCTATAACTAGTGTCACAGGAATGGTTCAAAACATAGACAGTAAGAAGAGTTAGTCTACTTGTACTTAATTCGGCATTGTGCCGTTTGCATTTAATCCCGATGCAATTTCTGTGTTTCATCGTCAATACGAAGGTCCAAGGGATACAGTACACCTGAAGTGAAGCATCGGAATCTATAACTAGTGTCTCAGATATGGTTCAAATCATAAACAGTAAGAAGAGTCAGTCTTCTTGTACTTAAGTCGGCATTGTGCCTTTTCTATCTAATTCCGATGCAATTTCTGTGTTTCATCGTCAATAAGATGGTCCAAGGGACACAGTAAACCTGAAGTGAGGCATCGGAATCTATAACTAGTGTCACAGGAATGGTTCAAAACATAGACAGTAGGAAGAGTCAGTCTTCTTGTACGTAAGTCGGCATTGTGCCTTTTCTATTTAATTCCGATGCAATTTCTGTGTTTCATCATCAATACGAAGGTCCAAGGGATACAGTAAACCTGAAGTGAGGCATCGGATTCTATAACTAGTGTCACAGGAATGGTTCAATACATAGTCAGTAAGAAGAGTCAGTCTTCTTGTACTTAAGTCGGCATGGTGCCTTTTGTATTTAATTCCGATGCAATTTCTGTGTTTCATCGTCAAAAAGAAGGTCCAAGATACACAGTAATCATATAGTTAAGCATCGGAATCTAAAACTGGTCTCACAGGAAATGTTCAAAGCATAATCAGTAAGATGAGTCAGTCTTCTAGTACGTAAGTCGGCATTGTGCCTTTTCTATTTAATTCCGATGAAATTTCTCTGTTTCGTCGTTAATAAGAGGGTCCAAGGGATACAGTAAACCTGAAGTGAAGCATCGGAATCTATAACTAGTGTCACAGGAATGGTTCAAAACATAGACAGTAGGAAGAGACAGTCTTCTTGTACTTAAGTCGGCATTGTGCCTTTCGTATTTAATTCCGATGCAATTTCTGTGTTTCATCGTCAAAAAGAAGGTCAGAGGGATACAGTAAAACTGAAGTGAAGCATCAGAATCTATAACTAGTGTCACAGGAATGGTTAAAAACATAGACAGTAAAAAGAGTCCGTCTACTTGTACTTAAGTCGGCATTGTGCCTTTTGTATTTAATCCCGATGCAATTTCTGTGTTTCATCGTCAATAAGAAGGTCCAAGGGATACAGTACACCTGAAGTGAAGCATCGGAATCTATAACTAGTCTCACAGGAATGGTTCAAATCATAGACAGTAGGAAGAGTCAGTCTTCTTGTACTTAAGTCGGCATTGTGCCTTTTCTATTTAATTCCGGTGCAATTTCTGGGTTTCATCATCAAGAAGAAGGTCAAAGGGATATAGTAAACCTGAAGTGAAGCTTCGGAATGTATAGCTAGTCTCACAGGAATGGTTCAAAACATAGTCAGAAAGAAGAGTCAGTCTTCTTGTACTTAAGTCGGCATGGTGCCTTTTGTATTTAATTCCGATGCAATTTCTGTGTTTCATCGTCAATAAGAAGGTCCAAGGGATACAGTAAACATACAGTGAAGCATCGGAATCTAAAACTGGTCTCGCAGGAAATGTTCAAAACATAGCAAGTAAGAAGAGTCAGTCTTCCTGTACTTAAGTCGGCAAAGTGCCTTTTCTATTTAATTCCGATGCAATTTCTGTGTTTCGTCGTCAATGAGAAAGTCCAAGGGATACAGTAAACCTCAAGTGAAGCATCGGAATCTAAAACCGGTCTCACAGGAAAGGTTCAAAACATAGAGAGTAAGAAGAGCCAGTCTTCTTGTACTTAAGTCAGCATTGGTCCTCTTCTATTTAATTCCGATGCAATTTCTGTGTTTTATCGTCAATAAGAAGGTCAGAGGGATACAGTAAACTTGAAGTGAAGCATCGGAATCTATAACTAGTGTCACAGGAATGGTTCAAAACATCGACAGTAGGAAGAGTCAGTCTCCTTGTACTTAAGTCGGCATTGTGCCTTTTGTATTTAATTCTGATGCAATTCCTAAGTTTGATAGTCAATAAGAAGGTCAGTGGGATACAGTAAACCTGAAGTGAAGCATCGGAATCTATAACTAGTGTCACAGGAATGGTTCAAAACATAGTCAGTAAGAAGAGTCAGTCTTCTTGTACTTAAGTCAGCATTGTGCCTTTTCTATTTAATTCCGATGCAATTTCTGTGTTTTATCGTCAATAAGAAGGTCAGAGGGATACAGTAAACCTGAAGTGAAGCATCGGAATCTATAACTAGTGTCACAGGGATGGTTCAAAACGTAGACAGTAGGAAGAGTCTGCCTTCTTCTACTTAAGTCGGCTTCGTGATTTTTGTATTTATTTCCGATGCAATTTCTGTGTTTCATCGTCAATTAGAGGGTCAGAGAGATACAGTAAACCTGAAGTGAGGCATCAGAATCTATAACTAGTGTCACTGGAATGGTTCAAAACATAGACAATAAGAAGAGAGCGTCTAATTGTACTTAAGTCGGCATTGTGCCTTTTGTGTTTAATTCCGATGCACTTTCTGTGTTTCATCGTCAATAAGAAGGTCCAAGGGATACAGCACACGTGAAGTGAAGAATCGGAATCTATAACTAGTGTCACAGGAATGGTTCAAATCATAGACAGTAAGAAGAGTCAGTCTTCCTGTACATATGTCGGCATTGTGCCTTTTCTATTTAATTCCGATGCAATTTCTGTGTTTCATCATCAATAAGAAGGTTAGAGGGATACAGTAATCATGAAGTGAATCATCGGAATCTAAAATTAGTGTCACAGGAATGGTTCTAAACATAGACAGTAGGAAGAGTCAGTCTTCTTGTACTTGAGTAGGCATTGTGCCTTTTGTATTTACTTCCGATGCAATTTCTATTTTTCATCGTCAATAAGAAGGTCCAAGGGATACAGTAAACCTGAAGTGAAGCATCGGAATCTATAACTAGTGTCACAGGAATTGTTCAAAACATAGACAGTAGGAAGAGTCAGTCTTCTTGTACTTAATTCGGCATTGTGCCTTTTCTATTTAATTCCGATGCAATATCTATGTTTCATCGTCAATAAGAAAGTCAGAGGGATACAGTAAACCTGATGTGAAGCATCGGAATCTATAACTAGTGTCACAGGAATGGATCAAAACATAGACAGTAGGAAGAGTCAGTCTTCTTGTACTTAAGTCGGCATTGTGCCTTTTGTATTTCATTCCGATGCTACTTCTGTGTTTCATCGTCAATAAGAAGGTCCAAGGGATACAGTAAACCTGAAGTGAGGCATCGGAATCTATTACTACTGTCACAGGAATGGTTCAAAACATAGACAGTAAGAAGAGTCAGTCATCTTGTACATAAGTCAGCATTGTGCCTTTTCTATTAATTTCCGTTGCAATTTCTGTGTTTTATCGTCAATAAGAAGGTCAGATTGATACAGTAAACCTGAAGTGAAGCATCGGAATCTATAACTAGTGTCACAGGAATGGTTCAAAACATAGACAGTAACAAGAGTCAGTTTTCTTGTACTTAAGTCGGCATTGTGCCTTTTCTGTTTAACTCCGATGCAATTTCTGTCTTTCATCGCCAATAAGAAGGTCCAAGGGATACAGTAAACCTGAAGTGTGGCATCGGAATCTATAACTAGTGTCACAGGAATGGTTCAAAACATAGACAGTAGGAAGAGACAGTCTTCTTGTACTTAAGTCGGCATTGTGCCTCTTGTATTTAATTCCGATGCAATTTCTGTGTTTCATCGTCAATAAGACGGTCAAAAGGATACAGTAAAACTGAAGTGAAGCATCAGAATCTATAACTAGTGTCACAGGAATGGTTCAAAAAATAGACAGTAGGAAGAGTCAGTCTTCTTTTACTTAAGTCGGCAATGTGCATTTTGTATTTAATTCCGATGCAATTTCTGTGTTTCATCGTCAATAAGAAGGTCCAAGGGATATAGTAAACCCGAAGTGAGGCATCGGAATCTATAACAAGTGTCACAGGAATGGTTCAAACCTTAGACAGTTGGAAGAGTCAGTCTTCTAGTACTTAAGTCCGCATTGTGCCCTTTCTATTTAATTCCGATGCAATTTCTGTGTTTCATCATCAAGAAGTAGGTCAGAGGGATACAGTAAACCTGAAGTGAAGCATCAGAATGTATAACTAGTGCAACAGGAATGGTTCAAAACATTGACAGTAGGAAGAGTCAGTCTTCATGTACTTGAGTCGGCATTGTGCCTTTTGTGTTTAATTCCGATGCAATTTCAGTGTTTCATCGTCAATAAGAAGGTCAGAGGGATACAGTAAACCTGAAGTGAAGCAACGGAATCTATAACAAGTGTCACAGGAATGGTTCAAAAAATAGACAGTAGGAAGAGTCAGTCTTTTTGTACTTAAGTCGGCATTGTGCCTTTTGTATTTAATTCCGATGAAATTTCTGTGTTTCATCGATAATAAGAAGGTCAGAGGGATACAGTAAACCTGAAGTGAGGCACCGGAATGTATAACTAGTGTCACAGGAATGGTTCAAAACATAGACAGTAGGAAGAGTCAGTCTTCTTGTACTTAAGTCGGCATTGTGCCTTTTGTATTTAATTCCGATGCAATTTCTATGTTTCGTCGTCAATAAGAAGGTCCAAAGGATACAGTAAACCTGAAGTGAAGCATCGGAATCTAAAACCGGTCTCACAGGAAAGGTTCAAAACATAGAGAGTAAGAAGAGCCATACATCTTGTATTTGAGTCGGCATTGTGCCTTTTGTATTTAATTCCGATGCAATTTCTAAGTTTCATCGTCAGAAAGAAGGTCAAAGGGATACAGTAAACCCGAAGTGGAGCATCGGAATCTATAACTAGTGTCACAGGAATGGTTAAAAACATAGACAGTAAGAAGAGTCAGTCTTCTTGTACTTAAGTCGGCATTGTGCCTTTTGTATTTAATTCCGATGCATTTTCTGTGTTTCATCGTCAATAAGAAGGTCCAAGGGATAAAGCAAACCTAAAGTGAAGCATCGGAACCTAAAACTAGTGTCACAGGAATGGTTCAAAACATAGTCAATAAGAAGAGACAGTCTTCTTGTACTGAAGTCGGCATTGTGCCTTTTCTATTTAATTCCGATGCAATTTCTGTGTTTTATCGTCAATAAGAAGGTCAGAGGGATACAGTGAACCTGAAGTGAAGCATCGGAATCTATAACTAGTGTCATAGGGATGGTTCAAAACATAGACAGTAACAAGAGTCAGTCTTCTTGTACTGAACTCAGCATTGTGCCTTTTCTATTTAATTCCGTTGCAATTTCTGTCTTTCATCGTTCAATAAGAAGGTGCAAGGGATACAGTAAACCTGAAGTAAGGCATCGGAATCGATAACTAGTGTCACAGGAATGGTTCAAAAAATAGACAGTAGGAAGAGACAGTCTTCTTGTACTTAAGTCGGCATTGTGCCTTTTGTATTTAATTCCGATGCAATTTCTGTGTTTCATCGTCAATAAGAAGGTCAGAGGGATACAGTAAAACTGAAGTGAAGCATCAGAATCTATAACTAGTGTCACAGGAATGGTTCAAAACATAGACAGTAAGAAGAGTCAGTCTACTTGTACTTAAGTCGGCATTGTGCCGTCTGTATTTAATCCCGATGCAATTTCTGTGTTTCATCGTCAATACGAAGGTCCAAGGGATACAGTACACCTGAAGTGAAGCATCGGAAACTATAACTAGTGTCTCAGAAATGGTTCAAATCATAAACAGTAAGAAGAGTCAGTCTTCTTGTACTTATAACGGCATTGTGCCTTTTCTATTTAATTCCGATGCAATTTCTGTGTTTCATCGTCAATAAGATGGTCCAAGGGACACAGTAAACCTGAAGTGAGGCATCGGAATCTGTAACTAGTGTCACAGGAATGGTTCAAAACATAGACAGTAGGAAGAGTCAGTCTTCTTGTACGTAAGTCGGCATTGTGCCTTTTGTATTTAATTCCGATGCAATTTCTGTGTTTCATCATCAATACGAAGGTCCAAGGGATACAGTAAACCTGAAGTGAGGCATCGGAATCTATAACTAGTGTCACAGGAATGGTTCAATACATAGTCAGTAAGAAGAGTCAGTCTTCTTGTACTTAAGTCGGCATGGTGCCTTTTGTATTTAATTCCGATGCAATTTCTGTGTTTCATCTTCAAAAAGAAGGTCCAAGATACACAGTAAACATATATTGATGCATCGGAATCTATAACTGGTCTCACAGGAAATGTTCAAAGCATAGTCAGTGAGATGAGTCAGTCTTCTAGTACGTAAGTCGGCATTGTGCCTTTTCTATTTAATTCCGATGAAAATTCTCTGTTTCGTCGTCAATAAGAAGGTCCAAGGGATACAGTAAACCTGAAGTGAAGCATCGGATTCTATAACTAGTGTCACAGGAATGGTTCAAAACATAGACAGTAGGAAGAGACAGTCTTCTTGTACTTAAGTCGGCATTGTGCCATTTGTATTTATTTCCGATGCAATTTCTGTGTTTCATCGTCAATAAGAAGGTCAGAGGGATACAGTAAAACTGAAGTGAAGCATCAGAATCTATAACTAGTGTCACAGGAATGGTTCAAAACATAGACAGTAAAAAGAGTCAGTCTACTTGTACTTAAGTCGGCATTGTGCCTTTTGTATTTAATCCCGATGCAATTTCTGTGTTTCATCGTCAATAAGAAGGTCCAAGGGATACAGTACACCTGAAGTGAAGCATCGGAATCTATAACTAGTGTCACAGGAATGGTTCAAAACATCGACAGTAGGAAGAGTCAGTCTCCTTGTACTTAAGTCGGCATTGTGCCTTTTGTATTTAATTCCGATGCAATTTCTAAGTTTGATCGTCAATAAGAAGGTCAGTGGGATACAGTAAACTTGAAGTGAAGCATCGGAATCTACAACTAGTGTCACAGGAATGGTTCAAATCATAGTCACTAAGAAGAGTCAGTCTTCTTGTACTTAAGTCAGCATTGTGCCTTTTCTATTTAATTCCGATGCAATTTCTGTGTTTTATCGTCAATAAGAAGGTCAGAGGGATACAGTAAACTTGAAGTGAAGCATCGGAATCTATAACTAGTGTCACAGGGATGGTTCAAAACGTAGACAGTAGGAAGAGTCAGCCTTCTTGTACTTAAGTCGGCATTGTGATTTTTGTATTTATTTCCGATGCAATTTCTGTGTTTCATCGTCAATTAGAGGGTCAGAGGGATACAGTAAACCTGAAGTGAGGCATCAGAATCTATAACTAGTGTCACTGGAATGGTTCAAAACATAGACAATAAGAAGAGAGAGTCTAATTGTACTTAAGTCGGCATTGTGCCTTTTGTATTTAATTCCGATGCACTTTCTGTGTTTCATCGTCAATAAGAAGGTCCAAGGGATACAGCACACCTGAAGTGAAGAATCGGAATCTATAACTAGTGTCACAGGAATGGTTCAAATCATTGACAGTAAGAAGAGTCAGTCTTCTTGTACATATGTCGGCATTGTGCCTTTTCTATTTAATTCCGATGCAATTTCTGTGTTTCATCATCAATAAGAAGGTTAGAGGGATACAGTAATCATGAAGTGAATCATCGGAATCTATAATTAGTGTCACAGGAATGGTTCTAAACAAAGACAGTAGGAAGAGTCAGTCTTCTTGTACTTGAGTCGGCATTATGCCTTTTGTATTTACTTCCGATGCAATTTCTATTTTTCATCGTCAATAAGAAGGTCCAAGGGATACAGTAAACCTGAAGTGAAGCATCGGAATCTATAACTAGTGTCACAGGAATTGTTCAAAACATAGACAGTAGGAAGAGTCAGTCTTCTTTTACTTAATTCGGCATTGTGCCTTTTCTACTTAATTCCGATGCAATATCTATGTTTCATCGTCAATAAGAAAGTCAGAGGGATACAGTAAACCTGATGTGAAGCATCGGAATCTATAACTAGTGTCACAGGAATGGATCAAAACATAGACAGTAGGAAGAGTCAGTCTTCTTGTACTTAAGTCGGCATTGTGCCTTTTGTATTTCATTCCGATGCTACTTCTGTGTTTCATCGTCAATAAGAAGGTCCAAGGGATACAGTAAACCTGAAGTGAGGCATCGGAATCTATTACTACTGTCACAGGAATGGTTCAAAACATAGACAGTAAGAAGAGTCAGTCATCTTGTACATAAGTCAGCATTGTGCCTTTTCTATTAATTTCCGTTGCAATTTCTGTGTTTTATCGTCAATAAGAAGGTCAGAGGGATACAGTAAACCTGAAGTGAAGCATCGGAATCTATAACTAGTGTCACAGGAATGGTTCAAAACATAGACAGTAACAAGAGTCAGTTTTCTTGTTCTTAAGTCGGCATTGTGCCTTTTCTGTTTAATTCCGATGCAATTTCTGTCTTTCATCGCCAATAAGAAGGTCCAAGGGATACAGTAAACCTGAAGTGTGGCATCGGAATCTATAACTAGTGTCACAGGAATAGTTCAAAACATAGACAGTAGGAAGAGACAGTCTTCTTGTACTTAAGTCGGCATTGTGCCTCTTGTATTTAATTCCGATGCAATTTCTGTGTTTCATCGTCAATAAGACGGTCAAAGGGATACAGTAAAACTGAAGTGAAGCATCAGAATCTATAACTAGTGTCACAGGAATGGTTCAAAAAATAGACAGTAGGAAGAGTCAGTCTTCTTGTACTTAAGTCGGCAATGTGCATTTTGTATTTAATTCCGATGCAATTTCTGTGTTTCATCGTCAATAAGAAGGTCCAAGGGATATAGTAAACCCGAAGTGAGGCATCGGAATCTATAACAAGTGTCACAGGAATGGTTCAAACCTTAGAGAGTTGGAAGAGTCAGTCTTCTAGTACTTAAGTCCGCATTGTGCCCTTTCTATTTAATTCCGATGCAATTTCTGTGTTTCATCATCAAGAAGTAGGTCAGAGGGATACAGTAAACCTGAAGTGAAGCATCAGAATGTATAACTAGTGCAACAGGAATGGTTCAAAATATTGACAGTAGGAAGGGTCAGTCTTCATGTACTTGAGTCGGCATTGTGCCTTTTGTGTTTAATTCCGATGCAATTTCAGTGTTTCATTGTCAATAAGAAGGTCAGAGGTATACAGTAAACCTGAAGTGAAGCAACGGAATCTATAACAAGTGTCACAGGAATGGTTCAAAAAATAGACAGTAGGAAGAGTCAGTCTTCTTGTACTTAAGTCGGCAATGTGCATTTTGTATTTAATTCCGATGCAATTTCTGTGTTTCATCGTCAATAAGAAGGTCCAAGGGATATAGTAAACCCGAAGTGAGGCATCGGAATCTATAACAAGTGTCACAGGAATGGTTCAAACCTTAGACAGTTGGAAGAGTCAGTCTTCTAGTACTTAAGTCCGCATTGTGCCTTTTCTATTTATTTCCGATGCAATTTCTCTGTTTCATCGTCAATAAGATAGTCAGAGGGATACAGTAAACCTGAAGTGAAGCATCGTAATCTATAACAAGTGTCACAGGAATGGTTCAAAAAATAGACAGTGGGAAGAGTCAGTCTTCTTGTACTTAAGTCGGCATTGTGCCTTTTGTATTTAATTCCGATGCAATTTCTGTGTTTCATTGTCAATAAGAAGGTCAGAGGGATACAGTAAACCTGAAGTGAGGCATTGGAATGTATAACTAGTGTCACAGGAATGGTTCAAAACATAGACAGTAGGAAGAGTCAGTCTTCTTGTACTTAAGTCGGCATTGTGCCTTTTGTATTTAATTCCGACGCAATTTCTATGTTTCGTCGTCAATAAGAAGGTCCAAGGGATACAGTAAACCTGAAGTGAAGCATCGGAATCTAAAACCGGTCTCACAGGAAAGGTTCAAAACATAGAGAGTAAGAAGAGCCGTACATCTTGTATTTGAGTCAGGCATTGTGCCTTTTGTATTTAATTCCGATGCAATTTTTAAGTTTCATCGTCAAAAAGGAGGTCAGAGAGATACAGTAAACCCGAAGTGGAGCATCGGAATCTATAACTAGTGTCACAGGAATGGTTAAAAACATAGACAGTAAGAAGAGTCAGTCTTCTTGTACTTAAGTCGGCATTGTCCCTTTTGTATTTAATTCCGATGCATTTTCTGTGTTTCATCGTCAATAAGAAGGTCCAAGGGATACAGCAAACCTAAAGTGAAGCATCGGAACCTAAAACTAGTGTCACAGGAATGGTTCAAAACATAGTCAATAAGAAGAGTCAGTCTTCTTGTACTGAAGTCGGCATTGTGCCTTTTCTATTTAATTCCGATGCAATTTCTGTGTTTTATCGTCAATAAGAAGGTCAGAGGGATACAGTGAACCTGAAGTGAAGCATCGGAATCTATAACTAGTGTCACAGGGATGGTTCAAAACATAGACAGTAGGAAGACTCAGTCTTCATGTACTTGAGTCGGCATTGTGCCTTCTGTATTTAATTCCGATGCAATTTCTGTGTTTCATCGCCAACAAGGTCAGAGGGATACAGCAAACCTGAAGTGAATCATCGGAATCTATAACTAGTGCCACAGGAATAATTCAAAACATAGACAGTAAGAAGAGTCAGTCTTCTTGTACTTAAGTCGGCATTGTGCATTTTGTATTTAATTCCGATGCTTTTTCTGTGTTTCATCGTCAATAAGAAGGTCCAAGGGATACAGCAAACCTAAAGTGAAGCATCGGAACCTAAAACTAGTGTCAAAGGAATGGTTCAAAACATAGTCAGTAAGAAGTGATAGTCTTCTTGTAATGAAGTCGGCATTGTGCCTTTTCTATTTAATTCTGATGCAATTTCTGTGTTTTATCGTCAATAAGAATGTCAGAGGGATGCAGTAAACCTGAAGTGAAGCATCAGAATCTTTAACTAGTGTCACAGGAATGGTTCAAATCATAGACAGTAAGAAGAGTCAGTCTTCTTGTACTTATGTACTCATTGTGCCATTTCTATTTAATTCCGAGGCAATTTCTGTGTTTCATCGTCAACAAGAAGGTCAGAGAAATACAGTAAACCTGAAGTGAATCATCGGAATCTATAACTAGTGTCACAGGAATGGTTTAAATCATAGACAGTAGGTAGAGTCAGTCTTCTTGTACTTGAGTCGGCATTGTGCTTTTTCTGTTTAATTCCGATGCAATTTCTGTGTTTCATCGACAATAAGAAGGTCTAAGGGATGCAGTACACCTGAAGTGAAGCATCGGAATCTATAACTAGTTTTACAGGAATGGTTCAAAACACAGAAAGTAACAAGAGTCAGTCTTCTCGTACTTAAGTCGGCATTGTGCCTTTTCTATTTATTTCCGATGCAATTGCTCTGTTTCATTGTCCATAAGAAGCTCAGAGGGATACAGTAAACCTGAAGTGAAGCATCGGAATCTATAAGTGGTGTCACAGGAATGGTCCAAAACATAGTCAGTAAGATGAGTCAGACTTCTTGTACTTAAGTCGGCTTTGTGCCTTTCGTATTTAATTCCGATGCAATTTCGGTGTTTCATCGTCAATAAGAAGGTCCAAGGGATACAGTACACCTGATGTGAAGCATCGGACCCTACAACTAGTGTCACAGGAATGGTTCAAAAAATAGACACTAGGAAGAGTCAGTCTTCTTGTACTTAAGTCGGCAATGTGCATTTTGTATTTAATTCCGATGCAATTTCTGTGTTTCATCGTCAATAAGAAGGTCCAAGGGATATAGTAAACCCGAAGTGAGGCATCGGAATCTATAACAAGTGTCACAGGAATGGTTCAAATCATAGACAGTAAGAAGAGTCAGTCTTCTTGTACATATGTCGGCATTGTGCCTTTTCTATTTAATTCCGATGCAATTTCTGTGTTTCATCATCAATAAGAAGGTTAAAGGGATACAGTAATCATGAAGTGAATCATCGGAATCTATAATTAGTGTCACAGGAATGGTTCTAAACATAGACAGTGGGAAGAGTCAGCCTTCTTGTACTTAAGTCGGCATTGTGAATTTTGTATTTATTTCCGATGCAATTTCTGTGTTTCATCGTCAATTAGAGGGTCAGAGAGATACAGTAAACCTGAAGTGAGGCATCAGAATCTATAACTAGTGTCACTGGAATGGTTCAAAACATAGACAATAAGAAGAGAGAGTCTAATTGTACTTAAGTCGGCATTGTGCCTTTTGTATTTAATTCCGATGCACTTTCTGTGTTTCATCGTCAATAAGAAGGTCCAAGGGATACAGCACACCTGTAGTGAAGAATCGGAATCTATAACTAGTGTCACAGGAATGGTTCAAATCATAGACAGTAAGAAGAGTCAGTCTTCTTGTACTTAAGTCGGCATTGTGCCTTTTGTATTTCATTCCGATGCTACTTCTGTGTTTCATCGTCAATAAGAAGGTCCAAGGGATGCAGTAAACCTGAAGTGAAGCATCGGAATCTATAACTAGTGTCACAGGAATTGTTCAAAACATAGACAGTAGGAAGAGTCAGTCTTCTTGTACTTAATTCGGCATTGTGCCTTTTCTACTTAATTCCGATGCAATATCTATGTTTCATCGTCAATAAGAAAGTCAGAGGGATACAGTAAACCTGATGTGAAGCATCGGAATCTATAACTAGTGTCACAGGAATGGATCAAAACATAGACAGTAGGAAGAGTCAGTCTTCTTGTACTTAAGTCGGCATTGTGCCTTTTGTATTTCATTCCGATGCTACTTCTGTGTTTCATCGTCAATAAGAAGGTCCAAGGGATACAGTAAACCTGAAGTGAGGCATCGGAATCTATTACTACTGTCACAGGAATGGTTCAAAACATAGACAGTAAGAAGAGTCAGTCATCTTGTAAATAAGTCAGCATTGTGCCTTTTCTATTAATTTCCGTTGCAATTTCTGTGTTTTATCGTCAATAAGAAGGTCAGAGGGATACAGTAAACCTGAAGTGAAGCATCGGAATCTATAACTAGTGTCACAGGAATGGTTCAAAACATAGACAGTAACAAGAGTCAGTTTTCTTGTTCTTAAGTCGGCATTGTGCCTTTTCTGTTTAATTCCGATGCAATTTCTGTCTTTCATCGCCAATAAGAAGGTCCAAGGGATACAGTAAACCTGAAGTGTGGCATCGGAATCTATAACTAGTGTCACAGGAATAGTTCAAAACATAGACAGTAGAAAGACACAGTCTTCTTGTACTTAAGTCGGCATTGTGCCTCTTGTATTTAATTCCGATTCTATTTCTGTGTTTCATCGTCAATAAGACGGTCAAAGGGATACAGTAAAACTGAAGTGAAGCATCAGAATCTATAACTAGTGTCACAGGAATGGTTCAAAAAATAGACAGTAGGAAGAGTCAGTCTTCTTGTACTTAAGTCGGCAATGTGCATTTTGTATTTAATTCCGATGCAATTTCTGTGTTTCATCGTCAATAAGAACGTCCAAGGGATATAGTAAACCCGAAGTGAGGCATCGGAATCTATAACAAGTGTCACAGGAATGGTTCAATCCTTAGAGAGTTGGAAGAGTCAGTCTTCTAGTACTTAAGTCCGCATTGTGCCCTTTCTATTTAATTCCGATGCAATTTCTGTGTTTCATCATCACGAAGTAGGTCAGAGGGATACAGTAAACCTGAAGTGAAGCATCAGAATGTATAACTAGTGCAACAGGAATGGTTCAAAACATTGACAGTAGGAAGGGTCAGTCTTCATGTACTTGAGTCGGCATTGTGCCTTTTGTGTTTAATTCCGATGCAATTTCAGTGTTTCATTGTCAATAAGAAGGTCAGAGGGATACAGTAAACCTGAAGTGAAGCAACGGAATCAATAACAAGTGTCACAGGAATGGTTCAAAAAATAGACAGTAGGAAGAGTCAGTCTTCTTGTACTTAAGTCGGCAATGTGCATTTCGTATTTAATTCCGATGCAATTTCTGTGTTTCATCGTCAATAAGAAGGTCCAAGGGATATAGTAAACCCGAAGTGAGGCATCGGAATCTATAACAAGTGTCACAGGAATGGTTCAAACCTTAGACAGTTGGAAGAGTCAGTCTTCTAGTACTTAAGTCCGCATTGTGCCTTTTCTATTTATTTCCGATGCAATTTCTCTGTTTCATCGTCAATAAGATAGTCAGAGGGATACAGTAAACCTGAAGTGAAGCATCGTAATCTATAACAAGTGTCACAGGAATGGTTCAAAAAATAGACAGTAGGAAGAGTCAGTCTTCTTGTACTTAAGTCGGCATTGTGCCTTTTGTATTTAATTCCGATGCAATTTCTGTGTTTCATTGTCAATAAGAAGGTCAGAGGGATACAGTAAACCTGAAGTGAGGCATTGGAATGTATAACTAGTGTCACAGGAATGGTTCAAAACATAGACAGTAGGAAGAGTCAGTCTTCTTGTACTTAAGTCGGCATTGTGCCTTTTGTATTTAATTCCGATGCAATTTCTATGTTTCGTCGTCAATAAGAAGGTCCAAGGGATACAGTAAACCTGAAGTGAAGCATCGGAATCTAAAACCGGTCTCACAGGAAAGGTTCAAAACATAGAGAGTAAGAAAAGCCGTACATCTTGTATTTGAGTCAGGCATTGTGCCTTTTGTATTTAATTCCGATGCAATTTTTAAGTTTCATCGTCAAAATGGAGGTCAGAGGGATACAGTAAACTCGAAGTGGAGCATCGGAATCTATATCTAGTGTCACAGGAATGGTTAAAAACATAGACAGTAAGAAGAGTCAGTCTTCTTGTACTTAAGTCGGCACTGTGCCTTTTGTATTTAATTCCGATGCATCTTCTGTGGTTCATCGTCAATAAGAAGGTCCAAGGGATACAGCAAACCTAAAGTGAAGCATCGGAACCTAAAACTAGTGTCACAGGAATGGTTCAAAACATAGTCAATAAGAAGAGTCAGTCTTCTTGTACTGAAGTCGGCATTGTGCCTTTTCTATTTAATTCCGATACAATTTCTGTGTTTTATCGTCAATAAGAAGGTCAGAGGGATACAGTGAACCTGAAGTTAAGCATCGGAATCTATAACTAGTGTCACAGGGATGGTTCAAAACATAGACAGTAGGAAGACTCAGTCTTCATGTACTTGAGTCGGCATTGTGCCTTCTGTATTTAATTCGGATGCAATTTCTGTGTTTCATCGCCAACAAGGTCAGAGGGATACAGCAAACCTGAAGTGAATCATCGGAATCTATAACTAGTGTCACAGGAATAATTCAAAACATAGACAGTAAGAAGAGTCAGTCTTCTTGTACTTAAGTCGGCATTGTGCCTTTTGTATTTAATTCCGATGCTTTTTCTGTGTTTCATCGCCAATAAGAAGGTCCAAGGGATACAGCAAACCTAAAGTGAAGCATCGGAACCTAAAACTAGTGTCAAAGGAATGGTTCAAAACATAGTCAGTAAGAAGTGTTAGTCTCCTTGTAATGAAGTCGGCATTGTGCCTTTTTTATTTAATTCCGATGCAATTTCTGTGTTTTATCGTCAATAAGAATGTCAGAGGGATGCAGTAAACCTGAAGTGAAGCATCAGAATCTTTAACTAGTGTCACAGGAATGGTTCAAATCATAGACAGTAAGAAGAGTCAGTCTTCTTGTACTTATGTACTCATTGTGCCATTTCTATTTAATTCCGAGGCAATTTCTGTGTTTCATCGTCAATAAGAAGGTCAGAGGGATACAGTAAACCTGAAGTGAATCATCGGAATCTATAACTAGTGTCACAGGAATGGTTTAAATCATAGACAGTAGGTAGAGTCAGTCTTCTTGTACTTGAGTCGGCATTGTGCTTTTTCTGTTTAATTCCGATGCAATTTCTGTGTTTCATCGACAATAAGAAGGTCTAAGGGATGCAGTACACCTAAAGTGAAGCATCGGAATCTATAACTAGTTTTACAGGAATGGTTCAAAACACAGAAAGTAAGAAGAGTCAGTCATCTTGTACTTAAGTCGGCATTGTGCCTTTTCTATTTATTTCCGATGCAATTGCTCTGTTTCATTGTCCATAAGAAGCTCAGAGGGATACAGTAAACCTGAAGTGAAGCATTGGAATCTATAAGTGGTGTCACAGGAATGGTCCAAAACATAGTCAGTAAGAAGAGTCAGACTTCTTGTACTTAAGTCGGCATTGTGCCTTTCGTATTTAATTCCGATGCAATTTCGGTGTTTCATCGTCAATAAGAAGGTAAAAGGGATACAGTACACCTGATGTGAAGCATCGGACCCTACAACTAGTGTCATAGGAATGGTTCAAATCATAGACAGTAAGAAGAGCAAGTCTTCTTATTCTTAAGTCGGCATTGTACCTTTTGTATTTAATTCCGATGCATTTTCTGTGTTTCATTGTCAATAAGAAGGTCCAAGAGATACTGTAATCATATAGTGAAGCAACGGATCCTAAACCTGGTATCACAGGAAATGTTCAAAACATAGTCAGTAAAAAGAGTCAGTCTCCTTGTACTTCAGTCGGCATTGTGCCTTTTGTATTTAATGCCGATGCAATTTATGTGATTCATCGTCAATAAGAAGGTCAGAGGGATACAGTAAACCTGAAGTGAAGCATTGGAATCTAAAACCGGTCTCACAGGAAAGGTTCAAAACAAAGAGAGTAAGAAGAGCCAAACATCTTGTATTTGAGTCCACATTGTGAATTTTGTATTTAATTCCGATGCGATTTCTGTGTTTCATCGTCAATGAGTTTTCAGACGGATACAGTAAACCTGAAGTGAAGCATCGGAATCTACAACTAGTGTCACAGGAATGGTTCAAAACGTAATCAGTAAGAAGAGTCAGTCTTCTTGTACTTAAGTCGGCATTGTGCCTTTTGTATTTAATACCGATGCAATTTCTGTGTTTTATCGTCAGTAAGAAGGTCAGAAGGGATACAGTAAACCTGAAGTGAAACATTGGAATCTGTAACTAGCGACACAGGGATGGTTCAAAACGTAGACAGTAGGAAGAGCCAGACTTCTTGTACTTATGTCGGCATTGTGCCTTTTGTATTTAATTCCGATGCAATTTCTGTGGTTCATCGTCAATAAGAAGGTCCAAGGGATACAGTACACCTGAAGTGAAGCATCGGAATTTGTAACTAGTGTCACAGGAATGGTTTAAATCATAGACAGTAAGAAGTGTCAGTCTTCTTGTACTTCAGTCGGCATTGTGCCTTTTCTATTTAATTCCGATGAAATTTCTGTGTTTCATCGTCAATAAGAAGGTCAGAGGGATACAGTAAACCTGAAGAGAAGCATCGGAATCTATAACTAGTGTCACAGGAATGGTTCAATACATTGACAGTAGGAAGAGTCAGTCATCCTGTACTTGAGTCGGCATTGTGCGTTTTGAATTTAATTCCGATGCAATTTCTGTATTTCATCGTCAATAAGAAGGTCAGAGGGATGCAGTAAACCAGAAGTGAAGCATCGGAATCTATAGCATGTGTCACAGGAATGATCCAAATCATAGACAGTAGGAAGAGTCAGTCTTCTTGTACTTATGTCGGCATTGTGCCTCTTCTATTTAATTCCGATATAATTTGTATGTTTCATCGTCAATATGAAGGTCAGATGGATATAGTAAATCTGAAGTGAAGCATCGGAATCTATAACTAGTGTCACAGGAATGGTTTAAATCATAGACAGTAGAAAGAGTCAGTCTTCTTGTACTTAAGTCGGCATTGTGCCTTTTCTGCTTAATTCCGATGCAATGTCTGTGTTTCATCTTCAATAAGAAGGTCCAAGGGGTACAGAAACATATAGTGAAGCATCGGAATCTGAAACAGGTCTCACAGGAAATGTTCAAAACATAGTCAGTAAGAAGAGTCAGTCCTCTAGTACTTAAGTCGGCATTGTGCCTTTTGTATTTAATTCCGATGCAATTTCTGTGTTTCATCGTCAATAAGAAGGTCCTAGGGATACAGTAAACCTGGAGTGAAGCATCTGAATCTATAACTAGTGTCACAGGGACGGTTCAAAACATAGTAAGATGAGTCAGTATTCTTGTACTTAAGTCGGCATTGTGCCTTTTCTATTTAATTCCGATGCAGTTTCTGTGTTTCATCGTCAATAAGAAGGTCCAAGGGATACAGTAAACCTGAAGTGAAGCATCGGAATCTATAACTAGTGTCACAGGAATCATAGTCAGTAAGAAGAGTCTGTCTTCTTGTACTTAAGTCATCATTGTGCATTTTGTATTTAATTCCAATGCAATTTCTGTGTATCATCGTCAATAAGACGGTCAGAGGGATACAGTAAAAATGAAGAGAAGCATCGGAATCTAGAATTAGTGTCACAGGAATGGTTCAAAACATAGACAGTTGCAAGAGTCAGTCTTCTTGTTCTGAAGTCGGCATTGTGCCTTTTGTATTTAATTCCGATGCAATTTCTGTGTTTCATCGTCAATAAGAAGGTCCAAGGGATACAGTAAAGCTGAAATGAACCATCGGAATCTATAACTAGTGTCACAGGAATGGTTCAAAACACAGACAGTAGGAAAAGTCAGTCTACATGTACTTCAGTCGGCATTGTGCCTATTGTATTTTATTCCGATGCAATTACTGTGTTTCAGCGTCAATAAGAAGGTCCGAGCAATACAGTAAACCTGATGTGAAGCATCGGAATCTATGACTAGTGTCACAGGAATGGTTTAAAACATAGTCAGTAAGAATAGTCAATCTTCTTGTACTTATGTCGGTATTGTGCCTTTTGTATTTAATTCCGATGCAATTTCTGTGTTTCATCGTCAATAAGTAGGTCCAAGGGATACTGTAAACCTGAAGTGAAGCATCGGAATCCATAACTAGTGTCACAGGAATGGTTCAAACATAGACAGTAAGATGAGTCAGTCTTCTTGTACATAAGTCGGCATTGTGCCTTTTGTATTTAATTCCGATGCAATTTCTGTGTTTCATCGTCAATAAGAAGGTCCAATGGATACAGTAAACCTGAAGTGAAGCATCGGAATCTATAACTAGTGTCACAGGAATGGTTCAAAACATAGACAGTAGCAAGGGTCACTCTTCTTTTACTTAAGTCGGCATTGTGCCTATTGTATTTAATTTCGATGCAATTTCTGTGATTCATCGTCAATAAGAAGGGCCAAGGGACACAGTAAACCTAGAGTGAAGCATCGGAATCTATAACTAGTGTCAGAGGAATGGTTCAAATCATAGACAGTAGAAAGAGTCAGTCTTCTTGTACTTAGTTCGGCTTTGTGCCTTTTGTATTTAGTTCCGATGCAATTTCTGTGTTTCATCGTCAATAAGAAGGTCAAAGGGATACAGGAAACCTGGGGTGACGCATCGCAATCTGTAACTAGTGTCACAGGAATGGTTCAAAGCATAGTCAGTAAGAAGAGTCAGTCTTCTTGTACTTAATTCGGCATTGCGCCTTTTGTATTTAATTCCAATGCAATGTCTGTGTTTCATCGTCAATAAGAAGGTCAGAGGGATACTGTAATCCTGAAGTGAAGCATCGGAATCTATTAGTGGCACAGGAATGGTTCAAAACATAGTCAGTAAGAAGAGTCAGTCTTCTTGTACTTAAGTCGGCATTGTGCCTTTTGTATTTAATTCCGATGCAATTTCTGTGTTTCATCGTCAATAAGAAGGTCCAAGGGATACATTAAACCTGGAGTGAAGCTTCGGGATCTATAACTACAGTCACAGGGACGGTTCAAAACATAGACTGTAAGAAGAGTCAGTCTTCTTGTACTTAATTGGCATTGTGCCTTTTGTATTTAATTCCGGTGCAATTTCTGTGTTTCATCGTCAATAAGAAGGTCAGAAGGATACAGTAAACCTGAAGTGAAGTATCGGAATCTATAACTAGTGCCAGCGGAATGGCTCAAAACATAGTCAGTAAGAAATGTCAGACTTCTTTTACTTAAATCGGCATTGTGCCTTTGGTATTTAATTCCGAAGCATTTTCTGTGTTTCATCGTAAATAAGAAGGTCCAAGGGATTCAGTAAACCTGGAGTGAAGCATCGGAATCTATAACTAGTGTCACAGGAATGGTTCAAACCATAGACAGTAAGAAGAGTCAGTCTTCTTGTACTTAATTCTGCATTGTGCCTTTTGTATTTAATTCCGATGCAATTTCTGTGTTTCATCGTCAATAAGAAGGTCCAAGGGATACAGTAAACCTGAAGTGAAGCATCGGTATCTATTACTAGTGTCACAGGAATGGTTCAAAAAATAGTCAGTAAGAAGAGTCAGTCTTCTTGTATTTAAGTCGGCATTGTGCATTTTGTATTTAATTCCGATACAATTTCTGTGTTTCATCGTCAATAAGAAGGACCATGGGATACAGTAATCCTGGAGTGAAGCATCGGAATCTATAACTAGTGTCACGGGGATGGTTCAAAGCATAGAGAGGTAGATGAGTCAGTATTCTTGTACTTAAATCGGCATTGTGGATTTTCTATTTAATTCCGATGCAATTTCTGTGCTTCATCGTCAATAAGAAGGCGCAAGGGACACAGTAAACATGGAGTTAAGCATCGGAATCCATAACTAGTGTCACAGGAATGGTTCAAATCATAGGCAGTAGGAAGAGTCAGTCTACTTGTACTTAAGTCGGCATTGTGCCCTTTGTATTTAATTCCGATGCAATTTCTGTGTTTCATCGTCAATAAGAGGGTCCAAGGGATACAGTAAACCTGAAGTGAAGCATCGAAATCTGTAACTAGTGTCACAGGAATGGTTCAAAGAAAAGACAGTAGGAAGAATCACTCTTCTTGTACTTAAGTCGGCATTGTGCCTTTTGTATTTAATTTTGATGCAATTTCTGTGTTGCATCGTCAATAAGAAGGTCCAAGGGATGCAGTAAACTTGGAGTGAAGCATCGGAATCTATAACTAGTGTCACAGGGACGGTTCAGAACATAGACAGTAAGATGAGTCAGTATTCTAGTATTTAAGTCGGCATTGTGCCTTTTGTATTTAATTCCGATGCAATTTCTGTGTTTCATCGCCAATAAGAAGGTCCAAGGGATACAGTAAACCTGGAGTGAAGCATCGGAGTCTATAACTAGTGTCACAGGAATGGTTCAAAACATAGTCAGTAAGAAGAGTCAGTCTTCTTGTACTTAGTTCGGGATTGCGCCTTTTGTATTTAATTCCGATGCAATTTCTGTGTTTCATCGTCAATAAGAAGGTCAGAGGGATACTGTAAGCCTGAAGTGAAGCATCGGACTCTATTAGTGTCACAGGAATGGTTCAAAACATAGTCAGTAAGAAGAGTCAGTCTTCTTGTACTTAAGTCGGCATTGTGCCTTTTGTATTTAATTCCGATGGAATTTCTGTGTTTCATCGTCAATAAGAAGGTCCAAGGCATACTTTACACGTGGAGTGAAGCATCGGAATCTATAACTACACTCACAGGGACGGTTCAAAACATAGACTGTAAGAAGAGTCAGTCTTCTTTTACTTAATTCTGCAATGTGCCTTTTGTATTTAATTCCGATGCAATTTCTGTGTTTCATCGTCAATAAGAAGATCCAACGGATACAATAGACCAGAATTGAAGCATCGGAATCTATAACTAGTGTCACAGGAATGGTTCAAAACATAGACAGTAGGAAGAGTCAGTCTTGTTGTACTTAAGTCGGCATTGAGATTTTTGTATTTCATTCCGGTGCAGTTTCTGTGTTTCATCGTCAATAAGAAGGTCACAGGGATACAGTAAACCTGAAGTGAAGCATCGGAATCTAAAACTAGAGTCACAGGAATGGTTCAAAACATAGACAGTAAGAAGAGTCAGTCTTCTTGTACTGAAGTCGGCATTGTGCCTTTTGTATTTAATTCCGATGCAATTTCTGTGTTTCATCGTCAATAAGAAAGTTTAAGGGATACAGTAAACCTGAAGTGAAGCATCGGAATCTATATCTAGCGTCACAAGAATGGTTCAAAACATAGTCAGTAAGAAGAGTCATTCTTCTTGTACTTAAGTCGGCATTGCGCCTTTTGTATTTAAATCCGATGCAATTTCTGTGTTTCATCGTCTATTAGAAGTTCAGAGGGATACAGTAAACCTGAAGTGAAGCATCGGAATCTATAAGTAGTGTCACAGGAATGGTTCAAAACATAGGCAGTAGGAAGAGTCAGTCTTCTTGTACTTAAGTCGGCATTGTGCCTTTTCTATTTAATTCCGATGCAATATCTGTGTTGCATCGTCAATAAGCAGGTCCAAGGGATACAGTAAACCTGAAGTGAAGAATCGGAATCTATAACTAGTGTCACAGGAATGGTTCAAAACATAGTCAGTAAGGAGCGTCAGTCTTCTTGTACTTAAGTCGGCATTGTGCTTTTTCTATTTAATTCTGATGAAATTTCTGTGTTTCATCGACAATAAGAAGGTCCAAGGGATACATTAAACCTGGAGTGAAGCACCGGAATCTATAAGTAGTGTCACAGGAATGGTTAAAAGCATAGACTGAACGAAGAGTCAGTCTTCTGGTACTTTAGTCGGCATTGTGCTTTTTGTATTTAATTCCGATGCAATTTCTTGTTTACTCGTCAAAAAGAAGGCCCAAGGGATACAGTAAACCTGGAGTGAAGCACCAGAATCTATAACTAGTGTCACAGGAGTGGTTAAAAACATATACAGTAAGAAGAGTCAGTCTTCTTGTACATAAGTCGGCATTGTGCCTTTTCTATTTAATTCTGATGCAATTTCTGTGTTTCATCGTCAATAAGAAGGTCCAAGGGATACTGTAAACCTGAAGTGAAGCATCGGAATCTATAACTAGTGTCACAGGAATGGTTCAACACATACACAGTAGGAAGAGTCAGCCTTCTAGTACTTAGGTCGGCATTGTGCATATTCTATTTAATTCCGATGCAATTTCTGTGTTTCATCGTCAATAAGACGGTCAGAGGGATACAGTAAACCTGAAGTGAAGCATCGGTATTTATAACTAGTGTCACAGGAATGGTTCAAAACATAGTCAGTAAGCAGAGTCAGTCTTCTTGTACTTAAGACGGCATTGTGCCTTTTGTATTTAGTTCCGATGCAATTTCTGTGTTTCATCGTCAATAGGATGGATCAAGGGATACAGTAAACCTGGGGTGAAGCATCGGAATCTATAACTAGTGTAACAGGGATGGTTCAAAACATAGACAGTAAGAAGAGTCAGTCTTCGTGTACTTAAGTCGGCATTGTGCCTTTTGTATTTAGTTCCGTTACAATTTCTGTGTTACATCGTCAATAAGAAGGTCCAAGGGATACAGTTAACCTGGAGTGAAGCATCGGAGTCTATAACTAGTGTCACAAGAATGGTTCAAACATAGACAGTAAGAAGAGTCAGTCTTCTTGTACTTAATTTGGCGTTGTGCCTTTTGTATTTAATTCCGATGCAATTATTGTGTTTCATCGTCTATTAGAAGTTCAGAGGGATACAGTAAACCTGAAGTGAAGTATCGGAATCTATAAGTAGTGTCACAGGAATGGTTCGAAGCATAGTCAGTAAGAAGAGTCAGTCTTCTTGTACTTAAGTCGGCATTGTGCCTTTTGTATTTAATTCCGATGCAATTTCTGTGTTTCATCGTCAATAAGAAGGTCCAAGGGATACAGTAAACCTGGAGTGAAGCATCGGAATCTATAACTAGTGTCACAGGGACGGTTCAAAACATAGACAGTAAGATGAGTCAGTATTCTTGTACTTAAGTCGGCATTGTGCCTTTTCTATTTAATTCCGGTGCAAGTTCTGTGTTTCATCGTCAATAACAAGGTCAAAGGGATACAGTAAACCTGAAGTGAAGCATCGGAATCTATAACTAGTGTCACAGGATTGGTTCAAATCATAGTCAGTAAGAAGAGTCAGTCTTCTTGTACTTAAGTCATCATTGTGCATTTTCTATTTAATTCCGATGCAATTTCTGTATTTCATCGTCAATAAGAAGGTCCAAGGGATTCAGTAAACCTGGAGTGAAGCATCGGAATCTATAACTAGTGTCACAGGGACGGTTCAAAACATAGACAGTAAGATGAGTCAGTATTCTCGTACTTAAGTCGGCAATGTGCCTTTTGAATTTAATTATGGTGCAATTTCTGTGTTTCATCGTGAATAAGAAGGTCCAAGGGATACAGTAGACCTGAATTGAAGCATCGGAATCTATAGCTAGTGTCACAGAAATGGTTCTAGAACATAGACAGTAAGAAGAGTCAGTCTTCTTGTACTTAGGTCTCTATGGTGCCTTTTGTATTTAATTCCGATGCAATTTCTGTGTTTCATCGTCACTAAGAAGGTCAGAGGGATACAGTAATCCGGAACTTAAGCATCGGAATCTATAACTAGTGTCACAGGAATGGTTCAAAGCATAGTCAGTAAGAAGAGTCAGTCTTCTTGTACTTATGTCGGTATTGTGCATTTTGTATTTAATTCCGATGCAATTTCTGTGTTTCATCGTCAATATGAAGGTCCAAGGGATACAGTAAACCTGAAGTGAAGCATCGGAATCTATAACTAGTGTCACAGCAATGCTTCAAAACATAGACATTAGCAAGAGTCACTCTTCTTGTACTTAAGTTGGCATTGTGCCTATTGTATTTAATTCCGATGCAATTTTTGTGTTTCATGGTCAATAAGAAGGTCCAAGGGACACAGTAAACCTGGTGTGAAGCATCGGAATCTATAACTACAGTCACAGGGACGGTTCAAAACATAGACAGTAAGATGAGTCAGTATTCTTGCACTTATGTCGGCATTGTGCCTTTTCTATTTAATTCAGATGCAATTTCTGTGTTTCATCGTCAATAAATAGGTCCAAGGGATACAGTAAACCTGAAGTGAAGCATCGGAGTCTATAACTAGTGTCACAGGAATGGTTCAAACATGGGCAGTAAGAAGAGTCAGTCTTCTTGTACTTAATTCGGCGTTGTGCCTTTTGTATTTAATTGCGATGCAATTTCAGTGTTTCATCGTCAATAAGAAGGTCAGAGGGATACAGTAAACCTGGAGTGCAGCATCGGTCTCTATAACTAGTGTCACAGGAATGGTTCAAAACATAGACAGTAAGAAAAGTCAGACTTCTTTTACTTAAGTCGGCATTGTGCCTTTTGTATTTAATTCCGATGTAATTTCTGTGTTTCATCGTCAATAAGAAGGTCCAAGGGATACAGTAAACCTGGAGTGAAGCATCGGAATCTTTAACGAGTGTCACAGGGACGGTTCAAAACATAGACAGTAAGATGAGTCAGTATTCTTGTACTTAAGTCGGCAATGTGCTGCAATTTCTGTGTTTCATCGTCACTAAGAAGGTCAGAGGGATACAGTAATCCGGAACTTAAGCATCGGAATCTATAACAAGTGTCACAGGATTGGTTCAAAGCATAGTCAGTAAGAAGAGTCAGTCTTCTTGTAGTTAAGTCTGCATTGTGCCTTTTGTATTTAAGTCCGATGCAATTTCTGTGTTTCGTCGTCAATAAGTAGGTCCAAGGGTTACAGTAAACCTGAAGTGAAGCATCGGAATCTATAACTAGTGGCACAGGAATGGATCAAAACATAGTCAGTAAGAAGAGTAAGTCTTCTTGTACTTATGTCGGTATTGTGCATTTTGTATTTAATTCCGATGCAATTTCTGTGTTTCATCGTCAATATGAAGGTCCAAGGGATACAGTAAACCTGAAGTGAAGCATCGGAATCTATAACTAGTGTCACAGCAATGCTTCAAAACATAGACATTAGCAAGAGTCACTCTTCTTGTACTTAAGTTGGCATTGTGCCTATTGTATTTAATTCCGATGCAATTTTTGTGTTTCAAGGTCAATAAGAAGGTCCAAGGGACACAGTAAACCTGGTGTGAAGCATCGGAATCTATAACTACAGTCACAGGGACGGTTCAAAACATAGACAGTAAGATGAGTCAGTATTCTTGCACTTATGTCGGCCTTGTGCCTTTTCTATTTAATTCAGATGCAATTTCTGTGTTTCATCGTCAATAAATAGGTCCAAGGGATACAGTAAACCTGAAGTGAAGCATCGGAGTCTATAACTAGTGTCACAGGAATGGTTCAAACATAGGCAGTAAGAAGAGTCAGTCTTCTTGTACTTAATTCGGCGTTGTGCCTTTTGTATTTAATTGCGATGCAATTTCAGTGTTTCATCGTCAATAAGAAGGTCAGAGGGATACAGTAAACCTGGAGTGCAGCATCGGTCTCTATAACTAGTGTCACAGGAATGGTTCAAAACATAGACAGTAAGAAAAGTCAGACTTCTTTTACTTAAGTCGGCATTGTGCCTTTTGTATTTAATTCCGATGTAATTTCTGTGTTTCATCGTCAATAAGAAGGTCCAAGGGATACAGTAAACCTGGAGTGAAGCATCGGAATCTTTAACGAGTGTCACAGGGACGGTTCAAAACATAGACAGTAAGATGAGTCAGTATTCTTGTACTTAAGTCGGCAATGTGCTGCAATTTCTGTGTTTCATCGTCACTAAGAAGGTCAGAGGGATACAGTAATCCGGAACTTAAGCATCGGAATCTATAACAAGTGTCACAGGATTGTTTCAAAGCATAGTCAGTAAGAAGAGTCAGTCTTCTTGTAGTTAAGTCTGCATTGTGCCTTTTGTAATTAAGTCCGATGCAATTTCTGTGATTCATCGTCAATAAGTAGGTCCAAGGGATACAGTAAACCTGAAGTGAAGCATCGGAATCTATAACTAGTGTCACAGGAATGGTTCAAAACATACACAGTAGGAAGAGTCAGTCTTCTAGTACTTAAGTCGGCATTGCGCATTTCTATTTAATTGCGATGCAATTTCTATGTTTCATCGTCAATAAGACGGTCAGAGGGATACAGTACACCTGATGTGAAGCAGCGGAATCTATAACTAGTGTCACAGGAATGGTTCAAAACAAAGTCAGTAAGAAGAGTCAGTCTTCTTGTACTTAAGTCGGCATTGTGCCTTTTGTATTTAATTCCGATGCAATTTCTGTGTTTCATCGTCAATAAGAAGGTCCATGGGATACAGTAATCCTGAAGTTGAGCATCGGAATCTATGACTAGTGTCACAGGAATGGTTCAAAACATAGTCAGTAAGAAGAGTAAGTCTTCTTGTACTTATGTCGGTATTGTGCCTTTTGTATTTAATTCCGATGCAATTTCTGTGTTCCATCCTCAATATTAAGGTCCAAGGGATACACTAAACTTGAAGTGAAGCATCGGAATCTATAACTAGTGTCACAGGAATGGGCAAAACATAGACAGTAGCAAAAGTCACTCTTCTTGTACTTAAGTCGGCATTGCGCCTATTGTATTTAATTCCGATGCAATTTTTGTGTTTCATCGTCAATAAGAAGGTCCAAGGGACACAGTAAACCTGGTGTGAAGCATCGGAATCTATAACTACAGTCACAGGGACGGTTCAAAACATAGACAGTAAGATGATTCAGTATTCTTGTACTTAAGTCGGCATTGTGCTTTTTGTATTTAATTCCGAAGCAATTTCTGTGTTTCATCGTCAATAAGAAGGTCAGAGGGATACTGTAAGCCTGAAGTGAAGCATCGGAATCAGTTAGTGTCCCAGGAATGGTATAAAACATAGTCAGTAAGAAGAGTCAGTCTTCTTGTACTTAAGGCGGCATTGTGCCTTTTGTATTTAATTCCGATGCAATTTCTGTGTTTCATCGTCAATAAGAAGGTCCAAGGGATACATTAAACCTGGAGTGAAGCATCGGAATCTATAACTACAGTCTCAGGGACGGTTCAAAACATAGACAGTAAGATGAGTCAGTATTCTTGTACTTAAGTCGGCATTGTGCTTTTTGTATTTAATTCCGATGCAATTTCTGTGTTTCATCGTCACTATGAAGGTAAGAGGGATACAGTAAACCTGAAGTTAAGCATCGGAATCTATAACTAGTGTCACGGGAATGGCTCAAAGGATAGTCAGTAAGAAGAGTCAGTCTTCTTGTAGTTAAGTCGGCTTTGTGAATTCTGTATTTTAATTCCGATGGAATTTCTGTGTTTCATCGTCAATAAGAAGGTCCAAGGCATACTTTACACGTGGAGTGAAGCATCGGAATCTATAACTACACTCACAGGGACGGTTCAAAACATAGACTGTAAGAAGAGTCAGTCTTCTTGTACTTAATTCTGCAATGTGCCTTTTGTATTTAATTCCGATGCAATTTCTGTGTTTCATCGTGAATAAGAAGGTCCAAGGGATACAGTAAACCTGAAGTGAAGCATCGGTATCTATAACTAGTGTCACAGGAATGGTTCAAAAAATAGTCTGTAAGAAGAGTCAGTATTCTTTTTCTTAAATCGGCATTGTGCCTTTTCTATTTAATTCCGAAGCAATTTCTGTGTTTCATCTTCAATAAGAAGGTCCAAGGGATACAGTAAACCTGAAGTGAAGCATCGTAATCTATAACTAGAGTCACAGGAATGGTTCAAAACATAGTAGGTAAGAAGAGTCAGTCTTCTTGTACTTAAGTCGGCATTGTGACTTTTGTATTTAATTCCGATGCAATTTTTGTGTTTCATCTTCAATAAGAAGGACCAAGGGATACAGTAAACCTGGAGTGAAGCATCGGAATCTATAACTAGTGTAACAGTAATGGTTCAAAACATAGACAGTAAGAAGAGTCAGTGTTCTTGTACTTAAGTCGACATTGTGCCGTTTGTATTTAATTCCGATGCAATTTCTGTGTTTCATCGTCAATAAGAAGATCCAACGGATACAATAGACCAGAATTGAAGCATCGGAATCTATAACTAGTGTCACAGGAATGGTTCAAAACATAGACAGTGGGAAGAGTCAGTCTTCTTGTACTTAAGTCGGCATTGAGATTTTTGTATTTCATTCCGGTGCAGTTTCTGTGTTTCATCGTCAATAAGAAGGTCACAGGGATACAGTAAACCTGAAGTGAAGCATCGTAATCTAAAACTAGAGTCACAGGAATGGTTCAAAACATAGACAGTAAGAAGAGTCAGTCTTCTTGTACTGAAGTCGGCATTGTGCCTTTTGTATTTAATTCCGATGCAATTTCTGTGTTTCATCGTCAATAAGAAAGTTTAAGGGATACAGTAAACCTGAAGTGAAGCATCGGAATCTATATCTAGCGTCACAAGAATGGTTCAAAACATAGTCAGTAAGAAGAGTCATTCTTCTTGTACTTAAGTCGGCATTGCGCCTTTTGTATTTAAATCCGATGCAATTTCTGTGTTTCATCGTCTATTAGAAGTTCAGAGGGATACAGTAAACCTGAAGTGAAGCATCGGAATCTATAAGTAGTGTCACAGGAATGGTTCAAAACATAGGCAGTAGGAAGAGTCAGTCTTCTTGTACTTAAGTCGGCATTGTGCCTTTTCTATTTAATTCCGATGCAATATCTGTGTTGCATCGTCAATAAGCAGGTCCAAGGGATACAGTAAACCTGAAGTGAAGAATCGGAATCTATAACTAGTGTCACAGGAATGGTTCAAAACATAGTCAGTAAGGAGCGTCAGTCTTCTTGTACTTAAGTCGGCATTGTGCTTTTTCTATTTAATTCTGATGAAATTTCTGTGTTTCATCGACAATAAGAAGGTCCAAGGGATACATTAAACCTGGAGTGAAGCACCGGAATCTATAAGTAGTGTCACAGGAATGGTTAAAAGCATAGACTGAACGAAGAGTCAGTCTTCTGGTACTTTAGTCGGCATTGTGCCTTTTGTATTGATTCCGATGCAATTTCTTGTTTACTCGTCAAAAAGAAGGCCCAAGGGATACAGTAAACCTGGAGTGAAGCACCAGAATCTATAACTAGTGTCACAGGAGTGGTTAAAAACATATACAGTAAGAAGAGTCAGTCTTCTTGTACATAAGTCGGCATTGTGCCTTTTCAATTTAATTCTGATGCAATTTCTGTGTTTCATCGTCAATAAGAAGGTCCAAGGGATACTGTAAACCTGAAGTGAAGCATCGGAATCTATAACTAGTGTCACAGGAATGGTTCAACACATACACAGTAGGAAGAGTCAGCCTTCTAGTACTTAGGTCGGCATTGTGCATATTCTATTTAATTCCGTGGCAATTTCTGTGTTTCATCGTCAATAAGATGGTCAGAGGGATACAGTAAACCTGAAGTGAAGCATCGGTATTTATAACTAGTGTCACAGGAATGGTTCAAAACATAGTCAGTAAGCAGAGTCAGTCTTCTTGTACTTAAGACGGCATTGTGCCTTTTGTATTTAGTTCCGATGCAATTTCTGTGTTTCATCGTCAATAGGATGGATCAAGGGATACAGTAAACCTGGGGTGAAGCATCGGAATCTATAACTAGTGTAACAGGGATGGTTCAAAACATAGACAGTAAGAAGAGTCAGTCTTCGTGTACTTAAGTCGGCATTGTCCCTTTTGTATTTAGTTCCGTTACAATTTCTGTGTTACATCGTCAATAAGAAGGTCCAAGGGATACAGTTAACCTGGAGTGAAGCATCGGAGTCTATAACTAGTGTCACAAGAATGGTTCAAACATAGACAGTAAGAAGAGTCAGTCTTCTTGTACTTAATTTGGCGTTGTGCCTTTTGTATTTAATTCCGATGCAATTATTGTGTTTCATCGTCTATTAGAAGTTCAGAGGGATACAGTAAACCTGAATTGAAGTATCGGAATCTGTAAGTAGTGTCACAGGAATGGTTCGAAGTATAGTCAGTAAGAAGAGTCAGTCTTCTTGTACTTAAGTCGGCATTGTGCCTTTTGTATTTAATTCCGATGCAATTTCTGTGTTTCATCGTCAATAAGAAGGTCCAAGGGATACAGTAAACCTGGAGTGAAGCATCGGAATCTATAACTAGTGTCACAGGGACGGTTCAAAACATAGACAGTAAGATGAGTCAGTATTCTTGTACTTAAGTCGGCATTGTGCCTTTTCTATTTAATTCCGGTGCAAGTTCTGTGTTTCATCGTCAATAACAAGGTCAAAGGGATACAGTAAACCTGAAGTGAAGCATCGGAATCTATAACTAGTGTCACAGGATTGGTTCAAATCATAGTCAGTAAGAAGAGTCAGTCTTCTTGTACTTAAGTCATCATTGTGCATTTTCTATTTAATTCCGATGCAATTTCTGTATTTCATCGTCAATAAGAAGGTCCAAGGGATTCAGTAAACCTGGAGTGAAGCATCGGAATCTATAACTAGTGTCACAGGGACGGTTCAAAACATAGACAGTAAGATGAGTCAGTATTCTTGTACTTAAGTCGGCAATGTGCCTTTTGAATTTAATTATGATGCAATTTCTGTGTTTCATCGTGAATAAGAAGGTCCAAGGGATACAGTAGACCTGAATTGAAGCATCGGAATCTATAGCTAGTGTCACAGAAATGGTTCTAGAACATAGACAGTAAGAAGAGTCAGTCTTCTTGTACTTAGGTCTCTATGGTGCCTTTTGTATTTAGTTCCGATGCAATTTCTGTGTTTCATCGTCAATAGGATGGATCAAGGGATACAGTAAACCTGGGGTGAAGCATCGGAATCTATAACTAGTGTAGCAGGGATGGTTCAAAACATAGACAGTAAGAAGAGTCAGTCTTCGTGTACTTAAGTCGGCATTGTGCCTTTTGTATTTAGTTCCGTTACAATTTCTGTGTTACATCGTCAATAAGAAGGTCCAAGGGATACAGTTAACCTGGAGTGAAGCATCTGAGTCTATAACTAGTGGCACAAGAATGGTTCAAACATAGACAGTAAGAAGAGTCAGTCTTCTTGTACTTAATTTGGCGTTGTGCCGTTTTGTATTTAATTCCGATGCAATTATTGTGTTTCATCGTCTATTAGAAGTTCAGAGGGATACAGTAAACCTGAAGTGAAGTATCGGAATCTATAAGTAGTGTCACAGGAATGGTTCGAAGCATAGTCAGTAAGAAGAGTCAGTCTTCTTGTACTTAAGTCGGCATTGTGCCTTTTGTATTTAATTCCGATGCAATTTCTGTGTTTCATCGTCAATAAGAAGGTCCAAGGGATACAGTAAACCTGGAGTGAAGCATCGGAATCTATAACTAGTGTCACAGGGACGGTTCAAAACATAGACAGTAAGATGAGTCAGTATTCTTGTACTTAAGTCGGCATTGTGCCTTTTCTATTTAATTCCGGTGCAAGTTCTGTGTTTCATCGTCAATAACAAGGTCAAAGGGATACAGTAAACCTGAAGTGAAGCATCGGAATCTATAACTAGTGTCACAGGATTGGTTCAAATCATAGTCAGTAAGAAGAGTCAGTCTTCTTGTACTTAAGTCATCATTGTGCATTTTCTATTTAATTCCGATGCAATTTCTGTATTTCATCGTCAATAAGAAGGTCCAAGGGATTCAGTAAACCTGGAGTGAAGCATCGGAATCTATAACTAGTGTCACAGGGACGGTTCAAAACATAGACAGTAAGATGAGTCAGTATTCTTGTACTTAAGTCGGCAATGTGCCTTTTGAATTTAATTATGATGCAATTTCTGTGTTTCATCGTGAATAAGAAGGTCCAAGGGATACAGTAGACCTGAATTGAAGCATCGGAATCTATAACTAGTGTCACAGGAATGGTTCAAAGCATAGTCAGTAAGAAGAGTCAGTCTTCTTGTACTTATGTCGGTATTGTGCATTTTGTATTTAATTCCGATGCAATTTCTGTGTTTCATCGTCAATATGAAGGTCCAAGGGATACAGTAAACCTGAAGTGAAGCATCGGAATCTATAACTAGTGTCACAGCAATGCTTCAAAACATAGACATTAGCAAGAGTCACTCTTCTTGTACTTAAGTTGGCATTGTGCCTATTGTATTTAATTCCGATGCAATTTTTGTGTTTCATGGTCAATAAGAAGGTCCAAGGGACACAGTAAACCTGGTGTGAAGCATCGGAATCTATAACTACAGTCACAGGGACGGTTCAAAACATAGACAGTAAGATGAGTCAGTATTCTTGCACTTATGTCGGCCTTGTGCCTTTTCTATTTAATTCAGATGCAATTTCTGTGTTTCATCGTCAATAAATAGGTCTAAGGGATACAGTAAACCTGAAGTGAAGCATCGGAGTCTATAACTAGTGTCACAGGAATGGTTCAAACATAGGCAGTAAGAAGAGTCAGTCTTCTTGTACTTAATTCGGCGTTGTGCCTTTTGTATTTAATTGCGATGCAATTTCAGTGTTTCATCGTCAATAAGAAGGTCAGAGGGATACAGTAAACCTGGAATGCAGCATCGGTCTCTATAACTAGTGTCACAGGAATGGTTCAAGACATAGACAGTAAGAAAAGTCAGACTTCTTTTACTTAAGTCGGCATTGTGCCTTTTGTATTTAATTCCGATGTAATTTCTGTGTTTCATCGTCAATAAGAAGGTCCAAGGGATACAGTAAACCTGGAGTGAAGCATCGGAATCTTTAACGAGTGTCACAGGGACGGTTCAAAACATAGACAGTAAGATGAGTCAGTATTCTTGTACTTAAGTCGGCAATGTGCTGCAATTTCTGTGTTTCATCGTCACTAAGAAGGTCAGAGGGATACAGTAATCCGGAACTTAAGCATCGGAATCTATAACAAGTGTCACAGGATTGGTTCAAAGCATAGTCAGTAGGAAGAGTCAGTCTTCTTGTAGTTAAGTCTGCATTGTGCCTTTTGTATTTAAGTCCGATGCAATTTCTGTGTTTCATCGTCAATAAGTAGGTCCAAGGGATACAGTAAACCTGAAGTGAAGCATCGGAATCTATAACTAGTGGCACAGGAATGGTTCAAAACATAGTCAGTAAGAAGAGTAAGTCTTCTTGTACTTATGTCGGTATTGTGCATTTTGTATTTAATTCCGATGCAATTTCTGTGTTTCATCGTCAATATGAAGGTCCAAGGGATACAGTAAACCTGAAGTGAAGCATCGGAATCTATAACTAGTGTCACAGCAATGCTTCAAAACATAGACATTAGCAAGAGTCACTCTTCTTGTACTTAAGTTGGCATTGTGCCTATTGTATTTAATTCCGATGCAATTTTTGTGTTTCATGGTCAATAAGAAGGTCCAAGGGACACAGTAAACCTGGTGTGAAGCATCGGAATCTATAACTACAGTCACAGGGACGGTTCAAAACATAGACAGTAAGGTGAGTCAGTATTCTTGCACTTATGTCGGCCTTGTGCCTTTTCTATTTAATTCAGATGCAATTTCTGTGTTTCATCGTCAATAAATAGGTGCAAGGGATACAGTAAACCTGAAGTGAAGCATCGGAGTCTATAACTAGTGTCACAGGAATGGTTCAAACATAGGCAGTAAGAAGAGTCAGTCTTCTTGTACTTAATTCGGCGTTGTGCCTTTTGTATTTAATTGCGATGCAATTTCAGTGTTTCATCGTCAATAAGAAGGTCAGAGGGATACAGTAAACCTGGAGTGCAGCATCGGTCTCTATAACTAGTGTCACAGGAATGGTTCAAAACATAGACAGTAAGAAAAGTCAGACTTCTTTTACTTAAGTCGGCATTGTGCCTTTTGTATTTAATTCCGATGTAATTTCTGTGTTTCATCGTCAATAAGAAGGTCCAAGGGATACAGTAAACCTGGAGTGAAGCATCGGAATCTTTAACGAGTGTCACAGGGACGGTTCAAAACATAGACAGTAAGATGAGTCAGTATTCTTGTACTTAAGTCGGCAATGTGCTGCAATTTCTGTGTTTCATCGTCACTAAGAAGGTCAGAGGGATACAGTAATCCGGAACTTAAGCATCGGAATCTATAACAAGTGTCACAGGATTGTTTCAAAGCATAGTCAGTAAGAAGAGTCAGTCTTCTTGTAGTTAAGTCTGCATTGTGCCTTTTGTAATTAAGTCCGATGCAATTTCTGTGATTCATCGTCAATAAGTAGGTCCAAGGGATACAGTAAACCTGAAGTGAAGCATCGGAATCTATAACTAGTGTCACAGGAATGGTTCAAAACATACACAGTAGGAAGAGTCAGTCTTCTAGTACTTAAGTCGGCATTGCGCATTTCTATTTAATTGCGATGCAATTTCTATGTTTCATCGTCAATAAGACGGTCAGAGGGATACAGTACACCTGATGTGAAGCAGCGGAATCTATAACTAGTGTCACAGGAATGGTTCAAAACAAAGTCAGTAAGAAGAGTCAGTCTTCTTGTACTTAAGTCGGCATTGTGCCTTTTGTATTTAATTCCGATGCAATTTCTGTGTTTCATCGTCAATAAGAAGGTCCATGGGATACAGTAATCCTGAAGTTGAGCATCGGAATCTATGACTAGTGTCACAGGAATGGTTCAAAACATAGTCAGTAAGAAGAATAAGTCTTCTTGTACTTATGTCGGTATTGTGCCTTTTGTATTTAATTCCGATGCAATTTCTGTGTTTCATCCTCAATATTAAGGTCCAAGGGATACACTAAACTTGAAGTGAAGCATCGGAATCTATAACTAGTGTCACAGGAATGGGCAAAACATAGACAGTAGCAAAAGTCACTCTTCTTGTACTTAAGTCGGCATTGCGCCTATTGTATTTAATTCCGATGCAATTTTTGTGTTTCATCGTCAATAAGAAGGTCCAAGGGACACAGTAAACCTGGTGTGAAGCATCGGAATCTATAACTACAGTCACAGGGACGGTTCAAAACATAGACAGTAAGATGAATCAGTATTCTTGTACTTAAGTCGGCATTGTGCTTTTTGTATTTAATTCCGAAGCTATTTCTTTGTTTCATCGTCAATAAGAAGGTCAGAGGGATACTGTAAGCCTGAAGTGAAGCATCGGAATCAGTTAGTGTCCCAGGAATGGTTTAAAACATAGTCAGTAAGAAGAGTCAGTCTTCTTGTACTTAAGGCGGCATTGTGCCTTTTGTATTTAATTCCGATGCAATTTCTGTGTTTCATCGTCAATAAGAAGGTCCAAGGGATACATTAAACCTGGAGTGAAGCATCGGAATCTATAACTACAGTCTCAGGGACGGTTCAAAACATAGACAGTAAGATGAGTCAGTATTCTTGTACTTAAGTCGGCATTGTGCTTTTTGTATTTAATTCTGATGCAATTTCTGTGTTTCATCGTCACTATGAAGGTAAGAGGGATACAGTAAACCTGAAGTTAAGCATCGGAATCTATAACTAGTGTCACGGGAATGGCTCAAAGCATAGTCAGTAAGAAGAGTCAGTCTTCTTGTAGTTAAGTCGGCTTTGTGTATTCTGTATTTTAATTCCGATGCAATTTCTGTGTTTCATCGTCAATAAGAAGGTCCAAGGGGTACAGTAAACCTGAAGTGAACCATCGGAATCTATAACTAGTGTCACAGGAATGGTTCAAAACATAGTCAGTAAGAAGAGTCAGTCTTCTTGTACTTAAGTCGGCATAGTGCCTTTTGTATTTAATTCCGATGCAATTTCTGTGTTTCATCGTCAATAAGAAGGTCAGAGGATACAGTAAACCTGGAGTGAAGCATCGGAATCTATAACTAGTGGCACAGGGACGGTTCAAAACATAGACAGTAAGATGAGACAGTATTGTTGTACTTACGTCGGCAATGTGCTTTTTGTATTTATTTCCGATGCAATTTCTGTGTTTCATCGTCACTAAGGAGGTCAGAGGGATACAGTAATCCGGAAGTTAAGCATCGGAATCTATAACTAGTGTCACAGGAATGGTTCAAAGCATAGTCAGTAAGAAGAGTCAGTCTTCTTGTAGTTAAGTCTGCATTGTGCCTTTTGTATTTAATTCCGATGCAATTTCTGTGTTTCATCGTCAATAAGAGGGTCCAAGGGATACAGTAAATCTGAAATGAACCATCGGAATCTATAACTACTGTCAGAGGAATGTTTCAAAACATAGAGAGTAGGAAAAGTCAGTCTAGATGTACTTAATTGGCATTGTGCCTTTTGTATTTAATCACGACGCTATTTCTGTGTTTCATCGTCTATAAGAAGGTCCAAGGGATACAGTAAACCTTAAGTGAAGCATCGGAATCTGTAACTAGTGTCACAGGAATGGTTCAAAACATAGACAGGAGCAAGAGTCACTCTTCTTGTACTTAAGTCGGCATTTTGGCTATTGTATTTAATTCCGATGCAATTTCTGTATTTCATCGTCAATAAGAAGGTCCAAGGGACACAGTAAACCTGGAGTGAAGCATCGGAACCTATAACTAGTGTCACAGGAATTTTTCAAACATTGACGGTAGGAAGAGTCAGTCTACATGCACTTAAGTCGGCATTGTGCCTTTTGTATTTAATTCCGACGCAATTTCTGTGTATTATCGTCAATAAGAAGGTCAGAGGGATACAGTAATCCTGATGTGAAACATCGGAATCTATAACTAGTGTCACAGGAATGCTTCAAAACATAGTCAGTAAGAAGGGTCAGTCTTCTTGTACTTATGTCGGCATTGTGCCTTTTGTATTTTATTCTGATGCAATTTCTGTGTTTCATCGTCAATAAGAAGGTCCAAGGGATACAGTAGACCTGAATTGAAACATCCGAATCTATAACTAGTGTCACAGGAATGGTTCAAAACATACACAGTAAGAAGAGTCGGTCTTCTAGAACATAAGTCGGCATTGTGCCTTTTGTATTTAATTCTGATGCAATTTCTGTGTTTCATCGTCAATAAGAAGGTCCAAGGGATACAGTAGACCTGAATTGAAACATCCGAATCTATAACTAGTGTCACAGGAATGGTTCAAAACATACACAGTAAGAAGAGTCAGTCTTCTTGTACTTAAGTCGGCATTGTGCCTTTTGTATTTAATTCCGATGCAATTTCTGTGATTCTTCGTCAATAAGACGGTCAGAGGGATACAGTAAACATGAAGTGAAGCATCGGAATCTATAACTAGTGTCACAGGAATGGTTCAAATCATAGTCAGTAAGAAGAGCCAGTCTTCTTGGTCTTCTTGTACTTAAGTCGGCATTATGCCTTTTGTATTTAATTCCGATGCAATATCTGTGTTTCATCGTCAATACGAAGGCCCAAGGGATACAGTAAACCTGGAGTGAAGCATCGGAGTGTATAACTATTGTCACAGCAATGGTTCAAAACATGGACATTAAGAATAGTCAGTCTTCTTGTACTTAATTCGGCATTGCGCCTTTTGTATTTAATTCCGATGCAATTTCTGTGTTTCATCGTCAATAAGAAGGTCAGAGGGATACTTTATGCCCGAAGTGAAGCATCGGAATCAATTAGTGTCACTGGAATGGTTTAAAACAGAGTCAGTAAAAAGAGTCAGTCTTCTTGTACTTAAGTCGGCATTGTGCCTTTTGCATTTAATTCCGATGCAATTTCTGTGTTTCGTCGTCAATAAGAAAGTCCAAGGGATACATTAAACCGGGAGTGAAGCATCGGAATCTATAACTACAGTCACAGGGACGGTTCAAAACATAGACAGTAGGATGAGTCAGTATTCTTGTACTTAAGTCGGCATTGTGCTTTTTGTATTTAATTCCGATGCAATTTCTGTGTTTCATCGTCACTATGAAGGTCAGAGGGAAACAGTAATCCAGAAGTTAAGCATCGGAATCTATAACTAGTGGCACAGGAATGGTTCAAAGCATAGTCAGTAAGAAGAGTCAGTCTTCTTGTAGTTAAGTCGGCTTTGTGCCTTTTGTATGTAATTCCGATGCAATTTCTGTGTTTCATCGTCAATAAGAAGGTCCAAGGGATACAGTAGACCTGAATTGAAGCATCCGAATCTAAAACTAGTGTCACAGGAATGGTTCAAAACATACACAGTAAGAAGAGTCAGTCTTCTTGTACCTAAGTCGGCGTTGTGCCTTTTGTATTTAATTCCGATCCAATTTCTGTGTTTCTTCGTCAATAAGAAGGTCAGTGGATACAGTAAAACTGAAGTGAAGCATCGGAATCTATTACTAGAGTCACAGGACTGGTTCAAAACATAGACAGTAAGAAGAGTCAGTCTTCTTGTACTTAAGTCGGCATTGTGCCTCTTGTATTTAATTCCGCTGATATTTCTGTGTTTCATCGTCAATAAGAAGGTTAAGGGATACAGTAAACCTGAAGTGAAGCATCGGAATCTATAGCTAGTGTCACAAGAATGGTTCAATACATAGTCAGTAAGAAGAGTCAGTCTTCTTGTCCTTAAGTCGGCATTGTCCATTTTGTATTTAATTCCGATACAATTTCTGTGTTTAATCGTCAATATGAAGGTCCAAGGGATACAGTAATCCTGAAGTTAAGCATCGGAAACTATGATTATTGTCACAGGAATGATTCAAAACATAGACAGGAGCAAGAGTCACTCTTCTTGAACTTAAGTCGGCATTGTGGCTATTGTATTTAATTCCGATGCAATTTCTGTGTTCCATCGTCAATAAGAAGGTCAGAGGAATACAGTAAACCTGGAGTGAAGCAACGGAGTCTATAGCTAGTTTCACAGGAATGTTTCAAAACATAGGCAGTAAGATGGGTCAGTCTTCTTGTTCTTAAATCGGTATTGTGCCTTTTGTATTTAATTCCATGCAATATCTGTGTTTCATCGTCAATAGGAAGGTCCAAGGAACACAGTAAACCTGGAGTGAAGCATCGGGATCTATAACTAGTGTCACAGGAATGGTTCAAAGCATAGACAGTAGGAAGAGTAAGTCTTCTTGTACTTAAGGCGGCATTGTGCCTTTAGTATTTAATTCCGATGCAATTTCTGTGGTTCATCGTGAATGAGAAGGTCATAGGGATACAGTAAACCTGTAGTGAAGCATCGGAGTGTATAACTAGTATCACAGGAATGGTTTAAAACATAGGCAGTAAGAAGAGTCAGTCTTCTAGTACTTAAGTCGGCATTGTGCCTTTTGTATTTAATTCCGATGCAATTTCTGTGATTCTTCGTCAATAAGACGGTCAGAGGGATACAGTAAACATGAAGTGAAGCATCGGAATCTATAACTAGTGTCACAGGAATGGTTCAAAGCATAGTCAGTAAGAAGAGTCAGTCTTCTTGGTCTTCTTGTACTTAAGTCGGCATTATGCCTTTTGTATTTAATTCCGATGCAATATCTGTGTTTCATCGTCAATGAGAAGGCCCAAGGGATACAGTAAACCTGGAGTGAAGCATCGGAGTGTATAACTATTGTCACAGGAATGGTTCAAAACATGGACAGTAAGAATAGTCAGTCTTCTTGTACTTAATTCGGCATTGCGCCTTTTGTATATAATTCCGATGCAATTTCTGTGTTTCATCGTCAATAAGAAGGTCAGAGGGATACTTTATGCCCGAAGTGAAGCATCGGAATCAATTAGTGCCACTGGAATGGTTTAAAGCACAGTCAGTAAGAAGAGTCAGTGTTCTTGTACTTAAGTCGGCATTGTGCCTTTTGTAATTAATTCCGTTGCAATTTCTGTGTTTCGTCGTCAATAAGAAGGTCCAAGGGATACATTAAACCTGGAGTGAAGCATCGGAATCTATAACTACAGTCACAGGGACGGTTCAAAACATAGACAGTAAGATGAGTCAGTATTCTTGTACTTAAGTCGGCATTGTGCCTTTTGTATTTAATTCCGATGCAATTTCTGATTTTCATCGTCAATAAGAAGGTCAGAGGGATACATTATTCCAGAAGTTAAGCATCGGAATCTATAACTAGTGGCACAGGAATGGTTCAAAGCATAGTCAGTAAGAAGAGTCAGTCTTCTTGTAGTTAAGTCGGCTTTGTGCCTTTTGTATGTAATTCCGATGCAATTTCTGTGTTTCATCGTCAATAAGAAGGTCCAAGGGATACAGTAAACCGGATGTGAACCATCGGAATCTATAACTAGTGTCACAGGAATGGTTCAAAACATAGACAATAGGAAAAGTCAGCCTACATCTACTTAAGTCGGCATTGTGCCTTTTGTATTTAATTCGGATGCAATTTCTGTGTTTCATCGTCAATAAGAAGGTCAGTGGATACAGTAAAACTGAAGTGAAGCATCGGAATCTATTACTAGAGTCACAGGAATGGTTCAAAACATAGACAGTAAGAAGAGTCACTCTTCTTGAACTTAAGTCGGCATTGCGGCTATTGTATTTAATTCCGATGCAATTTCTGTGTTCCATCGTCAATAAGAAGGTCAGAGGGATACAGTAAACCAGGAGTGAAGCAACGGAGTCTATAACTAGTGTCACAGGAATGGTTCAAAACATAGACAGTAGGAAGAGTCAGTCATCTTGTACTTAAGTAGGCATTGTGCCTTTTGTATTTAATTCCGATGCAATTTCTGTGATTCTTCTTCAATAAGACGGTCAGAGGGATACAGTAAACCTGTAGTAGAGCATCGGAGTGTATAACAATTGTCACAGGAATGGTTCAAAACATGGACAGTAAGAATAGTCAGTCTTCTTGTACTTAATTCGGCATTGCGCTTTTCTATTTAATTCCGATGCAATTTCTGTGTTTCATCGTCAATAAGAAGGTCAGAGGGATACTTTATGCCCGAAGTGAAGCATCGGAATCAATTAGTGCCACTGGAATGGTTTAAATCATAGTCAGTAAGAAGAGTCAGTCTTCTTGGACTTAAGTCAGCATTGTGCCTTTTGTATTTAATTCCGTTGCAATTTCTGTGTTTCGTCGTCAATAAGAAGGTCCAAGGGACACAGTAAATCTGGAGTGAAGCATCTGGATCTATAACTAGTGTCACAGGAATGGTTCAAAACATAGACAGTAGGAAGAGTCAGTCTTCTTGTACTTAAGTCGGCATTGTGCCTTTTGTATTTAATTCCGATGCAATTTCTGATTTTCATCGTCAATAAGAAGGTCAGAGGGATACAGTAAACCTGTAGTGAAGCATCGGAGTGTATAACTAGTGTCACAGGAATGGTTCAAAACATAGGCAGTAAGAAGAGTCAGTCTTCTTGTACTTAAGTCGGCATTGTGCCTTTTGTATTTAATTCCGATGCAATTTCTGCGATTCTTCGTCAATAAGAAGGTCAGAGGGATACAGTAAACCTGAAGTGAAGCTTCGGAATCTATAACTTGTGTCACAGGAATGGTTCAAAACATAGTCAGTAAGAAGAGTCAGTCTTCTTGGTCCTCATGTACTTAAGTCGGCATTATGCCTTTTGTATTTAATTCCGATGCAATTTCTGTGTTTCATCGTCAATAAGAAGGCCCAAGGGATACAGTAAACCTGGAGTGAAGCATCGGAGTCTATAACTAGTGTCACAGGAATGGTTCAAAACATAGACAGTAAGAAGAGTCAGTCTTCTTGTACTTAATTCGGCATTGCGCCTTTTGTATTTAATTCCGATGCAATTTCTGTGTTTCATCGTCAATAAGAAGGTCAGAGGGATACTATAAGCCCAAAGTGAAGCATCGGAATCAATTAGTGTCACTGGAATGGTTTAAAACAGAGTCAGTAAGAAGAGTCAGTCTTCTTGTACTTAAGTCGGCATTGTGCCTTTTGTGTTTAATTAAGATGCATTTTCTGTGTTTCGTCGTCAATAAGAAAGTCCAAGGGATACATTAAACCTGGAGTGAAGCATCGGAATCTATAACTACAGTCACAGGGACGGTTCAAAACATAGACAGTAAGATGAGTCAGTATTCTTGTACTTAAGTCGGCATTGTGCTTTTTGTATTTAATTCCGATGCAATTTCTGTGTTTCATCGTCACTATGAAGGTCAGAGGGATACAGTAATTCAGAAGTTAAGCATCGGAATCTATAACTAGTGGCACAGGAATGGTTCAAAGCATTGTCAGTAAGAGGAGTCAGTCTTCTTGTAGTTAAGTCGGCTTTGTGCCTTTTGTATGTAATTCCGATGCAATTTCTTTGTTTCATCGTCGATAAGAAGGTCCAAGGGATACAGAAATATCTGAAGTGAAGCATCGAAATCTATAACTAGTATCACAGAAATGTTTCAAAACATAGACAGTAAGCAGAGTCAGTCTTCTTGTACGTAAGTATGCATTGTGCCTTTTGTATTTAATTCCGATGAAATTCTGTGTTTCATCGTCAATAGGATGGGCAGAGGGATACAGTAAACCTGAAGTGAAGCTTCGGAATTTATAACTAGTGTCACAGGAATGGTTCAAAACATAGACAGTAAGCAGAGTCAGTCTTCTTGTACTTAAGTCGGCATTGTGCCTTTTGTATTTATTTCCGATGCATTTTCTGTGTTTCATCGCCAATAAGAAGGCCCAAGGGATACAGTAGACCTGAAATGAAGCATCCGAATCTATAACTAGTGTCACAGGAATGGTTCAAAACATACACAGAAAGAAGAGTCAGTCTTCTTGTACTTAAGTCGGCGTTGTGCCTTTTGTAATTAATTCCGATGCAATTTCTGTGTTTCGTCGTAAATAAGAAGGTCAGAGGATACAGCAAACCTGAAGTGAAGCATCGGAATCTATAACTAGAGTCACAGGAATGGATCAAAACATAAACAGTAAGAAGAGTCAGTCTTCTTGTACTTAAGTCGGCATTGTGCCTCTTGTATTTAATTCCGATGCTATTTCTGTGTTTCATCGTCAATAAGAAGGTTAAGGGACACTATAAACCTGAAGTGTAGCATCGAAATCTGTAGCTAGTGTCACAAGAATGGTTCAAAACATAGTCAGTAAGAAGAGTCAGTCTTCTTGTACTTAAGTCGGCATAGTGCCTTTTGTATTTAATTCCGATGCATTTTCTGTGTTTCATCGTCAATAAGAGGGTCCAAGGGATACAGTGAACCTGAAATGAACCATCGGAATCTATAACTACTGTCAGAGGAATGTTTCAAAACATAGACTTTAGGAAAAGTCAGTCTACATGTACTTAAGTCGGCATTGTGATTTTGTATTTAATTCCGTTGCTATTTCTGTGATTCTTCGTCAATAAGAAGGTCAGAGGAATACAGTAAACATGAAGTGAAGCATCGGAATCTATAACTAGTGTCACAGGAATGGTTCAAAACATAGACAGGAACAAGAGTCACTCTTCTTGTACTTAAGTCGGCATTTTGGCTTTTGTATTTAATTCCGATGCAATTTCTGTGTTTTATCGTCAATAAGAAGGTCCAAGGGACACAGTAAACCTGGAGTGAAGCATCGGAATCTATAACTAGTGTCACAGGAATTTTTCAAACATAGACAGTAGGAAGAGTCAGTCTTCTTGTACTTAAGTCGGCATTATGCCGTTTGTATTTAATTCCGATGCAATTTCTGTGTTTCATCGTCAATAAGAAGGTCAGAGGGATACAGTAAACCTGGAGTGAAGCATCGGAGCCTATAACTAGTGTCACAGGAATGGTTCAAAACATAGGCAGTAAGAAGAGTCAGTCTTCTTGTACTAAAGTCGTCATTGTGCCTTTTGTAATTAATTCCGATGCAATTTCTGTGATTCTTCGTCAATAAGAAGGTCACAGGGATACAGTAAACCTGAAGTGAAGCATCGGAATCTATAACTAGTGTCACAGGAATGGTTCAAAACATAATCAGTAAGAAGAGTCAGTCATCTTGGATTTCTTGTACTTAAGTCGGCATTGTGCCTTTTGTATTTAATTCCGATGCATTATATGTGTTTCATCGTCAATAAGAAGGCCCAAATGATACAGTAGACCTGAATTGAAGCATCCGAATCTATAACTAGTGTCACAGAAATGGTTCAAAACATACACAATAAGAAGAGTCAGTCTTCTTGTACTTAATTCGGCATTGCGCCTTTTGTATTGAATTCCGATGCAATTTCTGATTTTCATCGTCAATAAGAAGGTCAGAGGGATACTGTAAGCCCGATGTGAAGCATCAGAATCTATTAGTGTCACTGGAATGGTTTAAAACATAGTCAGTAAGAAGAGTCAGTCTTCTTGTACTTAAGTCGGCATTGTGCCTTTTGTATTTAATTCCGAAGCAATTTCTGTGTATCGTCGTCAATAAGAAGGTCCAAGGGATACATTAAACCTGGAGTGAAGCATCGGAATCTATAACTACAGTCACAGGGACGGTTCAAAACATAGACAGTAAGATGAGTCAGTATTCTTTTACTTAAGTCGGCATTGTGCTTTTTGTATTTAATTCCGATGCAATTTCTGTGTTTCATCGTCACTATGAAGGTCAGAGGGATACGGTAATCCTTAAGTTAAGCATCGGAATCTATAACTAGTGGCACAGGAATGGTTCAAAACATAGTCAGTAAGAAGAGTCAGTCTTCTTGTACTTAAGTCGGCATTGTGCCTTTTGTATTTAATTCCGATGCGTTTTCTGTGTTTCATCGTCAATAAGAAGGCCCAAGGGATACAGTAGACCTGAATTGAAGCATCCGAATCTATAACTAGTGTCACAGGAATGGCAAAAAGCATACACAGTAAGAAGAGTCAGTCTTCTTGTACTTAAGTCGGCGTTGTGCCTTTTGTATTTATTTCCGATGCAATTTCTGTGTTTCATCGTCAGTAAGAAGGTCAGGGGATACAGTAAACCTGAAGTGAGGCATCAGAATCTATAACTAGAGTCACAGGAATGGTTCAAAACATAGACAGTAAGAAGAGTCAGACTTCTTGTACTTGAGTCGGCATTGTGCCTCTTGTATTTAATTCCGATGCTATATCTGTGTTTCATCGTCAATAAGAAGGTTAAGGGATACAGTAAACCTGAGGTGAAGCATCGAAATGTATAGCTAGTGTCAAAAGAATGGTTCAAAACATAGTCAGTCAGAAGAGTCAGTCTTCTTGTACTTATGTCGGTATTGTGCTTTTTGTATTTAATTCCGATTCAATTTCTGTGTTTCATCGTCAATAAGAAGGTCCAAGGGATACAGTTAACCTGAAGCGAAGCATCGGAATCTATAACTAGTGTCACAGGAATGGTTCAAACATAGACAGGAGCAAGAGTCACTCTTCTTGTTCTTAAGTCTGCATTGTTCCTATTGTATTTAATTCCGTTGCAATTTCTGTGTTTCATCGTCATTAAGAAGGTCCAAGGGACACAGTAAACCTGGAGTGAACCATCGGAATCTATAACTAGTGTCACAGGAATGGTTCAAACATAGACAGGAGCAAGAGTCACTCTTCTTGTTCTTAAGTCTGCATTGTGCCTATTGTATTTAATTCCGTTGCAATTTCTGTGTTTCATCGTCATTACGAAGGTCCAAGGGACACAGTAAACCTGCAGTGAACCGTCGGAATCTATAACTAGTGTCACGGGAACTTTTCAAAACATAGACAGTAGGAAGAGTCAGTCTTCTTGTACTTAATTCGGCATTGTGCCTTTTGTATTTAATTCCATGCAATTTCTATGATTCTTCGTCAATAAGGAGGTCAGAGGGATACAGTAAACTTGAAGTGAAGCATCGTAATCTATTAGTGTCTCAGGAATGGTTCAAAACATAGTCAGTTATAAGAGTCAGTCTTCTTGTACCTAAGTCGGCATTGTGCCTTTTATATTTAATTCCGATGCAATTTCTGTGTTTCATCGTCAATTAGAAGGTCCAAGGGATACAATAAACATGGAGTGAAGCATCGGAATACATAACTACAGTTACAGGGACTGTTTAAAACAGAGACAGTAAGATGAGACAGTATTCTTGTACTTAAGTCGGCATTGTGTTTTTGTATTTAATTCCGATGCTATTTCTGTGTTTCATCGTCACTAAGAAGATCAGAGGGATACAGTAATCCTGAAGTTAAGCATCGGAATCTATAACTAGTGTCACAGGAATCGTTCAAAGCATAGTCAGTAAGAAGAGTCCGTCTTCTTGTAGTTAAGTCGTCATTGTGCCTTTTGTATATAATTCCGATGCAATTTCTGTGTTTCATCGTCAATAAGAAGGTCCAAGGGATACAGTAAACCTGAAATGAACCATCGGAATCTATAACTAGTGTCACAGGAATGGTTCAAAACATAGACAGTAGGAAAAGTCAGTCTACATGTACTTAAGAAGGCATTGTGCCTTTTGTATTTAATTCCGATGCAATTTCTGTGTTTCAACGTCAATATGAAAGTCAGAGGGATACAGTAAACCTGATGTGAAGCATCGGAATCTATAACCAGTGTCACAGGAATGGTTCAAAACATAGTCAGTAAGATGAGTCAGTGTTCTTGCACTGAAGTCGGATTTGTGCCTTTGTATTTAATTCCGATGCAATTTCTGTGTTTCATCGTCAATAAGAAGGTCCAAGGGATACAGTAGACCTGAATTAAAGCATCGGAATCTATAACTAGTGTCACAGGAATGGTTCAAAGCAAAGACAGTAGGAAGAGTCAGTCTTCTTGTACACTAGTCGGCATTGTGAATTTTGTAATTAATTCTGATGCAATTTATGTGTTGCATCGTCAATAAGAAGGTCCAAGGGATACAGTAATACTGAAGTTAAGCATCGGAATCTATGACTAGTGTCACAGGAATGGTTCAAAACATAGTCAGTAAGAAGAGTCAGTCTTCTTGTACTTTAGTCGGTATTGTGACTTTTGTATTTAATTCCGATGCATTTTCTGTGTTTCATCGTCAATAAGAAGGTCCATGGGATACAGAAAACCTAAAGTGAAGAATCGGAATCTGTAACTAGTCTACAGGAATGGTTCAAAACATAGACAGTAGCAAGAGTCAGTCTTCTTGTACTTAAGTCTACATTGTGCCTATTGTATTTAATTCCGATGGAATTTCTGTATTTCATCGTCAATAAGAAGGTCCAAGAGACACAGTAAACCTGGAGTGAAGCATCGGTATCCATAACTAGTGTCACAGGAATGGTTCGAAATATAGAGAGTAGGAAGAGTCAGTCTTCTTGTACTTTAAGTCGGCATTGTGCCTATTGTATTTAATTCCGATGCAATTTCTGTGTTTCATCGTCAATAAGAAGGTCAGAGGGATACAGTAATCCTGGAGTGAAGCATCGGAGTCTATAACTAGTGTCACAGGAATGGTTCAAAACATAGACAGTAAGAAGAGTCAGTCTTCTTGTACTTAATTTGGCATTGTGCCTTTTGTTTTTAATTCCGATGCAATTTCTGTGTGTCATCGTCAATAAGAAGATCCAAGGGATACAGTGAACATGGAGTGAAGCATCGGAATCTATAACTAGTGTAACAGGGACGGTTCAAAACATAGATAGTAAGATGAGTCAGTATTCTTGTACTTAAGTCGGCATTGTGCCTTTTCTATTCAATTCCGATGCAATATCTGTGTTTCATCGTCAATAAGAAGGTCCAAGGGATACAGTAAACCTGAAGTGAAGCATCGGAATCTATAACTAGTTTCACAGGAATGGTTCAAAACATAGTCAGTAAGAAGAGTCAGTCTTCTCGTACTTAAGTCATCATTGTGCATTATCTATTTAATTCTGTTGCAATTTCTGTGTTTCATCGTCAACAAGAAGGTCCAAGGGATACAGTAAACCTGGAGTGAAGCATCGGAATCTATAACTAGTGTCACAGGAATGGTTCAAAACATAAACAGTAAGAAGAGTCAGACTTCTTTTACTTAAGTCGGCATTGTGCCTTTTGTATTTAATTCCGATGCAATTTCTGTGTTTCATCGTCAATACAAAAGGTTCAAGGGATATAGTAAACTTGGAGTGAAGCATCGGAGTCTATAACTAGTGTCACAGGAATGGTTCAAAACATAGACAGTAAAAAGAGTCAATCTTCTTGTACTTAAGTCGGCATTGTGCTTTTTGTATTTAATTCCGATGCAATTTCTGTGTTTCATCGTCAATAAGAAGGACCAAGGGATACAGTGAACCTGAAATGAACCATCGGAATCTATAACATGTGTCACAGGAATGGTTCAAAGCATAGACAGTAGAAAATATCAGTCTGCATGTACTTAAGTCGGCATTGTGCCTTTTGTATTTAACTCCGATGCAATTTCTGTGTTTCATCGTCAATAAGAAGGTCAGAGGGATACAGTAATCGTGAAATTAAGCATCGGAATCTTTGACTAGTGTCACAGGTATGGTTCAAAACATAGTCAGTAAGAAGAGTCAGTCTTCTTGTACTTAAGTCGGCATTGTGCTTTTGTATTTAATTACGATGCAATTTCTGTGTTTCATCGTCAATAAGAAGGTCCAAAGGATACAGTAAACCTGAAGTGAAGCATCGGTATCTATGACTAGTGTCACAGGAATGGTTCAAATCATAGACAGTAGGAAGAGTCAGTCTTCTTGTACTTAAGTCGGCATTGTGCCTATTGTATTTAATTCCGATGCAATTTCTGTGTTTCATCGTCAATAAGAAGGTCCAAGGGATACAGTAAACCTGGAGTGAAGCATCGGAATCTATAACTAGTGTCACAGGGATGGTTCAAATCATAGACTGTAAGAAGAGTCAGTCTTCTTGTACTTAAGTCGGCATTGTGCCTTTTGTATTTAATTCCGACGCAATTTCTGTGTTTCGTCGTCAATAAGAAGGTTAGAGGGATACAGTAATCCTGAAGTGAAGCATCGGAATCTATGACTAGTGTCACAGGAATGGTTCGAAACATAATCAGTAAGAAGAGTCAGTCTCCTTGTACTTATGTTGGTATTGTTCCTTTTGTATTTAATTCCGATGCATTTTCTGTGTTTCATCGTCAATAAGAAGGTCCTAGGGATACAGTAAACCTGAAGTGAAGCATCGGAAAATATAACTAGTGTCACAGGAATGGTTCAAAACATAGTCAGTAAGACGAGGGAGTCTTCTTGTACTTAAGTCATCATTGTGTCTTTTCGATTTAATTCTGATGCAATTTCTGTGTTTCATCGTCAATAAGAAGGTCAGAGGGATACAGTAAACCTGAAGTGAAGCATCGGAATCTATAACTAGTGTCACAGGAATGGTTCAAAACATAAGCAGTAAGAAGAGTCAGTCTTCTTGTACTTAGTTCGGCATTGTGCGTTTTGTATTCAATTCCGAAGCAATTTCTCTGTTTCATCGTCAATAAGAAGGTCAGAGGGATACAGTAATCCTGAAATTAAGCATCAGAATCTATGACTAGTGTCACAGGTATGGTTCAAAACATAGTCAGTAAGAAGAGTCAGACTTCTTTTACTTAAGTCGGCATTGTGCCTTTTGTATTAAATTCCGATGCAATTTCTGTGTTTCATCGTCAATGAGAAGGTCGTAGGGATATAGTAAACCTGGAGTGAAGCATCGGAGTCTATAACTAGTGTCACAGGAGTGTTTCAAAACATAGACTGTAAGAGGAGTCAGTCTTCTTGTACTTAGGTCGGCATTGTGCTTTTGTATTTAATTACGATGCAATTTCTGTGTTTCATCGTCAATAAGAAGGTCCAAAGGATACAGTAACCCTGAAGTGAAGCATCGGTATCTGTGACTAGTGTCACAGGAATGGTTCAAATCATAGACAGTAGGAAGAGTCAGTCTTCTTGTACTTAAGTCGGCATTGTGCCTATTGTATTTAATTCCGATGCAATTTCTGTGTTTCATCGTCAATAAGAAGGTCCAAGGGAGACAGTAAACCTGGAGTGAAGCATCGGAATCTATAACTAGTGTCACAGGGATGGTTCAAATCATAGACTGTAAGAAGAGTCAGTCTTCTTGTACTTAAGTCGGCATTGTGCCTTTTGTATTTACTTCCGATGCAATTTCTGTGTTTCATCGTCAATAAGAATGTTAGAGGGATGCAGTAATCCTGAAGTGAAGCATCGGAATCTATGACTAGTGTCACAGGAATGGTTCGAAACATAGTCAGTAAGAAGAGTCAGTCTCCTTGTACTTAAGTTGGTATTGTTCCTTTTGTATTTAATTCCGATGCATTTTCTGTGTTTCATCGTCAATAAGAGGGTCCTAGGAATACAGTAAACCTGCAGTGAAGCATCGGAAAATATAACTAGTGTCACAGGAATGGTTCAAAACATAGACAGTAAGACGAGGCAGTCTTCTTGTACTTAAGTCATCATTGTGCCTTTTCGATTTAATTCTGATGCAATTTCTGTGTTTCATCGTCAATAAGAAGGTCAGAGGGATACAGTAAACCTGAAGTGAAGAAGCGGAATCTATAACTAGTGTCACAGGAATGGTTCAAACATAGTCAGTAAGAAGAGTCAGTCTTCTTGTACTTAAGTCGGCATTGTGCTTTTTGTATTTAATTCCGATGCAATTTCTGTGTTTCATCGTCAATAAGAAGGTCCAAGGGATACAGTAAACCTGGAGTGAAGCATCGGAATCTATAACTAGTGTCACAGGGGCGGTTCAAAACATAGACAGTAAGATGAGTCAGTATTCTTGTACTAAAGTCTGCATTGTGCCTTTTCTCTTTAATTCCGATGCAATTTCTGTTTCATCGTCAATATGAAGGTCCAAGGGATACAGTAAACCTGAAGTGAAGCATCGGAATCTATAACTAGTGTCACAGGGACGGTTCAACACATAGACACTAAGATGAGTCAGTATTCTTGTACTTTAGACGGCATTGTGCTTTTTGTATTTAATTCGGATGCAATTTCTGTGTTTCATCGTCACTAAGAAGATCAGTGGGATACAGTAATCCTGAAGTTAAGAATCGGAATCTATATCTAGTGTCACAGGAATGGTTCTAAAACATAGTCAGTAAGAAGAGTCAGTCTTCTTGTAGTTAAGTCGGCATTGTGCCTTTTGTATTTAATTCCGATGCAATTTCTGTGTTTCATCGTCAATAAGAAGGTCCAAGCATACAGTAAACCTGAAATGAACCATCGGAATCTATAACTAGTGTCACAGAAATGGTTCAAAACATAGCGACTTTGAAGTTACAGTCTTCTTGTACTAAAGTCGGCATTGTGCCTTTTGTATTTAATTCCGATGCAATTTCTTTGTTTCATCGTCAATAAGAAGGTCCAAGGGATACAGTAAACCTGGAGTGAAGCATCGGAGTCTGTAACTAGTGTCACAGGAATGGTTCAAAACATAGACAGTAGGAAAAGTCTGTCTACATGTACTTAAGTCGGCATTGTGCCTATTGAATTTGATTCCGATGCAATTTCTGTGTTTCACCGTCAATAAGAAGGTCAGAGGGATACAGTAAACCTGAAGTGAAGCATCGGAATCTATAACAAGTGTCACTGGAATGGTTCAAAACATAGACAGTAAGAAGAGTCAGTCTTCTTGTACTTAAGTCTACATTGTGCCTTTTGTATTTATTCCGATGCAATTTCTGTGTTTCATCGACAATAAGAAGGTCGAAGGGATACAGTAAACCTGGAGTGAAGCATCGGAATCTTTAACTAGTGTCACAGGGATGGTTCAAAACATAGACAGTAAGAAGAGTCAGTCTTCTTGTACTTAAGTCGGCATTGTGCCTTTTGTATTTAATTCCGATGCAATTTCTGTGTTTCATCTTCAATAAGAAGGTCAGAGGGATACAGTAAACCTTAAGTGAAGCATCGGAATTCATAACTAGAGTCACAGGAATGGTTCAAAACATAGACAGTAAGCAGAGTCAGTCTTCTAGTACTTAAGTCGGCATTGTGCCTTTTGAATTTAATTGCGATGCAATATCTGTGTTCCATCGGCAATAAGAAGGTCCAAGGGATACAGTAAACCTGGAGTGAAACACCGGAATCTACAACTAGTGTCACAGGAATGGTTCAAAGCATAGACTGTCAGAAGAGTCAGTCTTCTTGTACTTTAGTCGGAATTGTGCCTTCTGTATTCAATTCCGATGCAATTTCTGTGTTTCATCGTCATTAAGAAGGTCCGAGGCATACAGTAAACCTGGAGTGAAGCACCGGAATCTATAACTAATGTCACAGGAATGGTTCAAAACATAGACTGTCAGAAGAGTCTGTCTTCTTGTACTTTAGTCGGCATTGTGCCTTTTGTATTTAATTCCGATACAATTTCTGTGCTTCATCGTCAATAAGAAGGTCAGAGGGATACAGTAAACCTGAAGTGTAGCATCGGAATCTATGACTAGTGTCACAGGAATGGTTCAAAACATAGACAGTATGAAGAGTCAGTCTTCTTGTACATAAGTCATCATTGTGTCTTTTCTATTTAATTCTGATGCAATTTCTGTGTTTCATCATCAATAAGAAGGTCCAAGGGATACAGTAAACCTGGAGTGAAGAATCGGAATCTATAACTATTGTCACAGGAATGGTTCAAAAGCACGGACAGTAAGAAGAGTCAGACTTCTTTTCCTTAAGTCGGCATTGTGCCTTTTGTATTTGATTCCGATGCAATTTCTGTGTCTCATCGTCAATAAGAAGGTCCAAGGGATACAGTAAACCTGGAGTGAAGCATCGAAATCTATAACTAGTATCACAGAAATTGTTCAAAACATAGACAGTAAGCAGAGTCAGTCTTCTCGTACTTAAGTCGGCATTGTGATTTTTATTTAATTCGAGTGCAATTTCTGTGTTTCATCGTCAATAAGAAGGTCCAAGGGATACAGTAAACCTAGAGTGAAGCATCGGAATCTATATCTAGTGTCACAGGAATGGTTCAAAATATAGACAGTAAGAAGAGTCAGCCTTTTTGTACTTAAGTCGGCATTGTGCCTTTTGTATTTAATTCCGATGCAATTTCTGTGTTTCATCGTCAATGAGAAGGTCGTAGGGATATAGTAAACCTGGAGTGAAGCATCGGAGTCTATAACTAGTGTCAAGGGGACGGTTGAAAACATACACAGTAAGATGAGTCAGTATTCTTGTACTTTAGTCGGCATTGTGCTTTTTGTAATTAATTCCGATGCAATTTCTGTGTTTCATCGTCACTAAGAAGGTCAGTGGGATACAGTAATCCTAAAGGTAAGCATCGGAATCTATAACTAGCGTCACAGGAATGGTTTCCAATCATAGTCAGTAAGAAGAGTCAGTCTTCTTGTAGTTAAGTCGGCATTGTGCCTTTTCTATTTAATTCCGATGCAATTTCTGTGTTTCATCGTCACTAAGAAGGTCAGAGGGGTACAGTAAACCTGAAGTGAAGCATCGGAATCTATAACTAGTGTCACACGAATGGTTCAAAACATAGACAGTTGGAAGAGTCAGTCTTCTTGTACTTAAGTCGGCATTGAGCCTTTTGTATTTAATTCCGATACAATTTCTGTGTTTCATTGTCAATAAGAAGTTCCAAGGGATACAGTAAAACTGAAATGAACCATCGGAATCTGTAACTAGTGTCACAGGAATAGCTCAAAGCATAGACAGTGGGAAAAGTCAGTCCACATGTACTTAAGTCGGCATTGTGCCTTTCATATTTAATTCCGATGCAATTTCTGTGTTTCATCGTCAACAAGAGGGTCAGATGGAAACAGTAAACCTGAAGTGAAGCATCGGAATCCATAACTAGTGTCACAGGAATGATTCAAAACATAGTCAATAAGAAGAGTCAGTCTTCTTGTACTTATGTCGGCATTGTGCCTATTGTATTTCATTACGATGTAATTAGTGTGTTTCATCGTTAATAAGAAGGTCCAAGGGATACAGTAAACCTGAAGTGAAGCATCGGAATCTATAACTAGAGTCACAGGAATGGTTCAAAACATAGACAGTAGGAAGAGTCAGTCTTCATGTACTTAAGTCGGTATTGTGCCTTTTCCATTTAATTCCGATGCAATTTCTGTGTTTCATCGTCAATACGAAGGTCAAAGGGAAACAGTAAACCTGAAGTGAAGCATCGGAATCTATAACTAGTGTCACAGGAATGGATCAAACATAGTCAGTAAGAAGAGTCCGTCTTCTTGTACTTAAGTCGGCATTGTGCTATTGTATTTAATTCCGATGCAATTTCTGTAGTTCATCGTCAATAAGAAGGTCCAAGGTATACTGTAAACCTGGAGAGAAGCATCGGAATCTATAACTAGTGTCACAGGAATGGTTCAAAACATAGACAGTAAGGTGAGTCAGTCTTCTTGTACTTAAGTCGGCATTGTGACTTTTGTATTTAATTTCGATGCAATTTCTGTGTTTCATCGTCAATAAGAAGGTCCAAGGGATACAGTTAACCTGAAGTGAAGCATCGAAATCTATAACTAGTATCACAGAAATTGTTCAAAACATAGACAGTAAGCAGAGTCAGTCTTCTCGTACTTAAGTCGGCATTGTGATTTTTATTTAATTCGAGTGCAATTTCTGTGTTTCATCGTCAATAAGAAGGTCCAAGGGATACAGTAAACCTAGAGTGAAGCATCGGAATCTATATCTAGTGTCACAGGAATGGTTCAAAATATAGACAGTAAGAAGAGTCAGCCTTTTTGTAGTTAATTCGGCATTGTGCCTTTTGTATTTAATTCCGATGCAATTTCTGTGTTTCATTGACAATAAGAACGTCAGAGCGATACAGAAAATCTGAAGTGAAGCATCGGAATCTATAACTAGTGTCACAGGAATGGTTCAAAACATAGACAGTAAGAAGAGTCAGTCTTCTTGTACTTAAGTCGGCATTGTGCCTTTTGTATTTAATTCCGATGTAATTTCTGTGTTTTATAGTCAATAAGAAGGTCAGAGGGATACAGTAAACATGAAGTGAAGCATCGGAATCTATAACTAGTGTCACAGGAATGGTTCAAATCATAGTCAGTAAGAAGAGTCAGTCTTCTTGTACTTAAGTCGGCATTGTGCCTTTTGTATTTAATTCCGATGCAATTTCTGTGTTTTATCGTCACTAAGAAGGTCAGTGGGATATAGTAGTCATGAAGTTAAGCATCGGAATCTATAACTAGTGTCACAGGAATTGTTCAAAACATAGTCAGTAAGAAGAGTCAGTCTTCTTGTAGTTAAGTCGGTATTGTGCCTTTTCTATTTACTTCCGATGCCATTTCTGTGTTTCATCGTCAATAAGAAGGTCCAAGGGATACAGTAAACCTGAAGTGAAGCATCGGAATTTATAACTAGTGTCACAGGAATGGTTCAAAACATAGTCAGTAAGAAGAGTCAGTCTTCTTGTACGTAAGTCGGCATTGTGAATTTTGTATTTAATTCCGATACAATTTCTGTGTTTCATCGCCAATAAGAAGGTCAGAGGGATACAGTAATCCTGAAGTGAATAATCGGAATCTATGACTAGTGTCACAGGAATGGTTCAAAACATAGACAGTAGGAAGAGTAAGTCTACTTGTACTTAAGTCGGCATTGTGCTTTTGGTATTTAATTCCAATGCAGTTTCTGTGTTTCATCGTCAATAGGAAGGTCCAAAGGGATACAGTAAACCAGGAGTTAAGCATCGGAATCTGTAACTAGTGTCACAGGGACGGTTCAAAGCATAGGCAGTAAGAAGAGTCAGTCTTCTCGTACTTAAGTCGGCATTGTGCCTTTTGTATTTAATTCCGATGCAATTTCTGTGTTTCATCGTCAATAAGAAGGTCAGAGGGATACAGTACACCTGATATGAAGCATCGTAATCTATAACTAGTGTCACAGGAATGGTTAAAACATAGTCAGTAAGAAGAGTCAGTCTTCTTGTACTTAAGTCGGGATTGTGCCTTTTGTATTTAATTCCGATGCAATTTCTGTGTTTCATCGTCAATAAGAAGGTCCAAGGTATACAGTAAACCTGGAGTGAAACATCGGAATCTATAACTAGTGTCACAGGAATGGTTCAAAACATAGACAGTAAGATGAGTCAGTCTTCTTGTTCTTAAGTCGGCATTGTGCCTTTTGTATTTAATTCCGATGCAATTTCTGTGTTTCATCGTCAATAAGAAGGTCCAAGGGATACAGTAAACCTAGAGTGAAGCACCGGAATCAATATCTAGTGTAACAGGAATGGTTCGAACCATAGACAGTAAGAAGAGTCACTCTTCTCGTACTTAAGTCGGCATTGTGCCTTTTGTAATTAATTCCGATGTAATTTCTGTGTTTTATCGTCAATACGAAGGTCAGAGGGATACAGTAAACATGAAGTGAAGCATCGGAATCTATAACTAGTGTCACAGGAATGGTTCAAAACATAGTCAGTAAGAAGAGTCAGTCTTCTTGTACTTAAGTCGGCATTGTGCCTTTTGTATTTAATTCCGATGCAATTTCTGTGTTTCACCGTCAATATGAAGGTCTAAGGGATACAGTAAACCTGGAGTGAAGCATCGGATTCTATAACTAGTGCCACAGGAATGGTTTAAAGCATAGACAGTAAAATGAGTCAGTCTTCTTGTACTTAAGTCATCATTGTGCATTTTCGATTTATTTCTGATGATTTTTCTGTGTTTCATCGTCAATAAGAAGGTCCGAGAGATACTGTAAACCTGGAAACATTTAACAACGATGGGGCCCCTCCACGCCCGCACCAACGTGGTGACCAACACAAAAGTTGTACTGTCACCTCCGTATGCATGTTAGTTTTGAATCAAGGCGTCACAGGATGCAGGCTGTGATGTTATCCATGCGTCTGGGTAAGACTACTCATTAACATGGTCCATCAGGAGATAGAAGTGGTCGAAAGCGATCGAAGGGTAGCGGTTGTAAGAGCAGAGGAAAAAAAGTGCCAAGGCCAGCGCCAAGGGAAAAAAACCTCTGCGACAGTAGGACGGGTAGTAAGGGCAGTAGCGGCTTGCTATCTGCGACAGTGCATGCAAGGTGTGGTTGTGTTAGTTCGAGGTATCGTGCATCGTCACCTTTGTCGTTGTTGGAGCTTGTTGCGGCGCTTGCTGCAGTTGCTGCGTCCCTGCAACAGTTCAAGGTCGTTGTGGATTAGTGGGCGATCGGTCATAGATCGGCTCACGGACTGTGTAGGGGGGTGTGTGTGGCTGGTTTGCGTGCTGTGTACAGTACGGTTTCCTTGCGGTTGCCTGTTTTTCGGCTAGTCGCACAGCTGGGTTTCCAGTAATAACTGTGTTGCAGGGGCCCGCCAGTACTGTCGTGTTAGCGTTCTATAGACCATAGATGTTCAGTTCCTAGCCAGTAGTGTCTTTGGTCTGTTATGCTTCCATCTATGGTTGTGGTCGTAGTTACCCAGAGAAAGGATAAACGGGTTGCGCGAGTGTCTCGTGTTATTGTACAGTCGTGTGGAGAGTTTTTGGAATACCTGCAAGATAGTATCTAGCCGGTATTCCCGGTGAAGATCCGCGATGCGTGTGTAGCGCGGAGCGTTGCTTATGATTTTGAGTACTTTGTTCTGTATGAGCTGCAGACGGCGCAGGCGAGTTGGCGCAGCGTATCCCCAGACAGGGGCTGCGTACGTCATCAGGGGTCTAATAAGTGTCATGTACATGGACCTAGACACCCTCCTGTTTAGTGTGCTACGCCTGTTAAGCATAGGGTAGAGTTGTTTGAGCCTCGCGTTAGCTTTGTTGGTCACGTGTTGAATGTGGTCCCCCCAGAGTAGTTTCCTGTCCAGCCAGACACCGAGGTATTTGACCTTCTCGCGGAAACGTATTGGGCGTGTGTGTAGTGTTATTGGGTTGCAGTGCTGATGTTTGCGCAGTTGCTTCGGTCTTCTAGTGAACAGAACGGCCTCGCACTTGTCGACGTTTACTCTAACACGCCATTTCACCAGCCAAGGCTCCGCCGTTCTGAGTGCGGTCTGTAGTCGTGAGTTAATGTTAGACGGCTTCCAATCTTGCGCAAGGATGGCAGTGTCATCCGCGTAGATTGCTACCGTCGTGTTATGTGTAGCTGGGAGGTCGTTGATGTAGAGGTTAAACAGTAAGGGCCCTAGGATACTTCCTTGGGGTACTCCTGCCTGTATACCATGTCGTGTCGATTGTTTGCCCTGCACGTCAGTGTTGAAACTCCAGTCCGTGAGATATGAGTGTATGAGACGTACGAGCCCGTCGGGGAACCCTGCGTCACTGAGTTTGCGTATTAGGCCGTTGTGCCATAGACGATCGAAAGCCTTTTCGATGTCCAGGAACACCGCCCCAGTTGCCTTGCTTGTGTTGTATCCGTGTGTTATGTATTCAACGACGCGGAGGAGTTGTTGTGTTGTTGAGTGGTGATTCCTGAAACCGAATTGCTCCGGTCTCAGGGTGTCGTTTGTGATGCAGTGCCTGGTGAGTCGTTTTAATATTACCTTCTCAACGATCTTGCTGAGCGCGCTCAGCAGACTGATGGGTCGGTAATTTTGTGGGAGGGAGTGGTCTTTCCCCGGCTTCCTGAACATCAGGACCTTGGCCGTCTTCCAAAAGGCGGGGAAGTGTTGGTGTTTGAGTATGGCATTCGTAATGTGTGCTAGGTAGTCTACAGCTTTGTCCGTGAACTCCTGGAGGACACGGTTTTGAATGCCATCGTGACCAGGGGCCTTCCTAGCTGTGGTGTGCATGATGGCCCATTTGATTTCTGCTGTACTAGCTTGTCGGATGTTGTTGCGCGCTGGTTGGGCCAAGATGCGTGTGACCTCCTGGTCCGTATCAAGTGTGAATGCTGGGTCTGAGGGATCCAGGTTCGGTGTGAATGACGCTGCGAGTGTGAGGGCCATCAGTTCCGCTTTTTCTTCCGCCGAATATGCTGGTCCGTCTGGCCCTTGTAACGTGGGGGTGTACAGTTTCTCCCTGGTGAAGTGTCGGGCTAGCTGCCACACGCCAGGCCGCGTGGTGTCTAGCCCTTCGAGTTTCTGGTCCCACTGTTGTGTCTTGAATGTTTGTATTTTTTCCCGGATTATACCCTGGAGCCTGTTAATGTGCCGTTTGAAGTGCTGGCGCCTGGTACGCTGCCAGTGTCTCCTGAGGCGGTTCCTCATTGAGATTAGGCCCAGGATTTCCTGGGGCAGGGCAGCACTGTGTTGTTGTGGCGTGCGGATTGGTATGGTGTTGGCTATTGCGTCCTGGACGGCGCCGGTGAGGGTTTCGACTGCCTCGTCAATTTGGGCTGTCTCGTTAATCGCGTGGGTTGGTGGGATGCGACTGTCAAGCGCTTCCTTGAACTGGGTCCAATTCGCGCGCCTGTAGTCTAACATCCTGCGTTGTTCCATGTTCTGCAGTGTTTCTTCAATGTATAGTATAACGGGTTGGTGATTTGAGGGCAGATCGTTTTCAACGACAACGTTGAGTGTCGTTGTTATGCCCTTGATGAGGGCCATGTCTAGCACGTCTGGCCTGTGTCCCCTCCGGTAGGGAATGTGCGTCGGTTCGGTCGGCGCTAGTGTGATGTAGTTTCGTCCTAGTGCATGTTCGTACAGTTTCTTGCCGTTGGAGTTTCGTATTCGTGAGTTCCAGTCCGGGTGTTTTGCGTTAAGATCTCCAGCGGCTATTACGCGCGGTGATGTGTTGAGTATTGTGCTGATGTCGCGTGTTTTGATGTTTTTAGGGCTGTTGTATACTGACACCAGTGTAGTGTAGGCTCCGTTGAACACGACCCTGACGGCGGTTGCCTCTAGTTTTTCGAGTTCGGGGAGCACTATGTTTGTGTGTTCTATGTCTTTGTGTATGATGATGGCTGTTCCGCCGTGACCGGAGCCGTCCGGTCGGTCGGTACGATAGACGCAGTAGCCGGTGAAGTTTAGTTGGTTGCGTGGTTTGAGCTTAGTTTCGCTCAGCAGTGCGATAAGGATACCCTTACGCTCCATGAACGCGGCGAGTTCCGCCCTTTTGTTATTGATCCCGTCTGCATTCCAGAACAGGATCTGTGTCAGTGTCTGGTTGTTTGCGATGGGGGCGGGGTGTGGTGTGTTATCCATGTATGTGTGTAAACAGTGTGGTGAATGCTGTTTGTATGGCAGCCCAGTACTGCCCGGGTTGGGCAGTCGTGAGCTGTGTAAGGAGTGTGGCGACGGCCGTCCAGATCTTGTGAAGGATCTGGGTGGTCGTGTGACGGGGGAATAGTGTTTCCAATAAACCCCCGGATGTTGTGTTGGCGTTGTGTGTGTCGGCCTGTGGCTCAGTTGTGGTGTTAGCGGCCGCTAGTGCGGGTGTTGGCGTTATGGATGGGCTGGCGCTTGTGGTGTTGTTGCGTGGAACATTTTGTGGTGCCTGTGTATTAGATGTGTTGGGGGGAGTAGTAGTGTGTGTGCTGGTGTTGCTGGCTTGCTGACTGTGTGTCTGTGTGTCATTGTTTTGTTGTCGCTGGGTATTCTGCTGTGGTGCGCGCGTGTTCCCGCTCCTGTTTCCACGTGTTCGCCTACGCCTTCTCTGGGTTTTCGGTTCTGGGGCTCCCTGTGTTAGTGTGTTTTCATGTGTGACATGTGTAGTTTCGCAGGCAGTGGCTACAGGGGGTGGGGTCGTGTTGTTTCTGGGGGCTGGAGTTGGTACCGGTGTGGGTGCAGTGTCGTGTGTTGGCTGAGACAATTGTGTTGCTGTCGCAGTGGTTGTGATAGGTGTGTGTGCTGGGCGCAGAGGTTCCGCGGCCTGCACTGCTCCTCCAGGGCGTGTAGCCATGGCGAACGACACTCCGTTCCTGACAGGGTTTGGTGCGGGCCTTGGTCGTGTTATGACGTTGGGTGGCTTCGACTGTTGGTTTTTGCGCCTCTGCGCCTCTCTGTATACGTTGCAGCCCCTGTAGTTGGCCGCATGGGCTTGGCCACAGTTGGCGCAACGGCGTATGTTTTCATGAATTAGTGTACATGCGTTGGAAGCGTGATTACCAGCGCATCCGCGGCAACGGGGTGCCAGGCCGCAGCGGAGGCCCGAATGACCGAACCGCTGGCAGTTGTTACATTGTTGGGGGACTTGTGGCGGTTCGTAGATTTCTACCCTTACGTCCATCCGCAGAAGGCTTTTTATCTGGAGAAGGCCGCGGGAGGCGGCCGTATCGGCCATCTCAACCAGGTAGTGTGGTAGACGGTGGTGGGAGCGGAAGCCTGTCATCCTGGAAGCACTTTTGCATTCGAATCCAAGGAAGTTAAGCGCCGCTTGTACTGTGTTGTTTGGGGTGTTGGGGTCCACCCCCTTTACCACGTACTGCTGTGTCCGTTCTTCGGCGGTCCTGTACGTATAGTGCTCGATTTCCTATTCTTTGAGGAAGATAAGGAGATCTTTGTATTCACTGTTAGTTGATACGTACAGTGAGGCCCTATCCCCAGAGTACTTCGTGTGTAGCGTGCAAGGTGAGTGCCTTTCCGCGAATGTTGTGTTGAGGACGCTGAGGTCCCCGTAGTTCTGGATTACGACTGGGGGAAAACCAGTCTTCTGTTGTGTGGGCGTAGCTGCGGTTGGTGCTTGTGTGGTGTTGCTGACCGCAGGTCGGGTCGTGTTTGTTGTTGTAGCATTGGTGTTCCTAACATGAAGCGCGGGTTTTGGCGTAGGTAGCAGCGCCTTTCGGCTACCTTGCGAGTGTGTTTGCTCGCTTGTTTGCGTGGTGTTTCTTTGTTTGCGTCGTGGGCCCTCCACCTGCCAGGGCCCAGTGTAGTGTTGTTCTGTGTCCGCATCTGCGGCTGCCGGTTCCGCCGTTGGAGTCGGTTGCCGCAGTGGGACAGTGGTGCATGAGTCACCAGATGCAGGTGAATGTAATGTTATATGGAGTGTACTTGTCCGCGTGGGGGACTCACTTGTGCCGCAGAGGTCGGTTATTAATCGACGCTGGCTCAGCAGTTCCTGCGCTTGCGCAGCGATCTGCCGGTCCTTGTCGGCCAACACCTCCTCAACAGCGGCAAGCGGGACGCTGACGTCGACGGGAACAGCCGACTCTCGCGCCTCTTTAGCTGCAGCCTTGCTGCGGGTTAGGGCGGGGGAAACACCGGCAAATCTGCCATCGTGTGTTTGCAGGAGCTTTATTTGGTGTGGGTGGGCACGACAATTATGCTTTTTCTGAGAAGAAAAGGCTAATAGTAGGTCCTACGAAGAGGGGGAATACCCTACGGCCTACCGTGCGCCGTTGGTGCAGTGGCGCGGCACCTAAAGGAGGTGCGGAGGAAGAGAAGTGGCCTACAGTACACGGGGTGGTCCGACGTGAACGGGCCCCTGGCACTGATCAACCCTAACAAAGAACGAGAGAGTCTCGCTAGGTTTGTAACCGAAGTTACGGGTTACTGTGAGTCAGTGACTGGGGTGAAGCATCGGAATTTATAACTAGTGTCACAGGAATGGTTCAAAACTTAGACAGTGAGAAGAGTCAGACTTCTTTTACTTAAGTCGGCATTGTGCCTTTTGTATTTAATTCCGATGCAATTTCTGTGTTTCATCGTCAATAAGAAGGTCCAAGGGATACAGTAAACCTTGAGTGAAGCATCAGAGACTATAACTAGTGTCACAGGAATGGTTCAAAGCATAGACAGTAAGAAGAGTCAGTCTTCTTGTACTTAATTCGGCATTGTGCCTTTTGTATTTAATTCCGATGCAATTTCTGTGTTTCATCGTCAATAAGAAGGTCAGAGGGATACAGTAAACCTGATATGAAGCATCGTAATCTATAACTAGTGTCACAGGAATGGTTCAAAACGTAGTCAGTAAGAAGAGTCATTCTTCTTGTACTTAAGTCGCTATTGTGCCTTTTGTATTTAATTCCGATGCAATTTCTGTTTTTCATCGTCAATAAGAAGGTCCAAGGTATACAGTAAACCTGGAGTGAAGCATCGGAATCTATAACTAGTGTCACAGGAATGGTTCAAAACATAGACAGTAAGATGAGTCAGTCTTCTTGTACTTAAGTCGGCATTGTGCCTTTTGTATTTAATTCCGATGCAATTTCTGTGTTTCATCGTCAATAAGAAGGTCAGAGGGATACAGTAAACCTGATATGAAGCATCGTAATCTATAACTAGTGTCACAGGAATGGTTCAAAACATAGTCAGTAAGAAGAGTCAGTCTTCTTGTACTTAAGTCGGTATTGTGCCTTTTGTATTTAATTCCGATGCAATTTCTGTGTTTCATCGTCAATAAGAAGGTCCAAGGTTTACAGAAAACCTGGAGTGAAGCATCGGAATCTATAACTAGTGTCACAGGAATGGTTCAAAACATAGACAGTAAGAAGAGTCAGTCTTCCTGTACTTAAGGCGGCATTGTGCCATTTGTATTTAATTCCGATGTAATTTCTGTAATTTATCGTCAATATGAAGGTCAGAGGGATACAGTAAACATGAAGTGAAGCATCGGAATCTATAACTAGTGTCACAGGAATGGTTCAAAACATAGTCAGTAAGAAGAGTCAGTCTCCTTGTACTTAAGTCATCATTGTGCATTTTCTATTTATTTCTGATGCTTTTTCTGTCTTTCGTCGTCAATAAGAAGGTCCAAGAGATACTGAAAACCTGGAGTGAAGCATCGGAATTTATAACTAGTGTCACAGGAATGGTTCAAAACACAGACAGTAAGAAGAGTCAGACTTCTTTTACTTAAGTCGGCATTGTGCCTTTTGTATTTAATTCCGATGCAATTTCTGTGTTTCATCGTCAATAAGAAGGTCCAAGGGATACAGTAAACCTTGAGTGAAGCATCAGAGACTATAACTAGTGTCACAGGAATGGTTCAAAACATAGACAGTAAGAAGAGTCAGTCTTCTTGTACTTAATTCGGTATTGTGCCTTTTGTATTTAATTCCGATGCAATTTCTGTCTTTCATCGTCAATAAGAAGGTCAGAGGGATACAGTAAACCTGATATGAAGCATCGTAATCTATAACTAGTGTCACAGGAATGGTTCAAAACATAGTCAGTAAGAAGAGTCAGTCTTCTTGTACTTAAGTCGGTATTGTGCCTTTTGTAGTTAATTCCGATGCAATTTCTGTGTTTCATCGGCAATAAGAAGGTCCTAGGTATACAGTAAACCTGGAGTGAAGCATCGGAATCTATAACTAGTGTCACAGGAATGGTTCAAATCATAGACAGTAAGATGAGTCAGTCTTCTTGTACTTAATTCGGTATTGTGCCTTTTGTATTTAATTCCGATGCAATTTCTGTCTCTCATCGTCAATAAGAAGGTCCAAGGGATACAGTAACCCTGAAGTGAAGCATCGAAATCTAAAACTAGTATCACAGGAATTGTTCAAAACATAGACAGTAAGCAGAGTCAGTCTTCTCGTACTTAAGTCGGCATTGTGATTTTTATTAAATTCGGATGCAATTTCTGTGTTTAATCGTCAATAAGAAGGTCAGAGGGATACAGTAAACCTGATATGAAGCATCGTAATCTATAACTAGTGTCACAGGAATGGTTCAAAACATAGTCAGTAAGAAGAGTCAGTCTTCTTGTAGTTAAGTCGGTATTGTGCCTTTTGTATTTAATTCCGATGCAATTTCTGTGTTTCATCGTCAATAAGAAGGTCCAAGGTATACAGTAAACCTGGAGTGAAGCATCGGAATCTATAACTAGTGTCACAGGAATGGTTCAATGCATAGTCAGTGAGAAGAGTCAGTCTTCTTGTACTTAAGTCATCATTGTGCATTTTCTATTTGTTTCTGATGCTTTTTCTGTGTTTCATCATCAATAAGACGGTCCAAGGGATACTGTAAACCTGGAGTGAAGGATCGGAATCTATAACTAGTGTCACAGGAATGGTTCAAAACATAGACAGTAAGATGAGTCAGTTTTCTTGTACTTAAGTCGGCATTGTGCCTTTTCTATTTAATTCCGAAGCAATTTCTGTGTTTCATCGTCAATAAAAAGGTCAGAGGGATACAGTAAACCTGATATGAAGCATCGTAATCTATAACTAGTGTCACAGGAATGGTTCAAAGCATAGTCAGTAAGAAGAGCCAGTCTTCTTGTACATAAGTCGGTATTGAGCCTTTTGTATTTAATTCCGATGCAATTTCTGTGTTTCATCGTCAATAAGAAGGTCCAAGGTATACAGTAAACCTGGAGTGAAGCATCGGAATCTATAACTAGTGTGACAGGAATGGTTCAAAACATAGACAGTAAGATGAGTCCGTCTTCTTGTACTTAAGTCGGCATTGTGCCTTTTGTATTTAATTCCGATGCAATTTCTGAGTTTCATCGTCAATAAGAAGGTCCAAGGTATACAGTAAACCTGGAGTGAAGAATCGGAATCTATAACTAGTGTCACAGGAATGGTTCAAAACATAGACAGTAAGATGAGTCAGTCTTCTTGTACTTATGTCGGCATTGTGCCTTTTGTATTTAATTCCAAAGCAATTTCTGTTATTCATCGTCAATAAGAAGGTCAGAGGGATACAGTAAACCTGATATGAAGCATGGTAATCTATAACTAGTGTCACAGGAATGGTTCAAACATAGTCAGTAAGAAGAGCCAGTCTTCTTTTACATAAGTCGGTATTGTGCCTTTTGTATTTAATTCCGATGCAATTTCTGTGTTTCATCGTCAATAAGAAGGTCCAAGGTATACAGTAAACCTGGAGTGAAGCATCGGAATCTATAACTAGTGTCACAGGAATGGTTCAAAACATAGACAGTAAGATGAGTCAGTCTTCTCGTACTTAAGTCGGCATTGTGATTTTTATTAAATTCGGATGCAATTTCTGTGTTTAATCGTCAATAAGAAGGTCAGAGGGATACAGTAAACCTGATATGAAGCATCGTAATCTATAACTAGTGTCACAGGAATGGTTCAAAACATAGTCAGTAAGAAGAGTCAGTCTTCTTGTAGTTAAGTCGGTATTGTGCCTTTTGTATTTAATTCCGATGCAATTTCTGTGTTTCATCGTCAATAAGAAGGTCCAAGGTATACAGTAAACCTGGAGTGAAGCATCGGAATCTATAACTAGTGTCACAGGAATGGTTCAATGCATAGTCAGTGAGAAGAGTCAGTCTTCTTGTACTTAAGTCATCATTGTGCATTTTCTATTTGTTTCTGATGCTTTTTCTGTGTTTCATCATCAATAAGACGGTCCAAGGGATACTGTAAACCTGGAGTGAAGGATCGGAATCTATAACTAGTGTCACAGGAATGGTTCAAAACATAGACAGTAAGATGAGTCAGTTTTCTTGTACTTAAGTCGGCATTGTGCCTTTTCTATTTAATTCCGAAGCAATTTCTGTGTTTCATCGTCAATAAAAAGGTCAGAGGGATACAGTAAACCTGATATGAAGCATCGTAATCTATAACTAGTGTCACAGGAATGGTTCAAAGCATAGTCAGTAAGAAGAGCCAGTCTTCTTGTACATAAGTCGGTATTGAGCCTTTTGTATTTAATTCCGATGCAATTTCTGTGTTTCATCGTCAATAAGAAGGTCCAAGGTATACAGTAAACCTGGAGTGAAGCATCGGAATCTATAACTAGTGTGACAGGAATGGTTCAAAACATAGACAGTAAGATGAGTCCGTCTTCTTGTACTTAAGTCGGCATTGTGCCTTTTGTATTTAATTCCGATGCAATTTCTGAGTTTCATCGTCAATAAGAAGGTCCAAGGTATACAGTAAACCTGGAGTGAAGAATCGGAATCTATAACTAGTGTCACAGGAATGGTTCAAAACATAGACAGTAAGATGAGTCAGTCTTCTTGTACTTATGTCGGCATTGTGCCTTTTGTATTTAATTCCAAAGCAATTTCTGTTATTCATCGTCAATAAGAAGGTCAGAGGGATACAGTAAACCTGATATGAAGCATGGTAATCTATAACTAGTGTCACAGGAATGGTTCAAACATAGTCAGTAAGAAGAGCCAGTCTTCTTTTACATAAGTCGGTATTGTGCCTTTTGTATTTAATTCCGATGCAATTTCTGTGTTTCATCGTCAATAAGAAGGTCCAAGGTATACAGTAAACCTGGAGTGAAGCATCGGAATCTATAACTAGTGTCACAGGAATGGTTCAAAACATAGACAGTAAGATGAGTCAGTCTTCTTGTACTTAAGTCGGCATTGTGCCTTTTGTATTTAATTCCGATGCAATTTCTGTGTTTTATCGTCAATAAGAAAGTCCAAGGGATACAGTGACCCTGAAGTGAAGCATCGAAATCTAAAACTAGTATCACAGGAATTGTTCAAAACATAGACAGTAAGCAGAGTCAGTCTTCTCGTACTTCTCAGTCGGCATTGTGATTTTTATTTAATTCGGATGCAATTTCTGTGTTTCATCGTCAAAATGGAGGTCAGAGGGATACAGTAAACATGAAGTGAAGCATCGGAATCTATAACTAGTGTCACAGGAATGGTTCAAAACATAGACAGTATTAAGAGTCAGTCTTCTTGTACTTAAGTCGGCATTGTGCTTTTTGTATTTAATTCCGATGCAATTTCTGTGTTTCATCGTCAATAAGAAAGTCCAAGGGATACAGTAAACCTGGAGTGAAGCATCGGAATCTATAACTAGTGTCACAGGGACGGTTCAAACCATAGACAGTAAGATGAGTCAGTATTCTTGTACTTAATTCGGCATTGTGCATTTTCTATTTATTTCCGATGCAATTTCTGTGTTTCATCGTCAATAAATAGGTCCAAGGGATACAGTAAACCCGAAGTGAAGCATCGGAATCTATAACTAGTGTCACAAGAATGGTTCAAAACATAGTCAGTAAGAAGAGTCAGTCTTCTTGTACTTAAGTCATCATTGTGAATTTTCTATTCATTTCTGATGCTTCTTCTGTGTTTCAACGTCAATAAGAAGGTCCAAAGGATACTGTAAACCTGGAGTGAAGCATCGGAATTTATAACTAGTGTCACAGGAATGGTTCAAAACACAGACCGTAAGAAGAGTCAGACTTCTTTTACTTAAGTCGGCATTGTGCCTTTTGTATTTAATTCCGATGCAATTTCTGTGTTTCATCGTCAATAAGAAGGTCCAAGGGATACAGTAAACCTTGAGTGAAGCATCAAAGTCTATAACTAGTGTCACAGGAATGGTTCAAAACATAGTCAGTAAGAAGAGTCAATCTTCTTGTACTTAAGTCGGCATTGTGCCTTTTGTATTTAATTCCGATGTAATTTCTGTGTTTCACCGTCAATATTAAGGTCTAAGGGATACAGTAAACCTGGAGTGAAGCATCGGATTCTATAACTAGTGTCACAGGAATGGTTCAAAACATAGACAGTAAAATGAGTCAGTCTTCTTGTACTTAAGTCGGCATTGTGCCTTTTGTGTTTAATTCCGATGCAATTTCTGTGTTTCATCGTCATTAAGAAGGTCCAACGGATACAGTAATCCTGAAGTAAAGCATCAGAATCTATGACTAGTGTCACGGGAATGGTTCAAAACATAGTCAGTAAGAAGAGTCAGTCTTCTTGTACTCAAGTCGGTATTGTGCCTTCTGTATTTAATTCCGATGCAATTTCTGTGTTTCATCGTCAATAAGAAGGTCCAAGGGATACAGTAAACCTGAGGTGAAGCATCGGAATCTATGACTAGTGTCACAGGAATGGTTCAAAACATAGACAGTAGGAAGAGTCAGTCTTCTTGTACTTAAGTCGGCATTGTGCTTTTTGTATTTTGTTCCGATGCAATTTCTGTGTTTCATCGTCAATAAGAAAGTCCAAGGGATACAGTAAACCTGGAGTGAAGCATCGGAATTTATAACTAGTGTCACAGGAATGGTTCAAAACACAGACAGTAAGAAGAGTCGGACTTCTTTTACTTAAGTCGGCATAGTGCCTTTTGTATTTAATTCCGATGCAATTTTTGTGTTTCATCGTCAATAAGAAGGTCCAAGGGATACAGTAAACCTTGAGTGAAGCATCAAAGTCTATAACTAGTGTCACAGGAATGGTTCAAAACATAGACAGTAAGAAGAGTCAGTCTTCTTGTACTTAAGTCGGCATTGTGCCTTTTGTATTTAATTCCGATGTAATTTCTGTGTTTTATAGTCAATAAGAAGGTCAGAAGGGTACAGTAAACATGAAGTGAAGCATCTGAATCAATAACTAGTGTCACAGGAATGGTTCAAATCATAGTCAGTAAGAAAAGTCACTCTTCTTGTACTTAAGTCGGCATTGTGCCCTTTGTATTTATTTCCGATGCAATTTCTGTGTTTCATCGTCAATATGAACGTCTAAGGGATACAGTAAACCTCGAGTGAAGCATTAGAATCTATAACTAGTGTCACAGGAATGGTTCAAATCATAGTCGGTAAGAAGAGTCAGTCTTCTTGTACTTAAGTCGGCATTGTGCCTTTTGTATTAAATTCCGATGCAATTTCTGTGTTTCATCGTCAATGAGAAGGTCGTAGGGATATAGTAAACCTGGAGTGAAGCATCGGAGTCTATAACTAGTGTCACAGGAGTGGTTCAAAACATAGACTGTAAGAGGAGTCAGTCTTCTTGTACTTAGTTCGGCATTGTGCGTTTTGTATTTAATTCCGAAGCAATTTCTCTGTTTCATCGTCAATAAGAAGGTCAGAGGGATACAGTAATCCTGAAATTAAGCATCGGAATCTATGACTAGTGTCACAGGTATGGTTCAAAACATAGTCAGTAAGAAGAGTCAGTCTTCTTGTACTTAGGTCGGCATTGTGCTTTTGTATTTAATTACGATGCAATTTCTGTGTTTCATCGTCAATAAGAAGGTCCAGAGGATACAGTAACCCTGAAGTGAAGCATCGGTATCTATGACTAGTGTCACAGGAATGGTTCAAATCATAGACAGTAGGAAGAGTCAGTCTTCTTGTACTTAAGTCGGCATTGTGCCTATTGTATTTAATTCCGATGCAATTTCTGTGTTTCATCGTCAATAAGAAGGTCCAAGGGAGACAGTAAACCTGGAGTGAAGCATCGGAATCTATAACTAGTGTCACAGGGATGGTTCAAATCATAGACTGTAAGAAGAGTCAGTCTTCTTGTACTTAAGTCGGCATTGTGCCTTTTGTATTTACTTCCGATGCAATTTCTGTGTTTCATCGTCAATAAGAATGTTAGAGGGATGCAGTAATCCTGAAGTGAAGCATCGGAATCTATGACTAGTGTCACAGGAATGGTTCGAAACATAGTCAGTAAGAAGAGTCAGTCTCCTTGTACTTAAGTTGGTATTGTTCCTTTTGTATTTAATTCCGATGCATTTTCTGTGTTTCATCGTCAATAAGAGGGTCCTAGGAATACAGTAAACCTGCAGTGAAGCATCGGAAAATATAACTAGTGTCACAGGAATGGTTCAAAACATAGACAGTAAGACGAGGCAGTCTTCTTGTACTTAAGTCATCATTGTGCCTTTTCGATTTAATTCTGATGCAATTTCTGTGTTTCATCGTCAATAAGAAGGTCAGAGGGATACAGTAAACCTGAAGTGAAGCATCGGAATCTATAACTAGTGTCACAGGAATGGTTCAAACATAGTCAGTAAGAAGAGTCAGTCTTCTTGTACTTAAGTCGGCATTGTGCTTTTTGTATTTAATTCCGATGCAATTTCTGTGTTTCATCGTCAATAAGAAGGTCCAAGGGATACAGTAAACCTGGAGTGAAGCATCGGAATCTATAACTAGTGTCACAGGGGCGGTTCAAAACATAGACACGAAGATTAGTCAGTATTCTTGTACTTAAGTCTGCATTGTGCCTTTTCTATTTAATTCCGATGCAATTTCTGTTTCATCGTCAATATGAAGGTCCAAGGGATACAGTAAACCTGTAGTGAAGCATCGGAATCTATAACTAGTGTCACAGGGACGGTTCAACACATAGACACTAAGATGAGTCAGTATTCTTGTACTTTAGACGGCATTGTGCTTTTTGTATTTAATTCGGATGCAATTTCTGTGTTTCATCGTCACTAAGAAGGTCAGTGGGATACAGTAATCCTGAAGTTAAGAATCGGAATCTATATCTAGTGTCACAGGAATGGTTCAAAACATAGTCAGTAAGAAGAGTCAGTCTTCTTGTAGTTAAGTCGGCATTGTGCCTTTTGTATTTAATTCCGATGCAATTTCTGTGTTTCATCGTCAATAAGAAGGTCCAAGCATACAGTAAACCTGAAATGAACCATCGGAATCTATAACTAGTGTCACAGAAATGGTTCAAAACATTGCGACTTTGAAGTTACAGTCTTCTTGTACTAAAGTCGGCATTGTGCCTTTTGTATTTATTTCCGATGCAATTTCTTTATTTCATCGTCAATAAGAAGGTCCAAGGGATACAGTAAACCTGGAGTGAAGCATCGGAGTCTGTAACTAGTGTCACAGGAATGGTTCAAAACATAGACAGTAGGAAAAGTCTGTCTACATGTTCTTAAGTCGGCATTGTGCCTATTGAATTTGATTCCGATGCAATTTCTGTGTTTCACCGTCAATAAGAAGGTCAGAGGGATACAGTAAACCTGAAGTGAAGCATCGGAATCTATAACAAGTGTCACTGGAATGGTTCAAAACATAGACAGTAAGAAGAGTCAGTTTTCTTGTACTTAAGTCTACATTGTGCCTTTTGTATTTATTCCGATGCAATTTCTGTGTTTCATCGACAATAAGAAGGTCGAAGGGATACAGTAAACCTGGAGTGAAGCATCGGAATCTTTAACTAGTGTCACAGGGATGGTTCAAAACATAGACAGTAAGAAGAGTCAGTCTTCTTGTACTTAAGTCGGCATTGTGCCTTTTGTATTTAATTCCGATGCAATTTCTGTGTTTCATCTTCAATAAGAAGGTCAGAGGGATACAGTAAACCTGAAGTGAAGCATCGGAATTCATAACTAGAGTCACAGGAATGGTTCAAAACATAGACAGTAAGCAGAGTCAGTCTTCTAGTACTTAAGTCGTCATTGTGCCTTTTGAATTTAATTGCGATGCAATATCTGTGTTCCATCGGCAGTAAGAAGGTCCAAGGGATACAGTAAACCTGGAGTGAAACACCGGAATCTATAACTAGTGTCACAGGAGTGGTTCAAAGAATAGACTGTCAGAAGAGTCAGTCTTCTTGTACTTTAGTCAAAATTGTGCCTTCTGTATTCAATTCCGATGCAATTTCTGTGTTTCATCGTCATTAAGAAGGTCCGAGGCATACAGTAAACCTGGAGTGAAGCACCGGAATCTATAACTAATGTCACAGGAATGGTTCAAACATAGACTGTCAGAAGAGTCTGTCTTCTTGTACTTTAGTCGGCATTGTGCCTTTTGTATTTAATTCCGTTACAATTTCTGTGCTTCATCGTCAATAAAAAGGTCCGAGGGATACAGTACACCTGGAGTGAAGCATCGGAATCTATAACTAGTGTCACAGGGATGGTTCAAAGCATAGACAGTACGAAGAGTCAGTCTTCTTGTACTTAAGTCGGCGTGTTCCTTTTGTATTTAATTCCGATGCAATTTCTGTGTTTCATCGTCAATAAGAAGGTCAGAGGGATACAGTAAACCTGAAGTGAAGCATCGGAATCTATGACTAGTGTCACAGGAATGGTTCAAAACATAGACAGTATGAAGAGTCAGTCTTCTTGTACATAAGTCATCATTGTGTCTTTTCTATTTAATTCTGATGCAATTTCTGTGTTTCATCATCAATAAGAAGGTCCAAGGGATACAGTAAACCTGGAGTGAAGAATCGGAATCTATAACTATTGTCACAGGAATGGTTCAAAACACGGACAGTAAGAAGAGTCAGACTTCTTTTCCTTAAGTCGGCATTGTGCCTTTTGTATTTGATTCCGATGCAAATTCTGTGTCTCATCGTCAATAAGAAGGTCCAAGGGATACAGTAAACCTGGAGTGAAGCATCAGAGTCTATAACTAGTGTCAAGGGGACGGTTGAAAACATACACAGTAAGATGAGTCAGTATTCTTGTATTTTAGTCGGCATTGTGCTTTTTGTATTTAATTCCGATGCAATTTCTGTGTTTCATCGTCACTAAGAAGGTCAGTGGGATACAGTAATCCTAAAGGTAAGCATCGGAATCTATAACTAGCGTCACAGGAATGGTTTCCAATCATAGTCAGTAAGAAGAGTCAGTCTTCTTGTAGTTAAGTCGGCATTGTGCCTTTTCTATTTAATTCCGATGCAATTTCTGTGTTTCATCGTCAATAAGAAGGTCAGAGGGGTACAGTAAACCTGAAGTGAAGCATCGGAATCTATAACTAGTGTCACACGAATGGTTCAAAACATAGACAGTTGGAAGAGTCAGTCTTCTTGTACTTAAGTCGGCATTGAGCCTTTTGTATTTAATTCCGATACAATTTCTGTGTTTCATTGTCAATAAGAAGTTCCAAGGGATACAGTAAACCTGAAATGAACCATCGGAATCTGTAACTAGTGTCACAGGAATAGCTCAAAGCATAGACAGTGGGAAAAGTCAGTCTACATGTACTTAAGTCGGCATTGTGCCTTTCATATTTAATTCCGATGCAATTTCTGTGTTTCATCGTCAATAAGAGGGTCAGATGGAAACAGTAAACCTGAAGTGAAGCATCGGAATCCATAACTAGTGTCACAGGAATGATTCAAAACATAGTCAATAAGAAGAGTCAGTCTTCTTGTACTTAAGTCGGCATTGTGCCTATTGTATTTCATTACGATGTAATTAGTGTGTTTCATCGTTAATAAGAAGGTCAAAGGGAAACAGTAAACCTGAAGTGAAGCATCGGAATCTATAACTAGTGTCACAGGAATGGATCAAACATAGTCAGTAGGAAGAGTCCGTCTTCTTGTACTTAAGTCGGCATTGTGCTATTGTATTTAATTCCGATGCAATTTCTGTAGTTCATCGTCAATAAGAAGGTCCAAGGTATACTGTAAACCTGGAGAGAAGCATCGGAATCTATAACTAGTGTCACAGGAATGGTTCAAAACATAGACAGTAAGGTGAGTCAGTCTTCTTGTACTTAAGTCGGCATTGTGACTTTTGTACTTAATTTCGATGCAATTTCTGTGTTTCATCGTCAATAAGAAGGTCCAAGGGATACAGTTAACCTGAAGTGAAGCATCGAAATCTATAACTAGTATCACAGAAATTGTTCAAAACATAGACAGTAAGCAGAGTCAGTCTTCTCGTACTTAAGTCGGCATTGTGATTTTTATTTAATTCGAGTGCAATTTCTGTGTTTCATCGTCAATAAGAAGGTCCAAGGGATACAGTAAACCTAGAGTGAAGCATCGGAATCTATATCTAGTGTCACAGGAATGGTTCAAAATATAGACAGTAAGAAGAGTCAGCCTTTTTGTAGTTAATTCGGCATTGTGCCTTTTGTATTTAATTCCGATGCAATTTCTGTGTTTCATTGACAATAAGAACGTCAGAGCGATACAGAAAATCTGAAGTGAAGCATCGGAATCTATAACTAGTGTCACAGGAATGGTTCAAAACATAGACAGTAAGAAGAGTCAGTCTTCTTGTACTTAAGTCGGCATTGTGCCTTTTGTATTTAATTCCGATGTAATTTCTGTGTTTTATAGTCAATAAGAAGGTCAGAGGGATACAGTAAACATGAAGTGAAGCATCGGAATCTATAACTAGTGTCACAGGAATGGTTCAAATCATAGTCAGTAAGAAGAGTCAGTCTTCTTGTACTTAAGTCGGCATTGCGCCTTTTGTATTTTATTCCGATGCAATTTCTGTGTTTCATCGTCAATATGAAGGTCTAAAAGATACAGTAAACCTGGAGTGAAGCATTAGAATCTTTAACTAGTGTCACAGGAATGGTTCAAATCATAGTCAGTAAGAAGAGTCAGTCTTCTTGTACTTAAGTCGGCATTGTGCCTTTTGTATTTAATTCAGATGCAATTTCTGTGTTTCATCGTCACTAAGCAGGTCAGTGGGATATAGTAGTCATGAAATTAAGCATCGGAATCTATAACTAGTGTCACAGGAATTGTTCAAAACATAGTCAGTAAGAAGAGTCAGTCTTCTTGTAGTTAAGTCGGTATTGTGCCTTTTCTATTTACTTCCGATGCCATTTCTGTGTTTCATCGTCAATAAGAAGGTCAGAGGGATACAGTACACCTGATATGAAGCATCGTAATCTATAACTAGTGTCACAGCAATGGTTAAAACATAGTCAGTAAGAAGAGTCAGTCTTCTTGTACTTAAGTCGGGATTGTGCCTTTTGTATTTAATTCCGATGCAATTTCTGTGTTTCATCGTCAATAAGAAGGTCCAAGGTATACAGTAAACCTGGAGTGAAACATCGGAATCTATAACTAATGTCACAGGAATGGTTCAAAACATAGACAGTAAGATGAGTCAGTCTTCTTGTTCTTAAGTCGGCATTGTGCCTTTTGTATTTAATTCCGATGCAATTTCTGTGTTTCATCGGCAATAAGAAGGTCCAAGGGATACAGTAAACCTAGAGTGAAGCACCGGAATCAATATCTAGTGTAACAGGAATGGTTCAAACCATAGACAGTAAGAAGAGTCAGTCTTCTTGTACTTAAGTCATCATTGTGCATTTTCGATTTATTTCTCATGATTTTTCTGTGTTTCATCGTCAATAAGAAGGTCCGAGAGATACTGTAAACCTGGAAACATTTAACAAGGATGGGGCCCCTCCACGCCCGCACCAACGTGGTGACCAACACAAAAGTTGTACTGTCACCTCCGTATGCATGTTAGTTTTGAATCAAGGCGTCACAGGATGCAGGCTGTGATGTTATCCATGCGTCTGGGTAAGACTACTCATTAACATGGTCCATCAGGAGATAGAAGTGGTCGAAAGCGATCGAAGGGTAGCGGTTGTAAGAGCAGAGGAAAAAAAGTGCCAAGGCCAGCGCCAAGGGAAAAAAACCTCTGCGACAGTAGGACGGGTAGTAAGGGCAGTAGCGGCTTGCTATCTGCGACAGTGCATGCAAGGTGTGGTTGTGTTAGTTCGAGGTATCGTGCATCGTCACCTTTGTCGTTGTTGGAGCTTGTTGCGGCGCTTGCTGCAGTTGCTGCGTCCCTGCAACAGTTCAAGGTCGTTGTGGATTAGTGGGCGATCGGTCATAGATCGGCTCACGGACTGTGTAGGGGGGTGTGTGTGGCTGGTTTGCGTGCTGTGTACAGTACGGTTTCCCTGCGGTTGCCTGTTTTTCGGCTAGTCGCACAGCTGGGTTTCCAGTAATAACTGTGTTGCAGGGGCCCGCCAGTACTGTCGTGTTAGCGTTCTATAGACCATAGATGTTCAGTTCCTAGCCAGTAATGTCTTTGGTCTGTTATGCTTCCATCTATGGTTGTGGTCGTAGTTACCCAGAGAAAGGATAAACGGGTTGCGCGAGTGTCTCGTGTTATTGTACAGTCGTGTGGAGAGTTTTTGGAATACCTGCAAGATAGTATCTAGCCGGTATTCCCGGTGAAGATCCGCGATGCGTGTGTAGCGCGGAGCGTTGCTTATGATTTTGAGTACTTTGTTCTGTATGAGCTGCAGACGGCGCAGGCGAGTTGGCGCAGCGTATCCCCAGACAGGGGCTGCGTACGTCATCAGGGGTCTAATAAGTGTCATGTACATGGACCTAGACACCCTCCTGTTTAGTGTGCTACGCCTGTTAAGCATAGGGTAGAGTTGTTTGAGCCTCGCGTTAGCTTTGTTGGTCACGTGTTGAATGTGGTCCCCCCAGAGTAGTTTCCTGTCCAGCCAGACACCGAGGTATTTGACCTTCTCGCGGAAACGTATTGGGCGTGTGTGTAGTGTTATTGGGTTGCAGTGCTGATGTTTGCGCAGTTGCTTCGGTCTTCTAGTGAACAGAACGGCCTCGCACTTGTCGACGTTTACTCTAACACGCCATTTCACCAGCCAAGGCTCCGCCGTTCTGAGTGCGGTCTGTAGTCGTGAGTTAATGTTAGACGGCTTCCAATCTTGCGCAAGGATGGCAGTGTCATCCGCGTAGATTGCTACCGTCGTGTTATGTGTAGCTGGGAGGTCGTTGATGTAGAGGTTAAACAGTAAGGGCCCTAGGATACTTCCTTGGGGTACTCCTGCCTGTATACCATGTCGTGTCGATTGTTTGCCCTGCACGTCAGTGTTGAAACTCCAGTCCGTGAGATATGAGTGTATGAGACGTACGAGCCCGTCGGGGAACCCTGCGTCACTGAGTTTGCGTATTAGGCCGTTGTGCCATAGACGATCGAAAGCCTTTTCGATGTCCAGGAACACCGCCCCAGTTGCCTTGCTTGTGTTGTATCCGTGTGTTATGTATTCAACGACGCGGAGGAGTTGTTGTGTTGTTGAGTGGTGATTCCTGAAACCGAATTGCTCCGGTCTCAGGGTGTCGTTTGTGATGCAGTGCCTGGTGAGTCGTTTTAATATTACCTTCTCAACGATCTTGCTGAGCGCGCTCAGCAGACTGATGGGTCGGTAATTTTGTGGGAGGGAGTGGTCTTTCCCCGGCTTCCTGAACATCAGGACCTTGGCCGTCTTCCAAAAGGCGGGGAAGTGTTGGTGTTTGAGTATGGCATTCGTAATGTGTGCTAGGTAGTCTACAGCTTTGTCCGTGAACTCCTGGAGGACACGGTTTTGAATGCCATCGTGACCAGGGGCCTTCCTAGCTGTGGTGTGCATGATGGCCCATTTGATTTCTGCTGTACTAGCTTGTCGGATGTTGTTGCGCGCTGGTTGGGCCAAGATGCGTGTGACCTCCTGGTCCGTATCAAGTGTGAATGCTGGGTCTGAGGGATCCAGGTTCGGTGTGAATGACGCTGCGAGTGTGAGGGCCATCAGTTCCGCTTTTTCTTCCGCCGAATATGCTGGTCCGTCTGGCCCTTGTAACGTGGGGGTGTACAGTTTCTCCCTGGTGAAGTGTCGGGCTAGCTGCCACACGCCAGGCCGCGTGGTGTCTAGCCCTTCGAGTTTCTGGTCCCACTGTTGTGTCTTGAATGTTTGTATTTTTTCCCGGATTATACCCTGGAGCCTGTTAATGTGCCGTTTGAAGTGCTGGCGCCTGGTACGCTGCCAGTGTCTCCTGAGGCGGTTCCTCATTGAGATTAGGCCCAGGATTTCCTGGGGCAGGGCAGCACTGTGTTGTTGTGGCGTGCGGATTGGTATGGTGTTGGCTATTGCGTCCTGGACGGCGCCGGTGAGGGTTTCGACTGCCTCGTCAATTTGGGCTGTCTCGTTAATCGCGTGGGTTGGTGGGATGCGACTGTCAAGCGCTTCCTTGAACTGGGTCCAATTCGCGCGCCTGTAGTCTAACATCCTGCGTTGTTCCATGTTCTGCAGTGTTTCTTCAATGTATAGTATAACGGGTTGGTGATTTGAGGGCAGATCGTTTTCAACGACAACGTTGAGTGTCGTTGTTATGCCCTTGATGAGGGCCATGTCTAGCACGTCTGGCCTGTGTCCCCTCCGGTAGGGAATGTGCGTCGGTTCGGTCGGCGCTAGTGTGATGTAGTTTCGTCCTAGTGCATGTTCGTACAGTTTCTTGCCGTTGGAGTTTCGTATTCGTGAGTTCCAGTCCGGGTGTTTTGCGTTAAGATCTCCAGCGGCTATTACGCGCGGTGATGTGTTGAGTATTGTGCTGATGTCGCGTGTTTTGATGTTTTTAGGGCTGTTGTATACTGACACCAGTGTAGTGTAGGCTCCGTTGAACACGACCCTGACGGCGGTTGCCTCTAGTTTTTCGAGTTCGGGGAGCACTATGTTTGTGTGTTCTATGTCTTTGTGTATGATGATGGCTGTTCCGCCGTGACCGGAGCCGTCCGGTCGGTCGGTACGATAGACGCAGTAGCCGGTGAAGTTTAGTTGGTTGCGTGGTTTGAGCTTAGTTTCGCTCAGCAGTGCGATAAGGATACCCTTACGCTCCATGAACGCGGCGAGTTCCGCCCTTTTGTTATTGATCCCGTCTGCATTCCAGAACAGGATCTGTGTCAGTGTCTGGTTGTTTGCGATGGGGGCGGGGTGTGGTGTGTTATCCATGTATGTGTGTAAACAGTGTGGTGAATGCTGTTTGTATGGCAGCCCAGTACTGCCCGGGTTGGGCAGTCGTGAGCTGTGTAAGGAGTGTGGCGACGGCCGTCCAGATCTTGTGAAGGATCTGGGTGGTCGTGTGACGGGGGAATAGTGTTTCCAATAAACCCCCGGATGTTGTGTTGGCGTTGTGTGTGTCGGCCTGTGGCTCAGTTGTGGTGTTAGCGGCCGCTAGTGCGGGTGTTGGCGTTATGGATGGGCTGGCGCTTGTGGTGTTGTTGCGTGGAACATTTTGTGGTGCCTGTGTATTAGATGTGTTGGGGGGAGTAGTAGTGTGTGTGCTGGTGTTGCTGGCTTGCTGACTGTGTGTCTGTGTGTCATTGTTTTGTTGTCGCTGGGTATTCTGTTGTGGTGCGCGCGTGTTCCCGCTCCTGTTTCCACGTGTTCGCCTACGCCTTCTCTGGGTTTTCGGTTCTGGGGCTCCCTGTGTTAGTGTGTTTTCATGTGTGACATGTGTAGTTTCGCAGGCAGTGGCTACAGGGGGTGGGGTCGTGTTGTTTCTGGGGGCTGGAGTTGGTACCGGTGTGGGTGCAGTGTCGTGTGTTGGCTGAGACAATTGTGTTGCTGTCGCAGTGGTTGTGATAGGTGTGTGTGCTGGGCGCAGAGGTTCCGCGGCCTGCACTGCTCCTCCAGGGCGTGTAGCCATGGCGAACGACACTCCGTTCCTGACAGGGTTTGGTGCGGGCCTTGGTCGTGTTATGACGTTGGGTGGCTTCGACTGTTGGTTTTTGCGCCTCTGCGCCTCTCTGTATACGTTGCAGCCCCTGTAGTTGGCCGCATGGGCTTGGCCACAGTTGGCGCAACGGCGTATGTTTTCATGAATTAGTGTACATGCGTTGGAAGCGTGATTACCAGCGCATCCGCGGCAACGGGGTGCCAGGCCGCAGCGGAGGCCCGAATGACCGAACCGCTGGCAGTTGTTACATTGTTGGGGGACTTGTGGCGGTTCGTAGATTTCTACCCTTACGTCCATCCGCAGAAGGCTTTTTATCTGGAGAAGGCCGCGGGAGGCGGCCGTATCGGCCATCTCAACCAGGTAGTGTGGTAGACGGTGGTGGGAGCGGAAGCCTGTCATCCTGGAAGCACTTTTGCATTCGAATCCAAGGAAGTTAAGCGCCGCTTGTACTGTGTTGTTTGGGGTGTTGGGGTCCACCCCCTTTACCACGTACTGCTGTGTCCGTTCTTCGGCGGTCCTGTACGTATAGTGCTCGATTTCCTATTCTTTGAGGAAGATAAGGAGATCTTTGTATTCACTGTTAGTTGATACGTACAGTGAGGCCCTATCCCCAGAGTACTTCGTGTGTAGCGTGCAAGGTGAGTGCCTTTCCGCGAATGTTGTGTTGAGGACGCTGAGGTCCCCGTAGTTCTGGATTACGACTGGGGGAAAACCAGTCTTCTGTTGTGTGGGCGTAGCTGCGGTTGGTGCTTGTGTGGTGTTGCTGACCGCAGGTCGGGTCGTGTTTGTTGTTGTAGCATTGGTGTTCCTAACATGAAGCGCGGGTTTTGGCGTAGGTAGCAGCGCCTTTCGGCTACCTTGCGAGTGTGTTTGCTCGCTTGTTTGCGTGGTGTTTCTTTGTTTGCGTCGTGGGCCCTCCACCTGCCAGGGCCCAGTGTAGTGTTGTTCTGTGTCCGCATCTGCGGCTGCCGGTTCCGCCGTTGGAGTCGGTTGCCGCAGTGGGACAGTGGTGCATGAGTCACCAGATGCAGGTGAATGTAATGTTATATGGAGTGTACTTGTCCGCGTGGGGGACTCACTTGTGCCGCAGAGGTCGGTTATTAATCGACGCTGGCTCAGCAGTTCCTGCGCTTGCGCAGCGATCTGCCGGTCCTTGTCGGCCAACACCTCCTCAACAGCGGCAAGCGGGACGCTGACGTCGACGGGAACAGCCGACTCTCGCGCCTCTTTAGCTGCAGCCTTGCTGCGGGTTAGGGCGGGGGAAACACCGGCAAATCTGCCATCGTGTGTTTGCAGGAGCTTTATTTGGTGTGGGTGGGCACGACAATTATGCTTTTTCTGAGAAGAAAAGGCTAATAGTAGGTCCTACGAAGAGGGGGAATACCCTACGGCCTACCGTGCGCCGTTGGTGCAGTGGCGCGGCACCTAAAGGAGGTGCGGAGGAAGAGAAGTGGCCTACAGTACACGGGGTGGTCCGACGTGAACGGGCCCCTGGCACTGATCAACCCTAACAAAGAACGAGAGAGTCTCGCTAGGTTTGTAACCGAAGTTACGGGTTACTGTGAGTCAGTGACTGGGGTGAAGCATCGGAATTTATAACTAGTGTCACAGGAATGGTTCAAAACTTAGACAGTGAGAAGAGTCAGACTTCTTTTACTTAAGTCGGCATTGTGCCTTTTGTATTTAATTCCGATGCAATTTCTGTGTTTCATCGTCAATAAGAAGGTCCAAGGGATACAGTAAACCTTGAGTGAAGCATCAGAGACTATAACTAGTGTCACAGGAATGGTTCAAAGCATAGACAGTAAGAAGAGTCAGTCTTCTTGTACTTAATTCGGCATTGTGCCTTTTGTATTTAATTCCGATGCAATTTCTGTGTTTCATCGTCAATAAGAAGGTCAGAGGGATACAGTAAACCTGATATGAAGCATCGTAATCTATAACTAGTGTCACAGGAATGGTTCAAAACGTAGTCAGTAAGAAGAGTCAGTCTTCTTGTACTTAAGTCGCTATTGTGCCTTTTGTATTTAATTCCGATGCAATTTCTGTTTTTCATCGTCAATAAGAAGGTCCAAGGTATACAGTAAACCTGGAGTGAAGCATCGGAATCTATAACTAGTGTCACAGGAATGGTTCAAAACATAGACAGTAAGATGAGTCAGTCTTCTTGTACTTAAGTCGGCATTGTGCCTTTTGTATTTAATTCCGATGCAATTTCTGTGTTTCATCGTCAATAAGAAGGTCAGAGGGATACAGTAAACCTGATATGAAGCATCGTAATCTATAACTAGTGTCACAGGAATGGTTCAAAACATAGTCAGTAAGAAGAGTCAGTCTTCTTGTACTTAAGTCGGTATTGTGCCTTTTGTATTTAATTCCGATGCAATTTCTGTGTTTCATCGTCAATAAGAAGGTCCAAGGTTTACAGAAAACCTGGAGTGAAGCATCGGAATCTATAACTAGTGTCACAGGAATGGTTCAAAACATAGACAGTAAGAAGAGTCAGTCTTCCTGTACTTAAGGCGGCATTGTACCATTTGTATTTAATTCCGATGTAATTTCTGTAATTTATCGTCAATATGAAGGTCAGAGGGATACAGTAAACATGAAGTGAAGCATCGGAATCTATAACTAGTGTCACAGGAATGGTTCAAAACATAGTCAGTAAGAAGAGTCAGTCTCCTTGTACTTAAGTCATCATTGTGCATTTTCTATTTATTTCTGATGCTTTTTCTGTCTTTCGTCGTCAATAAGAAGGTCCAAGGGATACTGAAAACCTGGAGTGAAGCATCGGAATTTATAACTAGTGTCACAGGAATGGTTCAAAACACAGACAGTAAGAAGAGTCAGACTTCTTTTACTTAAGTCGGCATTGTGCCTTTTGTATTTAATTCCGATGCAATTTCTGTGTTTCATCGTCAATAAGAAGGTCCAAGGGATACAGTAAACCTTGAGTGAAGCATCAGAGACTATAACTAGTGTCACAGGAATGGTTCAAAACATAGACAGTAAGAAGAGTCAGTCTTCTTGTACTTAATTCGGTATTGTGCCTTTTGTATTTAATTCCGATGCAATTTCTGTCTTTCATCGTCAATAAGAAGGTCAGAGGGATACAGTAAACCTGATATGAAGCATCGTAATCTATAACTAGTGTCACAGGAATGGTTCAAAACATAGTCAGTAAGAAGAGTCAGTCTTCTTGTACTTAAGTCGGTATTGTGCCTTTTGTAGTTAATTCCGATGCAATTTCTGTGTTTCATCGGCAATAAGAAGGTCCTAGGTATACAGTAAACCTGGAGTGAAGCATCGGAATCTATAACTAGTGTCACAGGAATGGTTCAAATCATAGACAGTAAGATGAGTCAGTCTTCTTGTACTTAATTCGGTATTGTGCCTTTTGTATTTAATTCCGATGCAATTTCTGTCTCTCATCGTCAATAAGAAGGTCCAAGGGATACAGTAACCCTGAAGTGAAGCATCGAAATCTAAAACTAGTATCACAGGAATTGTTCAAAACATAGACAGTAAGCAGAGTCAGTCTTCTCGTACTTAAGTCGGCATTGTGATTTTTATTAAATTCGGATGCAATTTCTGTGTTTAATCGTCAATAAGAAGGTCCAAGGGATCCAGTAAACCTTGAGTGAAGCATAAGAGACTATAACTAGTGTCACAGGAATTTATCAAAACATAGACAGTAAGAAGAGTCAGTCTTCTTGTACTAAATTCGGCATTGTGCCTTTTGTATTTAATTCCAATGCAATTTCTGTGTTTCATCGTCAATAAGAAGGTCAGAGGGATACAGTAAACCTGATATGAAGCATCGTAATCTATAACTAGTGTCACAGGAATGGTTCAAAACATAGTCAGTAAGAAGAGTCAGTCTTCTTGTAGTTAAGTCGGTATTGTGCCTTTTGTATTTAATTCCGATGCAATTTCTGTGTTTCATCGTCAATAAGAAGGTCCAAGGTATACAGTAAACCTGGAGTGAAGCATCGGAATCTATAACTAGTGTCACAGGAATGGTTCAAAGCATAGTCAGTGAGAAGAGTCAGTCTTCTTGTACTTAAGTCATCATTGTGCATTTTCTATTTGTTTCTGATGCTTTTTCTGTGTTTCATCGTCAATAAGACGGTCCAAGGGATACTGTAAACCTGGAGTGAAAAATCGGAATCTATAACTAGTGTCACAGGAATGGTTCAAAACATAGACAGTAAGATGAGTCAGTTTTCCTGTACTTAAGTCGGCATTGTGCCTTTTCTATTTAATTCCGAAGCAATTTCTGTGTTTCATCGTCAATAAGAAGGTCAGAGGGATACAGTAAACCTGATATGAAGCATCGTAATCTATAACTAGTGTCACAGGAATGGTTCAAAGCATAGTCAGTAAGAAGAGCCAGTCTTCTTGTACATAAGTCGGTATTGAGCCTTTTGTATTTAATTCCGATGCAATTTCTGTGTTTCATCGTCAGTAAGAAGGTCCAAGGTATACAGTAAACCTGGAGTGAAGCATCGGAATCTATAACTAGTGTCACAGGAATGGTTCAAAACATAGACAGTAAGATGAGTCAGTCTTCTTGTACTTAAGTCGGCATTGTGCCTTTTGTATTTAATTCCGATGCAATTTCTGAGTTTCATCGTCAATAAGAAGGTCCAAGGTATACAGTAAACCTGGAGTGAAGAATCGGAATCTATAACTAGTGTCACAGGAATGGTTCAAAACATAGACAGTAAGATGAGTCAGTCTTCTTGTACTTATGTCGGCATTGTGCCTTTTGTATTTAATTCCGAAGCAATTTCTGTTATTCATCGTCAATAAGAAGGTCAGAGGGATACAGTAAACCTGATATGAAGCATGGTAATCTATAACTAGTGTCACAGGAATGGTTCAAACATAGTCAGTAAGAAGAGCCAGTCTTCTTTTACATAAGTCGGTATTGTTCCTTTTGTATTTAATTCCGATGCAATTTCTGTGTTTCATCGTCAATAAGAAGGTCCAAGGTATACAGTAAACCTGGAGTGAAGCATCGGAATCTATAACTAGTGTCACAGGAATGGTTCAAAACATAGACAGTAAGATGAGTCAGTCTTCTTGTACTTAAGTCGGCATTGTGCCTTTTGTATTTAATTCCGATGCAATTTCTGTGTTTTGTCGTCAATAAGAAAGTCCAAGGGATACAGTGACCCTGAAGTTAAGCATCGAAATCTAAAACTAGTATCACAGGAATTGTTCAAAACATAGACAGTAAGCAGAGTCAGTCTTCTCGTACTTCTCAGTCGGCATTGTGATTTTTATTTAATTCGGATGCAATTTCTGTGTTTCATCGTCAATATGGAGGTCAGAGGGATACAGTAAACATGAAGTGAAGCATCGGAATCTATAACTAGTGTCACAGGAATGGTTCAAAACATAGACAGTATTAAGAGTCAGTCTTCTTGTACTTAAGTCGGCATTGTGCTTTTTGTATTTAATTCCGCTGCAATTTCTGTGTTTCATCGTCAATAAGAAAGTCCAAGGGATACTGTAAACCTGGAGTGAAGCATCGGAATCTATAACTAGTGTCACAGGGACGGTTCAAACCATAGACAGTAAGATGAGTCAGTATTCTTGTACTTAATTCGGCATTGTGCATTTTCTATTTATTGCCGATGCAATTTCTGTGTTTCATCGTCAATAAATAGGTCCAAGGGATACAGTAAACCCGAAGTGAAGCATCGGAATCTATAACTAGTGTCACAAGAATGGTTCAAAACATAGTCAGTAAGAAGAGTCAGTCTTCTTGTACTTAAGTCATCATTGTGAATTTTCTATTCATTTCTGATGCTTCTTCTGTGTTTCAACGTCAATAAGAAGGTCCAAAGGATACTGTAAACCTGGAGTGAAACATCGGAATTTATAACTAGTGTCACAGGAATGGTTCAAAACACAGACAGTAAGAAGAGTCAGACTTCTTTTACTTAAGTCGGCATTGTGCCTTTTGTATTTAATTCCGATGCAATTTCTGTGTTTCATCGTCAATAAGAAGGTCCAAGGGATACAGTAAACCTTGGGTGAAGCATCAAAGTCTATAACTAGTGTCACAGGAATGGTTCAAAACATAGTCAGTAAGAAGAGTCAATCTTCTTGTACTTAAGTCGGCATTGTGCCTTCTGTATTTAATTCCGATGTAATTTCTGTGTTTCACCGTCAATATTAAGGTCTAAGGGATACAGTAAACCTGGAGTGAAGCATCGGATTCTATAACTAGTGTCACAGGAATGGTTCAAAACGTAGACAGTAAAATGAGTCAGTCTTCTTGTACTTAAGTCGGCATTGTGCCTTTTGTGTTTAATTCCGATGCAATTTCTGTGTTTCATCGTCATTAAGAAGGTCCAAGGGATACAGTAATCCTGAAGTAAAGCATCAGAATCTATGACTAGTGTCACGGGAATGGTTCAAAACATAGTCAGTAAGAAGAGTCAGTCTTCTTGTACTCAAGTCGGTATTGTGCCTTCTGTATTTAATTCCGATGCAATTTCTGTGTTTCATCGTCAATAAGAAGGTCCAAGGGATACAGTAAACCTGAGGTGAAGCATCGGAATCTATGACTAGTGTCACAGGAATGGTTCAAAACATAGACAGTAGGAAGAGTAAGTCTTCTTGTACTTAAGTCGGCATTGTGCTTTTTGTATTTTATTCCGATGCAATTTCTGTGTTTCATCGTCAATAAGAAAGTCCAAGGGATACAGTAAACCTGGAGTGAAACATCGGAAACTATAACTAGTGTCACAGGGACGGTTCAAACCATAGACAGTAAGATGAGTCAGTATTCTTGTACTTAATTCGGCATTGTGCATTTTCTATTTATTTCCGATGCAATTTCTGTGTTTCATCGTCAATTAATAGGTCCAAGGGATACAGTAAACCCGAAGTGAAGCATCGGAATCCATAACTAGTGTCACAAGAATGGTTCAAAACATAGTCAGTAAGAAGAGTCAGTCTTCTTGTACTTAAGTCATCTTTGAGCATTTTCTATTCATTTCTGATGCTTTTTCTGTGTTTCATCGTCAATAAGAAAGTCCAAAGGATACTGTAAACCTGGAGTCAAGCATCGGAATTTATAACTAGTGTCACAGGAATGGTTCAAAACACATACAGTAAGAAGAGTCGGACTTCTTTTACTTAAGTCGGCATTGTGCCTTTTGTATTTAATTCCGATGCAATTTTTGTGTTTCATCGTCAATAAGAAGGTCCAAGGGATACAGTAAACCTTGAGTGAAGCATCAAAGTCTATAACTAGTGTCACAGGAATGGTTCAAAAAATAGACAGTAAGAAGAGTCAGTCTTCTTGTACTTAAGTCGGCATTGTGCCTTTTGTATTTAATTCCGATGTAATTTCTGTGTTTTATAGTCAATAAGAAGGTCAGAAGGGTACAGTAAACATGAAGTGAAGCATCTGAATCAATAACTAGTGTCACAGGAATGGTTCAAATCATAGTCAGTAAGAAAAGTCACTCTTCTTGTACTTAAGTCGGCATTGTGCCCTTTGTATTTATTTCCGATGCAATTTCTGTGTTTCATCGTCAATATGAACGTCTAAGGGATACAGTAAACCTGGAGTGAAGCATTAGAATCTATAACTAGTGTCACAGGAATGGTTCAAATCATAGTCGGTAAGAAGAGTCAGTCTTCTTGTACTTAAGTCGGCATTGTGCCTTTTGTATTTAATTCCGATGCAATTTCTGTGTGGCATCGTCACTAAGAAGGTCAAGGGATATAGTAGTCCTGAAGTTAAGCATCGGAATCTATAACTAGTGTCACAGGAATCGTTCAAAACATAGTCAGTAAGAAGAGTCAGTCTTCCTGTAGTTAAGTCTGTATTGTGCCTTTTCTATTTAATTCCGATGCAATTTCTGTGCTTCATCGTCAATAAGACGGTCCAAGGGATACAGTGAACCTGAAGTGAAGCATCGGAATTTATAACTAGTGTCACAGGAATGGTTCAAAACATAGTCAGTAAGAAGAGTCAGTCTTCTTGTACGTAAGTCGGCATTGTGAATTTTGTATTTCATTCGATACAATTTCTGTGTTTCATCGTCAATAAGAAGGTCAGAGGGATACAGTAATCCTGAAGTAAAGCATCGGAATCTATGACCAGTGTCACAGGAATGGTTCAAAACATAGTCAGTAAGAAGAGTCAGTCTTCTTGTACTTAAGTCGGTATTGTGACTTTTGTATTTAATTCCGATGCAATTTCTGTGTTTCATCGTCAATAAGAAGGTCCAAGGGATACAGTAAACCTAAAGTGAAGCATCGGAATCTATGACTAGTGTCACAGGAATGGTTCAAAACATAGACAGTAGGAAGAGTCAGTCTACTTGTACTTAAGTCGGTATTGTGCTTTTGGTATTTAATTCCGATGAAATTTCTGTGTTTCATCGTCAATAAGAAGGTCCAAGGGATACAGTAAACGAGGAGTGAAGCATCGGAATCTATAACTAGTGTCACAGGGACGGTTCAAACCATAGTCAGTAAGATGAGTCAGTATTCTTGTACTTAATTCGGCATTGTGCATTTTCTATTTAATTCCGATGCAATATCTGTGTTTCACCGTCAATAAGAAGGTCCAAGGGATACAGTAAACCCGAAGTGAAACATCGGAATCTATAACTAGTGTCACAGGAATGGTTCAAAACTTAGTCAGTAAGAAGAGTCAGTCTTCTTGTACTTAAGTCATCATTGTGCATTTTCTATTTATTTCTGATGCTTTTTCTGTGTTTCATCGTCAATAAGAAGGTCCAAGGGATACTGTAAACCTGGAGTGAAGCATCGGAATCTATAACTAGTGTCACAGGTATGGTTCAAAACGTACACAGTAAGAAGACTCAGACTTCTTTTACTTAACTCGGCACTGTGCCTTTTGTATTTAATTCCGATGCAATTTCTGTGTTTCATCGTCAATAAGAAGGTCCAAGGGATACAGTAAACCTTGAGTGAAGCATCGGAATCTATAACTAGTGTCACAGGATAGGTTCAAAACATAGACAGTAAGATGAGTCAGTCTTCTTGTACTTAAGTCGGCATTGTGCCTTTTGTATTTAGTTCCGATGCAATTTTTGTGTTTCATCGTCAATAAGAAGGTCCAAGGGATACCGTAAACCTGAAGTGAAGCATTAGAATCTATAACTAGTGTCACAGGATTGGTTCAAATCGTAGTCAGTAAGAAGAGTCAGTCTTCTTGTACTTAAGTCGGCATTGTGCCTTTTGTATTTAATTCCGATGCAATTTCTGTGTTTCATCGTCACTAAGAAGGTCAGTGAGATGTAGTAATCCTGAAGTTATGCATCGGAATTTACTACTAGTGTCACAGGAGTCGTTCAAAACATAGTCAGTGAGAAGAGTCAGTCTTCTTGTACGTAAGTCGGAATTGTGAATTTTGTGTTTAATTCCGATACAATTTCTGTGTTACATCGTCAATAAGAATGTCAGAGGGATACAGTAATCCTGAAGTAAAGCATCGGAATCTATGACTAGTGTCACAGGAATGGTTCAAAACATAGTCAGTAAGAAGAGTCAGTCTTCTTGTACTTAAGTCGGTATTGTGCCTTCTGTATTTAATACCGATGCAATTTCTGTGTTTCATCGTCAATAAGAAGGTCCAAGGGATACAGTAAACCTGAGGTGAAGCATCGAATCTATGACTAGTGTCACAGGAATGGTTCAAAACATAGACAGTAGGAAGAGTCAGTCTTCTTGTACTTAAGTCGGCATTGTGCTTTTTGTATTTAATTCCGATGCAATTTCTGTGTTTCATCGTCAATAAGAAGGACCAAGGGATACAGTAAACCTGGAGTGAAGCATCGGAATCTATAACTAGTGTCACAGGGACGGTTCAAACCATAGACAGTAAGATGAGTCAGTATTCTTGTACTTAATTCGGCATTGTGCACTTTCTATTTAATTCCGATGCAATTTCTGTGTTTCATCGTCAATAAGAAGGTCCAAGGGATACAGTAAACCCGAAGTGAAGCATCGGAATCTATAACTAGTGTCACAGGAATGGTTCAAATCATAGTCAGTAAGAAGAGTCAGTCTTCTTGTACTTAAGTCATCATTGTGCTTTTTCTATTTATTTCTGATGCTTTTTCTGTGTTTCATCGTCAATAAGAAGGTCCAAGGAATACTGTAAACCTGGAGTAAAGCATCGGAATTTATAACTAGTGTTACAGGAATGGTTCAAAACACAGACAGTAAGAAGAGTCAGACTTCTTTTACTTATGTCGGCATTGTGCCTTTTGTATTTATTTCCGATGCAATTTCTGTGTTTCATCGTCAATATGAAGGTCTAAGGGATACAGTAAACCTGAAGTGAAGCATCGGAATTTATAACTAGTGTCACAGGAATGGTTCAAAACATAGTCAGTAAGAAGAATCAGTCTTCTTGTACGTAAGTCGGCATTGTGAATTTTGTATTTAATTCCGATACAATTTCTGTGTTTCATCGTCAATAAGAAGGTCAGAGGGATACAGTAATCCTGAAGTAAAGCATCGGATTCTATGACCAGTGTCACAGGAATGGTTCAAAACATTGTCAGTAAGAAGAGTCAGTCTTCTTGTACTTAAGTCGGTATTGTGACTTTTATATTTAATTCCGATGCAATTTCTGTGTTTCATCGTCAATAAGATGGTCCAAGGGATACAGTAAACCTGAAGTGAAGCATCGGAATCTATGACTAGTGTCACAGGAATGGTTCAAAACATAGACAGTAGGAAGAGTCAGTCTACTTGTACTTAAGTCGGTATTGTGCTTTTGGTATTTAATTCCGTTGCAATTTCTGTGTTTCATCGTCAATAAGAAGGTCCAAGGGATACAGTAAACGAGGAGTGAAGCATCGGAATCTATAACTAGTGTCACAGGGACGGTTCAAACCATAGTCAGTAAGATGAGTCAGTATTCTTGTACTTAATTCGGCATTGTGCATTTTCTGTTTAATTCCGATGCAATATCTATTTTTCATCGTCAATAAGAGGGTCCAAGGGATACATTAAACCCGAAGTGAAACATTGGAATCTATAACTAGTGTCACAGGAATGGTTCAAAACATAGTCAGTAAGAAGAGTCAGTCTTCTGGTACTTAAGTCATCATTGTGCATTTTCTATTTATTTCTGATGCTTTTTCTGTGTTTCATCGTCAATAAGAAGGTCCAAGGGATACTGTAAACCTGGAGTGAAGCATCGGAATCTATAACTAGTGTCACAGGAATGGTTCAAACATACACAGTAAGAAGAGTCAGACTTCTTTTATTTAACTCGGCATTGTGCATTTTGTATTTAATTCCGATGCAATTTCTGTGTTTCATAGGCAATAACAAGGTCCAAGGGATACAGTAAACCTTGAGTGAAGCATCGGAATCTATAACTAGTGTCACAGGAATGGTTCAAAACATAGACAGTAAGATGAGTCAGTCTTCTTGCACTTAAGTCGGCATTGTGCCTTTTGTATTCAATTCCGATGCAATTTCTGTGTTTCATCGTCAACAAGAAGGTCCAAGGGATACCGTAAACCTGAAGTGAAGCATTAGAATCTATAACTAGTGTCACAGGAATGGTTCAAATCATAGTCAGTAAGAAGAGTCAGTCTTCTTGTACTTAAGTCGGCATTGTGCCTTTTGTATTTAGTTCCGATGCAATTTCTGTGTTTCATCGTCACTAAAAAGGTCAGTGGGATGTAGTAATCCTGAAGTTATGCATCGGAATTCATTACTAGTGTCACAGGAATCGTTCAAAACATAGTCAGTGAGAAGAGTCAGTCTTCTTGTACGTAAGTCGGAATTGTTAACTTTGTGTTTAATTCCGATACAATTTCTGTGTTTCATCGTCAATAAGAATGTCAGAGGGATACAGTAATCCTGAAGTAAAGCATCGGAATCTATGACTAGTGTCACAGGAATGGTTCAAAACATAGTCAGTAAGAAGAGTCAGTCATCTTGTACTTAAGTCGGTATTGTGCCTTCTGTATTTAATTCCGATGCAATTTCAGTGTTTCATCGTCAATAAGAAGGTCCAAGGGATACAGTAAACCTGAGGTGAAGCATCGGAATCTATGACTAGTGTCACAGGAATGGTTCAAAACATAGACAGTAGGAAGAGTCAGTCTTCTTGTACTTAAGTCGGCATTGTGCTTTTTGTATTTATTTCCGATGCAATTTCTGTGTTTCATCGTCAATAAGAAGGTCCAAGGGATACAGTAAACCCGAAGTGAAGCATCGGAATCTATAACTAGTGTCACAGGAATGGTTCAAATCATAGTCAGTAAGAAGAGTCAGTCTTCTTGTACTTAAGTCATCATTGTGTTTTTTTTTTCTATTTATTTCTGATGCTTTATCTGTGTTTCATCGTCAATATGAAGGTCTAAGGGATACAGTAAACCTGGATTGAAGCATTAGAATCTATAACTAGTGTCACAGGAATGGTTCAAATCATAGTCAGCAAGGAGAGTCAGTCTTCTTAAACTTAAGTCGGCATTGTGGCTTTTGTATTTAATTCCGATGCAATTTCTGTGTTTCATCGTCACTAAGAAAGTCAGTGGGATATAGTAGTCCTGAAGTTAAGCATCGGAATCTATAACTAGTGTCACAGGAGTGGTTCAAAACATAGTCAGTAAGAAGAGTCAGTCTTCTTGTAGTTAAGTCGGTATTGTGCCTTCTGTATTTAATTCCGATGCAATTTCGGTGTTTCATCGTCAACAGGAAGTTCCAAGGTATAGAGTAAACCTGGGGTGAAGCATCGGAATCTATAACTAGTGTCACAGGAATGGTTCAAAACATAGACAGTAAGATGAGTCAGTCTTCTTGTACTTAAGTCGGCATTGTGCCTTTTGTATTTAATTCCGATGCAATTTCTGTGTTTCATCGTCAATAAGAAGGTCCAAGGGATACAGTAAACCTGAAGTGAAGCACCGAAATCTAAAACTAGTATCAGAGGAGTTGTTCAAAACATAGAGAGTAAGCAGAGTCAGTCTTCTCGTACTTTAGTCGGCATTGTGATTTTTATTTAATTCGGATGCTATTTCTGTGTTTCATCGTCAATAAGAAGGTCCAAGGGATACAGTAAACTTAGAGTGAAGCATCGTAATCTATAACTAGTGTCACAGGAATGGTTCAAAACATAGACAGTAAAATGAGTCAGTCTTCTTGTACTTAAGTCGGCATTGTGCCTTTTGTATTTAATTCCGATGCAATTTCTGTGTTTCATCGCCAATAAGAAGGTCCAAGGGATACAGTAAACCTGAAGTGAAGCATTAGAATCTATAACTAGTGTCACAGGAATGGTTCAAATCATAGTCAGTAAGAAGAGTCAGTCTTCTTGTACTTAAGTCGGCACTGTGCCTTTTGTATTTAATTCCGATGCAATTTCTGTGTTTCATCGTCACTAAGAAGGTCAGTGGGATATCGTAATCCTGAAGTTTTGCATCGGAATTTATTACTAGTGTCACAGGAATGGTTCAAAACATAGTCAGTAAGAAGAGTCAGTCTTCTTGTATGTAAGTCGGCATTGTGAATTTTGTGTTTAATTCCGATACAATTTCTGGTTTTCATCGTCAATAAGAATGTCAGAGGGATACAGTAATCCTGAAGTAAAGCATCGGAATCTATGACTAGTGCCACAGGAATGGTTCAAAACATAGTCAGTAAGAAGAGTCAGTCTTCTTGTACTTAAGTCGGTATTGTGCCTTTTGTATTTAATTCCGATGAAATTTCTGTGTTTCATCGTCAATAAGAAGGTCCAAGAGATACAGTAAACCTGGAGTGAAGCATCGGAATCTATAACTAGTGTCACTGGGACGGTTCAAACCATAGACAGTAAGATGAGTCAGTATTCTTGTACTTAATTCGGCATTGTGCATTTTCTATTTAATTCCGATGCAATTTCTGTGTTTCATCGTCAATAAGAAGGTCCAAGAGATACAGTAAACCTGGAGTGAAGCTTCGGAATCTATAACTAGTGTCTCTGGGACGGTTCAAACCATAGACAGTAAGATGAGTCAGTATTCTTGTACTTAATTCGGCATTGTGCATTTTCTATTTAATTCCGATGCAATTTCTGTGTTTCATCGTCAATAAGAAGGTCCAAGGGATACAGTAAACCCGAAGTGAAGCATCGGAATCTACAACTAGTGTCACAGGAATGGTTCAAAGCATAGTCAGTAAGAAGAGTCAGTCTTCTTGTACTTAAGTCATCATTGTGCATTTTCTATTTATTTCTGATGCTTTTTCTGTGTTTCATCGTCAATAAGAAGGTCCAAGGGATACTGTAAACCTGGAATGAAGCATCGGAATTTATAACTAGTGTCACAGGAATAGTTCAAAACACAGACAGTAAGAAGAGTCAGACTTCTTTTACTTAAGTCGGCATTGTGCCTTTTGTATTTAATTCCGATGCAATTTCTGTGTTTCATCGTCAATAAGAAGGTCCAAGGGATACTGTAAACCTTGAGTGTAGCATCAGATTCTATAACTAGTGTCACAGGAATGGTTCAAAATATAGACAGTAAGAAGAGTCAGTCTTCTTGTACTTAATTCGGCATTGTGCATTTTGTATTTAATTCCGATGCATTTTCTGTGTTTCATCGTCAATAAGAAGGTCAGAGGGATACAGTAAACCTGATATGAAGCATCGTAAACTATTACTAGTGTCACAGGAATGGTTCAAAACATAGTCAGTAAGAAGAGTCAGTCTTCTTGTACTTAAGTTGATATTGTGCCTTTTGTATTTAATTCCGATGCAATTTCTGTGTTTCATCGTCAATACGAAGGTCCAAGGTATACAGTAAACATGGAGTGAAGCATCGGAATCTATAACTAGTGTCACAGGAATGGTTCAAAACATAGACAGTAAGATGAGTCAGTCTTCTTGTTCTTGAGTCGGCATTGTGCCTTTTGTATTTAATTCCGATGCAATTTCTGTGTTTCATCGTCAATAAGGAGGTCCAAGGGATACAGTAAACCTGAAGTGAAGCATCGAAATCTAAAACTAGTATCACAGGAATTGTTCAAAACATAGACAGTAAGCAGAGTCAGTCTTATCGTACTTAAGTCGGCATTGTGTTTTTTATTTAATTCGGATGCAATTTTTGTGTTTCATCGTCAATAAGAAGGTCCAAGGGATACAGTAAACGTAGAGTGAAGCATCGGAATCTATATCTAGTGTCACAGGAATGGTTCAAAACATAGACAGTAAGAAGAGTCGGTCATTTTGTATTTAATTCGGCATTGTGCCTTTTGTATTTAATTCCGATGCAATTTCTGTGTTTCATCCTCAATAAGAACGTCAGAGAGATACAGAAAATCAGAAGTGAAGCATCGGAAACTATAACTAGTGTCACAGGAATGGTTCAAAACATAGACAGTAAGAAGATTCAGTCTTCTTGTACTTAAGTCGGCATTGTGCATTATGTATTTAATTCCGATGTAATTTCTGTGTTTTATCGTCAATAAGAAGGTTAGAGGGATACAGTAAACATGAAGTGAAGCATCAGAACCTATAACTAGTGTCACAGGAATGGTTCAAATCGTAGTCAGTAAGAAGAGTCAGTCTTCTTGTACTTAATTAGGCATTGTGCCTTTTGTATTTCATTCCGATGCTATTTCTGTGTTTCATCGCCAATAAGAAGGTCCAAGGGATACAGTAAACCTGAAGTGAATCATTAGAATCTATAACTAGTGTCACAGGATTGGTTCAAAACATAGACAGTAAGAAGAGTCAGTGTTCTTGTACTTAATTCGGCATTTTGCCTTTTGTATTTAATTCCGATGCAACGTCTGTGTTTCATCGTCAATAAGAAGGTCAGAGTGATACAGTAAACCTGATATGAAGCATCGTAATCTATAACTAGTGTCACAGGAATGGTTCAAAACATAGTCAGTAAGAAGAGTCAGTCTTCCTGTACGTAAGTCGGCATTGTGAATTTTGTGTTTAATTCCGATACAATTTCTGTGTTTCATCGTCAATAAGAATGTCAGAGGGATACAGTAATCCTGAAGTAAAATATCGGAATCTATGACTAGTGTCACAGGAATGGTTCAAAACATAGTCAGTAAGAAGAGTCAGTCTTCTTGTACTTAAGTCGGTATTGTGCTTTTTGTATTTAATTCCGATGCAATTGCTGTGTTTCATCGTCAATTAGAAGGTCCAAGGGATACAGTAAACCTGAAGTGAAGCAACGGAATCTATGACTAGTGTCACAGGAATGGTTCAAAACATAGACAGTAGGAAGAGTCAGTCTTCTTTTACTTAAGTTGGCATTGTGCTTTTTGTATTTAATTCCGATGCAATTTCTGTGTTTCATCGTCAATAAGAAGGTCCAAGGGATACAGTAAACCTTGAGTGAAGCATCAGAGTCTATAACTAGTGTCACAGGATTGGTTCAAAACATAGACAGTAAGAAGAGTCAGTCTTCTTGTACTTAATTCGGCATTGTGCTTTTTGTATTTAATTCCGATGCAATTTCTATGTTTCATCGTCAACATAAAGGTCAAGGGGATACAGTAAACCTGAAGTGAAGCATCGGAATCTATAACTAGTGACACAGGAATGGTTTAAAACATAGAGAGTTGGAAGATTCAGTCTTCTTGTACTTAAGTCGGCATTGTGCCTTTTGTATTTCATTCCGATGCAATTTCTGTGTTTCATCGTCCATAAGAAGGTCCGAGGGATACAGTAAACCTGAAGTGAAGCATCGGAATCAATAACTAGTGTCACAGGAATGGTTCAAAACATAGCCAGTATGAAGAGTCAGTCTTGTTGTACGTAAGTCGGCATTGTGTATTATGTATTTAATTCCGATACAATTTCTGTGTTTCATCGTCAATAGGAAGGTCCAAGGGAGACAGTAAATCTGGAGTAAGCATCGGATCCTATAACTAGTGTCACAGGGATGGTTCAAAACATAGACAGTAAGAAGAGTCAGTCTCCTTGTACTTAAGTCGGCATTGTGCCTTTTGTATTTAATTCCGAAGCAATTTCTGTGTTTCATCGTCAATAAGAAGGTCAGAGGGAAACAGTAAACCTGAAGTAAGGATTCAGAATCTATGACTAGTGTCACAGGAATGGTTCAAAACATAGTCAGTATGAAGAGTCAGTCTTCTTGTACTTAAATCGGTATTGTGCCTTTTGTATTTAATTCCGATGCAATTTCTGTGTTTCATCGTCAATAAGAAGGTCCAAGGGATACAGTAAACCTGAAGTGAAGCATCGGAATCTATGACTAGTACCACAGGAATGGTTCAAAACATAGACAGTTAGAAGAGTCAGTCGTCTTGTACTTAAGTCGGCATTGTGCCTTTTGTATTTAATTCCAATGCAATTTCTGTGTTTCATCGTCAATAAGGAGGTCCAAGGGATACAGTAAACCTGGAGTGAAGCATCAGAATCTATAACTAGTGTCAGAGGGACGGTTCAAAACATAGACAGTAACATGAGTCAGTATTCTTGTACTTTAGTCGGCATTGTGCTTTTTGTATTTAATTCCGATGCAGATTTCTGTGTTTCATCGTCACTAAGAAGGTCAGTGGGTTACAGTAAACCTGAAGTGAAGCATCGGAATCTATAACTACTGTCACAGGAATGGTTCAAAACATAGAGAGTTGGAAGATTCAGTCTTCTTGTACTTAAGTCGGCATTGTGCCTTTTGTATTCCATTCCGATGCAATATCTGTGTTTCATCGTCCATAAGAAGGTCCGAGGGATACAGTAAACCTCAAGTGAAGCATCGGATTAAAAAAATAGTGTCACAGGAATGTTTCAAATCATAGACAGTAAGAAGAGTCAGTCTTCATGTACATAAGTCGGCATTGTGCCTTTTGAATTTAATTCCGATGCAATTTCTGTGTTTCATCACCAATACGAACGTCCAAGGCATACAGTAAACATGGAGTGAAGCATCGGAATCTATAACTAGTGTCACAGGAATGGTTCAAACCATAGACAGTAAGATGAGTCAGTATTCTTGTACTTAATTCGGCATTGTGCATTTTCTATTTAATTCCGATGCAATTTCTGTGTTTCATCGTCAATAAGAAGGTCCAAGAGATACAGTAAACCTGGAGTGAAGCTTCGGAATCTATAACTAGTGTCTCTGGGACGGTTCAAACCATAGACAGTAAGATGAGTCAGTATTCTTGTACTTAATTCGGCATTGTGCATTTTCTATTTAATTCCGATGCAATTTCTGTGTTTCATCGTCAATAAGAAGGTCCAAGGGATACAGTAAACCCGAAGTGAAGCATCGGAATCTACAACTAGTGTCACAGGAATGGTTCAAAGCATAGTCAGTAAGAAGAGTCAGTCTACTTGTACTTAAGTCATCATTGCGCATTTTCTATTTATTTCTGATGCTTTTTCTGTGTTTCATCGTCAATAAGAAGGTCCAAGGGATACTGTAAACCTGGAATGAAGCATCGGAATTTATAACTAGTGTCACAGGAATAGTTCAAAACACAGACAGTAAGAAGAGTCAGACTTCTTTTACTTAAGTCGGCATTGATCCTTTTGTATTTAATTCCGATGCAATTTCTGTGTTTCATCGTCAATAAGAAGGTCCAAGGGATACTGTAAACCTTGAGTGTAGCATCAGATTCTATAACTAGTGTCACAGGAATGGTTCAAAACATAGTCAGTAAGAAGAGTCAGTCTTCTTGTACTTAAGTTGATATTGTGCCTTTTGTATTTAATTCCGATGCAATTTCTGTGTTTCATCGTCAATACGAAGGTCCAAGGTATACAGTAAACATGGAGTGAAGCATCGGAATCTATAACTAGTGTCACAGGAATGGTTCAAAACATAGACAGTAAGATGAGTCAGTCTTCTTGTTCTTGAGTCGGCATTGTGCCTTTTGTATTTAATTCCGATGCAATTTCTGTGTTTCATCGTCAATAAGGAGGTCCAAGGGATACAGTAAACCTGAAGTGAAGCATCGAAATCTAAAACTAGTATCACAGGAATTGTTCAAACATAGACAGTAAGCAGAGTCAGTCTTATCGTACTTAAGTCGGCATTGTGTTTTTTATTTAATTCGGATGCAATTTTTGTGTTTCATCGTCAATAAGAAGGTCCAAGGGATACAGTAAACGTAGAGTGAAGCATCGGAATCTATATCTAGTGTCACAGGAATGGTTCAAAACATAGACAGTAAGAAGAGTCGGTCATTTTGTATTTAATTCGGCATTGTGCCTTTTGTATTTAATTCCGATGCAATTTCTGTGTTTCATCCTCAATAAGAACGTCAGAGAGATACAGAAAATCAGAAGTGAAGCATCGGAAACTATAACTAGTGTCACAGGAATGGTTCAAAACATAGACAGTAAGAAGATTCAGTCTTCTTGTACTTAAGTCGGCATTGTGCATTATGTAATTAATTCCGATGTAATTTCTGTGTTTTATCGTCAATAAGAAGGTTAGAGGGATACAGTAAACATGAAGTGAAGCATCAGAACCTATAACTAGTGTCACAGGAATGGTTCAAATCGTAGTCAGTAAGAAGAGTCAGTCTTCTTGTACTTAATTAGGCATTGTGCCTTTTGTATTTCATTCCGATGCTATTTCTGTGTTTCATCGCCAATAAGAAGGTCCAAGGGATACAGTAAACCTGAAGTGAATCATTAGAATCTATAACTAGTGTCACAGGATTGGTTCAAAACATAGACAGTAAGAAGAGTCAGTGTTCTTGTACTTAATTCGGCATTTTGCCTTTTGTATTTAATTCCGATGCAACGTCTGTGTTTCATCGTCAATAAGAAGGTCAGAGTGATACAGTAAACCTGATATGAAGCATCGTAATCTATAACTAGTGTCACAGGAATGGTTCAAAACATAGTCAGTAAGAAGAGTCAGTCTTCCTGTACGTAAGTCGGCATTGTGAATTTTGTGTTTAATTCCGATACAATTTCTGTGTTTCATCGTCAATAAGAATGTCAGAGGGATACAGTAATCCTGAAGTAAAATATCGGAATCTATGACTAGTGTCACAGGAATGGTTCAAAACATAGTCAGTAAGAAGAGTCAGTCTTCTTGTACTTAAGTCGGTATTGTGCTTTTTGTATTTAATTCCGATGCAATTGCTGTGTTTCATCGTCAATTAGAAGGTCCAAGGGATACAGTAAACCTGAAGTGAAGCATCGGAATCTATGACTAGTGTCACAGGAATGGTTCAAAACATAGACAGTAGGAAGAGTCAGTCTTCTTTTACTTAAGTTGGCATTGTGCTTTTTGTATTTAATTCCGATGCAATTTCTGTGTTTCATCGTCAATAAGAAGGTCCAAGGGATACAGTAAACCTTGAGTGAAGCATCAGAGTCTATAACTAGTGTCACAGGATTGGTTCAAAACATAGACAGTAAGAAGAGTCAGTCTTCTTGTACTTAATTCGGCATTGTGCTTTTTGTATTTAATTCCGATGCAATTTCTATGTTTCATCGTCAACATAAAGGTCAAGGGGATACAGTAAACCTGAAGTGAAGCATCGGAATCTATAACTAGTGACACAGGAATGGTTTAAAACATAGAGAGTTGGAAGATTCAGTCTTCTTGTACTTAAGTCGGCATTGTGCCTTTTGTATTTCATTCCGATGCAATTTCTGTGTTTCATCGTCCATAAGAAGGTCCGAGGGATACAGTAAACCTGAAGTGAAGCATCGGAATCAATAACTAGTGTCACAGGAATGGTTCAAAACATAGCCAGTATGAAGAGTCAGTCTTGTTGTACGTAAGTCGGCATTGTGTATTATGTATTTAATTCCGATACAATTTCTGTGTTTCATCGTCAATAGGAAGGTCCAAGGGAGACAGTAAATCTGGAGTAAGCATCGGATCCTATAACTAGTGTCACAGGGATGGTTCAAAACATAGACAGTAAGAAGAGTCAGTCTCCTTGTACTTAAGTCGGCATTGTGCCTTTTGTATTTAATTCCGAAGCAATTTCTGTGTTTCATCGTCAATAAGAAGGTCAGAGGGAAACAGTAAACCTGAAGTAAGGATTCAGAATCTATGACTAGTGTCACAGGAATGGTTCAAAACATAGTCAGTATGAAGAGTCAGTCTTCTTGTACTTAAATCGGTATTGTGCCTTTTGTATTTAATTCCGATGCAATTTCTGTGTTTCATCGTCAATAAGAAGGTCCAAGGGATACAGTAAACCTGAAGTGAAGCATCGGAATCTATGACTAGTACCACAGGAATGGTTCAAAACATAGACAGTTAGAAGAGTCAGTCGTCTTGTACTTATGTCGGCATTGTGCCTTTTGTATTTAATTACAATGCAATTTCTGTGTTTCATCGTCAATAAGGAGGTCCAAGGGATACAGTAAACCTGGAGTGAAGCATCAGAATCTATAACTAGTGTCAGAGGGACGGTTCAAAACATAGACAGTAACATGAGTCAGTATTCTTGTACTTTAGTCGGCATTGTGCTTTTTGTATTTAATTCCGATGCAGATTTCTGTGTTTCATCGTCACTAAGAAGGTCAGTGGGTTACAGTAAACCTGAAGTGAAGCATCGGAATCTGTAACTACTGTCACAGGAATGGTTCAAAACATAGAGAGTTGGAAGATTCAGTCTTCTTGTACTTAAGTCGGCATTGTGCCTTTTGTATTCCATTCCGATGCAATATCTGTGTTTCATCGTCCATAAGAAGGTCCGAGGGATACAGTAAACCTCAAGTGAAGCATCGGATTAAAAAAATAGTGTCACAGGAATGTTTCAAATCATAGACAGTATGAAGAGTCAGTCTTCATGTACATAAGTCGGCATTGTGCCTTTTGAATTTAATTCCGATGCAATTTCTGTGTTTCATCACCAATACGAACGTCCAAGGCATACAGTAAACCAGAAGTGAAGCATTAGAATCTATAACTAGTGGCACAGGAATGGTTCAAATCATAGTCAGTAAGAAGAGTCAGTCTTCTTGAACTTAAGTCGGCATTGTGCCTTTTGTATTTAATTCCGATGCAATTTCTGTGTTTCATCGTCACTAAGAAGGTCAGTGGGATATAGTAATCCTGAAGTTATGCATCGGAATTTATTACTAGTGTCACAGGAATGGTTCAAAGCACAGTCAGTAAGAAGAGTCAGTCTTCTTGTACGTAAGTCGGCATTGTGAATTTTGTATTTAATTCCGATGCAATTTCTGTGTTTCAACGTCAATAAGAAGGTCAGAGGGATAGAGTAAACCTGATATGAAGCATCGTAATCTATAACTAGAGTCACAAGAACGGTTCAAAGCATAGTCAGTAAGAAGAGTCAGTCTTCTTGTACTTAAGTCATCATTGTGCATTTTCTATTTATTTCTGATGCTTTTTCTGTGTTTCATCGTCAATAAGAAGGTCCAAGGGATACTGTAAACCTGGAGTGAAGCATCGGAATTTATAACTAGTGTCACAGGAATGGTTCAAAACACAGACAGTAAGAAGAAACAGACATCTTTTACTTAAGTCGGCATTGTGCCTTTTGTATTTAATTCCGATGCAATTTCTGTGTATCATCGTCAATAAGAAGGTCCAAGGGATACAGTAAACCTGGAGTGAAGCATCAGAGTCTATAACTAGTGTCGCAGGAATGGTTCAAAACATAGACAATAAGATGAGTCAGTCTTCTTGTACTTAATTCGGCATTGTGCCTTTTGTATTTAATTCCGATGCAATTTCTGTGTTTCATCGTCAATAAGAAGGTCAGAGGGATAGAGTAAACCTGATATGAAGCATCGTAATCTATAACTAGTGTCAAAGGAATGGTTCAAAACATAGTCAGTAAGAAGAGTCAGTCTTCTTGTACTTAGGTCGGTATTGTGCCTTTTGAATTTAATTCCGATGCAATTTCTGTGTCTCATCGTCAATAAGAACGTCCAAGGTATACAGTAAACCTGGAGTGAAGCATCGGAATCTATAACTAGTGTCACAGGAATGGTTCAAAGCATAGACAGTAAGATGAGTCAGTCTTCTAGTACTTAAGTCGGCATTGTGCCTTTTGTATTCAATTCCGATGCAATATCTGTGTTTCATCGTCAATAAGAAGGTCCAAGGGATACAGTAAACCTAGAGTGAAGCATCGGAATCGATATCTAGTGTCACAGGAATGGTTCAAAACATAGATAGTAAGAAGAGTCGATCTTTTTGTACTTAATTCGGCATTGTGCCTTTTGTATTTAATTCCGATGCAATTTCTGTGTTTCATCGTCACTAAGAAGGTCAGTGGGATATAGTAATCCTGAAGTTATGCATCGGAATTTATTACTAGTGTCACAGGACTGGTTCAAACATAGTCAGTATGAAGAGTCAGTCTTCCTGTACGTAAGTTGGCATTGTGAATTTTGTGTTTAATTCCGATACAATTTCTGTGTTTCATCGTCAATAAGAATGTCAGAGGGATACAGTACTCCTGAAGTAAAGCATCGGAATCTATGACTAGTGTCACAGGAATGGTTCAAACATAGTCAGTAAGAAGAGTCAGTCTTCTTGTAGTTAAGTCCTCATTGTGCATTTTCTATTTAATTCTGATGCTTTTTCTGTGTTTCATCGTCAATAAGAAGGTCCAAGGGATACTGTAAACCTGGAGTGAAGCATCGGAATCTACAACTAGTGTCACAGGAATGGTTCAAAACACAGACAGTAAGAAGAGTCAGACTTCTTTTACTTAAGTTGGCATTGTGCTTTTTGTATTTTATTCCTATGCAATTTCCGTGTTTCATCGTCAATATGAAGGTCAAAGGGATGCAGTAAACCTTAAGTGAAGCATGGGAATCTATAACTAGTGTCACAGGAATGGTTCAAAACATAGAGAGTTGGAAGATTCAGTCTTCTTGTACTTAAGTCGGCATTGTGCCTTTTGTATTTCATTCCGATGCAATTTCTGTGTTTCATCGTCCATAAGACGGTCCGAGGGATACAGTAAACCTCAAGTGAAGCATCGTAATAAAAAACTAGTGTCACAGGAATGGTTCAAAACATAGAGAGTAGGAAGAGTCAGTATTCTTGTACTTTAGTCGGCATTGTGCTTTTTGTATTTAATTCCGATGCAAATTTCTGTGTTTCATCGTCACTAAGAAGGTCAGTGGGATACAGTAAACCTGAAGTAAAGCATCGGAATCTATTACTAGTGTCACAGTAATGGTTCAAAACATAGTCAGTAAGTAGAGTCAGTCTTCTTGTACTTAAGTCGGCATTGTGCTTTTTGTATTTAATTCCGATGCGATTTCTGTGTTTCATCGTCAATAGGAAGGTCCAAGGGATACAGTAAACCTGGAGTGAAGCATCGGAATCTATAACTAGTGTCACAGGGACGGTTCAAACCATAGACAGTAAGATGAGTAAGTATTCTTGTACTTAATTCGGCATTGTGCATTTTCTATTTAATTCCGATGCAATTTCTGTGTTTCATCGTCAATAAGAATTCCAAGGGATACAGTTGATAGGACATGTTCTGAGGCATCAAAGGATCACCAATTTAGTATTGGAGGGCAGCGTGGAGGGTAAAAATCGTAGAGGGAGACCAAGAGATGAATACACTAAGCAGATTCAGAAGGATGTAGGTTGCAGTAGGTACTGGGAGATGAAAAAGCATGCACAGGATAGAGTAGCATGGAGAGCTGCATCAAACCAGTCTCAGGACTGAAGACCACAACAACAGTAAACCCGACGTGAAGCATCGGAATCTATAACTAGTGTCACAGGAATGGTTCAAAACATAGTCAGTAAGAAGAGTCAGTCTTCTTGTACTTAAGTCATCATTGTGCATTTTCTATTTAATTCTAATGCTTTTTCTGTGTTTCATCGTCAATAAGAAAGTCCAAGGGATACTGTAAACCTGGAGTGAAGCATCGGAATCTATAACTGGTGTCACAGGAATGGTTCAAAACACAGACAGTAAGAAGAGTCAGACTTCTTTTACTTAAGTTGGCATTGTGCCTTTTGTATCTAATTCCGATGCAATTTCTGTGTTTCATCGTCAATAAGAAGGTCCAAGGGATACTGTAAACCTGGAGTGAAGCATCGGAATCTATTACTAGTGTCACAGGGACGGTTTAAACCATAGACAGTAAGATGAGTCAGTATTCTTGTACTTAATTCGGCATTGTGCATTTTCTATTTAATTCCGATGCAATTTCTGTGTTTCATCGTCAATAAGAATTCCAAGGGATACAGTGAACCCGAAGTGAAGCATCGGAATCTATAACTCGTGTCACATGAATGGTTCAAAACCTAGTCAGTAAGAAGAGTCAGTCTTCTTGTACTTAAGTCCTCATTGTGCATTTTCTATTTAAATCTGATGCTTTTTCTGTGTTTCATTGTCAATAAGAAGGTCCCAGGGATACTGTAAACCTGGAGTGAAGCATCGGAATCTACAACTAGTGTCACAGGAATGGTTCAAAACACAGACAGTAAGAAGAGTCAGACTTCTTTTACTTAAGTTGGCATTGTGCTTTTTGTATTTTATTGCTATGCAATTTCTGTGTTTCATCGTCAATATGAAGGTCAAAGGGATTCAGTAAACCTGGAGTGAAGCATCGGATTCTATAACTAGTGGGACAGGAATGGTTCAAAACATAGACAGTAAAATGAGTCAGTCTTCTTGTACTTAAGTCGGCATTGTGCCTTTTGTATTTAATTCCGATGCAATTTCTGTGTTTCATCGCCAATACGAAGGTCCAAGGGATACAGTAAACCTGAAGTGAAGCATTAGAATCTATAATTAGTGTCACAGGAATGGTTCAAATCATAGTCAGTAAGAAGAGTCAGTCTTCTTGTACTTAAGTCGGCATTGTGCCATTTGTATTTAATTCCGATGCAATTTCTGTGTTTCATCGTCACTAAGAAGGTCAGTGGGATATTGTAATCCTGAAGTTATGCATCGGAATTTATTACTAGTGTCACAGGACTGGTTCAAAACATAGTCAGTATGAAGAGTCAGTCTTCCCGTACATAAGTTGGCATTGTGAATTTTGTGTTTCATTCCGATACAATTTCTGTGTTTCATCGTCAATAAGAATGTCAGAGGGATACAGTACTCCTGAAGTAAAGCATCGGAATCTATGACTAGTGTCACCGGAATGGATCAAACATAGTCAGTAAGAAGAGTCAGTCTTCTTGTACTTAAGTCCTCATTGTGCATTTTCTATTTAATTCTGATGCTTTTTCTGTGTTTCATCGTCAATAAGAAGGTCCAAGGGATACTGTAAACCTGGAATGAAGCATCGGAATCTACAACTAGTGTCACAGGAATGGTTCAAAACACAGACAGTAAGAAGAGTCAGACTTCTTTCACTTAAGTTGGCATTGTGCTTTTTGTATTTTATTCCTATGCAATTTCCGTGTTCCATCGTCAATATGAAGGTCAAAGGGATGCAGTAAACCTGAAGTGAAGCATGGGAATCTATAACTAGTGTCACAGGAATGGTTCAAAACATAGAGAGTTGGAAGATTCTGTCTTCTTGTACTTAAGTCGGCATTGTGCCTTTGGTATTTCATTCCGATGCAATTTCTGTGTTTCATCGTCCATAAGACGGTCCGTGGGGTACAGTAAACCTCAAGTGAAGCATCGTAATAAAAAACTAGTGTCACAGGAATGGTTCAAAACATAGAGGGTAGGAAGAGTCAGTCTTCTTGTACTTAAGTCGGCATTGTGCTTTTTCTATTTAATTCCGACGCGATTTCTGTGTTTGATCGTCAATAGGAAGGTCCACGGGATACAGTAAACCTGAAGTGAAGCATCGGAATCTATAACTAGTGTCACAGGAATCGTTCAAAACATAGTCAGTAAGAAGAGTCAGTCTTGTTGTACGTAAGTCGGCATTGTGAATTTTGTATTTAATTCCGATACAATTTCTGTGTTTCATCGTCAACAGGAAGGTCCAAGGGATACAGTAAATCTGGAGTGAAGCATCGGAATCTATAACTAGTGTCAGAGGGACGGTTCAAAACATAGACAGTAACATGAAACAGTATTCTTGTACTTTAGTCGGCATTGTGCTTTTTGTATTTAATTCCGATGGAAATTTCTGTGTTTCATCGTCACTAAGAACGTCAGAGGGATACAGAAAATCTGAAGTCAAGCATCGGAATCTATAACTAGTGTCACAGGAATGGTTCATAACATAGACAGTAAGATGAGTCAGTCTTCTTGTACTTAAGTCGGCATTGTACCTTTTGTATTTAATTCCGATGAATTTCTGTGTTTCATCGTCACTAAGAAGGTCAGTGGGATATAGTAATCCTGAAGTTATGCATCGCAATTTATTACTAGTGTCACAGGAATGGTTAAAAACATAGTCAGTAAGTAGAGTCAATCTTCTTGTACGTAAGTCGGCACTGTAAATTTTGTGTTTAATTCTGATACAATTTCTGTGTTTCATCGTCAATAAGAAGGTCCAAGGGATACAGTAAACCTGGAGTGAAGCATCGGAATCTATAACTAGTGTCACAGGGACGGTTTAAACCATAGACAGTAAGATGAGTCAGTATTCTTGTACTTTATTCGGCATTGTGCATTTTCTATTTAATTCCGATGCAATTTCTGTGTTTCATCGTCAATAAGGAGGTCCAAGGGATACAGTAAACCCGAAGTGAAGCATCGGAATCTATAACTAGTGTCACAGGAATGGTTCAAAACATAGTCAGTAAGAAGAGTCAGTTATCTTGTACTTAAGTCGGTATTGTGCCTTTTGTATTTAATTCCGATGCAATTTCTGTGTTTCATCGTCATTAAGAAGGTCAGAGGGATACAGTAAACCTGATATGAAGCATCGTAATCTGTAACTAGTGTCACAGGAATGGTTCAAACATAGTCAGTAAGAAGAGTAAGATATCTTGTACTTAAGTCGGTATTGTGCCTTTTGTATTTAATTCCGATGCAATTTCTGTGTTTCATCGTCAATAAGTAGGTCGAAGGGATACAGTAAACCTGGAGTGAAGCATCGGAATCCATAACTAGTGTCAGAGGGACGGTTCAAAACATAGACAGTAAGATGAGTCAGTATTCTTGTACTTTAGTCGGCATTGTGCTTTTTGTATTTAATTCCGATGCAATTTCTGTGTTTCATCGTCACTAAGAAGGTGAGTGGGATACAGTAAACCTGAAGTGAAGCATCGGAATCTATAACTAGAGTCACAGGAGTGGTTCAAAACATAGACAGTAAGAAGAGTCAGTCTTCTTGTACTTAAGTCGGCATTGTGCCTTTTGTATTTAATTCCGATGCAATTTCTGTGTTTCATCGTCAATAAGAAGGTCAGAGGGATAAAGTAATCCTGAAGTAAAGCATCGGAATCTATGACTAGTGTCACAGGAATGGTTCAAAACATAGTCAGTGTGAGGAGTCAGTCTTCTTGTACTTAAGTCGGTATTGTGCCTTTTGTATTTAATTCCGATGCAATTTCTGTGTTTCATCGTCAATAAGAAGGTCCAAGGGATACAGTAAACTTGAAGTGAAGCATCGGAATCTATAACTAGTGCCACAGGAATGGTTGAAAACATAGACAGTAAGAAGAGTCTGCCTTCTTGTACTTAAGTCGGCATTGTGCCTTTTGTATTTAATTCCGATGCAATTTCTGTGTTTCATCGTCAATGAGAAGGTCCAAGGGATACAGTAAACCTGGAGTGAAGCATCGGAATCTATAACTAGTGTCAGAGGGACGGTTCAAAACATAGACAGTAACATGAGTCAGTAGTCTTGTACTTTAGTCGGCGTTGTGCTTTTTGTATTTAATTCCGATGCAAATTTCTGTGTTTCATCGTCACTATGAAGGTCAGTAGGATAAAGTAAACCTGAAGTGAAGCATTGGAATCTATAACTAGAGTCACAGGAATGGTTCAAAACATAGACAGTAGGAAGAGTCAGCCTTCTTGTAGTTAAGTCGGCATTGTGCTTTTTCTATTTAATTCCGATGCGATTTCTGTGTCTCATCGTCAATAGGAAGGTCCAAGGGATACAGTAAACCTGAAGTGAAGCATCGGAATCTATAACTAGTGTCACAGGAATGGTTCAAAATATAGTCAGTAAGAAGAGTCAGTCTTCTTGTACTTAAGGCGGCATTGTGCCTTTTGTATTTAATTCCGATGCAATTTCTGTGTTTCATTGTCAATAAGTGGGTCCAAGGTATACAGTAACCATGCAGTGAAGGATCGGAATCTGTAACTAGTGTCACAGGAATGGTTCAAACCATAGATAGTAAGATGAGTCAGTCTTCTTGTACTTAAGTCGGCATTGTGCCTTTTGTATTTAATTCCGATGTAATTTAAGTGTTTTATCGTCAATAGGAAGGTCAGAGGGATACAGTAAACCTGATATGAAGCATCGTAATCTATAACTAGTGTCACAGGAATGGTTCAAAACATAGTCAGTAAGAAGAGTCAGTCTTCTTGTACTTAAGTCGGTATTTTGCCTTTTGTATTTAATACCGATGTAATTTATGTGTTTTGTCGTCAATAGGAAGGTCAGAGGGATACAGTAAAGATGAAGTGAAGCATCGGAATATATAACTAGTGTCACAGGAGTGGTTCAAAACATAGTCAGTAAGAAGAGTCAGTCTTCTTGTACTTTAGTCGGCATTGTGCCTTTTGTATTTAATTCCGATGCAATTTCTGTGTTTCATCGCCAATAAGAAGGTCCAAGGGATACAGTAAACCTGAAGTGATGCATTAGAATCTATAACTAGTGTCACAGGAATGTTCAAAACATAGTCAGTAAGAAAAATCAGTCTTCTTGTACTTAAGTCGGCATTGTGAATTTTGTATTTAATTCCGATGCAATTTCTGTGTTTCATCGCCAATAAGAAGGTCCAAGGGATACAGTAAACCTGAAGTGATGCATTAGAATCTTTAACTAGTGTCACAGGAATGTTCAAAACATAGTCAGTACGAAGAGTCAGTCTTCTTGTACTTAAGTAGGCATTGTGCGTTTTGTATTTAATTCCGATCCAATTTCTGTGTTTCATCGTCACTGTGAAAGGTCAAAGGGATACAGTAAACCTGAAGTGAAGTGAAGCATCGGAATCTATACCAAGTGTCACAGGAATGGTTCAAAACATAGTCAGTAAGAAGAGTCAGTCTTCTTGTACTTAAGTCGGCATTGTGCCTTTTGTATTTAATTCCAATGCAATTTCTGTGTTTCATTGTCAATAAGAGGGTCCAAGGTATACAGTAACCCTGGAGTGAAGCATCGTAATCTGTAACTAGTGTCACAGGAATGGTTCAAAACATAGTCAGTAAGAAGAATCAGTTATCTTGTACTTAAGTTGGTATTGTGCCTTTTGTATTTAATTCCGATGCAATATCTGTGTTTCATCGTCAATAAGTAGGTCCAAGGGATACAGAAAACCTGGAGTGAAGCATCGGAATCCATAACTAGTGTCAGAGGGACGGTTCAAATCATAGACAGTAAGATGAGTCAGTATTCTTGTACTTTTGTCGGCATTGTGCTTTTTGTATTTAATTCCGATGCAATTTCTGTGTTTCATCGTCACTAAGAAGGTGTGTGGGATACAGTAAACCTGAAGTGAAGCATCGAAATCTATAACTAGAGTCACAGGAATGGTTCAAATCATAGACAGTAAGAAGAGTCAGTCTTCTTGTACTTAAGTCGGCATTGTGCCTTTTGTATTTAATTCCGATGCAATTTCTGTGTTTCATCGTCAATAAGAAGGTCAGTTGGATATAGTAATCCTGAAGTTAAGCATCGGAATCTATAACTAGTGTCATAGGAATGGTTCAAAACATAGTCAGTAAGAAGAGTCAGTCTTCTTGTAGTTAAGTCGGTATTGTGCCTTTTCCATTTACTTCTGATGCAATTTCTGTGTTTCATCGTCAATATGAAGGTCAAAGGGATACAGTAAACCTGAAGTGAAGCATCGGAATCTATAACTAGTGTCACAGGAATGGTTGAAAACATAGAGATTTGGAAGATTCAGTCTTCTTGTACTGAAGTCGGAATTGTGCCTTTTGTATTTCATTCCGATGCAATATCTGTGTTTCATCGTCCATAAGAAGGTCCGAGGGATACAGTAAACCTCAGGTGAAACACTGGAATTAAAAACTAGTGTCACAGGAATGGTTCAAAACATAGAGAGTAGGAAGAGTCAGTCTTCTTGTACTTAAGTCGGCATTGTGCTTTTTCTATTTAATTCCGATGCAATTTCTGTGTCTCATCGTCAATAGGTAGGTCCAAGGGATACAGTAAACCTGAAGTGAAGCATCGGAATCTATAACTACTTTCACAGGAATGGTTCAAAACATAGTCAGTAAGAAGAGTCAGTCTTCTTGTACTTTAGTCGGCATTGTGCCTTTTCTATTTAATTACGATGCAATTTCTATGTTTCATCGTCAGTAAGAAGGTCCAAGGGATACAGTAAACCTGGAGTGAAACATCGGAATCTATAACTAGTGTCACAGGAATGGTTCATAACATAGACAGTAAGAAGAGTCAGTCTTCTTGTACTTTGGTCGGCATTGTGCCTTTTGTATTTAATTCCGATGCAATTTCTGTGTTTCATCGTCAATAAGAAGGTCCAAGAGATACAGTAAACCTGAAGTGAAGCATCGAAATCTGTAACTAGTATCACAGAAATTGTTCAAAACATAGTCAGTAAGGAGAGTCGGTCTTCTTGTACTTAAGTCGGTATTGTGCCTTTTGTATTTAATTCCGATTTAATTTATGTGTTTTATCGTCAATAGGAAGGTCAGAGGGATACAGCAAACATGAAGTGAAGCATCGGAATCTATAACTAATGTCACAGGAATGGTTCAAAACATAGTCAGTAAGAAGAGTCAGTCTTTTTGTACTTAAGTCGGCATTGTGCCTTTTGTATTTAATTCCGATGCAATTTATGTGTTTCATCGCCAATAAGAAGGTCCAAGGGATACAGTAAACCTGAAGTGATGCATTAGAATCTATAACTAGTGTCACAGGAATGTTCAAAACATAGTCAGTACGAAGAGTCAGTCTTCTTGTACTTAAGTAGGCATTGTGCCTTTTGTATTTAATTCCGATGCAATTTCTGTGTTTCATCGTCACTATGAAAGTCAGTTGGATATAGTAATCCTGAAGTAAAGCATCGGAATCTATAACTAGTGTCATAGGAATGGTTCAAAACATAGTCAGTAAGAAGAGTCAGTCTTCTTGTAGTTAAGTCGGTATTGTGCCTTTCCTATTTAATTCTGATGCAATTTCTGTGTTTCATCGTCAATATGAAGGTCAAAGGGATACAGTAAACCTGAAGCATCGGAATCTATAACTAGAGTCACAGGACTGGTTCAAAACATATACAGGAAGGAAGAGTCATTCTTCTTATACTTAAGTCGGTATTGTGCCTTTTCTATTTAATTCCGATGCAATTTCTATGTTTCATCGTCAATATGAAGGTCAAAGGGATACAGTAAACCTGAAGTGAAGCATCGGAATCTATAACTAGTGTCACAGGAATGGTTCAAAACATAGACAGTAAGAAGAGTCAGTCTTCTTGTACTTAAGTCGGCATTGTGCCTTTTGTATTTAATTCCGATGCAATTTCTGTGTTTCATCGTCAATAAGAAAGTCCAAGGGATACAGTAAACCTGAAGTGAAGCATCGAAATCTGTAACTAGTATCACAGAAATTGTTCAAAACATAGACAGTAAGCAGAGTCAGTCTTCTTGTACTTAAGTCGGGATTGTGCTTTTTTTATTTAATTCGGATGCAATTTATGTGTTTCATCGTCAAAAAGAAGGTCAAAGGGCTACAGTAAACCTAGAGTGAAACAACGGAATCTATATCTAGTGTCACAGGAATGGTTCAAAACATAGTCAGAAAGAAGAGTCAGTCTTCTTGTACGTAATTCGGCATTGTGAATTTTGTCTTTAATTCTGATACAATTTCTGTGTTTCATCGTCAATAAGAAGGTCAGAGGGATACAGTAATCCTGAAGTAAAGCATCGGAATCTATGACTAGTGTCACAGGAATGGTTCAAAACATAGTCAGTAAGAAGAGTCAGTCTTCTTGTACTTAGGTCGGTATTGTGCCTTTTGTATTTAATTCCGATGCAATTTCTGTGTTTCATCGTTATTAAGAAGGTCCAAGGGATACAGTAAACCTGGAGTGAAGCATCGGAATCTATAACTAGTGTCACAGGGACGGTTCAAACCATAGACAGTAAGATGAGTCAGTATTCTTGTACTTAATTCGGCATTGTGCATTTTCTATTTAATTCCGATGCAATTTCTGTGTTTCATCGTCAATAAGAAGGTCCAAGGGATATTGTAAACCTGGAGTGAAGCATCGGAATCTATAACTAGTGTCACAGGAATGGTTCAAAACACAGACAGTAAGAAGAGTCAGACTTCTTTTACTTACGTTTTTCATTCTGCATTTTGTATTTAATTCCGATGCAATTTCTGTGTTTCATCGTCAATAAGAAGGTCCAAGGGATACAGTAAACCTTGAGTGAAGCATCAGAGTCTATAACTAGTGTCAGTGGGATGGTTCAAATCATAGACAGTAAAATGAGTCAGTCTTCTTGTACGTAAGTCGGCCATGAGAATTTTGTATTTAATTCCGATACAATTTCTGTGTTTCATCGTCAACAGGAAGGGCCAAGGGATACAGTAAACCTGGAGTGAAGCATCGGAATCTATAACTAGTGTCACAGGGATGGTTCAAATCATAGACAGTAAGAAGAGTCAGTCTTCTTGTACTTAAGTCGGCATTGTGCCTTTTATAATTTAATTCCGATGCAGTTTCTGTGTTTCATCGTCAATAAGAAGGTCAGAGGGATAAAGTAATCCTGAAGTAAAGCATCGGAATCTATGACTAGTGTCACAGGAATGGTTCAAACATAGTCAGTGTGAAGAGTCAGTCTTCTTGTACTTAAGCCGGTATTGTGCCTATTGTATTTAATTCCGATGCAATTTCTTTGTTTCATCGTCAATAGGAAGGTCCAAGGGATACAGTAAACCTGAAGTGAAGCATCGGAATCTATGACTAGTGCCACAGGAATAGTTCAAAACATAGACAGTAAGAAGAGTCAGTCTTCTTGTACGTAAGTCGGCATTGTGCCTTTTGTATTTAATTCCGATGCAATTTCTGTGTTTCATCGCCAATAAGAAGGTCCAAGGGATACAGTAAACCTGAAGTGATGCATTAGAATCTATAACTAGTGTCACAGGAATGTTCAAAACATAGTCAGTAAGAAAAATCAGTCTTCTTGTACTTAAGTCGGCATTGTGCCTTTTGTATTTAATTCCGATGCAATTTCTGTGTTTCATCGCCAATAAGAAGGTCCAAGGGATACAGTAAACCTGAAGTGATGCATTAGAATCTTTAACTAGTGTCACAGGAATGTTCAAAACATAGTCAGTACGAAGAGTCAGTCTTCTTGTATTTAAGTAGGCATTGTGCGTTTTGTATTTAATTCCGATCCAATTTCCGTGTTTCATCGTCACTATGAAAAGTCAAAGGGATACAGTAAACCTGAAGTGAAGTGAAGCATCGGAATGTATACCTAGTGTCACAGGAATGGTTCAAAACATAGTCAGTAAGAAGAGTCAGTCTTCTTGTACTTAAGTCGGCATTGTGCCTTTTGTATTTAATTCCGATGCAATTTCTGTGTTTCATTGTCAATAAGAGGGTCCAAGGTATACAGTAACCCTGGAGTGAAGCATCGTAATCTGTAACTAGTGTCACAGTAATGGTTCAAAACATAGTCAGTAAGAAGAGTCAGTTATCTTGTACTTAAGTCGGTATTGTGCCTTTTGTATTTGATTCCGATGCAATTTCTGTGTTTCATCGTCAATAAGTAGGTCCAAGGGATACAGTAAACCTGGAGTGAAGCATCGGAATCCATAACTAGTGTCAGAGGGACGGTTCAAATCATAGACCGTAAGATGAGTCAGTATTCTTGTACTTTAGTCGGCATTGTGCTTTTTGTATTTAATTCCGATGCAATTTCTGTGTTTCATCGTCACTAAGAAGGTGAGTGGGATACAGTAAACCTGAAGTGAACCATCGAAATCTATAACTAGAGTCACAGGAATGGTTCAAATCATAGACAGTAAGAAGAGTCAGTCTTCTTGTACTTAAGTCGGCATTGTGCCTTTTGTATTTAATTCCGATGCAATTTCTGTGTTTCATCGTCAATAAGAAGGTCAATTGGATATAGTAATCCTGAAGCTAAGCATCGGAATCTATAACTAGTGTCATAGGAATGGTTCAAAACATAGTCAGTAAGAAGAGTCAGTCTTCTTGTAGTTAAGTCGGTATTGTGCCTTTTCCATTTAATTCTGATGCAATTTCTGTGTTTCATCGTCAATATGAAGGTCAAAGGGATACAGTAAACCTGAAGTGAAGCATCGGAATCTATAACTAGTGTCACAGGAATGGATGAAAACATAGAGATTTGGAAGATTCAGTCTTCTTGTACTGAAGTCGGCATTGTGCCTTTTGTATTTCATTCCGATGCAATATCTGTGTTTCATCGTCCATAAGAAGGTCCGAGGGATACAGTAAACCTCAGGTGAAACACTGGAATAAAAAACTAGTGTCACAGGAATGGTTCAAAACATAGAGAGTAGGAAGAGTCAGTCTTCTTGTACTTAAGTCGGCATTGTGCTTTTTCTATTTAATTCCGATGCGATTTCTGTGTCTCATCGTCAATAGGTAGGTCCAAGGGATACAGTAAACCTGATGTGAAGCATCGGAATCTATAACTAGTTTCACAGGAATTGTTCAAAACATAGTCAGTAAGAAGAGTCAGTCTTCTTGTACTTAAGTCGGCATTGTGCCTTTTCTATTTAATTACGATGCAATTTCTATGTTTCATCGTCAGTAAGAAGGTCCAAGGGATACAGTAAACCTGGAGTGAAACATCGGAATCTATAACTAGTGTCACAGGAATGGTTCAAAACATAGACAGTAAGAAGAGTCAGTCTTCTTGTACTTAGGTCGGCATTGTGCCTTTTGTATTTAATTCCGATGCAATTTCTGAGTTTCATCGTCAATAAGAAGGTCCAAGGGATACAGTAAACCTGAAGTGAAGCATCGAAATCTGTAACTAGTATCATAGAAATTGTTCAAAACATAGTCAGTAAGGAGAGTCAGTCTTCTTGTACTTAAGTCGGTATTGTGCCTTTTGTATTTAATTCCGATGTAATTTATGTGTTTTATCGTCAATACGAAGGTCAGAGGGATACAGCAAACATGAAGTGAAGCATCGGAATCTATAACTAGTGTTACAGGAATGGTTCAAAACATAGTCAGTAAGAAGAGTCAGTCTTTTTGTACTTAAGTCGGCATTGTGCCTTTTGTATTTAATTCCGATGCAATTTATGTGTTTCATCGCCAATAAGAAGGTCCAAGGGATACAGTAAACCTGAAGTGATGCATTAGAATCTATAACTAGTGTCACAGGAATGTTCAAAACATAGTCAGTACGAAGAGTCAGTCTTCTTGTACTTAAGTCGGCATTGTGCTTTTTTTATTTAATTCGGATGCAATTTATGTGTTTCATCGTCAAAAAGAAGGTCAAAGGGCTACAGTAAACCTAGAGTGAAACAACGGAATCTATATCTAGTGTCACAGGAATGGTTCAAATCATAGTCAGAAAGAAGAGTCAGTCTTCTTGTACGTAATTCGGCATTGTGAATTTTGTCTTTAATTCTGATACAATTTCTGTGTTTCATCGTCAATAAGAAGGTCAGAGGGATACAGTAATCCTGAAGTAAAGCATCGGAATCTATGACTAGTGTCGCAGGAATGGTTCAAAACATAGTCAGTACGAAGAGTCAGTCTTCTTGTACTTAGGTCGGTATTGTGCCTTTTGTATTTAATTCCGATGCAATTTCTGTGTTTAATCGTTATTAAGAAGGTCCAAGGGATACAGTAAACCTGAAGTGAAGCATCGGAATCTATGACTAGTGGCACAGGATTGGTTCTAAACATAGACAGTAGGAAGAGTCAGTCTTCTTGTACTTAAGTCGGCATTGTGCTTTTTGTATTTAATTCCGATGCAAATTCTGTGTTTCATCGTCAATAAGAAGGTCCAAGGGATACAGTAAACCTGGAGTGAAGCATCGGAATCTATAACTAGTGTCACAGGGACGGTTCAAACCATAGACAGTAAGATGAGTCAGTATTCTTGTACTTAATTCGGCATTGTGCATTTTCTATTTAATTCCGATGCAATTTCTCTGTTTCATCGTCAATAAGAAGGTCCAAGGGATATTGTAAACCTGGAGTGAAGCATCGGAATCTATAACTAGTGTCACAGGAATGGTTCAAAACACAGACAGTAAGAAGAGTCAGACTTCTTTTACTTACGTTTTTCATTGTGCCTTTTGTATTTAATTCCGATGCAATTTCTGTGTTTCATCGTCAATAAGAAGGTCCAAGGGATACAGTAAACCTTGAGTGAAGCATCAGAGTCTATAACTAGTGTCACAGGGATGGTTCAAATCATAGACAGTAAGAAGAGTCAGTCTTCTTGTACGTAAGTCGGCCATGAGAATTTTGTATTTAATTCCGATACAATTTCTGTGTTTCATCGTCAACAGGAAGGTCCAAGGGATACAGTAAACCTGGAGTGAAGCATCGGAATCTATAACTAGTGTCACAGGGATGGTTCAAATCATAGACAGTAAGAAGAGTCAGTCTTCTTGTACTTAAGTCGGCATTGTGCCTTTTATAATTTAATTCCGATGCAGTTTCTGTGTTTCATCGTCAATAAGAAGGTCAGAGGGATAAAGTAATCCTGAAGTAAAGCATCGGAATCTATGACTAGTGTCACAGGAATGGTTCAAACATAGTCAGTGTGAAGAGTCAGTCTTCTTGTACTTAAGCCGGCATTGTGCCTTTTGTATTTAATTCCGATGCAATTTCTTTGTTTCATCGTCAATAGGAAGGTCCAAGGGATACAGTAAACCTGAAGTGAAGCATCGGAATCTATGACTAGTGCCACAGGAATGGTTCAAAACATAGACAGTAAGAAGAGTCAGTCTTCTTGTACTTAAGTCGGCATTGTGCCTTTTGTATTTAATTCCGATGCAATTTCTGTGTTTCATCGTCAATAAGAAGGTCCAAGGGATACAGTAAACCTGGAGTGAAGCATCGGAATCTATATCTAGTGTCAGAGGGACGGTTCAACACATAGACAGTAAGAAGAGTCAGTCTCCTTGTACTTAAGTCGGCAGTGTGCTTTTTCTATTTCATTCCTATGCGATTTCGGTGTCTCATCGTCAATAGGAAGGTCCAAGGGATACAGTAAACCTGGAGTGAAGCATCGGAATCTATAACTAGTATAACAGGAATGGTTCAAAACATAGACAGTAAGAAGAGTCAGTCTTCTTGTAGTGAAGTCGGCATTGTGCCTTTTGTATTTAATTCCGATGAATATCTGTGTTTTATCGTCAATAAGAAGGTCAGAGGGATACAGTAAACCTGAAGTAAGGCATCGGAATCTATAACTAGTGTCACAGGAATGGTTCAAACGTAGTCAGTAAGAAGAGTCCGTCTACTTGTACTTAAGTCGGCATTGTGCTTTTGTATTTAATCCCGATGCAATTTCTGTGTTTCATCGTCAATAAGAGGGTCCAAGGTATACAGTAAACCTGGAGTGAAGGATCGGAATCTATACTAGTGTCACAGGAATGGTTCAAACCATAGATAGTAAGTGAGTCAGTCTTCTTGTACTTAAGTCGGCATTGTGCCTTTTGTAATTAATTCCGATGTAATTTGTGTGTTTTATCGTCAATAGGAAGGTCAGAGGGATACAGTAAACCTGATATGAAGCATCGTAATCTATAACTAGTGTCACAGGAATGGCCCAAAACATAGTCAGTAAGAAGAGTCAGTCTTCTTCTACTTAAGTCGGTATTGTGCCTTTTGTATTTAATTCCGATGCAATTTATGTGTTTCATCGCCAATAAGAACGTCCAAGGGATACAGTAAAGTGAAGTGATGCATTCGAATCTATAACTAGTGTCACAGGAATGTTCAAAACATAGTCAGTACGAAGAGTCAGTCTTCTTGTACTTAAGTGGGCATTGTGCCTTTTGTATTTAATGCCGATGCAATTTCTGTGTTTCATCGTCACTATGAAAGTCAGTTGGATATAGTAATCCTGAAGTTAAGCATCGGAATCTATAACTAGTGTCATAGGAATGGTTCAAAACATAGTCAGTAAGAAGAGTCAGCCTTCTTGTAGTTAAGTCGGTATTGTGCCTTTCCTATTTAATTCTGATGCAATTTCTGTGTTTCATCGTCAATATGAAGGTCAAAGGGTTACAGTAAACCTGAAGTGAAGCATCGGAATCTATAACTAGAGTCACAGGACTGGTTCAAAACATAGACAGGAAGGAAGAGTCAGTCTTCTTGTACTTAAGTCGGTATTGTGCCTTTTCTATTTAATTCCGATGCAATTTCTATGTTTCATAGTCAATATGAAGATCAAATGTGTACAGTAAACCTGAAGTGAAGCATCGGAATCTATAACTAGTGTCACAGGAATGGTTCAAAACATAGAGATTGGGAAGATTCAGTCTTCTTGTACTTAAGTCGGCATTGTGCCTTTTCTATTAAATTACGATGCAATTTCTATGTTTCATCGTCAATAAGAAGGTCCAAGGGATACAGTAAACCCGAAGTGAAGCATCGGAATCTATAACTAGTGTCACAGGAATGGTTCAAAACATAGTCAGTAAGAAGAGTCAGTCTTCTTGTACTTAAGTCGGCATTGTGACTTTTCTATTTAATTCCGATGCAACTTCTGTGTTTCATCGTCAATATGAAGGTCAAAGGAATACAGTAAACCTGAAGTGAAACATCGGAATCTATAACTAGTGTCACAGGAATGGTTCAAAACATAGAGAGTTGGAAGATGCAGTCTCCTTGTACTTAAGTCGGCATTGTGCCTTTTGTATTTCATTCCGACGCAATTTCTGTGTTTCATCGTCACTATGAAAGTCAGTTGGATATAGTAATCCTGAAGTTAAGCATCGGAATCTATAACTAGTGTCATAGGAATGGTTCAAAACATAGTCAGTAAGAAGAGTCAGTTATCTTGTACTTAAGTCGGTATTGTGCCTTTTGTATTTAATTCCGATGCAATTTCTGTGTTTCATCGTCAATAAGAAGGTCCAAGGGATACAGTAAACCTGGAGTGAAGCATCGGAATCTATAACTAGTGTCAGAGGGACGGTTCAAAACATAGACAGTGAGATGAGTCAGTGTTCTTTTACTTTAGTCGGCATTTTGCTTTTTGTATTTAATTCCGATGCAATTTCTGTGTTTCACCGTCACTAAGAAGGTGAGTGGGATACAGTTAACCTGAAGTGAAGCATCGGAATCTATAACTAGAGTCACAGGAATGGTTCAAAACATAGACAGTAGGAAGAGTCAGTCTTCTTGTACTTAACTCATCATTGTGACTTTTCTATTTAATTCCGATGCAACTTCTGTGTTTCATCGTCAATATGAAGGTCAAAGGAATACAGTAAACCTGAAGTGAAACATCGGAATCTATAACTAGTGTCACAGGAATGGTTCAAAACATAGAGAGTTGGAAGATGCAGTCTCCTTGTACTTAAGTCGGCATTGTGCCTTTTGTATTTCATTCCGACGCAATTTCTGTGTTTCATGGTCCATAAGAAGGTCCGAGGGATACAGTAAACCTCAAGTGAAGCATCGTAATAAAAAACTAGTGTCACAGGAATGGTTCAAAACATAGAGAGTAGGAAGGGTCAGTCTTCTTGTACTTAAGTCGACATTGTGCTTTTTCTACTTAATTCCGATGCGATTTCTGTGTCTCATCGTCAATAGGAAGGTCCAAGGGATACAGTAAACCTGAAGTGAAGCATCGGAATCTATAATTAGTGTCACAGGAATGGTTAAAAACATAGTCAGTAAGAAGAGTCAGTCTTCTTGTACGTAAGTCGGCATTGTGAATTTTGTATTTAATTCAGATACAATTTCTGTGTTTCATCGTCATCAGGAAGGTCCAAGGGATACTGTAAATCTCGAGTGAAACATCGGAATCTATAACTAGTGTCACAGGAATGGTTCAAATCATAGACAGTAAGAGGAGTCAGTCTTCTTTTACTTAAGTCGGCATTGTGCCTTTTGTATTTAATTCCGATGCAGTTTCTGTGTTTCATCGTCAATAAGAAGGTCAGAGGGATACAGTAATCCTGAAGTAAGGAATCGGAATCTATGACTAGTGTCACAGAAATGGTTCCAAACATAGTCAGTGTGAAGAGTCAGTCTTCTTGTACTTAGGTCGGTATTGTGCCTTTTGTATTTAATTCCGATGCAATTTCTGTGTTTCATCGTCAATAGGAAGGTCCAAGGGATACAGTAAACCTGAAGTGAAGGATCGGAATCTATGACTAGTGCCACAGGAATGGTTCAAAACATAGACAGTAAGAAGAGTCAGGCCTCTTGTACTTAATTCGGCATTGTGCCTTTTGTATTTTATTCCGATGCAATTTCTGTGTTTCATCGTCAATAAGAAGGTCCAAGGGATACAGTAAACCTGGAGTGAAGCATCGGAATCTATAACTAGTGTCAGAGGGACGGTTCAGAACATAGACAGTAAGAAGAGTCAGTCTCCTTGTACTTAAGTCGGCATTGTGCTTTTTCTATTTAATTCCGATGCGATTTCTGTGTTTCATCGCCAATAAGAAGGTCCAAGAGATACAGTAAACCTGAAGTGATTCATTAGAATCTATAACTAGTGTCACAGGAATGTTCAAAACATAGTCAGTACGAAGAGTCAGTCTTCTTGTACTTAAGTAGGCATTGTGCCTTTTGTATTGAATTCCGATGCAATTTCTGTGTTTCATCGTCACTATGAAGGTCAGTTGCATATAGTAATCCTGAAGTTAAGCATGGGAATCTATAACTAGTTTCACAGGAATGGTTCAAAACATAGAGAGTTGGAAGATGCAGTCTCCTTGTACTTAAGTCGGCATTGTGCCTTTTGTATTTCATTCCGACGCAATTTCTGTGTTTCATCGTCACTATGAAAGTCAGTTGGATATAGTAATCCTGAAGTTAAGCATCGGAATCTATAACTAGTGTCATAGGAATGGTTCAAAACATAGTCAGTAAGAAGAGTCAGTTATCTTGTACTTAAGTCGGTATTGTGCCTTTTGTATTTAATTCCGATGCAATTTCTGTGTTTCATCGTCAATAAGAAGGTCCAAGGGATACAGTAAACCTGGAGTGAAGCATCGGAATCTATAACTAGTGTCAGAGGGACGGTTCAAAACATAGACAGTGAGATGAGTCAGTGTTCTTGTACTTTAGTCGGCATTTTGCTTTTTGTATTTAATTCCGATGCAATTTCTGTGTTTCACCGTCACTAAGAAGGTGAGTGGGATACAGTTAACCTGAAGTGAAGCATCGGAATCTATAACTAGAGTCACAGGAATGGTTCAAAACATAGACAGTAGGAAGAGTCAGTCTTCTTGTACTTAACTCATCATTGTGACTTTTCTATTTAATTCCGATGCAACTTCTGTGTTTCATCGTCAATATGAAGGTCAAAGGAATACAGTAAACCTGAAGTGAAACATCGGAATCTATAACTAGTGTCACAGGAATGGTTCAAAACATAGAGAGTTGGAAGATGCAGTCTCCTTGTACTTAAGTCGGCATTGTGCCTTTTGTATTTCATTCCGACGCAATTTCTGTGTTTCATGGTCCATAAGAAGGTCCGAGGGATACAGTAAACCTCAAGTGAAGCATCGTAATAAAAAACTAGTGTCACAGGAATGGTTCAAAACATAGAGAGTAGGAAGGGTCAGTCTTCTTGTACTTAAGTCGACATTGTGCTTTTTCTACTTAATTCCGATGCGATTTCTGTGTCTCATCGTCAATAGGAAGGTCCAAGGGATACAGTAAACCTGAAGTGAAGCATCGGAATCTATAATTAGTGTCACAGGAATGGTTAAAAACATAGTCAGTAAGAAGAGTCAGTCTTCTTGTACGTAAGTCGGCATTGTGAATTTTGTATTTAATTCAGATACAATTTCTGTGTTTCATCGTCATCAGGAAGGTCCAAGGGATACTGTAAATCTCGAGTGAAACATCGGAATCTATAACTAGTGTCACAGGAATGGTTCAAATCATAGACAGTAAGAGGAGTCAGTCTTCTTTTACTTAAGTCGGCATTGTGCCTTTTGTATTTAATTCCGATGCAGTTTCTGTGTTTCATCGTCAATAAGAAGGTCAGAGGGATACAGTAATCCTGAAGTAAGGAATCGGAATCTATGACTAGTGTCACAGAAATGGTTCCAAACATAGTCAGTGTGAAGAGTCAGTCTTCTTGTACTTAGGTCGGTATTGTGCCTTTTGTATTTAATTCCGATGCAATTTCTGTGTTTCATCGTCAATAGGAAGGTCCAAGGGATACAGTAAACCTGAAGTGAAGGATCGGAATCTATGACTAGTGCCACAGGAATGGTTCAAAACATAGACAGTAAGAAGAGTCAGGCCTCTTGTACTTAATTCGGCATTGTGCCTTTTGTATTTTATTCCGATGCAATTTCTGTGTTTCATCGTCAATAAGAAGGTCCAAGGGATACAGTAAACCTGGAGTGAAGCATCGGAATCTATAACTAGTGTCAGAGGGACGGTTCAGAACATAGACAGTAAGAAGAGTCAGTCTCCTTGTACTTAAGTCGGCATTGTGCTTTTTCTATTTAATTCCGATGCGATTTCTGTGTTTCATCGCCAATAAGAAGGTCCAAGAGATACAGTAAACCTGAAGTGATTCATTAGAATCTATAACTAGTGTCACAGGAATGTTCAAAACATAGTCAGTACGAAGAGTCAGTCTTCTTGTACTTAAGTAGGCATTGTGCCTTTTGTATTGAATTCCGATGCAATTTCTGTGTTTCATCGTCACTATGAAGGTCAGTTGCATATAGTAATCCTGAAGTTAAGCATGGGAATCTATAACTAGTTTCACAGGAATGGTTCAAAACATAGTCAGTAAGAAGAGTCAGTCTTCTTGTAGTTAAGTCGGTATTGTGCCTTTTGTATTTAATTCCGATGTAATTTATGTGTTTTGTCGTCAATAGGAAGGTCGGAGGGATACAGTAAAGATGAAGTGAAGCATCGGAATCTATAACTAGTGTCACAGGAATGGTTCAAAACATAGTCAGTAAGAAGAGTCAGTCTTCTTGTACTTAAGTCGTCATTGTGCCTTTTGTATTTAATTCCGATGCAATTTCTGTGTTTCATCGCCAATAAGAAGGTCCAAGAGATACAGTAAACCCGAAGTGATTCATTAGAATCTATAACTAGTGTCACAGGAATGTTCAAAACATAGTCAGTACGAAGAGTCAGTCTTCTTGTACTTAAGTAGGCATTGTGCCTTTTGTATTGAATTCCGATGCAATTTCTGTGTTTCATCGACACTATGAAGGTCAGTTGCATATAGTAATCCTGAAGTTAAGCATGGGAATCTATAACTAGTTTCACAGGAATGATTCAAAACATAGTCAGTAAGAAGAGTCAGTCTTCTTGTAGTTAAGTCGGTATTGTGCATTTTGTATTTAATTCCGATGCAATTTCTGTGTTACATCGTCAATAAGAAGGTCCAATGGATACAGTATACTTGGAGTGAAGCATCGGAATCCATAACTAGTGTCTCAGGGACGGTTCAAACCATAGACAGTAAGATGAGTCAGTATTCTTGTACTTATGTCGGCATTGTGCATTTTGTATTTAATTCCGATGCAATTTCTGTGTTTCATCGTCAATAAGTGGTCCATGGGATACAGTAAACCTCACGTGAAGCATCGGAATCTATAACTAGTGTCACAGGAATGGTTCAAGACATAGGCAGTAAGAAGAGTCAGACTTCTTTTACTTAAGTCGGCATTGTGCCTTTTGTATTTAATTCCGATGCAATTTCTGTGTTTCATCGTCAATAAGAAGGTCCAAGGGATACAGTAAACCTGGAGTGAAGCATCGGAATCTATATCTAGTGTCAGAAGGACGGTTCAACACATAACAGTAAGAAGAGTCAGTCTCCTTGTACTTAAGTCGGCAGTGTGCTTTTTCTATTTCATTCCTATGCGATTTCGGTGTCTCATCGTCAATAGGAAGGTCCAAGGGATACAGTAAACCTGGAGTGAAGCATCGGAATCTATAACTAGTATAACAGGAATGGTTCAAATCATAGACAGTAAGAAGAGTCAGTCTTCTTGTAGTGAAGTCGGCATTGTGCCATTTGTATTTAATTCCGATGAATATCTGTGTTTTATCGTCAATAAGAAGGTCAGAGGGATACAGTAAACCTGAAGTAAGGCATCGGAATCTATAACTAGTGTCACAGGAATGGTTCAAGACATAGGCTGTAAGAAGAGTCAGACTTCTTTTACTTAAGTCGGCATTGTGCCTTTTGTATTTAATTCCGATGCAATTTATGTGTTTCATCGCCAATAAGAACGTCCAAGGGATACAGTAAACCTGAAGTGATGCATTAGAATCTGTAACTAGTGTCACAGGAATGTTCAAAACATAGTCAGTACGAAGAGTCAGTCTTCTTGTACTTAAGTGGGCATTGTGCCTTTTGTATTTAATTCCGATGCAATTTCTGTGTTTCATCGTCACTATGAAAGTCAGTTGGATATAGTAATCCTGAAGTTAAGCATCGGAATCTATAACTAGTGTCATAGGAATGGTTCAAAACATAGTCAGTAAGAAGAGTCAGCCTTCTTGTAGTTAAGTCGGTATTGTGCCTTTCCTATTTAATTCTGATGCAATTTCTGTGTTTCATCGTCAATATGAAGGTCAAAGGGATACAGTAAACCTGAAGTGAAGCATCGGAATCTATAACTAGAGTCACAGGACTGGTTCAAAACATTGACAGGAAGGAAGAGTCAGTCTTCTTGTACTTAAGTCGGTATTGTGCCTTTTCTATTTAATTCCGATGCAATTTCTATGTTTCATAGTCAATATGAAGATCAAATGTGTACAGTAAACCTGAAGTGAAGCATCGGAATCTATAACTAGTGTCAAAGGAATGGTTCAAAACATAGAGATTGGGAAGATTCAATCTTCTTGTACTTAAGTCGGCATTGTGCCTTTTCTATTTAATTACGATGCAATTTCTATGTTTCATCGTCAATAAGAAGGTCCAAGGGATACAGTAAACCCGAAGTGAAGCATCGGAATCTATAACTAGTGTCACAGGAATGGTTCAAAACATAGTCAGTAAGAAGAGTCAGTCTTCTTGTACTTAAGTCATCACTGTGCATTTTCTATTTAATTCTGATGCTTTTTCTGTGTTTCATCGTCAATGAGAAGGTCCAAGGGATACTGTAAACCTGGAGTGAAGCATCGGAATCTATAACTAGTGTCACAGGAATGGTTCAAAACACAGACAATAAGAAGAGTCAGACTTCTTTTACTTACGTTTTTCATTGTGCCTTTTGTATTTAATTCCGATGCAATTTCTGTGTTTCATGGTCAATAAGAAGGTCCAAGGGATACAGTAAACCTTGAGTGAAGCATCAGAGTCTATAACTAGTGTCACAGGGATGGTTCAAATCATAGACAGTAAGAAGAGTCAGTCTTCTTGTACGTAAGTCGGCCATGAGAATTTTGTATTTAATTCCGATACAATTTCTGTGTTTCATCGTCAACAGGAAGGTCCAAGGGATACAGTAAACCTGGAGTGAAGCATCGGAATCTATAACTAGTGTCACAGGGATGGTTCAAATCGTAGACAGTAAGAAGAGTCAGTCTTCTTGTACTTAATCCGGCATTGTGCCTTTTGTATTTAATTCCGATGCAGTTTCTGTATTTCATCGTCAATAAGAAGGTCAGAGGGATAAAGTAAACCTGAAGTAAAGCATCGGAATCTATGACTAGTGTCACAGGAATGGTTCAAACATAGTCAGTGTGAAGAGTCAGTCTTCTTGTACTTAAGCCGGTATTGTGCCTTTTGTATTTAATTCCGATGCAATTTCTGTGTTTCATCGTCAATAGGAAGGTCCAAGGGATACAGTAAACCTGAAGTGAAGCATCGGAATCTATGACTAGTGGCACAGGATTGGTTCAAAACATAGACAGTAAGAAGAGTCAGTCTTCTTGTACTTAAGTCGGCATTGTGCCTTTTGTATTTAATTCCGATGCAATTTCTGTGTTTCATCGTCAATAAGAAGGTCCAAGGGATACGGTAAACCTGGAGTGAAGCATCGGAATCTATATCTAGTGTCAGAGGGACGGTTCAACACATAAACAGTAAGAAGAGTCAGTCTCCTTGTACTTAAGTCGGCAGTGTGCTTTTTCTATTTCATTCCTATGCGATTTCTGTGTCTCATCGTCAATAGGAAGGTCCAAGGGATACAGTAAACCTGAAGTGAAGCATCGGAATCTATAACTAGTGTCACAGGAATGGTTCAAAACATAGTCAGCAAGAAGAGTCAGTCTTCTTGTACTTAAGTCGGCATTGTGCCTTTTTTATTTAATTAGGATGCAACTTCTGTGTTTCATCGTCAGTAAGAAGGTCCAAGGGATACAGTAAACCTGGAGTGAAACATCGGAATCTATAACTAGTATAACAGGAATGGTTCAAAACATAGACAGTAAGAAGAGTCAGTCTTCTTGTAGTGAAGTCGGCATTGTGCCTTTTGTATTTAATTCCGATGAATATCTGTGTTTTATCGTCAATAAGAAGGTCAGAGGGATACAGTAAGCCTGAAGTAAGGCATCGGAATCTATAACTAGTGTCACAGGAATGGTTCAAACGTAGTCAGTAAAAAGAGTCCGTCTTCTTGTACTTAAGTCGGCATCGTGCTTTTGTATTTAATCCCGATGCAATTTCTGTGTTTCATCGTCAATAAGAGGGTCCAAGGTATACAGTAAACCTGGAGTGAAGGATCGGAATCTATATTAGTGTCACAGGTATGGTTCAAACCATAGATAGTAAGTGAGTCAGTCTTCTTGTACTTAAGTCGGCATTGTGCCTTTTGTAATTAATTCCGATGTAATTTATGTGTTTTATCGTCAATAGGAAGGTCAGAGCGATACAGTAAACCTGATATGAAGCATCGTAATCTATAACTAGTTTCACAGGAATGGTTCAAAACATAGTCAGTAAGAAGAGTCAGTCTTCTTGTAGTTAAGTCGGTATTGTGCCTTTTGTATTTAATTCCGATGTAATTTATGTGTTTTGTCGTCAATAGGAAGGTCGGAGGGATACAGTAAAGATGAAGTGAAGCATCGGAATCTATAACTAGTGTCACAGGAATGGTTCAAAACATAGTCAGTAAGAAGAGTCAGTCTTCTTGTGCTTAAGTCGTCATTGTGCCTTTTGTATTTAATTCCGATGCAATTTCTGTGTTTCATCGCCAATAAGAAGGTCCAAGAGATACAGTAAACCCGAAGTGATTCATTAGAATCTATAACTAGTGTCACAGGAATGTTCAAAACATAGTCAGTACGAAGAGTCAGTCTTCTTGTACTTAAGTAGGCATTGTGCCTTTTGTATTGAATTCCGATGCAATTTCTGTGTTTCATCGACACTATGAAGGTCAGTTGCATATAGTAATCCTGAAGTTAAGCATGGGAATCTATAACTAGTTTCACAGGAATGGTTCAAAACATAGTCAGTAAGAAGAGTCAGTCTTCTTGTAGTTAAGTCGGTATTGTGCCTTTTGTATTTAATTCCGATGCAATTTCTGTGTTACATCGTCAATAAGAAGGTCCAATGGATACAGTATACTTGGAGTGAAGCATCGGAATATATAACTAGTGTCTCAGGGACGGTTCAAACCATAGACAGTAAGATGAGTCAGTATTCTTGTACTTATGTCGGCATTGTGCATTTTGTATTTAATTCCGATGCAATTTCTGTGTTTCATCGTCAATAAGTGGTCCATGGGACACAGTAAACCTCACGTGAAGCATCGGAATCTATAACTAGTGTCACAGGAATGGTTCAAGACATAGGCAGTAAGAAGAGTCAGACTTCTTTTACTTAAGTCGGCATTGTGCCTTTTGTATTTAATTCCGATGCAATTTCTGTGTTTCATCGTCAATAAGAAGGTCCAAGGGATACAGTAAACCTGGAGTGAAGCATCGGAATCTATATCTAGTGTCAGAGGGACGGTTCAACACATAGACAGTAAGAAGAGTCAGTCTCCTTGTACTTAAGTCGGCAGTGTGCTTTTTCTATTTCATTCCTATGCGATTTCGGTGTCTCATCGTCAATAGGAAGGTCCAAGGGATACAGTAAACCTGGAGTGAAGCATCGGAATCTATAACTAGTATAACAGGAATGGTTCAAAACATAGACAGTAAGAAGAGTCAGTCTTCTTGTAGTGAAGTCGGCATTGTGCCATTTGTATGTAATTCCGATGAATATCTGTGTTTTATCGTCAATAAGAAGGTCAGAGGGATACAGTAAACCTGAAGTAAGGCATCGGAATCTATAACTAGTGTCACAGGAATGGTTCAAGACATAGGCAGTAAGAAGAGTCAGACTTCTTTTACTTAAGTCGGCATTGTGCCTTTTGTATTTAATTCCGATGCAATTTATGTGTTTCATCGCCAATAAGAACGTCCAAGGGATACAGTAAACCTGAAGTGATGCATTAGAATCTGTAACTAGTGTCACAGGAATGTTCAAAACATAGTCAGTACGAAGAGTCAGTCTTCTTGTACTTAAGTGGGCATTGTGCCTTTTGTATTTAATTCCGATGCAATTTCTGTGTTTCATCGTCACTATGAAAGTCGGTTGGATATAGTAATCCTGAAGTTAAGCATCGGAATCTATAACTAGTGTCATAGGAATGGTTCAAAACATAGTCAGTAAGAAGAGTCAGCCTTCTTGTAGTTAAGTCGGTATTGTGCCTTTCCTATTTAATTCTGATGCAATTTCTGTGTTTCATCGTCAATATGAAGGTCAAAGGGATACAGTAAACCTGAAGTGAAGCATCGGAATCTATAACTAGAGTCACAGGACTGCTTCAAAACATAGACAGGAAGGAAGAGTCAGTCTTCTTGTACTTAAGTCGGTATTGTGCCTTTTCTATTTAATTCCGATGCAATTTCTATGTTTCATAGTCAATATGAAGATCAAATGTGTACAGTAAACCTGAAGTGAAGCATCGGAATCTATAACTAGTGTCAAAGGAATGGTTCAAAACATAGAGATTGGGAAGATTCAATCTTCTTGTACTTAAGTCGGCATTGTGCCTTTTCTATTTAATTACGATGCAATTTCTATGTTTCATCGTCAATAAGAAGGTCCAAGGGATACAGTAAACCCGAAGTGAAGCATCGGAATCTATAACTAGTGTCACAGGAATGGTTCAAAACATAGTCAGTAAGAAGAGTCAGTCTTCTTGTACTTAAGTCATCATTGTGCATTTTCTATTTAATTCTGATGCTTTTTCTGTGTTTCATCGTCAATAAGAAGGACCAAGGGATACTGTAAACCTGGAGTGAAGCATCGGAATCTATAACTAGTGTCACAGGAATGGTTCAAAACACAGACAATAAGAAGAGTCAGACTTCTTTTACTTACGTTTTTCATTGTGCCTTTTGTATTTAATTCCGATGCAATTTCTGTGTTTCATGGTCAATAAGAAGGTCCAAGGGATACAGTAAACCTTGAGTGAAGCATCAGAGTCTATAACTAGTGTCACAGGGATGGTTCAAATCATAGACAGTAAGAAGAGTCAGTCTTCTTGTACGTAAGTCGGCCATGAGAATTTTGTATTTAATTCCGATACATTTTCTGTGTTTCATCGTCAACAGGAAGGTCCAAGGGATACAGTAAACCTGGAGTGAAGCATCGGAATCTATAACTAGTGTCACAGGGATGGTTCAAATCGTAGACAGTAAGAAGAGTCAGTCTTCTTGTACTTAATCCGGCATTGTGCCTTTTGTATTTAATTCCGATGCAGTTTCTGTATTTCATCGTCAATAAGAAGGTCAGAGGGATAAAGTAATCCTGAAGTAAAGCATCGGAATCTATGACTAGTGTCACAGGAATGGTTCAAACATAGTCAGTGTGAAGAGTCAGTCTTCTTGTACTTAAGCCGGCATTGTGCCTTTTGTATTTAATTCCGATGCAATTTCTGTGTTTCATCGTCAATAGGAAGGTCCAAGGGATACAGTAAACCTGAAGTGAAGCATCGGAATCTATGACTAGTGGCACAGGATTGGTTCAAAACATAGACAGTAAGAAGAGTCAGTCTTCTTGTACTTAAGTCGGCATTGTGCCTTTTGTATTTAATTCCGATGCAATTTCTGTGTTTCATCGTCAATACGAAGGTCCAAGGGATACAGTAAACCTGGAGTGAAGCATCGGAATCTATATCTAGTGTCAGAGGGACGGTTCAACACATAGACAGTAAGAAGAGTCAGTCTCCTTGTACTTAAGTCGGCAGTGTGCTTTTTCTATTTCATTCCTATGCGATTTCTGTGTCTCATCGTCAATAGGAAGGTCCAAGGGATACAGTAAACCTGAAGTGAAGCATCGGAATCTATAACTAGTGTCACAGGAATGGTTCAAAACATAGTCAGCAAGAAGAGTCAGTCTTCTTGTACTTAAGTCGGCATTGTGCCTTTTCTATTTAATTAGGATGCAACTTCTGTGTTTCATCGTCAGTAAGAAGGTCCAAGGGATACAGTAAACCTGGAGTGAAACATCGGAATCTATAACTAGTATAACAGGAATGGTTCAAAACATAGACAGTAAGAAGAGTCAGTCTTCTTGTAGTGAAGTCGGCATTGTGCCTTTTGTATTTAATTCCGATGAATATCTGTGTTTTATCGTCAATAAGAAGGTCAGAGGGATACAGTAAGCCTGAAGTAAGGCATCGGAATCTATAACTAGTGTCACAGGAATGGTTCAAACGTAGTCAGTAAAAAGAGTCCGTCTTCTTGTACTTAAGTCGGCATTGTGCTTTTGTATTTAATCCCGATGCAATTTCTGTGTTTCATCGTCAATAAGAGGGTCCAAGGTATACAGTAAACCTGGAGTGAAGGATCGGAATCTATACTAGTGTCACAGGTATGGTTCAAACCATAGATAGTAAGTGAGCCAGTCTTCTTGTACTTAAGTCGGCATTGTGCCTTTTGTAATTAATTCCGATGTAATTTATGTGTTTTGTCGTCAATAGGAAGGTCAGAGCGATACAGTAAACCTGATATGAAGCATCGTAATCTATAACTAGTGTCACAGGAATGGTTCAAAACATAGTCAGTAAGAAGAGTCAGTCTTCTTCTACTTAAGTCGGTATTGTGCCTTTTGTATTTAATTCCGATGTAATTTATGTGTTTTGTCGTCAATAGGAAGGTCAGAGGGATACAGTAAAGATGAAGTGAAGCATCGGAATCTATAACTAGTGTCACAGGAATGGTTCAAAACATAGTCAGTAAGAAGAGTCAGTCTTCTTGTACTTAAGTCGGTATTGTGCCTTTTGTATTTAATTCCGATGCAATTTATGTGTTTCATCGCCAATAAGAACGTCCAAGGGATACAGTAAATCTGAAGTGATGCTTTAGAATCTATAACTAGTGTCACAGGAATGTTCAAAACATAGTCAGTACAAAGAGTCAGTCTTCTTGTACTTAAGTGGGCATTGTGCCTTTTGTATTTAATTCCGATGCAATTTCTGTGTTTCATCGTCACTATGAAAGTCAGTTGGATATAGTAATCCTGAAGTTAAGCATCGGAATCTATAACTAGTGTCATAGGAATGGTTCAAAACATAGTCAGTAAGAAGAGTCAGCCTTCTTGTAGTTAAGTCGGTATTGTGCCTTTTCTATTTAATTCCGATGCAATTTCTATGTTTCATCGTCAATATGAAGATCAAATGTGTACAGTAAACCTGAAGGGAAGCATCGGAATCTATAACTAGTGTCACAGGAATGGTTCAAAACATAGAGATTGGGAAGATTCAGTCTTCTTGTACTTAAGTCGGCATTGTGCCTTTTCTATTTAATTACGATGCAATTTCTATGTTTCATCGTCAGTAAGAAGGTCCAAGGGATACAGTAAACCTGGAGTGAAACATCGGAATCTATAACTAGTGTCACAGGAATGGTTCAAAACATAGACAGTAAGAAGAGTCAGTCTTCTTGTACTTAAGTCGGCATTGTGCCTTTTGTATTTAATTCCGATGCAATTTCTGTATTTCATCGTCAATAAGAAAGTCCAAGGGATACAGTAAACCTGAAGTGAAGCATCTAAATCTGTAACTAGTATCACAGAAATTGTTCAAAACATAGACAGTAAGCAGAGTCAGTCTTCTTGTACTTAAGTCGGCATTGTGCTTTTTTATTTAATTCGGATGCATTTTATGTGTTTCATCGTCAATAAGAAGGTCCAAGGGATACAGTAAACCTGGAGTGAAGCATCGGAATCTATAACTAGTGTCACAGGGACGGTTCAAACCATAGACACTAAGATGAGTCAGTAATCTTGTACTTAATTCGGCATTGTGCATTTTCTATTTAATTCCGATGCAATTTCTGTGTTTCATCGTCAATAAGAAGGTCCAAGGGATACAGTAAACGCGAAGTGAAGCATCGGAATCTATAACTAGTGTCACAGGAATGGTTCAAAACATAGTCAGTAAGAAGAGTCAGTCTTCTTGTACTTAAGTCATCATTGTGCATTTTCTATTTAATTCTGATGCTTTTCTGTGCTTCATCGTCAATAAGGAGGTCCAAGGGATACTGTAAACCTGGAGAGAAGCATCGGTATCTATAATTAGTGTCACAGGAATAGTTCAAAGCACAGACAGTAAGAAGAGACAGACTTCTTTTACTTAAGTTTTTCATTGTGCCTTTTGTATTTAATTCCGATGCAATTTCTGTGTTTCATCGTCAATAAGAAGGTCCAAGGAATACAGTAAACCTTGAGTGAAGCATCAGAGTCTATAACTAGTGTCACAGGATTGGTTCAAAACATAGTCAGTAAGAAGAGTCAGTCTCCTTGTACTTAATTCGGCATTATGCCTTTTGTATTTCATTCCGATACAATTTCTGTGTTTCATCGTCAATAAAAAGGTCAGAGGGATACAGTAAACCTGATATGAAGCATCGTAATCTATAACTAGTGTCACAGGAATGGTTCAAAACATAGTCAGTAAGAAGAGTCAGTTATCTTGTACTTAAGTCGGTATTGTGCCTTTTGTATTTAATTCCGATGCAATTTCTGTGTTTCATCGTCAATAAGAAGGTCCAAGGGATACAGTAAACCTGGAGTGAAGCATCGGAATCCATAACTAGTGTCAGAGGGACGGTTCAAAACATAGACAGTGAGATGAGTCAGTGTTCTTGTACTTTAGTCGGCATTTTGCTTTTTGTATTTAATTCCGTTGCAATTTCTGTGTTTCATCGTCACTAAGAAGGTGAGTGGGATACAGTTAACCTGAAGTGAAGCATCGGAATCTATAACTAGAGTCACAGGAATGGTTCAAAACATAGACAGTAGGAAGAGTCAGTCTTCTTGTACTTAACTCATCATTGTGACTTTTCTATTTAATTCCGATGCAACTTCTGTGTTTCATCGTCAATATGAAGGTCAAAGGAATACAGTAAACCTGAAGTGAAACATCGGAATCTATAACTAGTGTCACAGGAATGGTTCAAAACATAGAGAGTTGGAAGATGCAGTCTCCTTGTACTTAAGTCGGCATTGTGCCTTTTGTATTTCATTCCGACGCAATTTCTGTGTTTCATCGTCCATAAGAAGGTCCGAGGGATACAGTAAACCTCAAGTGAAGCATCGTAATAAAAAACTAGTGTCACAGGAATGGTTCAAAACATAGAGAGTAGGAAGGGTCAGTGTTCATGTACTTAAGTCGACATTGTGCTTTTTCTATTTAATTCCGATGCGATTTCTGTGTCTCATCGTCAATAGGAAGGTCCAAGGGATACAGTGAACCTGAAGTGAAGCATCGGAATCTATAATTAGTGTCACAGGAATGGTTAAAAACATAGTCAGTAAGAAGAGTCAGTCTTCTTGTACGTAAGTCGGCATTGTGAATTTTGTATTTAATTCCGATACAATTTCTGAGTTTCATCGTCATCAGGAAGGTCCAAGGGATACTGTAAATCTCGAGTGAAGCATCGGAATCTATAACTAGTGTCACAGGAATGGTTCAAATCATAGACAGTAAGAAGAGTCAGTCTTCTTTTACTTAAGTCGGCATTGTGCCTTTTGTATTTAATTCCGATGCAGTTTCTGTGTTTCATCGTCAATAAGAAGGTCAGAGGGATACAGTAATCCTGAAGTAAGGAATCGGAATCTATGACTAGTGTCACAGAAATGGTTCCAAACATAGTCAGTGTGAAGAGTCAGTCTTCTTGTACTTAGGTCGGTATTGTGCCTTTTGTATTTAATTCCGATGCAATTTCTGTGTTTCATCGACAATAGGAAGGTCCAAGGGATACAGTAAACCTGAAGTGAAGGATCGGAATCTATGACTAGTGCCACGGGAATGGTTCAAAACATAGACAGTAAGAAGAGTCAGTCTTCTTGTACTTAATTCGGCATTGTGCCTTTTGTATTTTATTCCGATGCAATTTCTGTGTTTCATCGTCAATAAGAAGGACCAAGGGATACAGTAAACCTGGAGTGAAGCATCGGAATCTATAACTAGTGTCAGAGGGACGGTTCAGAACATAGACAGTAAGAAGAGTCAGTCTCCTTGTACTTAAGTCGGCATTGTGCTTTTTCTATTTAATTCCGATGCGATTTCTGTGTCTCATCGTCAATAGGAAGGTCCAAGGGATACAGTAAACCTGAAGTGAAGCATCGAAATCTATAACTAGTGTCACAGGAATGGTTCAAAACATAGTCAGCAAGAAGAGTCAGTCTTCTTGTACTTAAGTCGGCATTGTGCCTTTTCTATTTAATTAGGATGCAATTTCTGTGTTTCATCGTCAGTAAGAAGGTCCAAGGGATACAGTAATCCTGGAGTGAAACATCGGAATCTATAACTAGTATCACAGGAATGGTTCAAAACATAGACAGTAAGAAGAGTCAGTTTTCTTGTACTTAAGTCGGCATTGTGCCTTTCGTATTTAATTCCGATAAATATCTGTGTTTTATCGTCAATAAGAAGGTCAGAGGGATACAGTAAACCTGAAGTGAAGCATCGGAATCTCTAACTAGTGTCACAGGAATGGTTCAAACGTAGTCAGTCAGAAGAGTCCGTCCTCTTGTACTTAAGTCGGCATTGTGCTTTTGTATTTAATCCCGATGCAATTTCTGTGTTTCATCGTCAATAAGAGGGTCCAAGGGATACAGTAAACCTGAAGTGAAGGATCGGAATCTATGACTAGTGCCACGGGAATGGTTCAAAACATAGACAGTAAGAAGAGTCAGTCTTCTTGTACTTAATTCGGCATTGTGCCTTTTGTATTTTATTCCGATGCAATTTCTGTGTTTCATCGCCAATAAGAAGGTCCAAGAGATACAGTAAACCTGAAGTGATTCATTAGAATCTATAACTAGTGTCACAGGAATGTTCAAAACATAGTCAGTACGAAGAGTCAGTCTTCTTGTACTTAAGTAGGCATTGTGCCTTTTGTATTGAATTCCGATTCAATTTCTGTGTTTCATCGTCACTATGAAGGTCAGTTGCATATAGTAATCCTGAAGTTAAGCATGGGAATCTATAACTAGTTTCACAGGAATGGTTCAAAACATAGCCAGTAAGAAGAGTCAGTCTGCTTGTAGTTAAGTCGGTATTGTGCCTTTTGTATTTAATTCCGATGCAATTTCTGTGTCACATCGTCAATAAGAAGGTCCAATGGATACAGTATACTTGGAGTGAAGCATCGGAATCCATAACTAGTGTCTCAGGGACGGTTCAAACCATAGACAGTAAGATGAGTCAGTATTCTTGTACTTATGTCGGCATTGTGCATTTTGTATTTAATTCCGATGCAATTTCTGTGTTTCATCGTCAATAAGAAGGACAGAGGGATACAGTAAACCTGAAGTGAAGCATCGGAATCTATAACTAGTGTCACACGAATGGTTCAAAGCATAGACAGTTGGAAGAGTCAGTCTTCTTGTACTTAAGTCGGCATTGTGCCTTTTGTATTTAATTCCGATGCAATTTCTGTGTTTCAATGTCAATAAGAAGGTCCAAGGGATACAGTAAACCTGAAATGAACCATCGGAATCTATAACTAGTGTCACCGGAATGGTTCAAAACATAGACAGTAGGAAAAGTCAGTCTACATGTACCTAAGTCGGCATTGTGCCTTTTGTATTTAATTCCGATGCAATTTCCGTATTTCATCGTCAATAAGAAGGTCAGAGGGATACGGAAAACCTAACGTGAAGCATCGGAATCTATAACTAGTGTCACAGGAATGGTTCAAAACATAGTCAGTAAGAAGAGTCAGTCTTCTTGTACTTAAGTCGGCATATTGCTTTTTCTATTTAATTCCGATGCGATTTCTGTGTCTCATCGTCAATAGGAAGGTCCAAGGGATACGGTAAACCTGAAGTAAAGCATCGGATTCTATAACTAGTGTCACAGGAATGGTTCAAAACATTGTCAGTAAGAAGAGTCAGTCTTCTTGTACTTAAGTCGGCACTGTGCTTTTTTTATTTAATTCGGATGCAATTTCTGTGTTTCATCGTCAATAAGAAGGTCCAAAGGATACAGTAAACCTAGAGTGAAGCATCGGAATCTATAACTAGTGTCACAGGAATGGTTCAAAACATAGACAGTAAGAAGAGTCAATCTTTATGTACTTAATTCGGCATTGTGCCTTTTGTATTTAATTCTGATGCAATTTCTGTGTTTCACCGTCAATAAGAAGGTCAGAGGGATACAGTAAACCTGAAGTGAAGCATCGGAATCTATAACTAGTGTCACAGGAATGGTTCAAACGTATTCAGTAAAAAGAGTCCGTCTTCCTGTACTTAAGTCGGCTTTGTGCTTTTGTATTTAATCCCGATGCAATTTCCGTGTTTCATCGTCAATAAGAGGGTCCAAGGTATACAGTAAACCTGGAGTGAAGGATCGGAATCTATACTAGTTTCACAGGAATGGTTCAAACCATAGATAGTAAGTGAGTCAGTCTTCTTGTACTTAAGTCGGCATTGTGCCTTTTGTATTTAATTCCGATGTAATTTATGTGTTTTATCGTCAATAGGAAGGTCAGAGGGATACAGTAAACCTGATATGAAGCATCGTAATCTATAACTAGTGTCACAGGAATGGTTCAAAACATAGTCAGTAAGAAGAGTCAGTGTTCTTCTACTTAAGTCGGTATTGTGCCTTTGTATTTAATTCCGATGTAATTTATGTGTTTTGTCGTCAATAGGAAGGTCAGAGGGATACAGTAAACATGAAGTAAAGCATCGGAATCTATAACTAGTGTCACAGGAATGGTTCAAAAAATAGTCAGTAAGAAGAGTCAGTCTTCTTGTACTTAAGTCGGCATTGTGCCTTTTGTATTTAATTCCGATGCAATTTCTGTGTTTCATCGCCAATAAGAAGGTCCAAGAGATACAGTAAACCTGAAGTGATGCATTAGAATCTATAACTAGTGTCACAGGAATGTTCAAAACATAGTCAGTTCGAAGAGTCAGTCTTCTTGTACTTAAGTAGGCATTGTGCCTTTTGTATTTAATTCCGATGCAATTCCTGTGTTTCATCGTCACTATGAAGGTCAGTTGCATATAGTAATCATGAAGTTAAGCATCGGAATCTATAACAAGTGTCACAGGACTGGTTCAAATCATTGTCAGTAAGAAGAGTCAGTCTACTTGTAGTTAAGTCGGTATTGTGCCTTTTCTATTTAATTCTGATGTAATTTCTGTGTTTCATCGTCAATAAGAAGGTCCAAGGGATACAGTATACTTGGAGTGAAGCATCGGAATCCATAACTAGTGTCACAGGGACGGTTCAAACCAAAGACAGTAAGATGAGTCAGTATTCTTGTACTTAAGAAGGCATTGTGCATTTTGTATTTAATTCCGATGCAATTTCTGTGTTTCATCGTCAATAAGAAGGTCCAAGGGATACAGTAAACCTGAAGTGTAGCATCGGAATCTATAACTAGTGTCACAGGAATGGTTCCAGACATAGGCAGTAAGAAGAGTCAGACTTCTTTTACTTAAGTCGGCATTGTGCCTTTTGTATTTAATTCCGATGCACTTTCTGTGTTTCTTAGTCAATAAGAAGTTCAGAGGGATACAGTAAACCTGAAGTGAAGCATCGGAATCTATAACTAGTGTCACAGGAATGGTTCAAACGTATTCAGTAAAAAGAGTCCGTCTTCCTGTACTTAAGTCGGCTTTGTGCTTTTGTATTTAAACCCGATGCAATTTCCGTGTTTCATCGTCAATAAGAGGGTCCAAGGTATACAGTAAACCTGGAGTGAAGGATCGGAATCTATACTAGTTTCACAGGAATGGTTCAAACCATAGATAGTAAGTGAGTCTGTCTTCTTGTACTTAAGTCGGCATTGTGCTTTTTGAATTTAATTCCGATGCAATTTCTGTGTTTCATCGTCAATAAGATGGTCCAAGGAATACAGTAAACCTGGAGTGAAGCATCGGGATCCATAACTAGTGTCACAGGGACGGTTCAAACCATAGAAAGTAAGATGAGTCAGTTATCTTGTTCTTAAGACGGCATTGTGCATTTTCTATTTAATTCCGATGCAATTTCTGTGTTTCATCGTCAATAAGAATGTCCAAGGGATACAGTAAACCTGGAGTGAAGCATCGGAATCTATAACTAGTGTCACAGGAATGGTTCAAATCATAGTCAGTAAGAAGAGTCAGTCTTCTTGTACTTAAGTCGGCATTGTGCCTTTTCAATTTAATTCCGATGCAATTTCTGTGTTTCATCGTCAATACGAAGGTCCAAGGGATACAGTAAACCTGGAGTGAAGCATCGGAATCTATAACTAGTGTCAGAGGGACGGTTCAAAACATAGCCAGTAAGATGAGTCAGTATTCTTGTACTTTAGTCGGCATTGTGCTTTTTGTATTTAATTCCGATGCAATTTCTGTGTTTCATCATCACTAAGGTGGTCAGTGGGATACAGTACTCCTGAAGTTAAGCATCGGAATCTATAACTAGTGTCACAGGAATGGTTCAAATCATAGTCAGTAAGAAGAGTCAGTCTTCTTGTGGTTAAGTCGGCATTGTGCCTTTCCTTTTTATTTCCGATGCAATTTCTGTGTTTCATCGTCAATAAGAAGGTCAGAGGGATACAGTAAACCTGAAGTGAAGCATCGGAATCCATAACTAGTGTCACAGGAATGGTTCAAATCATACTCAGTAAGAAGAGTCAGTCTTCTTGTACTTAAGTCGGCATTGTGCCTTATGTATTTAATTCCGATGCAATGTCTGTGTTTCATTGTCAATAAGAAGGTCCAAGGGATACAGTAAACCTGAAATGAACCTTCGGGATCTATAATTAGTGTCACAGGAACGGTTCAAAACATCGACAGTAGGAAAAGTCAGTCTACATGAACTTAAGTCGGCATTGTGCCTTTTGTATTTAATTCCGATGCAATTTCCGTATTTCATCGTCAATAAGAAGGTCCAAGGGATACAGTAAACCTGAAGTGAAGCATCGGAATCTAAAACTAGTGTCACAGGAATGGTTCCAGACATAGACAGTAAGAAGAGTCAGACTTCTTTTACTTAAGTCGGCATTGTGCCTTTTGTATTTAATTCCGATGCACTTTCTGTGTTTCTCAGTCAATAAGAAGGTCCAAGGGATACAGTAAACCTGAAATGAACCATCGGAATCTATAACTAGTGTCACAGGAATGGTTCAAATCATAGACAGTAAGAAGAGTCAATCTTTTTGTACTTAATTCGGCATTGTGCCTTTTGTATTTAATTCCGATGCAATTTCTGTGTTTCATCGTCAATAAGAAGGTCAGAGGGATACAGTAAACCTGAAGTGAAGCATCGGAATCTATAACTAGTGTCACAGGAATGGTTCAAACGTATTCAGTAAGAAGACTCCGTCTTCCTGTACTTATGTCGGCTTTGTGCTTTTGTATTTAATCCCGATGCAATTTCCGTGTTTCATCGTCAATAAGAGGGTCCAAGGTATACAGTAAACCTGGAGTGAAGGATCGGAATCTATACTAGTTTCACAGGAATGGTTCAAACCATAGATAGTAAGTGAGTCAGTCTTCTTCTACTTAAGTCGGTATTGTGCCTTTTGTATTTAATTCCGATGCAATTTCTGTGTTTCATCGCCAATAAGAAGGTCCAAGAGATACAGTAAACCTGAAGTGATGCATTAGAATCTATAACTAGTGTCACAGGAATGTTCAAAACATAGTCAGTACGAAGAGTCAGTCTTCTTGTACTTAAGTAGGCATTGTGCCTTTTGTATTTAATTCCGATGCAATTTCTGTGTTTCATCGTCACTATGAAGGTCAGTTGCATATAGTAATCATGAAGTTAAGCATCGGAATCTATAACAAGTGTCACAGGATTGGTTCAAATCATTGTCTGTAAGAAGAGTCAGTCTTCTTGTAGTTAAGTCGGTATTGTGCGTTTTCTATTTAATTCTGATGTAATTTCTGTGTTTCATCGTCAATAAGAAGGTCCAAGGGATACAGTATACTTGGAGTGAAGCATCGGAATCCATAACTAGTGTCACAGGGACGGTTCAAACCATAGACAGTAAGATGAGTCAGTATTCTTGTACTTAAGAAGGCATTGTGCATTTTGTATTTAATTCCGATGCAATTTTTGTGTTTCATCGTCAACTAGAAGGTCCAAGGGATACAGTAAACCTGAAGTGAAGCATCGGAATCTATAACGAGTGTCACAGGAATGGTTCCAGACATAGACAGTAAGAGGAGTCAGACTTCTTTTACTTAAGTCGGCATTGTGCCTTTTGTATTTAATTCCGATGCACTTTCTGTGTTTCTTAGTCAATAAGAAGGTCCAAGAGATACAGTAAACCTGGAGTGAAGCATCGGAGTCTATAACTAGTGTCACAGGTATGGTTCAAAATATAGACAGTAAGAAGAGTCAGACTTCTTGCACTTAATTCGGCATTGTGCGTTTTGTATTTAATTCTGATGCAATTTCTGTGTTTCATCGTCAATAAGAGGGTCCAAGGGATACAGTAAACCTGAAGTGAAGCATCGGAATCTATAACTAGTGTCACAGGAATGGTTCAAATCATAGTCAGTAAGAAGAGTCAGTCTTCTTCTAGTTAAGTCGGCATTGTGCCTTTTCAATTTAATTCCGATGCAATTTCTGTGTTTCATCGTCAATACGAAGGTCCAAGGGATACAGTAAACCTGGAGTGAAGCATCGGAATCTATAACTAGTGTCAGAGGGACGGTTCAAAACATAGACAGTAAGATGAGTCAGTATTCTTGTACTTTGGTCGGCATTGTGCTTTTTGTATTTAATTCCGATGCAATTTCTGTGTTTCATCATCACTAAGAAGGTCAGTGGGATACAGTACTCCTGAAGTTAAGCATCGGAATCTATAACTAGTGTCACAGGAATGGTTCAAAACATAGACAGTAGGAAAAGTCAGTCTACATGTACTTAAGTCGGCATTGTGCCTTTTGTATTTAATTCCGATGCAATTTCCGTATTTCATCGTCAATAAGAAGGTCAGAGGGATACGGAAAACCTAAAGTGAAGCATCGGAATCTATAACTAGTGTCACAGGAATGGTTCAAAACATAGTCAGTAAGAAGAGTCAGTCTTCTTGTACTTAAGTCTTCATTGTGCTTTTTCTATTTACTTCCGATTCGATTTCTGTGTCTCATCGTCAATAGGAAGGTCCAAGGAATACGGTAAACCTGAAGTAACGCATCGGATTCTATAACTATGTCACAGGAATGGTTCAAAACATTGTCAGTAAAAAGAGTCAGTCTTCTTGTACTTAAATCGGCACTGTGCTTTTTTTATTTAATTCGGATGCAATTTCTGTGTTTCATCGTCAATAAGAAGGTCCAAAGGATACAGTAAACCTAGAGTGAAGCATCGGAATCTATAACTAGTGTCACAGGAATGGTTCAAAACATAGACAGTAGGAAGAGTCAATCTTTTTGTACTTAATTCGGCATTGTGCCTTTTGTATTTAATTCCGATGCAATTTCTGTGTTTCATCGTCAATAAGAACGTCAGAGGGATACAGTAAATCTGAAGTGAAGCATTGGAATCTATAACTAGTGTCACAGGAATGGTTCAAAACATAATCAGTAAGAAGAGTCAGTCTTCTTGTACTTAAGTCGGTATTGTGAATTTTGTATTTAATTCCGATGCAATTTCTGTGTTTCATCGTCAATAAGATGGTCCATGGGATACAGTAAACCCGAAGTGAAGCATCGGAATCTATGACTAGTGTCACAGGAATGGATCAAAGCATAGACAGTAGGAAGAGTCAGTCATCTTGTACTTAAGTCGGCATTATGCCTAATGTATTTAATTCCGATGCAATTTCTGTGCTTCGTCGTCAATAAGAAGGTCCAAGGGATACAGTAAACCCGAAGTGAAGTATTGGAATCTATAACTAGTGTCACAGGAATGGTTCAAAACATAGTCAGTAAGAGGAGTCAGTCTTCTTGTACTTAAGTCGGTATTGTGCCTTTTCTATTTAATTCCGATGCAATTTCTGTGTCTCACCGTCAATAAGAAGGTCAGAGGGATGCAGTAAACCTGAAGTGAAGCGTCGGAATGTATAACTAGTGTCACAGGAATGGTTCAAATCATAGAGGGTTGGAAGATTCAGTCCTCTTGTACTTAAGTCGGCATTGTGCCTAATGTATTTAATTCCGATGCAATTTCTGTGCTTCGTCGTCAATAAGATGGTCCAAGGGATACAGTAAACCCGAAGTGAACCGTCGGAATCTATAACTAGTGTCACAGGAATGGTTCAAATCATAGTCAGTAAGAAGAGTCAGTCTTCTCGTGGTTAAGTCGGCATTGTGCCTTTCCTTTTTATTTCCGAACAATTTCTGTGTTTCATCGTCAATAAGAAGGTCAGAGGGATACAGTAAAGCTGAAGTGAAGCATCGGAATCTATAACTAGTGTCACACGAATGGTTCAAAACATAGACAGTTGGAAGAGTCAGTCTTCTTGTACATAAGTCGGCATTGTGCCTTTTGTATTTAATTCCGATGCAATATCTGTGTTTCATCGTCAATAAGAAGGTCCAAAGGATACAGTAAACCTAGAGTGAAGCATCGGAATCTATAACTAGTGTCACAGGAATGGTTCAAAACATAGACAGTAGGAAGAGTCAACCTTTTTGTACTTAATTCGCCATTGTGCCTTTTGTATTTAATTCCGATGCAATTTCTGTGTTTCATCGTCAATAAGAACGTCAGAGGGATACAGTAAATCTGAAGTGAAGCATTGGAATCTATAACTAGTGTCACAGGAATGGATCAAAACATAGACATTACGAAGAGTTAGTCTTCTTGTACTTAAGTCGGCATTGTGCCTTTTGTATTTAATTCCAATGTAATTTCTGTGTTTTAATCGTCAAGAAGAAGGTCAGAGGGATACAGTAAACATGAAGTGAAGCATCGGAATCTATAACTAGTGTCACAGGAATGGTTGAAAACATAGTCAGTAAGAAGAGTCGGTCTTCTTGTAATTAAGTCGGCATTGTACCTTTTGTATTTACTTCCGATGCAATTTCTGTGTTACATCGTCAATATGTAGGTCAAAGGGATACAGTAAACCTGGAGTGAAGCATCGGAATCTATAACTAGTGTCACAGGAATGGTTCAAAACATAGACAGTAGGAGGAGTCAGTCCTCTTGTACTTAAGTCGGCATTGTGCCTAATGTATTTAATTCCGATGCAATTTCTGTGTTACATCGTCAATATGAAGGTCCAAGGGATACAGTAAACCTGGAGTGAAGCATCGGAATCTATAACTAGTGTCACAGGAATGGTTCAAATCATAGTCAGTAAGAAGAGTCAGTCTTCTTGTAGTTAAGTCGGCATTGTGCCTTTTCAATTTAATTCCGATGCAATTTCTGTGTTTCATCGTCAATACGAAGGTCCAAGGGATACAGTAAACCTGGAGTGAAGCATCGGAATCTATAACTAGTGTCAGAGGGACGGTTCAAAACATAGACAGTAAGATGAGTCAGTATTCTTGTACTTTAGTCGGCATTGTGCTTTTTGTATTTAATTCCGATGCAATTTCTGTGTTTCATCATCACTACGAAGGTCAGTGGGATACAGTACTCCTGAAGTTAAGCATCAGAATCTATAACTAGTGTCACAGGAATGGTTCAAAACATAGACAGTAGGAAAAGTCAGTCTACATGTACTTAAGTCGGCATTGTGCCTTTTGTATTTAATTCCGATGCAATTTCCGTATTTCATCGTCAATAAGAAGGTCAGAGGGATACGGAAAACCTAAAGTGAAGCATCGAAATCTATAACTAGTGTCACAGGAATGGTTCAAAACATAGTCAGTAAGAAGAGTCAGTCTTCTTGTACTTAAGTCTTCATTGTGCTCTTTCTATTTACTTCCGATTCGATTTCTGTGTCTCATCGTCAATAGGAAGGTCCAAGGAATACGGTAAACCTGAAGTAAAGCATCGGATTCTATAACTATGTCACAGGAATGGTTCAAAACATTGTCAGTAAAAAGAGTCAGTCTTCTTGTACTTAAATCGGCACTGTGCTTTTTTTATTTAATTCGGATGCAATTTCTGTGTTTCATCGTCAATAAGAAGGTCCAAAGGATACAGTAAACCTAGAGTGAAGCATCGGAATCTATAACTAGTGTCACAGGAATGGTTCAAAACATAGACAGTAGGAAGAGTCAATCTTTTTGTACTTAATTCGGCATTGTGCCTTTTGTATTTAATTCCGATGCAATTTCTGTGTTTCATCGTCAATAAGAACGTCAGAGGGATACAGTAAATCTGAAGTGAAGCATTGGAATCTATAACTAGTGTCACAGGAATGGTTCAAAACATAGTCAGTAAGAAGAGTCAGTCTTCTTCTACTTAAGTCGGTATTGTGCCTTTGTATTTAATTCCGATGTAATTTATGTGTTTTGTCGTCAATAGGAAGGTCAGAGGGATACAGTAAACATGAAGTGAAGCATCGGAATCTATAACTAGTGTCACAGGAATGGTTCAAAAAATAGTCAGTAAGAAGAGTCAGTCTTCTTGTACTTAAGTCGGCATTGTGCCTTTTGTATTTAATTCCGATGCAATTTCTGTGTTTCATCGCCAATAAGAAGGTCCAAGAGATACAGTAAACCTGAAGTGATGCATTAGAATCTATAACTAGTGTCACAGGAGTGTTCAAAACATAGTCAGTACGAAGAGTCAGTCTTCTTGTACTTAAGTAGGCATTGTGCCTTTTGTATTTAATTCCGATGCAATTTCTGTGTTTCATCGTCACTATGAAGGTCAGTTGCATATAGTAATCATGAAGTTAAGCATCGGAATCTATAACAAGTGTCACAGGATTGGTTCAAATCATTGTCAGTAAGAAGAGTCAGTCTTCTTGTAGTTAAGTCGGTATTGTGCCTTTTCTATTTAATTCTGATGTAATTTCTGTGTTTCATCGTCAATAAGAAGGTCCAAGGGATACAGTATACTTGGAGTGAAGCATCGGAATCCATAACTAGTGTCACAGGGACGGTTCAAACCATAGACAGTAAGATGAGTCAGTATTCTTGTACTTAAGAAGGCATTGTGCATTTTGTATTTAATTCCGATGCAATTTCTGTGTTTCATCGTCAATAAGAAGGTCCAAGGGATACAGTAAACCTGAAGTGAAGCATCGGAATCTATAACTAGTGTCACAGGAATGGTTCCAGACATAGACAGTAAGAAGAGTCAGACTTCTTTTACTTAAGTCGGCATTGTGCCTTTTGTATTTAATTCCGATGCACTTTCTGTGTTTCTTAGTCAATAAGAAGGTCCAAGGGATACAGTAAACCTGAAATGAACCATCGGAATCTATAACTAGTGTCACAGGAATGGTTCAAAACATAGACAGTAGGAAAAGTCAATCTACATGTACCTAAGTCGGCATTGTGCCTTTTGTATTTAATTCCGATGCAATTTCCGTATTTCATCGTCAATAAGAAGGTCAGAGGGATACGGAAAACCTAAAGGGAAGCATCGGAATCTATAACTAGTGTCACAGGAATGGTTCAAAACATAGTCAGTAAGAAGAGTCAGTCTTCTTGTACTTAAGTCGGCATATTGCTTTTTCTATTTAATTCCGATGCGATTTCTGTGTCTCATCGTCAATAGGAAGGTCCAAGGGATACGGTAAACCTGAAGTAAAGCATCGGATTCTATAACTAGTGTCACAGGAATGGTTCAAAACATTGTCAGTAAGAAGAGTCAGTCTTCTTGTACTTAAGTCGGCACTGTGCTTTTTTTATTTAATTCGGATGCAATTTCTGTGTTTCATCGTCAATAAGAAGGTCCAAAGGATACAGTAAACCTAGAGTGAAGCATCGGAATCTATAACTAGTGTCACAGGAATGGTTCAAAACATAGACAGTAAGAAGAGTCAATCTTTTTGTACTTAATTCGGCATTGTGCCTTTTGTATTTAATTCCGATGCAATTTCTGTGTTTCATCGTCAATAAGAAGGTCAGAGGGATACAGTAAACCTGAAGTGAAGCATCGGAATCTATAACTAGTGTCACAGGAATGGTTCAAACGTATTCAGTAAGAAGACTCCGTCTTCCTGTACTTATGTCGGCTTTGTGCTTTTGTATTTAATCCCGATGCAATTTCCGTGTTTCATCGTCAATAAGAGGGTCCAAGGTATACAGTAAACCTGGAGTGAAGGATCGGAATCTTTACTAGTTTCACAGGAATGGTTCAAACCATAGATAGTAAGTGAGTCAGTCTTCTTCTACTTAAGTCGGTATTGTGCCTTTTGTATTTAATTCCGATGCAATTTCTGTGTTTCATCGCCAATAAGAAGGTCCAAGAGATACAGTAAACCTGAAGTGATGCATTAGAATCTATAACTAGTGTCACAGGAATGTTCAAAACATAGTCAGTACGAAGAGTCAGTCTTCTTGTACTTAAGTAGGCATTGTGCCTTTTGTATTTAATTCCGATGCAATTTCTGTGTTTCATCGTCACTATGAAGGTCAGTTGCATATAGTAATCATGAAGTTAAGCATCGGAATCTATAACAAGTGTCACAGGATTGGTTCAAATCATTGTCAGTAAGAAGAGTCAGTCTTCTTGTAGTTAAGTCGGTATTGTGCGTTTTCTATTTAATTCTGATGTAATTTCTGTGTTTCATCGTCAATAAGAAGGTCCAAGGGATACAGTATACTTGGAGTGAAGCATCGGAATCCATAACTAGTGTCACAGGGACGGTTCAAACCATAGACAGTAAGATGAGTCAGTATTCTTGTACTTAAGAAGGCATTGTGCATTTTGTATTTAATTCCGATGCAATTTTTGTGTTTCATCGTCAGTAAGAAGGTCCAAGGGATACAGTAAACCTGAAGTGAAGCATCGGAATCTATAACTAGTGTCACAGGAATGGTTCCAGACATAGACAGAAAGAGGAGTCAGACTTCTTTTACTTAAGTCGGCATTGTGCCTTTTGTATTTAATTCCGATGCACTTTCTGTGTTTCTTAGTCAATAAGAAGGTCCAAGAGATACAGTAAACCTGGAGTGAAGCATCGGAGTCTATAACTAGTGTCACAGGTATGGTTCAAAATATAGACAGTAAGAAGAGTCAGACTTCTTGCACTTAATTCGGCATTGTGCGTTTTGTATTTAATTCTGATGCAATTTCTGTGTTTCATCGTCAATAAGAGGGTCCAAGGGATACAGTAAACCTGAAGTGAAGCATCGGAATCTATAACTAGTGTCACAGGAATGGTTCAAAACATAGCCAGTAAGAAGAGTCAGTCTTCTTGTACTTAAGTCGGCATTGTGCTTTTTGTATTTAATTCCGATGCAGTTTCTGTGTTTCATCGTCAATAAGAAGGTCCAAGGAATACAGTAAACCTGGAGTGAAGCATCGGGATCCATAACTAGTGTCACAGGGACGGTTCAAACCATAGAAAGTAAGATGAGTCAGTTATCTTGTTCTTAAGACGGCATAGTGCATTTTCTATTTAATTCCGATGCAATTTCTGTGTTTCATCGTCAATAAGAATGTCCAAGGGATACAGTAAACCTGGAGTGAAGCATCGGAATCTATAACTAGTGTCACAGGAATGGTTCAAATCATAGTCAGTAAGAAGAGTCAGTCTTCTTCTAGTTAAGTCGGCATTGTGCCTTTTCAATTTAATTCCGATGCAATTTCTGTGTTTCATCGTCAATACGAAGGTCCAAGGGATACAGTAAACCTGGAGTGAAGCATCGGAATCTATAACTAGTGTCAGAGGGACGGTTCAAAACATAGACAGTAAGATGAGTCAGTATTCTTGTACTTTAGTCGGCATTGTGCTTTTTGTATTTAATTCCGATGCAATTTCTGTGTTTCATCATCACTAAGAAGGTCAGTGGGATACAGTACTCCTGAAGTTAAGCATCGGAATCTATAACTAGTGTCACAGGAATGGTTCAAAACATAGACAGTAGGAAAAGTCAGTCTACATGTACTTAAGTCGGCATTGTGCCTTTTGTATTTAATTCCGATGCAATTTCCGTATTTCATCGTCAATAAGAAGGTCAGAGGGATACGGAAAACCTAAAGTGAAGCATCGGAATCTATAACTAGTGTCACAGGAATGTTTCAAAACATAGTCAGTAAGAGGAGTCAGTCTTCTTGTACTTAAGTCGGTATTGTGCCTTTTCTATTTAATTCCGATGCAATTTCTGTGTCTCACCGTCAATAAGAAGGTCAGAGGGATACAGTAAACCTGAAGTGAAGCGTCGGAATCTATAACTAGTGTCACAGGAATGGTTCAAATCATAGAGGGTTGGAAGATTCAGTCCTCTTGTACTTAAGTCGGCATTGTGCCTAATGTATTTAATTCCGATGCAATTTCTGTGCTTCGTCGTCAATAAGATGGTCCAAGGGATACAGTAAACCCGAAGTGAAGCGTCGGAATCTATAACTAGTGTCACAGGAATGGTTCAAATCATAGTCAGTAAGAAGAGTCAGTCTTCTTGTGGTTAAGTCGGCATTGTGCCTTTCCTTTTTATTTCCGATGCAATTTCTGTGTTTCATCGTCAATAAGAAGGTCAGAGGGATACAGTAAAGCTGAAGTGAAGCATGGGAATCTATAACTAGTGTCACACGAATGGTTCAAAACATAGACAGTAGGAACAGTCAATCTTTTTGTACTTAATTCGCCATTGTGCCTTTTGTATTTAATTCCGATGCAATTTCTGTGTTTCATCGTCAATAAGAACGTCAGAGGGATACAGTAAATCTGAAGTGAAGCATTGGAATCTATAACTAGTGTCACAGGAATGGTTCAAAACATAGACATTACGAAGAGTTAGTCTTCTTGTACTTAAGTCGGCATTGTGCCTTTTGTATTTAATTCCAATGTATTTTCTGTGTTTTAATCGTCAAGAAGAAGGTCAGAGGGATACAGTAAACATGAAGTGAAGCATCGGAATCTATAACTAGTGTCACAGGAATGGTTGAAAACATAGTCAGTAAGAAAAGTCGGTCTTCTTGTAATTAAGTCGGCATTGTACCTTTTGTATTTACTTCCGATGCAATTTCTGTGTTACATCGTCAATATGAAGGTCTAAGGGATACAGTAAACCTGGAGTGAAGCATCGGAATCTATAACTAGTGTCACAGGAATGGTTCAAAACATAGACAGTAGGAGGAGTCAGTCCTCTTGTACTTAAGTCGGCATTGTGCCTAATGTATTTAATTCCGATGCAATTTCTGTGTTACATCGTCAATATGAAGGTCCAAGGGATACAGTAAACCTGGAGTGAAGCATCGGAATCAATAACTAGTGTCACAGGAATGGTTCAAATCATAGTCAGTAAGAAGAGTCAGTCTTCTTGTAGTTAAGTCGGCATTGTGCCTTTTCAATTTAATTCCGATGCAATTTTTGTGTTTCATCGTCAATACGAAGGTCCAAGGGATACAGTAAACCTGGAGTGAAGCATCGGAATCTATAACTAGTGTCAGAGGGACGGTTCAAAACATAGACAGTAAGATGAGTCAGTATTCTTGTACTTTAGTCGGCATTGTGCTTTTTGTATTTAATTCCGATGCAATTTCTGTGTTTCATCATCACTACGAAGGTCAGTGGGATACAGTACTCCTGAAGTTAAGCATCGGAATCTATAACTAGTGTCACAGGAATGGTTCAAAACATAGACAGTAGGAAAAGTCAGCCTACATGTACTTAAGTCGGCATTGTGCCTTTTGTATTTAATTCCGATGCAATTTCCGTATTTCATCGTCAATAAGAAGGTCAGAGGGATACGGAAAACCTAAAGTGAAGCATCGGAATCTATAACTAGTGTCACAGGAATGGTTCAAAACATAGTCAGTAAGAAGAGTCAGTCTTCTTGTACTTAAGTCTTCATTGTGCTCTTTCTATTTACTTCCGATTCGATTTCTGTGTCTCATCGTCAATAGGAAGGTCCAAGGAATACGGTAAACCTGAAGTAAAGCATCGGGTTCTATAACTATGTCACAGGAAGGGTTCAAAACATTGTCAGTAAAAAGAGTCAGTCTTCTTGTACTTAAATCGGCACTGTGCTTTTTTTATTTAATTCGGATGCAATTTCTGTGTTTCATCGTCAATAAGAAGGTCCAAAGGATACAGTAAACCTAGAGTGAAGCATCGGAATCTATAACTAGTGTCACAGGAATGGTTCAAAACATAGACAGTAGGAAGAGTCAATCTTTTATACTTAATTCGGCATTGTGCCTTTTTTATTTAATTCCGATGCAATTTCTGTGTTTCATCGTCAATAAGAACGTCAGAGGGATACAGTAAATCTGAAGTGAAGCATTGGAATCTATAACTAGTGTCACAGGAATGGTTCAAAACATAATCAGTAAGAAGAGTCAGTCTTCTTGTACTTAAGTCGGTATTGTGAATTTTGTATTTAATTCCGATGCAATTTCTGAGTTTCATCGTCAATAAGATGGTCCTAGGGATACAGTAAACCCGAAGTGAAGCATCGGAATCTATGACTAGTGTCACAGGAATGGATCAAAGCATAGACAGTAGGAAGAGTCAGTCATCTTGTACTTAAGTCGGCATTATGCCTAATGTATTTAATTCCGATGCATTTTCTGTGCTTCGTCGTCAATAAGAAGGTCCAAGGGATACAGTAAACCTGAAGTGAAGCATCGGAATCTATAACTAGTGTCACAGGAATGGTTCAAATCATAGTCAGTACGAAGAGTCAGTCTTCTTGTACTTAAGTAGGCATTGTGCCTTTTGTATTTAATTCCGATGCAATTTCTGTGTTTCATCGTCACTATGAAGGTCAGTTGCATATAGTAATCATGAAGTTAAGCATCGGAATCTATAACAAGTGTCACAGGATTGGTTCAAATCATTGTCAGTAAGAAGAGTCAGTCTTCTTGTAGTTAAGTCGGTATTGTGCGTTTTCTATTTAATTCTGATGTAATTTCTGTGTTTCATCGTCAATAAGAAGGTCCAAGGGATACAGTATACTTGGAGTGAAGCATCGGAATCCATAACTAGTGTCACAGGGACGGTTCAAACCATAGACAGTAAGATGAGTCAGTATTCTTGTACTTAAGAAGGCATTGTGCATTTTGTATTTAATTCCGATGCAATTTTTGTGTTTCATCGTCAGTAAGAAGGTCCAAGGGATACAGTAAACCTGAAGTGAAGCATCGGAATCTATAACTAGTGTCACAGGAATGGTTCCAGACATAGACAGAAAGAGGAGTCAGACTTCTTTTACTTAAGTCGGCATTGTGCCTTTTGTATTTAATTCCGATGCACTTTCTGTGTTTCTTAGTCAATAAGAAGGTCCAAGAGATACAGTAAACCTGGAGTGAAGCATCGGAGTCTATAACTAGTGTCACAGGTATGGTTCAAAATATAGACAGTAAGAAGAGTCAGACTTCTTGCACTTAATTCGGCATTGTGCGTTTTGTATTTAATTCTGATGCAATTTCTGTGTTTCATCGTCAATAAGAGGGTCCAAGGGATACAGTAAACCTGAAGTGAAGCATCGGAATCTATAACTAGTGTCACAGGAATGGTTCAAAACATAGCCAGTAAGAAGAGTCAGTCTTCTTGTACTTAAGTCGGCATTGTGCTTTTTGTATTTAATTCCGATGCAGTTTCTGTGTTTCATCGTCAATAAGAAGGTCCAAGGAATACAGTAAACCTGGAGTGAAGCATCGGGATCCATAACTAGTGTCACAGGGACGGTTCAAACCATAGAAAGTAAGATGAGTCAGTTATCTTGTTCTTAAGACGGCATAGTGCATTTTCTATTTAATTCCGATGCAATTTCTGTGTTTCATCGTCAATAAGAATGTCCAAGGGATACAGTAAACCTGGAGTGAAGCATCGGAATCTATAACTAGTGTCACAGGAATGGTTCAAATCATAGTCAGTAAGAAGAGTCAGTCTTCTTCTAGTTAAGTCGGCATTGTGCCTTTTCAATTTAATTCCGATGCAATTTCTGTGTTTCATCGTCAATACGAAGGTCCAAGGGATACAGTAAACCTGGAGTGAAGCATCGGAATCTATAACTAGTGTCAGAGGGACGGTTCAAAACATAGACAGTAAGATGAGTCAGTATTCTTGTACTTTAGTCGGCATTGTGCTTTTTGTATTTAATTCCGATGCAATTTCTGTGTTTCATCATCACTAAGAAGGTCAGTGGGATACAGTACTCCTGAAGTTAAGCATCGGAATCTATAACTAGTGTCACAGGAATGGTTCAAAACATAGACAGTAGGAAAAGTCAGTCTACATGTACTTAAGTCGGCATTGTGCCTTTTGTATTTAATTCCGATGCAATTTCCGTATTTCATCGTCAATAAGAAGGTCAGAGGGATACGGAAAACCTAAAGTGAAGCATCGGAATCTATAACTAGTGTCACAGGAATGTTTCAAAACATAGTCAGTAAGAGGAGTCAGTCTTCTTGTACTTAAGTCGGTATTGTGCCTTTTCTATTTAATTCCGATGCAATTTCTGTGTCTCACCGTCAATAAGAAGGTCAGAGGGATACAGTAAACCTGAAGTGAAGCGTCGGAATCTATAACTAGTGTCACAGGAATGGTTCAAATCATAGAGGGTTGGAAGATTCAGTCCTCTTGTACTTAAGTCGGCATTGTGCCTAATGTATTTAATTCCGATGCAATTTCTGTGCTTCGTCGTCAATAAGATGGTCCAAGGGATACAGTAAACCCGAAGTGAAGCGTCGGAATCTATAACTAGTGTCACAGGAATGGTTCAAATCATAGTCAGTAAGAAGAGTCAGTCTTCTTGTGGTTAAGTCGGCATTGTGCCTTTCCTTTTTATTTCCGATGCAATTTCTGTGTTTCATCGTCAATAAGAAGGTCAGAGGGATACAGTAAAGCTGAAGTGAAGCATGGGAATCTATAACTAGTGTCACACGAATGGTTCAAAACATAGACAGTAGGAACAGTCAATCTTTTTGTACTTAATTCGCCATTGTGCCTTTTGTATTTAATTCCGATGCAATTTCTGTGTTTCATCGTCAATAAGAACGTCAGAGGGATACAGTAAATCTGAAGTGAAGCATTGGAATCTATAACTAGTGTCACAGGAATGGTTCAAAACATAGACATTACGAAGAGTTAGTCTTCTTGTACTTAAGTCGGCATTGTGCCTTTTGTATTTAATTCCAATGTATTTTCTGTGTTTTAATCGTCAAGAAGAAGGTCAGAGGGATACAGTAAACATGAAGTGAAGCATCGGAATCTATAACTAGTGTCACAGGAATGGTTGAAAACATAGTCAGTAAGAAAAGTCGGTCTTCTTGTAATTAAGTCGGCATTGTACCTTTTGTATTTACTTCCGATGCAATTTCTGTGTTACATCGTCAATATGAAGGTCTAAGGGATACAGTAAACCTGGAGTGAAGCATCGGAATCTATAACTAGTGTCACAGGAATGGTTCAAAACATAGACAGTAGGAGGAGTCAGTCCTCTTGTACTTAAGTCGGCATTGTGCCTAATGTATTTAATTCCGATGCAATTTCTGTGTTACATCGTCAATATGAAGGTCCAAGGGATACAGTAAACCTGGAGTGAAGCATCGGAATCAATAACTAGTGTCACAGGAATGGTTCAAATCATAGTCAGTAAGAAGAGTCAGTCTTCTTGTAGTTAAGTCGGCATTGTGCCTTTTCAATTTAATTCCGATGCAATTTTTGTGTTTCATCGTCAATACGAAGGTCCAAGGGATACAGTAAACCTGGAGTGAAGCATCGGAATCTATAACTAGTGTCAGAGGGACGGTTCAAAACATAGACAGTAAGATGAGTCAGTATTCTTGTACTTTAGTCGGCATTGTGCTTTTTGTATTTAATTCCGATGCAATTTCTGTGTTTCATCATCACTACGAAGGTCAGTGGGATACAGTACTCCTGAAGTTAAGCATCGGAATCTATAACTAGTGTCACAGGAATGGTTCAAAACATAGACAGTAGGAAAAGTCAGTCTACATGTACTTAAGTCGGCATTGTGCCTTTTGTATTTAATTCCGATGCAATTTCCGTATTTCATCGTCAATAAGAAGGTCAGAGGGATACGGAAAACCTAAAGTGAAGCATCGGAATCTATAACTAGTGTCACAGGAATGGTTCAAAACATAGTCAGTAAGAAGAGTCAGTCTTCTTGTACTTAAGTCTTCATTGTGCTCTTTCTATTTACTTCCGATTCGATTTCTGTGTCTCATCGTCAATAGGAAGGTCCAAGGAATACGGTAAACCTGAAGTAAAGCATCGGGTTCTATAACTATGTCACAGGAAGGGTTCAAAACATTGTCAGTAAAAAGAGTCAGTCTTCTTGTACTTAAATCGGCACTGTGCTTTTTTTATTTAATTCGGATGCAATTTCTGTGTTTCATCGTCAATAAGAAGGTCCAAAGGATACAGTAAACCTAGAGTGAAGCATCGGAATCTATAACTAGTGTCACAGGAATGGTTCAAAACATAGACAGTAGGAAGAGTCAATCTTTTATACTTAATTCGGCATTGTGCCTTTTTTATTTAATTCCGATGCAATTTCTGTGTTTCATCGTCAATAAGAACGTCAGAGGGATACAGTAAATCTGAAGTGAAGCATTGGAATCTATAACTAGTGTCACAGGAATGGTTCAAAACATAATCAGTAAGAAGAGTCAGTCTTCTTGTACTTAAGTCGGTATTGTGAATTTTGTATTTAATTCCGATGCAATTTCTGAGTTTCATCGTCAATAAGATGGTCCTAGGGATACAGTAAACCCGAAGTGAAGCATCGGAATCTATGACTAGTGTCACAGGAATGGATCAAAGCATAGACAGTAGGAAGAGTCAGTCATCTTGTACTTAAGTCGGCATTATGCCTAATGTATTTAATTCCGATGCATTTTCTGTGCTTCGTCGTCAATAAGAAGGTCCAAGGGATACAGTAAACCCGAAGTGAAGTATTGGAATCTATAACTAGTGTCACAGGAATGGTTCAAAACATAGTCAGTAAGAGGAGTCAGTCTTCTTGTACTTAAGTCGGTATTGTGCCTTTTCTATTTAATTCCGATGCAATTTCTGTGTCTCACCGTCAATAAGAAGGTCAGAGGGATACAGTAAACCTGAAGTGAAGCGTCGGAATCTATAACTAGTGTCACAGGAATGGTTCAAATCATAGAGGGTTGGAAGATTCAGTCCTCTTGTACTTAAGTCGGCATTGTGCCTAATGTATTTAATTCCGATGCAAATTCTGTGCTTCGTCGTCAATAAGATGGTCCAAGGGATACAGTAAACCCGAAGTGAAGCGTCGGAATCTATAACTAGTGTCACAGGAATGGTTCAAATCATAGTCAGTAAGAAGAGTCAGTCTTCTTGTGGTTAAGTCGGCATTGTGCCTTTCCTTTTTATTTCCGATGCAATTTCTGTGTTTCATCGTCAATAAGATGGTCAGAGGGATACAGTAAAGCTGAAGTGAAGCATCGGAATCTATAACTAGTGTCACACGAATGGTTCAAAACATAGACAGTTGGAAGAGTCAGTCTTCTTGTACATAAGTCGGCATTCTGCCTTTTGTATTTACTTCCGATGCAATTTCTGTGTTTCATCGTCAATAAGAAGGTCCAAAGGATACAGTAAACCTAGAGTGAAGCATCGGAATCTATAACTAGTGTCACAGGAATGGTTCAAAACATAGACAGTAGGAAGACTCAATCTTTTTGTACTTAATTCGCCATTGTGCCTTTTGTATTTAATTCCGATGCAATTTCTGTGTTTCATCGTCAATAAGAACGTCAGAGGGATACAGTAAATCTGAAGTGAAGCATTGGTATATATAACTAGTGTCACAGGAATGGTTCAAAACATAGACATTACGAAGAGTTAGTCTTCTTGTACTTAAGTCGGCATTGTGCCTTTTGTATTTAATTCCAATGTAATTTCTGTGTTTTAATCGTCAAGAAGAAGGTCAGAGGGATACAGTAAACATGAAGTGAAGCATCGGAATCTATAACTAGTGTCACAGGAATGGTTGAAAACATAGTCAGTAAGAAGAGTCGGTCTTCTTGTAATTAAGTCGGCATTGTACCTTTTGTATTTTCTTCCGATGCAATTTCTGTGTTACATCGTCAATATGAAGGTCTAAGGGATACAGTAAACCTGGAGTGAAGCATCGGAATCTATAACTAGTGTCACAGGAATGGTTCAAAACATAGACAGTAGGAGGAGTCAGTCCTCTTGTACTTAAGTCGGCATTGTGCCTAATGTATTTAATTCCGATGCAATTTCTGTGTTACATCGTCAATATGAAGGTCCAAGGGATACAGTAAACCTGGAGTGAAGCATCGGAATCTATAACTAGTGTCACAGGAATGGTTCAAATCATAGTCAGTAAGAAGAGTCAGTCTTCTTGTAGTTAAGTCGGCATTGTGCCTTTTCAATTTAATTCCGATGCAATTTCTGTGTTTCATCGTCAATACGAAGGTCCAAGGGATACAGTAAACCTGGAGTGAAGCATCGGAATCTATAACTAGTGTCAGAGGGACGGTTCAAAACATAGACAGTAAGATGAGTCAGTATTCTTGTACTTTAGTCGGCATTGTGCTTTTTGTATTTAATTCCGATGCAATTTCTGTGTTTCATCATCACTAAGAAGGTCAGTGGGATACAGTACTCCTGAAGTTAAGCATCGGAATCTATAACTAGTGTCACAGGAATGGTTCAAAACATAGACAGTAGGAAAAGACAGTCTACATGTACTTAAGTCGGCATTGTGCCTTTTGTATTTCATTCCGATGCAATTTCTGTGCTTCATCGTCCATAAGTAGGTCCGAGGGATTCAGTTAACCTCAAGTGAAGCATCGGTATAAAAAACTGGTGTCACAGGAATGGTTCAAAACATAGTCAGTATGAAGAGTCCGTCTTCTTGTACTTAGTCGGTATTGTGCTTTTGTATCTAATTCCGATGCAATTTCTGTGTTTCATCGTCAACAAGAAGGTCCAAGGTAAACAGTAAACCTGGAGTGAAGCATCGGAATCTGTAACTAGTGTCACAGGAATGGTTCAAAACATAGACAGTAAGATGAGTCAGTCTTGTTGTACGTAAGTCGGCATTGTGCCTATTGTATTAAATTCCGATGCAACTTCTGTGTTTCATCAAAGATAAGAGGGTCCAAGGGATACAGTAAACCTGAAATGAAGCATCGAAATCTAAAACTAGTATCACAGGAATGGTTCAAAACATAGTCAGTAAGAAGAGTCCGTCTTCTTGTACTTAGTCGGTATTGTGCTTTTGTATCTAATTCCGATGCAATTTCAGTGTTTCATCGGCAACAAGAAGGTCGAAGGTATACAGTAAACCTGGAGTGAAGCATCGGAATCTGTAACTAGTGTCACAGGAATGGTTCAAAACATAGTCAGTAAGAAGAGTCAGTCTTCTTGTACTTAAGTCGGCATTGTGCCTTTTGTATTTAATTCCGATGCAATTTCTGTGTTTAATCGTCAATAAGAATGTCAAAGGGATACAGTAAACCTGGAGTGAAGCATCGGAATCTAAAACTAGTGTCACAGGAATGGTTCAAAACATGGTCAGTAAGAAGAGTCAGTCTTCTTGTACTTAAGTCGGCATTGTGCCTTTTGTATTTAATTCCGATGCAATTTCTGTGTTTCATCGCCAATAAGATGGTCCAAGGGATACAGTAAACCTGAAATGAACCATCGGAATCAATAACTAGTGCCAGAGGAGTGGTTCAAAACATAGACAGTAGGAAAAGTCAGTCTACACGTACTTAAGTCGGCATTGTGCCTTTTGTATTTAATTCCGATAAAATTTCTGTGTTTCATCGTCAATAAGAAGGGCCGAGGGATACTGTAAACCTGAAGTGAAGCATCGGAATCTCTAACTTGTGTCACAGGAATGGTTCAAAGCATAGTCAGTAAGAAGAGTCAGTCTTCTTGTACTTAAGTCGGCATTGTGCTTTTTCTATTTAATTCCGATGCAATTTGTGTGTTTTATCGACAATAAGAATGTCCAAGGGATACAGTAAACCTAGAGTGAAGCATCGGAATCTATAACTAGTGTCACAGGAATGGTTCAAAACACAGTCAGTAAGAAGAGTCAGTCTTCTTGTACTTAAGTCGGCATTGTGCCTTTTGTATTTAATTCCGATGCAATTTGTGTGTTTCATCATTAATAAGAAGGTATAAGGGATACAGTAAACCTGAAGTGAAGCATCGCAATCTATAACTAGTGTCAGAGGAATGGTACAAAACATAGACAGTAGGAAGAGTCAGTCTTCTTGTACTTAAGTCGATATTGTGCCTTTTCTATTTAATTCCGATGCAATTTCTGTGTTTCATCGTCAATAAGAACGTCAGAGGGATACAGTAAATCTGAAGTGAAGCATTGGAATCTATAACTAGTGTCACAGGAATGGTTCAAAACATAGACATTACGAAGAGTTAGTCTTCTTGTACTTAAGTCGGCATTGTGCCTTTTGTATTTAATTCCAATGTAATTTCTATGTTTTAATCGTCAAGAAGAAGGTCAGAGGGATACAGTAAACATGAAGTGAAGCATCGGAATCTATAACTAGTGTCACAGGAATGGTTGAAAACATAGTCAGTAAGAAGATTCGGTCTTCTTGTAATTAAGTCGGCATTGTACCTCTTGTATTTACTTCCGATGCAATTTCTGTGTTACATCGTCAATATGAAGGTCTAAGGGATACAGTAAACCTGGAGTGAAGCATCGGAATCTATAACTAGTGTCAGAGGAATGGTTCAAAACATAGACAGTAGGAGGAGTCAGTCCTCTTGTACTTAAGTCGGCGTTGTGCCTAATGTATTTAATTCCGATGCAATTTCTGTGCTTCATCGTCAATAAAAAGGTCCAAGGGATACAGTAAACCTGAAGTGAAGCATCGGAATCTATAACTAGTGTCACAGGAATGGTTCAAAACATAGTCAGTATGAAAAGTCAGTCTTCTTGTACTTAAGTCGGTATTGTGAATTTTGTATTTAATTCCGATGCAATTTCTGTGTTTCATCGTCAATACGATGGTCCAAGGGATACACTAAACCCGAAGTGAAGCATCGGAATCTATGACTAGTGTCACAGGAATATATCAAAGCATAGGCAGTAGGAAGAGTCAGTCTTCTTGTACTTAAGTCGGCATTGTGCCTAATGTATTTAATTCCGATGCAATTTCTGTGCTTCGTCGTCAATAAGAGGGTCCAAGGGATACAGTAAACCCGAAGTGAAGCATCGGAATCTATAACTAGTGTCACAGGAATGGTTCAAAACATAGTCAGTAAGAAGAGTCAGTCTTCTTGTACTTAAGTCGGTATTGTGCCTTTTCTATTTAATTCCGATGCAATGTCTGTGTCTCACCGTCAATAAGAAGGTCAGAGGGATACAGTAAACCTGAAGTGAAGCATCGGAATCTATAACTAGTGTCACAGGAATGGTTCAAATCATAGAGGGTTGGAAGATTCTGTCTTCCTGTACCTAAGTCTGCATTGTGCCTTTTGTATTTTATTTCGATGCAATGTCTGTGTTTCATCGTATAAAAGAAGGTCCGAAGGATACAGTAAACCTCAAGTGAAGCATCGAAATAAAAAACTAGTGTCACAGGAATGGTTAAAAACATAGAGAGTAAGAAGAGTCAGTCTTCTTGTACTTAAGTCATCATTGTGCTTTTTCTATTTAATACCGATGCGACGTCTTTGTCTCTTCGTCAATAGGAAGGTCCAAGGGATACAGTAAACCTGAAGTGAAGCATCGAAATCTAAAACTAGTATCACAGGAATGGTTCGAAACATAGACAGTAAGCAGAGTCAGTCTTCTTATACTTAAGTCGGCATTGTGCTTTTTTTACTTAATTCCGATGCAATTTCTGTGTTTAATCGTCAATAAGAATGTCCAAGGGATACAGTAAACCTAGAGTGAAGGATCGGAATCTATAACTAGTGTCACAGGAATGGTTCAAAACACAGTCAGTAAGAAGAGTCAGTCTTCTTATACTTAAGTCGGCATTGTGCCTTTTGTATTTAATTCCGATGCAATTTGTGTGTTTCATCATCAATAAGAAGGTATAAGGGAAACAGTAAACCTGAAGTGAAGCATCGCAATCTATAACTAGTGTCAGAGGAATGGTTCAAAACATAGACAGTAGGAAGAGTCAGTCTTCTTGTACTTAAGTCGATATTGTGCCTTTTCTATTTCATTCCGATGCAATTTCTGTGTTTCATCGTCAATAAGATGGTCAGAGGGATACAGTAAACCTGAAGTGAAGCATCGGAATCTATAACTAGTGTCACAGGAATGGTTCAAAACATAGTCAGTGAGAAGAGTCGGTCTACTTGTACTTAAGTCGGCATTGTGCATTTTGTATCTAATTCCGATGCAATTTCTGTATTTCATCGTCAATAAGAAGGTCAGAGGGATACAGTAAAACTGAAGTGAAGCATCGGATTCTCTAACTAGTGTCACAGGAATGGTTCAAAACATAGAGAGATGGAAGAGTCAGTCTTCTTGTACTTAAGTCGGCATTGAGCCTTTTGTATTTCATTCCGATGCAATTTCTGTGTTTCATCGTCCATAAGTAGGACCGAGGGATTCAGTAAACCTCAAGTGAAGCACCGGAATAAAAAACTAGTGTCACAGGAATGGTTCAAAACATAGTCAGTAAGAAGAGTCCGTCTTCTTGTACTTAGTCGGTATTGTGCTTTTGTATTTAATTCCGATGCAATTTCTGTGTTTCATCGTCAACAAGAAGGTCCAAGGTATACAATAAACCTGGAATAAAGCATCGGAATCTGTATCTAGTGTCACAGGAATGGTTCAAAACATAGACAGTAAGATGAGTCAGTCTTGTTGTACGTAAGTCGGCATTGTGCCTATTGTATTAAATTCCGATGCAACTTCTGTGTTTCATCGTAGATAAGAGGGTCCAAGGGATACTGTAAACCTGAAGTGAAGCATCGAATTCTAAAACTAGTATCACAGGAATGGTTTAAAACATAGTCAGTAAGAAGAGTCCGTCTTCTTGTACTTAGTCGGTATTGTGCTTTTGTATTTAATTCCGATGCAATTTTTGTGATTCATCAGCAACAAGAAGGTCCAAGGTATACAGTAAACCTGGAGTGAAGCATCGGAATCTGTAACTAGTGTCACAGGAATGGTTCAAAACATAGTCAGTAAGAAGAGTCAGTCTTCTTGTACTTAAGTCGGCATTGTGCCTTTTGTATTTAATTCCGATGCAATTTCTGTGTTCCATCGTCACTAAGAAGGTCAGTGAGATACAGTAATCCTGACGTTAAGCATCGGAATCTATAACTAGTGTCACAGGAATGGTTCCAAACATAGTCAGTAAGATGGGTCCGTCTTCTAGAACTTAAGTCGGCATTAAGCTTTTGCATTTAATTCCGATGCAATTTCTGTGTTTCATCGTCAATAAGAAGGTCCAAGGTATACAGTAAACCTGGAGTGAAGCATAGGAATCTGTAACTGGTGTCACAGGAATGGTTCAAAACATAGACAGTAAGATGAGTAAGTCTTGTTGTACGTAAGTCGGCATTGTGCCTATTGTATTAAATTCCGATGCAACTTCTGTGTTTCATCGTAGATAAGAGGGTCCAAGGGATACAGTAAACCTGAAGTGAAGCATCGAATTCTAAAACTAGTATCACAGGAATGGTTTAAAACATAGTCAGTAAGAAGAGTCCGTCTTCTTGTACTTAGTCGGTATTGTGCTTTTGTATTTAATTCCGATGCAAATTCTGTGATTCATCGGCAACAAGAAGGTCCAAGGTATACAGTAAGCCTGGAGTGAAGCATCGGAATCTGTAACTAGTGTCACAGGAATGGTTCAAAACATAGTCAGTAAGAAGAGTCAGTCTTCTTGTACTTAAGTCGGCATTGTGCCTTTTGTATTAAATTCCGATGCAATTTCTGTGTTTCATCGTCAATAAGAAGGTCCAAGGGATACAGTAAACCAGAAGTGAAGCATCTAGATCTAAAACTAGTATCACAGGAATGGTTCAAAACATAGACAGTAAGCAGAGTCAGTCTTCTTGTACTTAAGTCGGCATTGTGCTTTTTGTATTTAAATCCGATGCAATTTCTGTGTTTAATCGTCAATAAGAATGTCCAAGGATACAGTAAACCTAGAGTGAAGCATCGGAATCTAAAACTAGTGTCACAGGAATGGTTCAAAACATAGTCAGTAAGAAGAGTCAGTCTTCATGTACTTAAGTCGGCTTTGTGCCTTTTGTATTTAATTCCGATGCAATTCCTGTGTTTCATCGTCACTAAGAAGGTCAGTGGGATACAGTAATCCTGAAGTTAAGCATCGGAATCTATAACTAGTGTCACAGAAATGGTTCAAAACATAGTCAGTTAGAAGAGTCAGTCTTCTTGTAGTTAAGTCGATATTGTGCCTTTCCTATTTAATTACGATGCAATTTCTGTGTTTCATCGACAATAAGAAGGTCAGAGGGATACAGTAAACCTGCGTTGAAGCATCGGAATCCATAACTAGTGTCACAGGAATGGTTCAAAACATTGTCAGTAAGAGGAGTCAGTCTTCTTGTACTTAAGTCGGCATTGTGCTTTTTGTATTTAATTACGATGCAATTTCTGTGTTTCATCATCAATAAGAAGGTCAGAGGGATACAGTAAACCTGAAGTGAAGCATCGGAATCTATGACTTGTGTCACAGGAATGGTTCACATCATAGACAGTAGGAAGAGTCAGTCTTCTTGTACTTAAGTCGGCATTGTGCCTATTCTATTTAATTCCGATGCAATTTCTGTGTTTCATCGTCAATAAGAAGGTCAGAGGGATACAGTAAACCTGAAGTGAAGCATCGAAATCTATAACCAGTATCACAGAAATGGTTCAAAACATAGACAGTAAGCAGAGTCAGTCTTCTTGTACTTATGTAGGCATTGTGCCTATTCTATTTCATTCCGATGCAATTTCTGTGTTTCATCGTCAATAAGAAGGGCAGAGGGATACAGTAAACCTGAAGTAAAGCATCGGAATCTACAACTAGTGTCACAGGAATGGTTCAAAACATAGACAGTTGGAAGAGTCAGTCTTCTTGTAGTTAAGTCGATATTGTGCCTTTTGTATTTAATTCCGATGCAATTTCTGAGTTTCATCGTCAATAAGAAGGTCAGAGGGATACAGTAAACATGAAGTGAAGCATCGGAATCTATAACTAGTGTCACAGGAATGGTTCAAAACACAGTCAGTAAGAAGAGTCGGTATTCTTGTACTTAAGTCGGCATTGTGCCTTTTGTATTTAATTCCGATGCAATTTCTGTGTTTCATCGTCAATGAGAAGCTCCAAGGGATACAGTAAACCTGAAATGAACCATCGGAATCTATAACTAGTGTCACAGGAATGGTTCAAATCATAGACAATAGGAGAAGTCAGTCTACACGTACATAAGTCGGCATTCTGCCTTTTGTATTTCATTCCGATGCAATTTCTGTGTTTCATCGTCAATAAGAAGGTCAGATGGATACAGTAAAGCTGAAAAGAAGCATTGGAATCCATATTTAGTGTCACAGGAATGGTTCAAAACATAGAGAGAGATGGAAGAGTAAGTCTTCTTGTACTTAAGTCGGCATTGTGCATTTTGTATTTCATTCCGATGCAATTTCTGTGTTTCATTGTCCATACGAAGGTCCGAGGGATACAGTAAACCTCAAATGAAGCATCGGAATATAAAACTAGTGTCACAGGAATGGTTCATAACATAGAGAGTAGGAAGAGTCAGTCTTCTTGTACTTAAGTCGGTTTTGTGCTATTTCTATTTAATTCCGATGCTATTTCTGTGTCTCATCGTCAATAGGAAGGTCCAAGGGATACAGTAAAACTGAAGTAAAGCATCGGAATCTATAACTAGTGTCACATGAATGGTTCAAAACATAGACAGTAAGAAGAGTCAGTCTTCTTGTACTTAATTCGGCATTGTGCTTTTGTATTTAATTCCGATGCCATTTCTGTGTTTCATCGTCAATAGGAAGGTCAGAGGGATACAGTAAACCTCAAGTGAAGCATCGGAATCTATAACTAGTGTCACAGGAATGGTTCAAAACATAGTCAGTAACAAGAGTGAGTCTTCTTGTACTTAAGTCGGCATTGTGCCTTTTGAATTTACTTCCGATGCAATTTCTGTGTTTTATCGTCAATAGGAAGTTCCAAGGGATACAGAAAACCTGAAGTGAAGCATCGAAATCTATAACTAGTATCACAGAAATGGTTCAAATCATAGACAGTAAGCAGAGTCTGTCTTCTTGTACTTAAGTCGGCATTGTGCCATTTGTATTTAATTCCGATGCAATTTCTGTGTTTCATCGTCAATAAGAAGGTTCAAGGGATGCAGTAAACCTGGAGTGAAGCATCGGAATCTGTAACTAGTGTCACAGGAGTGGTTCAGAACTTAGACAGTAAGAAGAGTGAGTCTTCTTGTACTTAAGTCGGCATTGTGCCTTTTATATTTAATTCCGATGCAATTTCTCTGTTTTATCGTCAATAAGAAGGTCAGAGGGATACAGTAAATCTGAAGTGAAGTATCGGAATCTATAACTAGTGTCATAGGAATGGTTCAAAACATAGACAGTAAGAAGAGTCAGTCTTCTTGTACTTAGTCGGCATTGTGCCTTTTGTATTAAATTCCGATGTAATTTCTGTGTTGTATCGTCAATAAGAAGGTCAGACCGACACAGTAAACCTGAAGTGAAGCATCGGAATCTATAACTAGTGTCACAGGAAAGGTTCAAAACATAGTAAGAAGACTCAGTCTTCTTGTATTTAAGTCGGCATTGTGCCTTTTGTATTTAATTCCGATGCAATTTCTGAGTTTCATCGTCAATATGAAGGTCCAAGGGATACAGTAACCGTGGAGTGAAGCATCGGAATCTATAACTAGTGTCACAGGAATGGTTCAAAACATAGACAGTAAGACGAGTCAGTCTTCTTGTACTTAACTCGACATTGTGCCTTTTGTATTTAATTCTGATGCAATTTGTGTGTTTCATCGCCAATAAGAAGGTCCAAGGGGTACAGTAAACCTGAAGTGAAGCATCGGAATCTATAACTAGTTTCACAGGAATGGTTCAAAACATAAACAGTACGAAGAGTCAGTCTTCTTGTACTTAAGTCGGTATTGTGCCTTTTCTAATTAATTCCGATGCAATTTCTGTGTTTCATCGTCAAGAAGAAGGTCAGATGGATACAGTAAAACTGAAGTGAAACATCGGAATCTATAACTAGTGTCACAGGAATGGTTCAAAACATAGAGAGATGGAAGAGTAAGTCTTCTTGTACTTAAGTCGGCATTGTGCCTATTGAATTTCATTCCGATGCAATTTCTGTGTTTCATCGTCCATAAGAAGGTCCGAGGGATACAGTAAATCTCAAGTGAAGCATCGGAATATGTAACTAGTGTCACAGGAATGGTTCAAAACGTAGTCAGTAAGAAGAGTCAGTCTTCTTGTACATAAGTCGGCATTGTGATTTTGTATTTAATTCCGATGCAATTTCTGTGTTTCATCGTCAAAAAGAAGGCCAAGTGATACAGTAAACCTGGAGTGAACCATCGGAATCTATAACTAGTGTCACAGGGAGGGTTCAAACCATAGACTGTAAGAAGAGTCAGTCTTCTTGTACTTAAGTCGGCATTGTGCCTTTTGTCTTTAATTCCGATGCAATTTATGTGTTTCATCGTCAACAAGAAGGTCCAAGGGATACAGGAAACCTGAAGTGAAGCATCGAAATCTATAACTAGTATCACAGAAATGGTTCAACACATAGACAGTAAGCAGAGTCAGTCTTTTTGTACTTAAGTATGCATTGTGCCTTTTGTATTTAATTCCGATGCAATTTCTGTGTTTCATCGTCAATAAGAAGGGCCGAGGGATACAGTAAACCTCAAGTGAAGCATCGGAATCTATAACTAGTGTTACAGGATTGGTTCAAACATAGACAGTAGGAAGAGTCAGTCTTCTTGTACTTGAGTCGGCATTGTGCCTTTTCTATTTAATTCCGATGGAATTTCTGTGTTTCATCGTCAATTAGAAGGTCAATGGGATACAGTAAACCTGGAGTGAAGCATCGGAATCTGTAACTAGTGTCACAGGAATGGTTCAAATCATAGACAGTCAGATGAGTCAGTCTTCTTGTACTTAAGTCGACATTGTTCCTTCTTTATTTAATTCCGATGCAATTTCTGTGTTTCATAGTCAATATGAACGTCCAAGGGATTTAGTAAACCTGGAGTGAAGCATCGGAATCTGTAACTAGTGTCACAGGAATGGTTCAAAACATAGTCAGTAAGAAGAGTCAGTCTTCTTGTACTAAAGTCGGCATTGTGCTTTTGTATTTAATTCCTATGCAATTTCTGTGTTTCATCGTCAATAAGAAGGTCCAAGAGATACAGTAAACCTGGAGTGAAGCATCGGAATCTATAACTAGTGTCACAGGGATGGTTCAAAACATAGACAGTAAGAAGAGTCAGTATACTTGTACTTAAGTCGGCATTGTGCCTTTTGTACTTAATTCTGATGCAATTTCTGTTTTACATCTTCAATAAGAAGGTCCTAGGGATACAGTAAACCTGATGTGAAGCATCAGAGTCTATAACTAGTGTCACAGGAATGGTTCAAAACATATTCGGTAAGATGAGTCAGTCTTCTTGTACTTAAGTCGGCATTGTGCCTTTTGCATTTAATTCCGATGCAATTTCTGTGTTTCATCGTCAATAAGAAGGTCCAAGGGATACAGTAAACCTGAAGTGAAGCATCGGAATCCACAACTAGTGTCACAGGAATGGTTCAAAACATAAACAGTAGGAAGAGTCAGTCTTCTTGTACTTAAGTCGGTACTGGGATTTTTCCATTTAATTCCGATGCATTTTCTGTGATTCATCGTCAGTAAGAAGGTCAGATGGTTACAGTAAATCTGAAGTGAAGCATCGGAATCTATAACTAATGACACAGGAATGGTTCAAAACATAGAGAGATGGAAGAGTGAGTCTTCCTGTACTTAAGTCGGCATTGTGCCTTTTGTATTTAATTCCGATGCAATTTCTGTGTTTCATCGTCCATAAGAACGTCCGAGGGATACAGTAAACCTCAAGTGGAGCATCGGAATAAAAAACTAGTGTCACAGGAATGGTTTAAAACATATTCGGTAAGAAGAGTCAGTCTTCTTGTACTTAAGTCGGCATTGTGCCTTTTGCATTTAATTCCGATGCGATTTCTGTGTCTCATCGTCAATAGGAAGGTCCAAGGGATACAGTAAACCTGAAATGAAGCATCGGAATCTATAACTAGTGTCATATGAATAGTTCAAAACATAGACAGTAAGAAGAGTCAGTCTTAATATACTTAATTCGGCATTGTGCCTTTTGTATTTAATTCCGATGCAATTTCTGTGTTTCAACGTCAATATGAAGGCCAGAGGCATACAGTAAACCTGAAGTGAAGCATCGGAATTTATAACTAGTGTCACAGGAATGGTTCAAAACATAGACAGTACGAAGAGTCAGTCTTCTTGTACTTATGTCGGTATTGTGCATTTTCTATTTAATTCCGAAGCAATTTCTGTGTTTCATAGTCAATAAGAAGGTCCAAGGGATACAGTGAACCTGAAGTGAAGCCTCGGAATCTATAACTAGTGTCACAGGAATGGTTCAAAGCATAGTCGGTAAGAAGAGTCAGTCTTCTTGTGCTTAAGCCGGCATTGTGCTTTTTGTATTTAATTCCGATGCAATTTCTATGTTTCATCGTCAATAAGAAGGTCCAAGGGATACAGTAAACCTGAAGTGAAGCATCGGAATCTATAACTAGTGTCACAGGAATGGTTCAAATCATAGAGAGATGGAAGAGTAAGTCGTCGTGTACTTAAGTCGGCATTGTGCCTTTTGTATTTCATTCCGATGCAATTTCTGTGTTTCATCGTCCATATGAAGGTCCGAGGGATACAGTTAACCTCAAGTGAAGCATCGCAATAAAAAACTAGTGTCACAGGAATGGTTCAAAACATAGAGAGTAGGAAGAGTCAGTCTTATTGTACTTATGTCGGCATTGTGCTTTTTCTATTTAAATCCGATGCGATTTCTGTCTCTCACCGTCAATAGGAAGGTCCAAGGGATACAGTAAACCTGAAATGAAGCATCGGAATCTATAACTAGTGTCATATGAATAGTTCATAACATAGACAGTAAGAAGAGTCAGTCCTCTTGTACTTAATTCGTCATTATGGCTTTTGTATTTAATTCCGATGCAATTTCTGTGTTTCATCGTCAATACGAAGGTCCAAGGGATACAGTAAACCTGGAGTGAAGCATCGGAATCTATAACTAGTGTCACAGGGATGGTTCAAAACATAGACTGTAAGAAGAGGCAGTCTTCTTGTACTTCAGTCCGCATTGTGCGTCTTGTATTTAATTCCGATGCAATTTCTGTGTTTCATCGTCAATAAGAAGGTCCAAGGGATACAGAAAACCTGAAGTCCACTTCAGTGCATCGAAATCTATAACTAGTATCACAGGAATGGATCAAAACATAGACAGTAAGCAGAGTCAGTCTTCTTGTACTTAAGTCGGCATTGTGCCTCTTGTATTTAATTCCGATGCAATTTCTGTTTTTCATCTTCAATAAGAAGGTCCTAGGGATACAGTAAACCTGATGTGAAGCATCAGAGTCTATAACTAATGTCACAGGAATGGTTCAAAACATATTCGGTAAGAAGAGTCAGTCTTCTTGTACTTAAGTCGGCATTGTCCCTTTGGCATTTAATTCCGATGCAATTTCTGTGTTTCATCGTCAATAAGGAGGTCCAAGGGATACAGTAAACCTGAAGTGAAGCATCGGAATCCATAACTAGTGTCACAGGAATGGTTCAAAACATTAACAGTAGGATGAGTCAGTCTTCTTGTACTTATGTCGGTACTGTGCCGTTTCTATTTAATTCTGATGCAATTTCTGTGTTTCATCGTCAATAAGAAGGTCAGATGGTTACAGTAAATCTGAAGTGAATCATCGGAATCTATACCTAGTGTCACAGGAATGGTTCAAAACATAGAGAGATGGAAGAGTGAGTCTTCCTGTACTTAAGTCGGCATTGTGCCTTTTGTATTTAATTCCGATGCAATTTCTGTGTTTCATCGTCCATAAGAACGTCCGAGTGATACAGTAAACCTCAAGTGAAGCATCGGAATAAAAAACTAGTGTCACAGGAATGGTTCAAAACATATTCGGTAAGAAGAGTCAGTCTTCTTGTACTTAAGTCGGCATTGTGCCTTTTGCATTTAATTCCGATGCGATTTCTGTGTCTCATCGTCAATAGGAAGGTCGAAGGGATACAGTAAACCTGAAATGAAGCATCGGAATCTATAACTAGAGACATATGAATAGTTCAAAACATAGACAGTAAGAAGAATCAGTCTTAATGTACTTAATTCGGCATTGTGATTTTTGTATTTAATTCCGATGCAATATCTGTGTTTCATCGTCAATATGAAGGGCAGAGGGATACAGTAAACCTGAAGTGAAGCATCGGAATTTATAACTAGTGTCACAGGAATGGTTCAAAGCATAGACAGTAGGAAGAGTCAGTCTTCTTGTACTTATGTCGGCATTGTGCACTTTCTTTTTAATTCCGAAGCAATTTCTGTGTTTCATCATCAATAAGAAGGTCCAAGGGATACACTGAACCTGACGTGAAGCCTCGGAATCTATAACTAGTGTCACAGGAATGGTTCAAAGCATAGTCAGTAAGAAGAGCCAGTCTTCTTGTACTTAAGTCGGCATTGTGCTTTTTGTATTTAATTCCGATGCAATTTCTGTGTTTCATCGTCAATAAGAAGGTCCAAGGGATACAGTAAACCTGATGTGAAGCATCGGAATCTATAACTAGTGTCACAGGAATGGTTCATATCATAGAGATGGAAGAGTAAGTCTTCTTGTACTTAAGTCGCCATTGTGCCTTTTGTATTTCATTCCGATGCAATTTCTGTGTTTCATCGTCCATATGAAGGTCCGAGGGATACAGTAAACCTGAAGTGAAGCATCGGAATTTATAACTAGTGTCACAGGAGTGGTTCAAAACATAGACAGTAGGAAGAGTCAGTCTTCTTATACTTAAGTCGGCATTGTGCATTTTCTATTTAATTCCGAAGCAATTTCTGTGTTTCATCGTCAACAAGAAGGTCCAAGGGATACAGTGAACCTGAAGTGAAACCTTGGAATCTATAACTAGTGTCACAGGAATGGTTCAAAGGATAGTCAGTAAGAAGAGCCAGTCTTCTTGTACTTAAGTCGGCATTGTGCCTTTTGTATTTAATTCCGATGCAATTTCTGTGTTTCATAGTCAATAAGAACGTCCAAGGGATTTAGTAAACATGGAGTGAAGCATCGGAATCTGTAACTAGTGTCACAGGAGTGGTTCAAATCAAAGTCAGTAAGAAGAGTCAGTCTTCTTGTACGTATGTCGATATTGTGCCTTTTGTATTTAATTGCGATGCAATTTCTGTGTTTCATCGTCAATAAGAAGGTCCACGGGATACAGTAAACCTGGAGTGAAGCATCGGAATCTATAACTCGTGTCACATGAATGGTTCAAAACATAGACAGTAAGAAGAGTCAGTCTTCTTGTACTTAAGTCGGCATTGTGCCTTTTGTATTTAATTCCGATGCAATTTCTGTGTTTCATCGTCAATAAGAAGGTCAGTGGGATACAGTAAACCTGAAGCATCGGAATCTACAACTAGTGTCACAGGAATGGTTCAAAACATAGTCAGTAAGAAGAGTCAGTCTTCTTGTTCTTAAGTCGGCATTGTGCCTTTTTTATTTAATTCCGATGCATTTTCTGTGTTTCATCGTCAATAAGAACGTATAAGGGATTCAGAAAACCTGGAGTGAAGCATCGGAATCTGTAACTAGTGTCACAGGAGTGGTTCAAAACATAGTCAGTAAGCACAGTCAGTCTTCTTGTACTTAAGTCGGCATTGTGCCTTTTGTATTTAATTCCGATGCAATTTGTGTGTTTCATCGTCAATAAGGAGGTCCAAGGGATACAGTAAACCTGAAGTGAAGCAACGGAATTCATAACTAGTGTCACAGGAATGGTTCAAAACATAGACAGTAGGAAGAGTCAGGCTTCTTGTACTTAAGTCGGCATTGTGCATTTTCTATTTAATTCCGAAGCAATTTCTGTGTTTCATCGTCAATAAGAAGGTCCAAGGGATACAGTGAACCTGAAGTGAAGCCTCGGAATCTATAACTAGTGTCCCAGGAATGGTTCAAAGCATAGTCAGTAAGAAGAGCCACTCTTCTTCTACTTCGGTCGGCATTGTGCCTTTTGTATTTAATTCCGATGCAAATTCTGTGTTTCATCGTGAATAAGAACGTCCAAGGGACTCAGTAAACCTGGAGTGAAGCATCGGATTCTGTAACTAGTGTCACAGGAGTGGTTCAGGACATAGTCAGTAAGAAGAGTCAGTCTTCTTGTACTTAAGTCGGCATTGTGCCATTTCTATTTAATTCCGTTGCAATTTCTGTGTATCATCGTCAATAGGAAGGGCAGAGGGATACAGTAAACCTCAAGTGAAGCATCGGAGTCTATAACTAGTGTTACAGGATTGGTTCAAAACATAGACAGTAGGAAGAGTCAGTCTTCTTGTACTTGAGTCGGCATTGTGCCTTTTCTACTTAATTCCGATGGAATTTCTGTGTTTCATCGTCAATTAGAAGGTCCATGGGATACAGTAAACCTGGAGTGAAGCATCGGAATCTGTAACTAGTGTCACAGGAAAGGTTCAAATCATAGACAGTAAGATGAGTCAGTCTTCTTGTACTTAAGTCGACATTCTTGCTTTTTTATTTAATTCCGATGCAATTTCTGTGTTTCATCGTCAATAAGAAGGTCCAAGGGATACAGTAAACCTGAAGTGAAGCATCGGAATCCACAACTAGTGTCACAGGAATGGTTCAAAACGTAAACAGTAGGAAGAGTCAGTCTTCTTGTACTTAAGTAGGTACTGTGATTTTTCCATTTACTTCCGATGCAATTTCTGTGTTTCATCGTCAGTAAGAAGGTCAGATGGTTACAGTAAATCTGAAGTGAAGCAACGGAATCTATAACTAATGACACAGGAATGGTTCAAAGCATAGAGAGATGGAAGAGTGAGTCTTCCTGTACTTAAGTCGGCATTGTGCCTTTTGTTTTTAATTCCGATGCAATTTCTGTGTTTCAACGTCCATAAGAACGTCCGAGGGATACAGTAAACCTCAAGTGAAGCATCGGAATAAAAAACTAGTGTCACAGGAATGGTTTAAAACATATTCGGTAAGAAGAGTCAGTCTTCTTGTACTTAAGTCGGCATTGTGCCTTTTGCTTTTAATTCCGATGCGATTTCTGTGTCTCATCGTCAATAGGAAGGTCCAAGGGATACAGTAAACCTGAAATGAAGCATCGGAATCTATAACTAGTGTCATATGAATAGTTCATATCATAGACAGTAAGAAGAGTCAGTCTTAATATACTTAATTCGGCATTGTGCCTTTTGTATTTAATTTCGATGCAATTTCTGTGTTTCAACGTCAATATGAAGGGCAGAGGGATACAGTAAACCTGAATTGAAGCATCGGAATTTATAACTAGTGTCACAGGAATGGTTCAAAACATAGAGAGATGGAAGAGTGAGTCTTCCTGTACTTAAGTCGGCATTGTGCCTTTTGTTTTTAATTCCGATGCAATTTCTGTGTTTCATCGTCCATAAGAACGTCCGAGGGATACAGTAAACCTCAAGTGAAGCATCGGAAAAAAAAACTAGTGTCACAGGAATGGTTCAAAACATAGAGAGTAGGAAGAGTCAGTCTTCTTGTACTTAAGTCGGCATTGTGCTTTTTCTATTTAATTCCGATGCGATTTCTGTGACTCACCGTCAATAGGAAGGTCCAAGGGATACAGTAAACCTGAAATGAAGCATCGGAATCTATAACTAGTGTCATATGAATAGTTCATATCATAGACAGTAAGAAGAGTCAGTCTTCTTGTACTTAATTCGTCATTATTCCTTTTGTATTTAATTCCGATGCAATTTCTGTGTTTCATCGTCAATAAGAAGGTCCAAGGGATACAGTAAACCTGGAGTGAAGCATCGGAATCTATAACTAGTGTCACAGGGATGGTTCAAAACATAGACTGCAAGAAGAGTCAGTCTTCTTGTACTTAAGTCGGCATTGGGCCTTTTGTATTTAATTCCGATGCAATTTCTGTGTTTCATCGTCAACAAGAAGGTCCAAGGGATACAGAAAACCTGAAGTGAAGCATCGAAATCTATAACTAGTATCACAGAAATGGTTCAAAACATAGACAGTAAGCAGAGTCAGTCTTCTTGTACTTAAGTATGCATTGTGCCTCTTGTATTTCATCCCGATGCAATTTCTGTTTTTCATCTTCAATAAGAAGGTCCTAGGGATACAGTAAACCTGATGTGAAGCATCACAGTCTATAACTAGTGTCACAGGAATGGTTCAAAACATATTCGGTAAGAAGAGTCAGTCTTCTTGTACTTAAGTCGGCATTGTGCCTTTTGCATTTAATTCCGATGCAATTTCTGTGTTTCATCGTCAATAAGAAGGTCCAAGGGATACAGTAAACCTGAAGTGAAGCATCGGAATCCATAACTAGTGTCACAGGAATGGTTCAAAACATTAACAGTAGGAAGAGTCAGTCTTCTTGTACTTATGCCGGTACTGTGCCTTTTCTATTTAATTCCGATGCAATTTCTGTGTTTCATCGTCAATAAGAAGGTCAGATGGTTACAGTAGATCTGAAGTGAATCATCGGAATCTATACCTAGTGTCACAGGAATGGTTCAAAACATAGAGAGATGGAAGAGTGAGTCTTCCTGTACTTAAGTCGGCATTGTGCCTTTTGTATTTAATTCCGATGCAATTTCTGTGTTTCATCGTCCATAAGAACGTCCGAGGGATACAGTAAACCTCAAGTGAAGTATCGGAATAAAAAACTAGTGTCACAGGAATGGTTCAAAACATATTCGGTAAGAAGAGTCAGTCTTCTTGTACTTAATTCGGCATTGTGCCTTTTGCATTTAATTCCGATGCGATTTCTGGGTCTCATCGTCAATAGGAAGGTCTAAGGGATACAGTAAACCTGAAATGAAGCATCGGAAACTATAACTAGTGACATATGAATAGTTCAAAATATAGACAGCAAGAAGAATCAGTCTTAATGTACTTAATTCGGCATTGTGCCTTTTGTATTTAATTCCGATGCAATATCTGTGTTTCATCGTCAATGTGAAGGGCAGAGGGATACAGTAAACCTGATGTGAAGCATCGGAATTTATAACTAGTGCCACAGGAATGGTTCAAAACATAGACAGTAGGAAGAGTCATTCTTCTTGTACTTATGTCGGCATTGTGCATTTTCTATTTAATTCCGAAGCAATTTCTGTGTTTCATCGTCAATAAGAAGGTCCAAGGGATACAGTGAACCTGACGTGAAGCCTCGGAATCTATAACTAGTGTCACAGGAATGGTTCAAAGCATAGTCAGTAAGAAGAGCCAGTCTTCTTGTACTTAAGTCGGCATTGTGCCATTTGTATTTAATTCCGATGCAATTTCTGTGTTTCATCGTCAATAAGAAGGTCCAAGAGATACAGTAAACCTGGAGTGAAGCATCTGAAACTATAACTAGTGTCACAGGAATGGTTCAAAACATAGACAGTAAGAAGAGTCAGTATTCTTGTACCGATGTCGGCATTGTGCCTTTTGTATTTAATTCCGATGCAATTTCTGTGATTCATCTTCAATAAGAAGGTCCTAGGATACAGTAAACCTGAAGTGACGCCTCAGAGTCTATAACTAGTGTCACAGGAATGGTCCAAAGCATAGTCGGTAAGAACAGTCAGTCTTCTTGTACTTAAGCCGGCATTGTGCTTTTTGTATTTAATTCCGATGCAATTTCTGTGTTTCATCGTCAATAAGAAGGTCCAAGGTATACAGTAAAGCTGATGTGAAGCATCGGAATCAATAATTAGTGTCACAGGAATGGTTCAAATCATAGAGAGATGGAAGAGTAAGTCTTCTTGTACTTCAGTCGCCATTGTGCCTTTTGTATTTCATTCCGATGCAATTTCTGTGTTTCATCGTCCATATGAAGGTCCGAGGGATACAGTAAACCTCAAGTGAAGCATCGGAATAAAACACTAGTGTCACAGGAATGTTTCTAAACATACACAGTAGGAAGAGTCAGTCTTCTTGTACTTAAATCGGTATTGTGCTTTTTCTATTTAATTCCGATGCAATTTCTGTGTTTCATCGTCAATAAGAAGGTCGGATGGATGCAGTAAAACTGAAGTGAAGCATCGGAATCTATAACTAGTGTCACAGGAATGGTTCAAAACATAGAGAGATGGAAGAGTAAGTCTTCTTGTACTTAAGTCGGCATTGTGCCTTTTGTATTTCATTTCGATCCAATTTCTGAGTTTCATCGTCCATATGAAGGCCCGAGGGATACAGTAAACCTCAAGTGAAGCATCGGAATAAAAAACTAGTGTCACAGGAATGGTTCAAAACATAGAGAGTAGGAAGAGTCAGTCTTCTTGTACTTAAGTCGGCATTGTGCTTTTTCTATTTAATTCCGATGCGATTTCTGTGTCTCACCGTCAATAGGAAGGTCCAAGGGATACAGTAAACCTGAAATGGAGCATCGGAATCTATAACTAATGTCATATGAATAGTTCAAAACATAGACAGTAAGAAGAGTCAGTCTTCTTGTACTTAATTCGGCATTATGCCTTTTGTATTTAATTACGATGCAATTTCTGTGTTTCATCGTCAATAAGAAGGTCCAAGGGATACAGTAAACCTGGAGTGAAGCATCGGAATCTATAACTAGTGTCACAGGGATGGTTCAAAACATGGACTGTAAGAAGAGTCAGTCTTCTTGTACTTAAGTCGGCATTGTGCCTTTTGTATTTAATTCCGATGCAATTTCTGTGTTTCATCGTCAATAAGAAGGTCCAAGGGATACAGAAAACCGGAAGTGAAGCATCGAAATCTATAACTAGTATCACAGAAATGGTTCAAAACATAGACAGTAAGCAGAGTCAGTCTTCTTGTACTTAAGTATGCATTGTGCCTCTTGTATTTAATTCCGATGCAATTTCTGTGTTTCATCGTCAATAAGAAGGTCCAATGGATACAGTGAACCTGAAATGAAGCCTCGGAATCTATAACTACTGTCAGAGGAATGGTTCAAAGCATAGTCAGTAAGAAGAGCCAGTCTTCTTGTACTTAGGTCGGCATTGTGCCTTTTGTATTTAATTCCGATGCAATTTCTGTGTTTCATCGTCAATAAGAACGTCCAAGGGATTCAGCAAACCAGAAGTGAAGCATCGGAATCTGTAACTAGTGTTACAGGAGTGGTTCGAAACATAGTCAGTAAGAAGAGTCAGTCTTCTTGTACTTAAGTCGCCATTGTGCCTTTTGTATTTAATTCCGATGCAATTTCTGTGTTTCGTCGTCAATAAGAAGGTATAAGGGATACAGTAAACCTGAAGTGAAGCATCAGAATCTATAACTAGTGTCACAGGAATGGTTCAAAACATAGTCAGTAAGAAGAGCCAGTCTTCTTGTAGTTAAGACGGCATTGTGCCTTTTGTTTTTAATTCCGATGCAATTTCTGTGTTTCATCGTCAATACGAAGGTCCAAGGGATACAGTAAACCTGAAGTGAAGCACCGGAATTTATAACTAGTATCACATGAATTATTCAAAGCATAGTCAGTAAGAAGAGTCAGTCTTCTTGTACTTAAGTCGGCATTGTGCCTTTAGTATTTAATTCCGATGCAATTTCTGTGTTTCATCGTCATTAAGAAGGTCCACGGGATACAGTAAACCAGGAGTGAAGCATCGGAATCTATAACTCGTGTCACATGAATGGTTCAAAACATAGACAGTAAGAAGAGTCAGTCTTCTTGTACTTAATCCGGCATTGTGCCTTTTGTATTTAATTCGGATGCAATTTCTGTGTTTCATAGCAAAAAGAAGGTCAGAGGGATACAGTAAACTTGAACTGAAGCATCGGAATCTATAACTAGTGTCACAGGAATGGTTCAAAACATAGTCAGTAGGAAGAGTCAGTCTTCTTGTACTTAAGTCGGCATTGTGCCTTTTGTATTTAATTCCGATGCAATTTCTGTGTTTCATCGTCAATAAGAAGGTCAGTGGGATGCAGTAAACCTGAAGTGAAGCATCGGAAGCTATGACTAGTGACACAGGAATGGTTCAAAACATAGTCAGTAAGATGAGTCAGTCTTCTTGTACTTAAGTCGGCATTGTGCCTTTTGTATTTAATTCCGATGCAATTTCTGTGTTTCATCTCAATAAGAAGGTCCAAGAGATACAGTAAACCTAGAGTGAAGCATCGGAATCTATTACTAGTGTCAAAGGAATGGTTCAAAACATAGACAGTAAAAAGAGTCAGTCTTCTTGTCTTTAATTCGGCATTGTGCCATTTGTATTTAATTCCGACGCAATTTCTGTGTTTCATCGCCAATAAGAACGTCATAGGGATACAGTAAATCTGAAGTGAAGCATCAGAGTCTATAACTAGTGTCACAGGGATGGTTCAAAGCATAGTCAGTAAGAAGAGTCAGTCTTCTTGTACTAAAGTCGGCATTGTGCCTTTTGTGTTTAATTCCTATGCAATTTCTGTGTTTCATCGTCAGTAAGAAGGTCCAAGAGATACAGTAAACCTGGAGTGAAACATCGGAATCTATAACTAGTGTCACAGGGATGGTTCAAAACATAGACAGTAAGAAGAGTCAGAATTCTTGTACTTAAGTCTGTATTGTGCCATTTGTATTTAATTCCAGTGCAATTTCTGTGTTTCATCTTCAATAAGAAGGTCCTAGGGATACAGTAAACCTGAAGTGAAGCATCAGAGTCTATAACTAGTGTCACCGGAATGGTTCAAAACATAAACAGTAGGAAGAGTCAGTCTTCTTGTACTTAAGTCGGTATTGTGCCTTTTCTATTTAATTGCGATGCAATTTCTGTGTTTCATCGTCAATAAGAAGATCAGATGGATACAGCAAAACTGAAGTGAAGCATCGGAATCTATAAATAGTGTCACAGGAACGGTTCAAATCATAGAGGGATGGAGGGGTAGGTCTTCTTGTACTTAAGTCGGCATTGTGCCTTTTGTATTTCATGCCGATGCAATTTCTGTGCTTCATCGTCCATAAGAAGGTCGGAGGGATACAGTAAACCTCAAGTGAAGCATCGGAATATAAAAATAGTGTCACAGGAATGGTTCAAAACATAGAGAGTAGGAAGAGTCAGTCTTGTTGTACTTAAGTCGGCATTGTGCTTTTTCTATTTAATTCCGATGCGATTTCTGTGTCTCATCGTCAATTGGAAGGTCCAAGGGATACAGTAAACCTGAAATGAAGCATCGGAATCTATAACTAGTGTCATATGAATAGTTCAAAACATAGTCAGTAAGAAGAGTCACTAGTCTTGTACTTATGTCGGCATTGTGCCTTTTGTATTTCATTCCGATGCAATTTCTGTGTTTCATCGTCAATAAGAACGTCCAAGAGATACAGTAAACCTGGAGGGAAGCATCGGAAACTATAACTAGTGTCACAGGGATGGTTCAAAACGTAGACAGTAAGAAGAGTCAGTATTCTTGTACTTAAGTCGGCCTTGTGCCTTTTGTATTTAATTCCGATGCAATTTCTGTGTTTCATCTTCAATAAGAAGGTCCTAGGATACAGTAAACCTGAAGTGACGCCTCAGAGTCTATAACTAGTGTCACAGGAATGGTTCAAAGCATAGTCGGTAAGAAGAGTCAGTCTTTTTGTACTTAAGCCGGCATTGTGCTTTTTGTATTTAATTCCGATGCAATTTCTGTGTTTCATCGTCAATAAGAAGGTCCAAGGGATACAGTAAACCGGAAGTGAAGCATCGGAATCTATAACTAGTGTCACAGGAATGGTTCAAATCATAGAGAGATGGAAGAGTAAGTCTTCTTGTACTTAAGTCGGCATTGTACCTTTTGTATTTCATTGCGATGCAATTTCTGTGTTTCATCGTCCATATGAAGGTCCGAGGGATACAGTAAACCTCAAGTGAAGCATCGGAATAAAAAACTAGTGTCACAGGAATGTTTCTAAACATTAACAGTAGGAAGAGTCAGTCTTCTTGTACTTAAATCGGTATTGTGCTTTTTCTATTTAATTCCGATGCAATTTCTGTGTTTCATCGTCAATAAGAAGGTCAGATGGATACAGTAAAACTGAAGTGAAGCATCGGAATCTATAACTGTTGTCAGAGGAATGGTTCAAAACATAGAGAGATGGAAGAGTAAGTCTTCTTGTACTTAAGTCGGCATTGTGCCTTTTGTATTTCATTCCGATGCAATTTCTGTGTTTCATCGTCCATATGAAGGTCCGAGGGATACAGTAAACCTCAAGTGAAGCATCGGAATAAAAAACTAGTGTCACAGGAATGGTTCAAAACATAGAGAGTAGGAAGAGTCAGTCTTCTTGTACTTAAGTCGGCATTGTGCTTTTTCTATTTAATTCCGATGCGATTTCTGTGTCTCACCGTCAATAGGAAGGTCCAAGGGATACAGTAAACCTGAAATGAAGCATCGGAATCTATAACAAGTGTCATATGAGTAGTTCAAAACATAGACAGTAAGAAGAGTCAGTCTTCTTGTACTTAATTCGGCATTATGCCTTTCGTATTTAATTCCGATGCAATTTCTGTGTTCCATCGCCAATAAGAAGGTCCAAGGAATACAGTAAACCTGGAGTGAAGCATCGGATACTAAAACTAGTGCCACAGGGATGGTTCAAAACGCAGACTGTAAGAAGAGTCAGTCTTCTTGTACTTAAGTCGGCATTGTGCCTTTTGTATTTAATTCCGATGCAATTTCTGTGTTTCATTGTCAATATGAAAGGTCCAAGAGATACAGTAAACCTGGAGTGAAGCATCGGAAACTATAACTAGTGTCACAGGGATGGTTCAAAACATAGACAGTAAGAAGAGTCAGTATTCTTGTACTTATGTCGGCATTGTGCCTTTTGTATTTAATTCCGATGCAATTTATGTGTTTCATCTTCAATAAGAAGGTCCTAGGATACAGTAAACCTGAAGTGACGCCCCAGAGTCTATAACTAGTGTCACAGGAATGGTTCAAAGCATAGTCGGTAAGAAGAGTCAGTCTTCTTGTACTTAAGCCGGCATTGTGCTTTTTGTATTTAATTCCGATGCAATTTCTGTGTTTCATCGTCAATAAGAAGGTCCAAGGGATACAGTAAAGATGATGTGAAGCATCGGAATCTATAACTAGTGTCACAGGAATGGTTCAAATCATAGAGAGATGGAAAAGTAAGTCTTCTTGTACTTCAGTCGCCATTGTGCCTTTTGTATTTCATTCCGATGCTATTTCTGTGTTTCATCGTCCATACGAAGGTCCGAGGGATACAGTAAACCTCAAGTGAAGCATCGGAATAAAAAACTAGTGTCACAGGAATGTTTCTAAACATAAACACTAGGAAGAGTCAGTCTTCTTATACTTAAATTGGTATTGTGCTTTTTCTATTTAATTCCGATGCAATTTCTGAGTTTCATCGTCAATAAGAAGGTCAGATGGATACAGTAAAACTGAAGTGAAGCATCGGAATCTATAACTAGTGTCACAGGAATGGTTCAAAACATAGAGAGATGGAAGAGTAAGTCTTCTTGTACTTAAGTCGGCATTGTGCCTTTTGTATTTCATTCCGATCCAATTTCTGTGTTTCATCGTCCATATGAAGGTCCGAGGGATACAGTAAACCTCAAGTGAAGCATCGGAATAAAAAACTAGTGTCACAGGAATGGTTCAAAACATAGAGAGTAGGAAGAGTCAGTCTTCTTGTACTTAAGTCGGCATTGTGCTTTTTCTATTTAATTCCGATGCGATTTCTGTGTCTCACCGTCAATAGGAAGGTCCAAGGGATACAGTAAACCTGAAATGAAGCATCGGAATCTATAACTAGTGTAATATGAATAGTTCAAAACATAGACAGTAAGAAGAGCCAGTCTACTTGTACTTAATTCGGCATTATGCCTTTTGTATTTAATTCCGATGCAATTTCTGTGTTTCATCGTCAATAAGAACGTCCAAGGGATTCAGTAAACCAGAAGTGCAGCATCGGAAGCTATGACTAGTGACACAGGAATGGTTCAAAACATAGTCAGTAAGATGAGTCAGTCTTCTTGTACTTAAGTCGGCATTGTGCCTTTTGTATTTAATTCCGATGCAATTTCTGTGTTTCATCTCAATAAGAAGGTCCAAGAGATACAGTAAACCTAGAGTGAAGCATCGGAATCTATTACTAGTGTCAAAGGAATGGTTCAAAACATAGACAGTAAAAAGAGTCAGTCTTCTTGTCTTTAATTCGGCATTGTGCCATTTGTATTTAATTCCGACGCAATTTCTGTGTTTCATCGCCAATAAGAACGTCATAGGGATACAGTAAATCTGAAGTGAAGCATCAGAGTCTATAACTAGTGTCACAGGGATGGTTCAAAGCATAGTCAGTAAGAAGAGTCAGTCTTCTTGTACTAAAGTCGGCATTGTGCCTTTTGTGTTTAATTCCTATGCAATTTCTGTGTTTCATCGTCAGTAAGAAGGTCCAAGAGATACAGTAAACCTGGAGTGAAACATCGGAATCTATAACTAGTGTCACAGGGATGGTTCAAAACATAGACAGTAAGAAGAGTCAGAATTCTTGTACTTAAGTCTGTATTGTGCCATTTGTATTTAATTCCAGTGCAATTTCTGTGTTTCATCTTCAATAAGAAGGTCCTAGGGATACAGTAAACCTGAAGTGAAGCATCAGAGTCTATAACTAGTGTCACCGGAATGGTTCAAAACATAAACAGTAGGAAGAGTCAGTCTTCTTGTACTTAAGTCGGTATTGTGCCTTTTCTATTTAATTGCGATGCAATTTCTGTGTTTCATCGTCAATAAGAAGATCAGATGGATACAGCAAAACTGAAGTGAAGCATCGGAATCCATAAATAGTGTCACAGGAATGGTTCAAATCATAGAGAGATGGAGGGGTAGGTCTTCTTGTACTTAAGTCGGCATTGTGCCTTTTGTATTTCATGCCGATGCAATTTCTGTGCTTCATCGTCCATAAGAAGGTCGGAGGGATACAGTAAACCTCAAGTGAAGCATCGGAATATAAAAATAGTGTCACAGGAATGGTTCAAAACATAGAGAGTAGGAAGAGTCAGTCTTCTTGTACTTATGTCGGCATTGTGCTTTTTCTATTTAATTCCGATGCGATTTCTGTGTCTCATCGTCAATTGGAAGGTCCAAGGGATACAGTAAACCTGAAATGAAGCATCGGAATCTATAACTAGTGTCATATGAATAGTTCAAAACATAGTCAGTAAGAAGAGTCACTAGTCTTGTACTTATGTCGGCATTGTGCCTTTTGTATTTCATTCCGATGCAATTTCTGTGTTTCATCGTCAATAAGAACGTCCAAGAGATACAGTAAACCTGGAGGGAAGCATCGGAAACTATAACTAGTGTCACAGGGATGGTTCAAAACGTAGATAGTAAGAAGAGTCAGTATTCTTGTACTTAAGTCGGCATTGTGCCTTTTGTATTTAATTCCGATGCAATTTCTGTGTTTCATCTTCAATAAGAAGGTCCTAGGATACAGTAAACCTGAAGTGACGCCTCAGAGTCTATAACTAGTGTCACAGGAATGGTTCAAAGCATAGTCGGTAAGAAGAGTCAGTCTTTTTGTACTTAAGCCGGCATTGTGCTTTTTGTATTTAATTCCGATGCAATTTCTGTGTTTCATCGTCAATAAGAAGGTCCAAGGGATACAGTAAACCGGAAGTGAAGCATCGGAATCTATAACTAGTGTCACAGGAATGGTTCAAATCATAGAGAGATGGAAGAGTAAGTCTTCTTGTACTTAAGTCGGCATTGTACCTTTTGTATTTCATTGCGATGCAATTTCTGTGTTTCATCGTCCATATGAAGGTCCGAGGGATACAGTAAACCTCAAGTGAAGCATCGGAATAAAAAACTAGTGTCACAGGAATGTTTCTAAACATTAACAGTAGGAAGAGTCAGTCTTCTTGTACTTAAATCGGTATTGTGCTTTTTCTATTTAATTCCGATGCAATTTCTGTGTTTCATCGTCAATAAGAAGGTCAGATGGATACAGTAAAACTGAAGTGAAGCATCGGAATCTATAACTGTTGTCAGAGGAATGGTTCAAAACATAGAGAGATGGAAGAGTAAGTCTTCTTGTACTTAAGTCGGCATTGTGCCTTTTGTATTTCATTCCGATGCAATTTCTGTGTTTCATCGTCCATATGAAGGTCCGAGGGATACAGTAAACCTCAAGTGAAGCATCGGAATAAAAAACTAGTGTCACAGGAATGGTTCAAAACATAGAGAGTAGGAAGAGTCAGTCTTCTTGTACTTAAGTCGGCATTGTGCTTTTTCTATTTAATTCCGATGCGATTTCTGTGTCTCACCGTCAATAGGAAGGTCCAAGGGATACAGTAAACCTGAAATGAAGCATCGGAATCTATAACAAGTGTCATATGAGTAGTTCAAAACATAGACAGTAAGAAGAGTCAGTCTTCTTGTACTTAATTCGGCATTATGCCTTTCGTATTTAATTCCGATGCAATTTCTGTGTTCCATCGCCAATAAGAAGGTCCAAGGAATACAGTAAACCTGGAGTGAAGCATCGGATACTAAAACTAGTGTCACAGGGATGGTTCAAAACGCAGACTGCAAGAAGAGTCAGTCTTCTTGTACTTAAGTCGGCATTGTGCCTTTTGTATTTAATTCCGATGCAATTTCTGTGTTTCATTGTCAATATGAAAGGTCCAAGAGATACAGTAAACCTGGAGTGAAGCATCGGAAACTATAACTAGTGTCACAGGGATGGTTCAAAACATAGACAGTAAGATGAGTCAGTATTCTTGTACTTATGTCGGCATTGTGCCTTTTGTATTTAATTCCGATGCAATTTATGTGTTTCATCTTCAATAAGAAGGTCCTAGGATACAGTAAACCTGAAGTGACGCCCCAGAGTCTATAACTAGTGTCACAGGAATGGTTCAAAACATAGTCGGTAAGAAGAGTCAGTCTTCTTGTACTTAAGCCGGCATTGTGCTTTTTGTATTTAATTCCGATGCAATTTCTGTGTTTCATCGTCAATAAGAAGGTCCAAGGGATACAGTAAACCTGATGTGAAGCATCGGAATCTATAACTAGTGTCACAGGAATGGTTCAAATCATAGAGAGATGGAAAAGTAAGTCTTCTTGTACTTCAGTCGCCATTGTGCCTTTTGTATTTCATTCCGATGCTATTTCTGTGTTTCATCGTCCATATGAAGGTCCGAGGGATACAGTAAACCTCAAGTGAAGCATCGGAATAAAAAACTAGTGTCACAGGAATGTTTCTAAACATAAACACTAGGAAGAGTCAGTCTTCTTATACTTAAATCGGTAATGTGCTTTTTCTATTTAATTCCGATGCAATTTCTGAGTTTCATCGTCAATAAGAAGGTCATAGGGATACAGTAAATCTGAAGTGAAGCATCAGAGTCTATAACTAGTGTCACAGGGATGGTTCAAAGCATAGTCAGTAAGAAGAGTCAGTCTTCTTGTACTAAAGTCGGCATTGTGCCTTTTGTGTTTAATTCCTATGCAATTTCTGTGTTTCATCGTCAGTAAGAAGGTCCAAGAGATACAGTAAACCTGGAGTGAAGCATCGGAATCTATAACTAGTGTCACAGGGATGGTTCAAAACATAGACAGTAAGAAGAGTCAGAATTCTTGTACTTAAGTCTGTATTGTGCCATTTGTATTTAATTCCAGTGCAATTTCTGTGTTTCATCTTCAATAAGAAGGTCCTATGGATACAGTAAACCTGAAGTGAAGCATCAGAGTCTATAACTAGTGTCACCGGAATGGTTCAAAACATAAACAGTAGGAAGAGTCAGTCTTCTTGTACTTAAGTCGGTATTGTGCCTTTTCTATTTAATTGCGATGCAATTTCTGTGTTTCATCGTCAATAAGAAGATCAGATGGATACAGCAAAACTGAAGTGAAGCATCGAAATCTATAAATAGTGTCACAGGAATGGTTCAAATCATAGAGATATGGAGGGGTAGGTCTTCTTGTACTTAAGTCGGCATTGTGCTTTTTGTATTTAATTCCGATGCAATTTCTGTGTTTCATCGTCAATAAGAAGGTCCAAGGGATACAGTAAACCTGATGTGAAGCATCGGAATCTATAACTAGTGTCACAGGAATGGTTCAAATCATAGAGAGATGGAAAAGTAAGTCTTCTTGTACTTCAGTCGCCATTGTGCCTTTTGTATTTCATTCCGATGCTATTTCTGTGTTTCATCGTCCATATGAAGGTCCGAGGGATACAGTAAACCTCAAGTGAAGCATCGGAATAAAAAACTAGTGTCACAGGAATGTTTCTAAACATAAACACTAGGAAGAGTCAGTCTTCTTATACTTAAATCGGTATTGTGCCTTTTGTATTTAATTCCGACGCAATTTCTGAGTTTCATCGTCAATAAGAAGGTCATAGGGATACAGTAAATCTGAAGTGAAGCATCAGAGTCTATAACTAGTGTCACAGGGATGGTTCAAAGCATAGTCAGTAAGAAGAGTCAGTCTTCTTGTACTAAAGTCGGCATTGTGCCTTTTGTGTTTAATTCCTATGCAATTTCTGTGTTTCATCGTCAGTAAGAAGGTCCAAGAGATACAGTAAACCTGGAGTGAAGCATCTGAATCTATAACTAGTGTCACAGGGATGGTTCAAAACATAGACAGTAAGAAGAGTCAGAATTCTTGTACTTAAGTCTGTATTGTGCCATTTGTATTTAATTCCAGTGCAATTTCTGTGTTTCATCTTCAATAAGAAGGTCCTATGGATACAGTAAACCTGAAGTGAAGCATCAGAGTCTATAACTAGTGTCACCGGAATGGTTCAAAACATAAACAGTAGGAAGAGTCAGTCTTCTTGTACTTAAGTCGGTATTGTGCCTTTTCTATTTAATTGCGATGCAATTTCTGTGTTTCATCGTCAATAAGAAGATCAGATGGATACAGCAAAACTGAAGTGAAGCATCGAAATCTATAAATAGTGTCACAGGAATGGTTCAAATCATAGAGATATGGAGGGGTAGGTCTTCTTGTACTTAAGTCGGCATTGTGCCTTTTGTATTTCATGCCGATGCAATTTCTGTGCTTCATCGTCCATAAGAAGGTCGGAGGGATACAGTAAACCTCAAGTGAAGCATCGGAATATAAAACTAGTGACACAGGAATGGTTCAAAACATAGAGAGTAGGAAGAGTCAGTCTTCTTGTACTTAAGTCGGCATTGTGCTTTTTCTATTTAATTCCGATGCGATTTCTGTGTCTCATCGTCAATTGGAAGGTCCAAGGGATACAGTAAACCTGAAATGAAGCATCGGAATCTATAACTAGTGTCATATGAATAGTTCAAAACATAGTCAGTAGAAAGAGTCACTAGTCTTGTACTTATGTCGGCATTGTGCCTTTTGTATTTCATTCCGATGCAATTTCTGTGTTTCATCGTCAATAAGAACGTCCAAGAGATACAGTAAACCTGGAGGGAAGCATCGGAAACTATAACTAGTGTCACAGGGATGGTTCAAAACGTAGACAGTAAGAAGAGTCAGTCTTCTTGTACTTAAGCCGGCATTGTGCTTTTTGTATTTAATTCCGATGCAATTTCTGTGTTTCATCGTCAATAAGAAGGTCGAAGGGATACAGTAAACCTGAAGTGACGCCTCAGAGTCTATAACTAGTGTCACAGGAATGGTTCAAAGCATAGTCGGTAAGAAGAGCCAGTCTTCTTGTACTTAAGCCGGCATTGTGCTTTTTGTATTTAATTCCGATGCAATTTCTGTGTTTCATCGTCAATAAGAAGGTCAAAGGGATACAGTAAACCTGAAGTGAAGCATCGGAATCTATAACTAGTGTCACAGGAATGTTTCAAATCATAGAGAGATGGAAGAGTAAGTCTTCTTGTACTTAAGTCGGCATTGTACCTCTTGTATTTCATTGCGATGCAATTTCTGTGTTTCATCGTCCATATGAAGGTCCGAGGGATACAGTAAACCTCAAGTGAAGCATCGGAATAAAAAACTAGTGTCACTGGAATGGTTCAAAACATAGAGAGTAGGAAGAGTCAGTCTTCTTGTACTTAAGTCGGCATTGTGCTTTTTCTATTTAATTCCGATGCGATTTCTGTGTCTCACCGTCAATAGGAAGGTCCAAGGGATACAGTAAACCTGAAATGAAGCATCGGAATCTATAACTAGTGTCATATGAGTAGTTCAAAACATAGACAGTAAGAAGAGTCAGTCTTCTTGTACCTAATTCGGCATTATGCCTTTTGTATTTAATTCCGATGCAATTTCTGTGTTTCATCGTCAATAAGAAGGTCCAAGGAATACAGTAAACCTGGAGTGAAGCATCGGATACTATAACTAGTGTCACAGGGATGGTTCAAAACGCAGACTGTAAGAAGAGTCAGTCTTCTTGTACTTAAGTCGGCATTGTGCCTTTTGTATTTAATTCCGATGCAATTTCTGTTTTTCATCGTCAATATGAAAGGTCCAAGAGATACAGTAAACCTGGAGTGAAGCATCGGAAACTATAACTAGTGTCACAGGGATGGTTCAAAACATAGACAGTAAGAAGAGTCAGTATTCTTGTACTTATGTCGGCATTGTGCCTTTTGTATTTAATTCCGATGCAATTTATGTGTTTCATCTTCAATAAGAAGGTCCTAGGATACAGTAAACCTGAAGTGACGCCCCAGAGTCTATAACTAGTGTCACAGGAATGGTTCAAAGCATAGTCGGTAAGAAGAGTCAGTCTTCTTGTACTTAAGCCGGCATTGTGCTTTTTGTATTTAATTCCGATGCAATTTCTGTGTTTCATCGTCAATAAGAAGGTCCAAGGGATACAGTAAACCTGATGTGAAGCATCGGAATCTATAACTAGTGTCACAGGAATGGTTCAAATCATAGAGAGATGGAAGAGTAAGTCTTCTTGTACTTAAGTCGCCATTGTGCCTTTTGTATTTCATTCCGATGCTATTTCTGTGTTTCATCGTCCATATGAAGGTCCGAGGGATACAGTAAACCTCAAGTGAAGCATCGGAATGAAAAACTAGTGTCACAGGAATGTTTCTAAACATAAACACTAGGAAGAGTCAGTCTTCTTATACTTAAATCGGTATTGTGCTTTTTCTATTTAATTCCGATGCAATTTCTGTGTTTCATCGTCAATAAGAAGGTCAGATGGATACAGTAAAACTGAAGTGAAGCATCGGAATCTATAACTAGTGTCACAGGAATGGTTCAAAACATAGAGAGATGGAAGAGTAAGTCTTCTTGTACTTAAGTCGGCATTGTGCCTTTTGTATTTCATTCCGATCCAATTTCTGTGTTTCATCGTCCATATGAAGGTCCGAGGGATACAGTAAACCTCAAGTGAAGCATCGGAATAAAAAACTAGTGTCACAGGAATGGTTCAAAACATAGAGAGTAGGAAGAGTCAGTCTTCTTGTACTTAAGTCGGCATTGTGCTTTTTCAATTTAATTCCGATGCGGTTTCTGTGTCTCACCGTCAATAGGAAGGTCCAAGGGATACAGTAAACCTGAAATGAAGCATCGGAATCTATAACTAGTGTAATATGAATAGTTCAAAACATAGACAGTAAGAAGAGTCAGTCTACTTGTACCTAATTCGGCATTATGCCTTTTGTATTTAATTCCGATGCAATTTCTGTGTTTCATAGCAAAAAGAAGGTCAGAGAGATACAGTAAACTTGAACTGAAGCATCGGAATCTATAACTAGTGTCACAGGAATGGTTCAAAGCATAGTCAGTAGGAAGAGTCAGTCTTCTCGTACTTAAGTCTGCAATGTGCCATTTGTATTTAATTCCGATGCAATTTCTGTGTTTCATCGTCAATAAGAACGTTCAACGGATTCAGTAAACCAGAAGTGAAGCATCGGAATCTGTAACTATTATTACAGGAGTGGTTCGAAACATAGTCAGTAAGAAGAGTCAGTCTTCTTGTACTTAAGTCGCCATTGTGCCTTTTGTATTTAATTCCGATGCAATTTCTGTGTTTCATCGTCAATAAGAACGTTCAACGGATTCAGTAAACCAGAAGTGAAGCATCGGAATCTGTAACTATTATTACAGGAGTGGTTCGAAACATAGTCAGTAAGAAGAGTCAGTCTTCTTGTACTTAAGTCGCCATTGTGCCTTTTGTATTTAATTCCGATGCAATTTCTGTGTTTCATCGTCAATAAGAAGGTATAATGGATACAGTAAACCTGAAGTGAAGCATCAAAATCTATAACTAGTGTCACAGGAATGGTTCAAAACATAGTCAGTAAGAAGAGCCAGTCTTCTTGTAGTTAAGACGGCATTGTGCCTTTTGTATTTAATTCCGATGCAATTTCTGTGTTTCATCGTCAATACGAAAGTCCAAGGGATACAGTATACCTGAAGTAAAGCACCGGAATTTATAACTAGTGTCACATCAATGATTCAAAACATAGTCAGTAAGAAGAGTCAGTCTTCTTGTACTTAAGTCGCCATTGTGCCTTTTGTATTTAATTCCGTTGCAATTTCTGTGTTTCATCGTCAATAACAAGGTCCTCGGGATACAGTTAACCAGGAGTGAAGCATCGGAATCTATACCTCGTGTCACATGAATGGTTCAAAACATAGACAGTAAGAAGAATCAGTCTTCTTGTACTTAATCCGGCATTGTGTTTTTTGTATTTAATTCCGATGCAATTTCTGTGTTTCATAGCAAAAAGAAGGTCAGAGGGATACAGTAAACTTGAACTGAAGCATCGGAATCTATAACTAGTGTCACAGGAATGGTTCAAAACATAGTCAGTAGGAAGAGTCAGTCTTCTTGTACTTAAGTCTGCAATGTGCCATTTGTATTTAATTCCGATGCAATTTCTGTGTTTCATCGTCAATAAGAAGGTCAGTGGGATACAGTAAAGCTGAAGTGAAGCATCGGAAGCTATAACTAGTGACACAGGAATGGTTTAAAACATAGTCAGTAAGAAGAGTCAGTCTTCTTGTACTTAAGTCGGCATTGTGCCTTTTGTATTTAATTCCGATGTAATTTCTGTGTTTCATCTTAATAAGAAGGTCCAAGAGATACAGTAAACCTAGAGTGAAGCATCGGAATCTATTACTAGTGTCAAAGGAATGGTTCAAAACATAGTCGGTAAGAAGAGTCTGTCTTCTTGTACTTAAGTCGGCATTGTGCCTTTTGTATTTAATTCCGATGCAATTTCTGTGTTTCATCGTCAATACGAAGGTCCAAAGGATACAGTAAACCTGAAGTGAAGCATCGGAATCTATAACTAGTGTCACAGGAATGGTTCAAAACATAAACAGTAGGAAGAGTCAGTCTTCTTGTACTTAAGTCGGTATTGTGCCTTTTGTGTTTAATTCCTATGCAATTTCTGTGTTTCATCGTCAGTAAGAAGGTCCAAGAGATACAGTAAACCTGGAGTGAAGCATCGGAATCTATAACTAGTGTCACAGGGATGGTTCAAAACATAGACAGTAAGAAGAGTCAGAATTCTTGTACTTAAGTCTGCATTGTGCCGTTTGTATTTAATTCCGATGCAATTTCTGTGTTTCATCTTCAATAAGAAGGACCTAGGGATACAGTAAACCTGAAGTGAAGCATCAGAGTCTATAACTAGTGTCACCGGAATGGTTCAAATCATAGTCGGTAAGAAGAGTCTGTCTTCTTGTACTTAAGTCGGCATTGTGCCTTTTGTATTTAATTCCGATGCAATTTCTGTGTTTCATCGTCAATAAGAAGGTCAGATGGATACAGCAAAACTGAAGTGAAGCATCGGAATCTATAAATAGTGTCACAGGAATGGTTCAAAACATAGAGAGATGGAGTGGTAGGTCTTCTTGTACTTAAGTCGGCATTGTGCCTTTTGTATTTGATGCCGATGCAATTTCTGTGCTTCATCGTCCTTAAGAAGGTCCGAGGTATACAGTAAACCTCAAGTGAAGCATCGGAATAAAAAACTATTGTCACAGAAATGGTTCAAAACATAGAGAGTAGGAAGAGTCAGTCTTCTTGTACTTAAGTCGGCATTGTGCTTTTTCTATATAATTCCGATGCGATTTCTGTGTCTCATCGTCAATTGGAAGGTCCAAGGGATACAGTAAACCTGAAATGAAGCATCGGAATCTATAACTAGTGTCATATGATTAGTCCAAAACATAGACAGTAAGAAGAGTCAGTCTTCTTGTACTTAATTCGGCATTGTGCCTTTCGTATTTAATTCCGATGCAATTTCTGTGTTTCATCGTCAATAAGAAGGTCAGAGGGATACAGTAAATCTCAAGTGAAGCATCGGGAATCTATAACTAGTGTCACAGGAATGCTTCAAAGCATAGTCAGTAAGAAGAGTCAGTATTCTTGTACTTAAGTCGGCATTGTGCGTTTTGTATTTAATTCCGATGCAATTTCTGTGTTTCATCGTCAATAAGAAGGTCCAAGAGATACAGTAAACCTGGAGTGAAGCATCGGAAACTATAACTAGTGTCACAGGGATGGTTCAAAACATAGACAGTAAGAAGAGTCAGTATTCTTGTACTTAAGTCGGCATTGTGCCTTTTGTATTTAATTCCGATGCAATTTCTGTGTTTCATCTTCAATAAGAAGGTCCTAGGATACAGTAAACCTGAAGTGACGTCTCAGAGTCTATAACTAGTGTCACAGGAATGGTTCAAAGCATAGTCGGTAAGAACAGTCCGTCTTCTTGTACTTAAGCCGGCATTGTGCTTTTTGTATTTAATTCCGATGCAATTTCTGTGTTTCATCGTCAATAAGAAGGTCCAAGGGATGCAGTAAACCTGAAGTGAAGCATCGGAATCTATAACTAGTGTCACAGGAATGGTTCAAATCATAGAGAGATGGAAGAGTAAGTCTTCTTGTACCTAAGTCAGCATTGTGCCTTTTGTATTTCATTCCGATGCAATTTCTGTGTTTCATCGTCCATATGAAGGTCCGAGGGATACAGTTAACCTCAAGTGAAGCATCGGAATAAAAAACTAGTGTCACAGGAACGTTTCTAAACATAAACAGTAGGAAGAGTCAGTCTTCTTGTACTTAAATCGGTGTTGTGCTTTTTCTATTTAATTCCGATGCAATTTCTGTGTTTCATCGTCAATAAGAAGGTCAGATGGATACAGCAAAACTGAAGTGAAGCATCGGAATCTATAACTAGTGTCACAGGAATGGTTCAAATCATAGAGAGATGGAAGAGTAAGTCTTCCTGTACTTAAGTCGGCATTGTGCCTTTTGTATTTCATGCCGATGCAATTTCTGTGCTTCATCGTCAATAAGATGGTCCAAGGGATACAGAAAACCTGAAGTGAAGCATCGAAATCTATAACTAGTATCACAGAAATGGTACAAAACATAGACAGTAAGCACAGTCAGTCTTCTTGTACTTAAGTATGCATTGTGCCTCTTGTATTTAATTCCGATGCAATTTCTGTGTTTCATCGTCAATAAGATGGGCAGAGGGATACAGTAAACCTGAAGTGAAGCATCGGAATTTATAACTAGTGTCACAGGAATGGTTCAAAACATAGACAGTAGGAAGAGTCAGTCTTCTTGTACGTAAGTCGGCATTGTGCATTTTCTATTTAATTCCGAAGCAATTTCTGTGTTTCATCGTCAATAAGAAGGTCCAAAGGATACAGTGAACCTGAAGTGAAGCCTCGGAATCTATAACTAGTGTCACAGGAATGGTTCAAAGCATAGTCAGTAAGAAGAGCCAGTCTTCTTGTACTTAACTCAGCATTGTGCCTTTTGTATTTAATTCCGATACAATTTCTGTGTTTCATCGTCAATATGAACGTCCAAGGGATTCAGTAAACCAGAAGTGAAGCATCGGAATCTGTAACTAGTGTTACAGGAGTGGTTCAAAACTTAGTCAGTAAGAAGAGTCAGTCTTCTTGTACTTAAGTCGCCATTGTGCCTTTTGTATTTAATTCCGATGCAATTTCTGTGTTTCATCGTCAATAAGAAGGTCCACGGGATACAGTAAACCAGGAGTGAAGCATCGGAATCTATAACTCGTGTCACATGAATGGTTCAAAACATAGACAGCAAGAAGAGTCAGTCTTCTTGTACTTAATCCGGCATTGTGCCTTTTGTATTTATTTCCGATGCAATTTCTGTGTTTCATAGCAAAAAGAAGGTCAGAGGGATACAGTAAACTTGAACTGAAGCATCGGAATCTATAACTAGTGTCACAGGAATGGTTCAAAACATAGTCAGTAAGAAGAGTCAGTCTTCTTGTACTTAAGTCGGCATTGTGCGTTTTGTATTTAATTCCGATGCAATTTCTGTGTTTAATCGTCAATAAGAAGGTCAGTGGGATACAGTAAACCTGAAGTGAAGCACCGGAAGCTATAACTAGTGTCACAGGAATGGTTAAAAACATTGTCAGTAAGAAGAGTCAGTCTTCTTGTTCATAAGTCGGCTTTGTGCCTTTTGTATTTGATTCCGATGCAATTTCTGTGTTTCATCTTCAATAAGAAGGTCCTAGGGATACAGTAAACCTGAAGTGAAGCATCAGAGTCTATAACTAGTGTCACAGGAATGGTTCAAAACATAGTCGGTAAGAAGAGTCAGTCTTCTTGTACTTAAGTCGGCATTGTGCCCTTTGTATTTAATTCCGATGCAATTTCTGTGTTTCATCGTCAATTAGAAGGTCCAAGGGATACAGTAAACCTGAAGTGAAGCATCGGAATCTATAACTAGTGTCACAGGAATGGTTCAAAACATAAACAGTAGGAAGAGTCGGTCTTCTTGTACTTAAGTCGGTATTGTGCCTTTTCTATTTAATTGCGATGCAATTTCTGTGTTTCATCGTCAATAAGAAGGTCAGATGGATACAGCAAAACTGAAGTGAAGCATCGGAATCTATAACTAGTGTCACAGGAATGGTTCAGATCATAGAGAGAAGGAAGAGTAAGTCTTCCTGTACTTAAGTCGGCATTGTGCCTTTTGTACTTCATGCCGATGCAATTTCTGTGCTTCATCGTCCATAAGAAGGTCCGAGGGATACAGTAAACCTCAAGTGAAGCATCGGAATAAAAAACTAGTGTCACAGAAATGGTTCAAAAGTAGAGAGTAGGAAGAGACAGTCTTCTTGTACTTAATTCGGCATTGTGCCTTTTGTATTTAATTCCGTTGCAATTTCTGTGTTTCATCGTCAATAAGAAGGTCAGAGGGATACAGTAAATCTCAAGTGAAGCATCGGAAACTATAACTAGTGTCACAGGAATGGTTCAAAGCATAGTCAGTAAGTAGAGTCAGTCTTCTTGTACATAAGTCGGCATTGTGAATTTTGTATTTAATTCCGATGTAATTTCTGTGTTTCATCGTCAATAAGAAGGGCAGAGGGATACAGTAAACCTGAAGTGAAGCTTCGGAATTTATAACTAGTGTCACAGGAATGGTTCAAAACATAGACAGTAGGAAGAGTCAGTATTCTTGTGCTTAAGTCGGCATTGTGCATTTTCTATTTAATTTCGAAGCAATTTCTGTGTTTCATCGTCAATAAGAAGGTCCAAGGGATACAGTGAACCTGAAGTGAAGCTTCGGAATCCATAACTAGTGTCACAGGAATGGTTGAAAGCATAGTCAGTAAGAAGAGCCAGTCTTCTTGTACTTAAGTCGGCATTGTGCCTTTTGTATTTAATTCCAAAGCACTTTCTGTGTTTCATCGTCAATACGAAGGTATAAGGGATACAGTAAACCTGAAGTGAAGCATCAAAATCTATAACTAGTGTCACAGGAATGGTTCAAACCATAGTCAGTAAGAAGAGCCAGTCTTCTTGTAGTTAAGACGGCATTGTGCCTTTTGTATTTAATTCCGATGCAATTTCTGTGTTTCATCGTCAATAAGAAGGTCCACGGGATACAGTAAACCAGGAGTGAAGCATCGGAATCTATAACTCGTGTCACATGAATGGTTCAAAACATAGACAGTAAGAAGAATCAGTCTTCTTGTACTTAATCCGGCATTGTGCCTTTTGTATTTAATTCCGATGCAATTTCTGTGTTTCATAGCAAAAAGAAGGTCAGAGGGATACAGTAAACTTGAACTGAAGCATCGGAATCTATAACTAGTGTCACAGGAATGGTTCAAAACATAGTCAGTAGGAAGAGTCAGTCTTCTTGTACTTAAGTCGGCATTGTGCTTTTTCTATTTAATTCCGATGCGATTTCTGTGTCTCACCGTCAATAGGAAGGTCCAAGGGATACAGTAAACCTGAAATGAAGCATCGGAATCTATAACTAGTGTAATATGAATAGTTCAAAACATAGACAGTAAGAAGAGTCAGTCTACTTGTACTGAATTCGGCATTATGCCTTTTGTATTTAATTCCGATGCAATTTCTGTGTTTCATCGTCAATAAGAACGTCCAAGGGATTCAGTAAACCAGAAGTGAAGCATCGGAATCTGTAACTATTATTACAGGAGTGGTTCGAAACATAGTCAGTAAGAAGAGTCAGTCTTCTTGTACTTAAGTCGCCATTGTGCCTTTTGTATTTAATTCCGATGCAATTTCTGTGTTTCATCGTCAATAAGAAGGTCCAAGGGATACAGAAAACCTGAAGTGAAGCATCGAAATCTATAATTAGTATCACAGAAATGGTTCAAAACATAGACAGTAAGAAGAATCAGTCTTCTTGTACTTAATCCGGCATTGTGCCTTTTGTATTTAATTCCGATGCAATTTCTGTGTTTCATAGCAAAAAGAAGGTCAGAGGGATACAGTAAACTTGAACTGAAGCATCGGAATCTATAACTAGTGTCACAGGAATGGTTCAAAACATAGTCAGTAGGAAGAGTCAGTCTTCTTGTACTTAAGTCTGCAATGTGCCATTTGTATTTAATTCCGATGCAATTTCTGTGTTTCATCGTCAATAAGAAGGTCAGTGGGATACAGTAAAGCTGAAGTGAAGCATCGGAAGCTATAACTAGTGACACAGGAATGGTTCAAAACATAGTCAGTAAGAAGAGTCAGTCTTCTTGTACTTAAGTCGGCATTGTGCCTTTTGTATTTAATTCCGATGTAATTTCTGTGTTTCATCTTAATAAGAAGGTCCAAGAGATACAGTAAACCTAGAGTGAAGCATCGGAATCTATTACTAGTGTCAAAGGAATGGTTCAAAACATAGACAGTAAGAAGAGTCAGTCTTCTTGTACTTAAGTCTGCATTGTGCATTTTGTATTTAATTCCGATGCAATTTCTGTTTTTCATCTTCAATAAGAAGGTCCTAGGGATACAGTAAACCTGAAGTGAAGCATCAGAGTCTATAACTAGTGTCACCGGAATGGTTCAAAACATAGTCGGTAAGAAGAGTCTGTCTTCTTGTACTTAAGTCGGCATTGTGCCTTTTGTATTTAATTCCGATGCAATTTCTGTGTTTCATCGTCAATAAGAAGGTCCAAAGGATACAGTAAACCTGATGTGAAGCATCGGAATCTATAACTAGTGTCACAGGAATGGTTCAAAACATAAACAGTAGGAAGAGTCAGTCTTCTTGTACTTAAGTCGGTATTGTGCCTTTTCTATTTAATTGCGATGCAATTTCTGTGTTTCATCGTCAATAAGAAGGTCAGATGGATACAGCAAAACTGAAGTGAAGCATCGGAATCTATAAATAGTGTCACAGGAATGGTTCAAAACATAGAGAGATGGAGGGGTAGGTCTTCTTGTACTTAAGTCGGCATAGTGCCTTTTGTATTTCATGCCGATGCAATTTCTGTGCTTCATCGTCCATAAGAAGGTCCGAGGTATACAGTAAACCACAAGTGAAGCATCGGAATAAAAAACTATTGTCACAGAAATGGTTCAAAACATAGAGAGTAGGAAGAGTCAGTCTTCTTGTACTTAAGTCGGCATTGTGCTTTTTCTATTTAATTCCGATGCGATTTCTGTGTCTCATCGTCAATTGAAAGGTCCAAGGGATACAGTAAACCTGAAATGAAGCATCGGAATCTATAACTAGTGTCATATGATTAGTTCAAAACATAGACAGTAAGAAGAGTCAGTCTTCTTGTACTTAATTCGGCATTGTGCCTTTCGTATTTAATTCCGATGCAATTTCTGTGTTTCATCGTCAATAAGAAGGTCAGAGGGATACTGTAAATCTCAAGTGAAGCATCGGGAATCTATAACTAGTGTCACAGGAATGGTTCAAAACATAGTCAGTAAGAAGAGTCAGTATTCTTGTACTTAAGTCGGCATTGTGCGTTTTGTATTTAATTCCGATGCAATTTCTCTGTTTCATCGTCAATAAGAAGGTCCAAGAGATACAGTAAACCTGGAGTGAAGCATCGGAAACTATAACTAGTGTCACAGGGATGGTTCAAAACATAGACAGTAAGAAGAGTCAGTCTTCTTGTACTTAATTCGGCATTGTGCCTTTCGTATTTAATTCCGATGCAATTTCTGTGTTTCATCGTTAATAAGAAGGTCAGAGGGATACAGTAAACCTTAAGTGAAGCATCGGAATCTATAACTAGTGTCACAGGAGTGGTTCAAAACATAGTCAGTAAGAAGAGTCAGTCTTCTTATTCTTAAGTCGGCATTGTGCCTTTTGTATTTAATTCCGATGCAATTTCTGTATTTCATCTTCAATAAGAAGGTCCTAGGATACAGTAAACCTGAAGTGACGCCTCAGAGTCTATAACTAGTGTCACAGGAATGGTTCAAAGCATAGTCGGTAAGAACAGTCAGTCTTCTTGTACTTAAGCCGGCATTGTGCTTTTTGTATTTAATTCCGATGCAATTTCTGTGTTTCATCGTCAATAAGAAGGTCCAAGGGATACAGTAAACCTGAAGTGAAGCATCGGAATCTATAACTAGTGTCACAGGAATGGTTCAAATCATAGAGAGATGGAAGAGTAAGTCTTCTTGTACTTAAGTCGGCATTGTGCCTTTTGTATTTCATTCCGATGCAATTTCTGTGTTTCATCGTCCATATGAAGGTCCGAGGGATACAGTTAACCTCAAGTGAAGCATCGGAATAAAAAACTAGTGTCACAGGAATGTTTCTAAACATAAACAGTAGGAAGAGTCAGTCTTCTTGTACTTAAATCGGTGTTGTGCTTTTTCTATTTAATTCCGATGCAATTTCTGTGTTTCATCGTCAATAAGAAGGTCAGATGGATACAGTAAAACTGAAGTGAAGCATCGGAATCTATAACTAGTGTCACAGGAATGGTTCAAAACATAGAGAGATGGAAGAGTTAGTCTTCTTGTACTTAAGTCGGCATTGTACCTTTTGTATTTCATTCCGATGCAATTTCTGTGTTTCATCGTCCATATGAAGGTCCGAGGGATACAGTAAACCTCAAGTGAAGCATCGGAATAAAAAACTAGTGGCACAGGAATGGTTCAAAACATAGAGAGTAGGAAGAGTCAGTCTTTTTGTACTTATGTCGGCATTGTGCTTTTTCTATTTAATTCCGATGCGATTTCTGTGTCTCACCGTCAATAGGAAGGTCCAAGGGATACAGTAAACCTGAAATGAAGCATCGGAATCTATAACTAGGGTCATATGAATAGTTCAAAACATAGACAGTAAGAAGAGTCAGTCTTCTTGTACTTAATTCGGCATTATGCCTTTTGTATTGATTTCAGATGCAATTTCTGTGTTTCATCGTCAATAAGAAGGTCCAAGGGATACAGTAAACCTGGAGTGAAGCATCGGAATCTATAACTAGTGTCACAGGGATGGTTCAAAACATAGACTGTAAGAAGAGTTAGTCTTCTTGTACTTAAGTCGGCATTGTGCCTTTTGTATTTAATTCCGATGTAATTCCTGTGTTTCATCGTCAATAAAAAGGTCCAAGGGATACAGAAAACCTGAAGTGAAGCATCGAAATCTATAACTAGTATCACAGAAATGGTACAAAACATAGACAGTAAGCAGAGTCAGTCTTCTTGTACTTAAGTATATATTGTGCCTCTTGTATTTAATTCCGATGCAATTTCTGTGTTTCATCGCCAATAAGATGGGCGGAGGGATACAGTAAACCTGAAGTGAAGCATCGGAATTTATAACTAGTGTCACAGGAATGGTTCAAAACATAGACAGTAGGAAGAGTCAGTCTTCTTGTACTTAAGTCGGCATTGTGCATTTTCTAATTAATTCCGAAGCAATTTCTGTGTTTCATCGTCAATAAGAAGGTCCAAAGGATACAGTGAACCTGAAGTGAAGCCTCGGAATCTATAACTAGTGTCACAGGAATGGTTCAAAGCATAGTCAGTAAGAAGAGCCAGTCTTCTTGTACTTAGCTCAGCATTGTGCCTTTTGTATTTAATTCCGATACAATTTCTGTGTTTCATCGTCAATATGAACGTCCAAGGGATTCAGTAAACCAGAAGTGAAGCATCGGAATCTGTAACTAGTGTTACAGGAGTGGTTCAAAACTTAGTCAGTAAGAAGAGTCAGTGTTCTTGTACTTAAGTCGCCATTGTGCCTTTTGTATTTAATTCCGATGCAATTTCTGTGTTTCATCGTCAATAAGAAGGTCCACGGGATACAGTAAACCAGGAGTGAAGCATCGGAATCTATAACTCGTGTCACATGAATGGTTCAAAACATAGACAGTAAGAAGAGTCAGTCTTCTTGTACTTAATCCGGCATTGTGCCTTTTGTATTTAATTCCGATGCAATTTCTGTGTTTCATAGCAAAAAGAAGGTCAGAGGGATACAGTAAACTTGAACTGAAGCATCGGAATCTATAACTAGTGTCACAGGAATGGTTCAAAACATAGTCAGTAAGAAGAGTCAGTCTTCTTGTACTTAAGTCGGCATTGTGCCTTTTGTATTTAATTCCGTTGCAATTTCTGTGTTTCATCGTCAATAAGAAGGTCCAAGGGATACAGTAAACCTGGAGTGAAGCATCGGAATCTATAACTAGTGTCACAGGGATGGTTCAAAACATAGACTGTAAGAAGAGTCAGTCTTCTTGTACTTAAGTCGGCATTGTGCCTTTTGTATTTAATTCCGATGCAATTTCTGTGTTTCATCGTCAATAAGAAGGTCCAAGGGATACAGAAATATCTGAAGTGAAGCATCGAAATCTATAACTAGTATCACAGAAGTGTTTCAAAACATAGACAGTAAGCAGAGTCAGTCTTCTTGTACTTAAGTATGCATTGTGCCTTTTGTATTTAATTCCGATGAAATTCTGTGTTTCATCGTCAATAAGAAGGGCAGAGGGATACAGTAAACCTGATGTGAAGCTTCGGAATTTATAACTAGTGTCACAGGAATGGTTCAAAACATAGACAGTATGAAGAGTCAGTCTTCTTGTACTTAAGTCGGCATTGTGCATTTTCTATTTAATTCCGAAGCAATTTCTGTGTTTCATCGTCAATAAGAAGGTCCAAGGGATACAGTGAACCTGAAGTGAAGCCTCGGAATCTATAACTAGTGTCACAGGAATGGTTGAAAGCATAGTCAGTAAGAAGAGCAAGTCTTCTTGTACTTAAGTCGGCATTGTGCCTTTTGTATTTAATTCCAAAGCACTTTCTGTGTTTCATCGTCAATAACAACGTCCTAGGTATTCAGTAAACCTGGAGTGAAGCATCGGAATCTGTAACTAGTGTCACAGGAGTGGTTCAAAACATAGTCAGTAAGAAGACTCGGTCTTCTTGTACTTAAGTCGCCATTGTGCCTTTTGTATTTAATTCCGATGCAATTTCTGTGTTTCATCGTCAATACGAAGGTCCAAGGGAAACAGTAAACCTGAAGTGAAGCACCGGAATTTATAACTAGTGTCACATGAATGGTTCAAAACATAGTCAGTAAGAAGAGTCAGTCTTCTTGTACTTAAGTCGCCACTGTGCCTTATGTATTTCATTCCGATGCAATTTCTGTGTATCATCGTCAATAAGAAGGTCCACGGGATACAGTAAACCTGGAGTGAAGCATCGGAATCTATAACTCGTGTCACATGAATGGTTCAAAACATAGACAGTAAGATGAGCCAGTCTTCTTGTACTTAAGTCGGCATGTGCCTTTTGTATTTAATTCCGATGCAATTTCTGTGTTTCGTCGTCAATAAGAACGTCCAAGGGATTCAGTAAAACTGGAGTGAAGCATCGGAATCTGTAACTAGTGTCACAGGAGTGGTTCAAAACATAGTCAGTAAGAAGAGTCAGTCTTCTTGTACTTAAGTCGCCATTGTGCCTTTTGTATTTAATTTCGATGCAATCTCTGTGTTTCATCGTCAATAAGAAGGTCAGAGGGATACATTTAACTTAAACTGAAGCATCGGAATCTATAACTAGTGTCACAGGAATGGTTCAAAACATAGTCAGTAAGAAGAGTCAGTCTTCTTGTAATTAAGACGGCATTGTGCCTTTTGTATTTAATTCCGATGCAATTTCTGTGTATCATCGTCAATAAGAAGGTCCACGGGATACAGTAAACCTGAAGTGAAGCATCGGAATCTATAACTAGTGTCACAGGAATGGTTCAAACATAGTCAGTAAGAAGAGTCAGTCTTATTGTTCTTAAGTCAGCATTGTGCCTTTTGTATTTAATTCCGATGCAGTTTCAGTGATTCATCGTCAATATGAAGGTTCAAGGGATACAGTAAACCTGAAGTGATGCATCGAAATCTGTAACTACTGTCACAGGAATGGTTCAAAACATAGACAGAAGAAGAGTGAGTCTTCTTGTACTTAAGTCGGCATTGTGCGATTTGTATTTAATTCCGTTGCAATTTCTGTGTTTCATCGTCAATAAGAAGGGCAGAGGGATACAGTAAACCTGAATTGAAGAATCGGAATCTATAACTAGTGTCACATGAATGATTCAAACATAGTCAGTAAGAAGAGTCAGTCTTCTTGTACTTAAGTCGGTATTGTGCCTTTTCTATTTAATTGCGATGCAATTACTGTGTTTCATCGTCAATAAGAAGGTCAGATGGATACAGCAAAACTGAAGTGAAGCATCGGAATCTATAAATAGTGTCACAGGAATGGTTCAAAACATAGAGAGTTGGAAGAGTCAGTCGTCTTGTACTTACGTCGGCATTGTGCTTTTGCTATTTAATTACGATGCGATTTCTGTGTCTCATCGTCAATTGGAAGGTCAAAGGGATACAGTAAAACTGAAATGAAGCATCGGAATCTATAACTGGTGTCATATGAATAGTTCAAAACATAGACAGTAAGAAGAGTCAGTCTTCTTGTACTTAATTCGGCATTATGCCTTTTGTATTTAATTCCGATGCAATTTCTGTGTTTCATCGTCAATAAGAAGGTCCAAGGGATACAGTAAACCTGGAGTGAAGCATCGGAATCTATAACTAGTGTGACAGGGATGGTTCAAAACATAGACTGTAGGAAGAGTCAGTCTTCTTGTACTTAAGTCGGCATTGTGCATTTTCTATTTAATTCCGAAGCAATATCTGTGTTTCATCGTCAATAACAAGGTCCAAAGGATACAGTGAACCTGAAGTGAAGCCTCGGAATCTATAACTAGTGTCACAGGAGTGGTTCAAAGCATAGTCAGTAAGATGAGTCAGTCTTCTTGTACTTAAGTCGCCATTGTGCCTTTTGTATTTAATTCCGATGCAATTTCTGTGTTTCATCGTCAATAAGAAGGTATAAGGGATGCAGTAAACCTGAAGTGAGGCATCAGAATCTATAACTAGTGTCACAGGAATGGTTCAAAACATAGTCAGTAAGAAGAGCCAGTCTTCTTGTAGTTAAGACGGCATTGTGCCTTTTGTATTTAATTCCGATGCAATTTCTGTGTTTCTTCGTCAATACGAAGGTCCAAGGGATACAGTAAACCTGAAGTGAAGCACCGGAATTTATAACTAGTGTCACATGAATGATTCGGAACATAGTCAGTAAGAAGAGTCAGTCTTCTTGTACTTAATTCGGCATTATGCCTTTTGTATTTAATTCCGATGCAATTTCTGTGTTTCATCGTCAATAAGAAGGTCCAAGGGATACAGTAAACCAGGAGTGAAGCATCGGAATCTATAACTCGTGTCACATGAATGGTTCAAAACATAGACAGTAAGAAGAGTCAGTCTTCTTGTACTTAATCCGGCATTGTGCCTTTTGTATTTAATTCCGATGCAATTTCTGTGTTTCATAGCAAAAAGAAGGTCAGTGGGATACAGTAAACCTGAAGTGAAGCACCGGAAGCTATAACTAGGGTCACAGGAATGGTTAAAAACATAGTCAGTAAGAAGAGTCAGTCTTCTTGTTCTTAAGTCGGCATTGTGCCTTTTGTATTTAATTCCGATGCAATTTCTGTGTTTCATCGTCAATAAGAAGGTCCAAGGGATACAGAAATATCTGAAGTGAAGCATCGAAATCTATAACTAGTATCACAGAAATGTTTCAAAACATAGACAGTAAGCAGAGTCAGTCTTCTTGTACGTAAGTATGCATTGTGCCTTTTGTATTTAATTCCGATGAAATTCTGTGTTTCATCGTCAATAGGATGGGCAGAGGGATACAGTAAACCTGAAGTGAAGCTTCGGAATTTATAACTAGTGTCACAGGAATGGTTCAAAACATAGACAGTAGTTAGAGTCAGTCTTCTTGTACTTAAGTCGACTTTGTGCATTTTCTATTTAATTCCGAAGCAATTTCTGTATTTCATCGTCAATAAGAAGGTCCAAGGGATACAGTGAACCTGAAGTGAAGCCTCGGAATCTATAACTAGTGTCACAGGAATGGTTCAAAGCATAGTCAGTAAGAAGAGCCAGTCTTCTTGTACTTAAGTCGGCATTGTGCCTTTTGTATTTAATTCCGATGCAATTTCTGTGTTTCATCGTCAATAAGAAGGTCTAAGGGATACAGTAAACCTGAAGTGAAGCATCAGAATCTATAACTAGTGTCACAGCAATGGTTCAAAGCATAGTCAGTAAGAAGAGCCAGTCTTCTTGTACTGAAGACGGCATTGTGCCTTTTGTATTTAATTCCGATGCAATTTCTGTGTTTCATCGTCAATACGAAGGTCCAAGGGAAACAGTGAACCTGAAGTGTAGCACCGGAATTTATAACTAGTGTCACATGAATGGTTCAAAACATAGTAAGTAAGAAGAGTCAGTCTTTTTGTACTTAAGTCGCCATTGTGCCTTTTATATTTAATTCCGATGCAATTTCTATGTTTCATCGTCAATAAGAAGGTCCACGGGATACAGTAAACCTGGAGTGAAGCATCGGAATCTATAACTCGTGTCACATAAATAGTTCGAAACATAGACAGTAAGAAGTGTCAGTCTTCTTGTACTTAATCCGGCATTGTGCCTTTTGTATTTAATTCCGATGCAATTTCTGTGTTTCATCGGCAGTAAGAACGAACAAGGGATTCAGTAAACCTGGAGTGAAGCATCGGAATCTATAACTAGTGTCACAGGAATGGTTCAAAGCATAGTCAGTAAGATGAGCCAGTCTTCTTGTACTTAAATCGGCATGTGCCTTTTGTATTTAATTCCGATGCAATTTCTGTGTTTCGTCGTCAATAAGAACGTCCAAGGGATTCAGTAAAACTGGAGTGAAGCATCGGAATCTGTAACTAATGTCACAGGAGTGGTTCAAAACATAGTCAGTAAGAAGAGTCAGTCTTCTTATACTTAAGTCGGCATTGTGCCTTTTGTATTTAATTCCGATGCAATTTCTGTGTTTCATCGTCAATACGAAGGTCCAGGGGATACAGTAAACCTGAAGTGAAGCACCGGAATTTGTAGCTAGTGTCACATGAATGGTTCAAAACGTAGTCAGTAAGAAGAGTCAGTCATCTTGTACTTAATTCGCCATTGTGCCTTTTGTATTTAATTCCGATGCAATTTCTGTGTTTTATCGTCAATAAGAAGGTCCACGGGATACAGTAAACATGGAGTGAAGCATCGGAATCTATAACTCGTGTCACATGAATGGTTCAAGACATAGACAGTAAGAAGAGTCAGACTCCTTGTACTTAATCCGGCATTGTGCCTTTTGTATTAAATTCCGATGCAATCTCTGTGTTTCGTCGTCAATAAGAACGTCCAAGGGTTTCAGTAAAACTGGAGTGAAGCATCGGAATCTGTAACTAGTGTCACAGGAGTGGTTCAAAACATAGTCAGTAAGAAGAGTCAGTCTTCTTGTACTTAAGTCGCCATTGTGCCTTTTGTATTTAATTTCGATGCAATCTCTGTGTTTCATCGTCAATAAGAAGGTCAGAGGGATACAGTCAACTTGAACTGAAGCATCGGAATCTATAACTAGTGTCACAGGAATGGTTCAAAACATAGTCAGTAAGAAGAGTCAGTCTCCTTGTAATTAAGACGGCATTGTGCCTTTTGTATTTAATTCCGATGCAATTTCTGTGTTACATCGTCAAAAAGAAGTCAGTGGGATACAGTAAACCTGAAGTGAAGCATCGGAATCTATAACTAGTGTCACAGGAATGGTTCAAACATAGTCAGTAAGAAGAGTCAGTCTTATTGTTCTTAAGTCGGCATTGTGCCTTTTGTATTTAATTCCGATGCAATTTCAGTGATTCATCGTCAATATGAAGGTTCAAGGGATACAGTTAACCTGAAGTGATGCATCGAAATCTATAACTACTGTCACAGGAATGGTTCAAAACATAGACAGAAGAAGAGTCAGTCTTCTTGTACTTAAGTCGGCATTGTGCGATTTGTATTTATTTCCGTTGCAATTTCTGTGTTTCATCGTCAATAAGATGGGCAGAGGGATACAGTAAACCTGAATTGAAGCATCGGAATCTATAACTAGTGTCACATGAATGATTCAAAACATAGTCAGTAAGAAGAGTCAGTCTTCTTGTACTTAAGTTGGTATTGTGCCTTTTCTATTTAATTGCGATGCAATTTCTGTGTTTTATCGTCAATAAGAAGGTCCAAGGGATACAGTAAACCTGGAGTGAAGCATCGGAATCTATAACTAGTGTGACAGGGATGGTTCAAAACATAGACTGTAGGAAGAGTCAGTCTTCTTGTACTTAAGTCGGCATTGTGCATTTTCTATTTAATTCCGAAGCAATTTCTGTGTTTCATCGTCAATAAGAAGGTCCAAAGGATACAGTGAACCTGAAGTGAAGCCTCGGAATCTATTACTAGTGTCACAGGAGTGGTTCAAAGCATAGTCAGTAAGATGAGCCAGTCTTCTTGTACTTAGGTCGGCATTGTGCCTTTTGTATTTAATTCCGATGCAATTTCTGTGTTTCATCGTCAATAAGAACGTCCAAGGGATTCAGTAAACCAGAAGTGAAGCATCGGAATCTGTAACTAGTGTTACAGGAGTGGTTCAAAACATAGTCAGTAAGAAGAGTCAGTCTTCTTGTACTTAAGTCGCCATTGTGCCTTTTGTATTTAATTCCGATGCAATTTCTGTGTTTCATCGTTAATAAGAAGGTATAAGGGATACAGTAAACCTGAAGTGAAGCATCAGAATCTATAACTAGTGTCACAGGAATGGTTCAAAACATAGTCAGTAAGAAGAGCCAGTCTTCTTGTAGTTAAGACGGCATTGTGCCTTTTGTATTTAATTCCGATGCAATTTCTGTGTTTCTTCGTCAATACGAAGGTCCAAGGGATACAGTAAACCTGAAGTGAAGCACCGGAATTTATAACTAGTGTCACATGAATGATTCAAAACATAGTCAGTTAGAAGAGTCTGTCTTCTTGTACTTAAGTCGCCATTGTGCCTTTTGAATTTAATTCCGATGCAATTTCTGTGTTTCATCGTCAATAAGAAGGTCCACGGGATACAGTAAACCAGGAGTGAAGCATCGGAATCTATAACTCGTGTCACATGAATGGTTCAAAACATAGACAGTAAGAAGAGTCAGTCTTCTTCTACTTAATCCGGCATTGTGCCTTTTGTATTTAATTCCGATGCAATTTCTGTGTTTCATAGCAAAAAGAAGGTCAGTGGGATACAGTAAACCTGAAGTGAAGCACCGGAAGCTATAACTAGTGTCACAGGAATGGTTCAAAACATAGTCAATAAGTAGAGTCAGTCTTCTTGTTCTTAAGTCGGCATTGTGCCTTTTGTATTTAATTCCGATGCAATTTCTGTGTTTCATCGTCAATAAGAAGGTCCAAGGGATACAGAAATATCTGAAGTGAAGCATCGAAATCTATAACTAGTATCACAGAAATGTTTCAAAACATAGACAGTAAGCAGAGTCAGTCTTCTTGTACGTAAGTATGCATTGTGCCTTTTGTATTTAATTCCGATGAAATTCTGTGTTTCATCGTCAATAGGATGGGGAGAGGGATACAGTAAACCTGAAGTGAAGCTTCGGAATTTATAACTAGTGTCACAGGAATGGTTCGAAACATAGACAGTAGGTAGAGTCAGTCTTCTTGTACTTAAGTCGGCATTGTGCATTTTCTATTTAATTCCGAAGCAATTTCTGTATTTCATCGTCAATAAGAAGGTCCAAGGGATACAGTGAACCTGAAGTGAAGCCTCGGAATCTATAACTAGTGTCACAGGAATGGTTCAAAGCATAGTCAGTAAGAAGAGCCAGTCTTCTTGTACTTAAGTCGGCATTGTGCCTTTTGTATTTAATTCCGATGCAATTTCTGTGTTTCATCGTCAATAAGAAGGTCTAAGGGATACAGTAAACCTGAAGTGAAGCATCAGAATCTATAACTAGTGTCACAGGAATGGTTCAAAACATAGTCAGTAAGAAGAGCCAGTCTTCTTGTACTGAAGACGGCATTGTGCCTTTTGTATTTAATTCCGATGCAATTTCTGTGTTTCATCGTCAATACGAAGGTCCAAGGGAAACAGTAAACCTGAAGTGAAGCACCGGAATTTATAACTAGTGTCACATGAATGGTTCAAAACATAGTAAGTAAGAAGAGTCAGTCTTCTTGTACTTAAGTCGCCATTGTGCCTTTTATATTTAATTCCGATGCAATTTCTGTGTTTCATCGTCAATAAGAAGGTCCACGGGATACAGTAAACCTGGAGTGAAGCATCGGAATCTATAACTCGTGTCACATGAATAGTTCGAAACATAGAGAGTAAGAAGTGTCAGTCTTCTTGTACTTAATCCGGCATTGTGCCTTTTGTATTTAATTCCGATGCAATTTCTGTGTTTCATCGTCAATAAGAACAAACAAGGGATTCAGTAAACCTGGAGTGAAGCATCGGAATCTATAACTAGTGTCACAGGAATGGTTCAAAGCATAGTCAGTAAGATGAGCCAGTCTTCTTGTACTTAAGTCGGCATGTGCCTTTTGTATTTAATTCCGATGCAATTTCTGTGTTTCGTCGTCAATAAGAACGTCCAAGGGATTCAGTAAAACCGGAGTGAAGCATCGGAATCTGTAACTAATGTCACAGGAGTGGTTCAAAACATAGTCAGTAAGAAGTGTCAGTCTTCTTAAACTTAAGTCGGCATTGTGCCTTTTGTATTTAATTCCGATGCAATTTCTGTGTTTCATCGTCAATACGAAGGTCCAGGGGATACAGTAAACCTGAAGTGAAGCACCGGAATTTGTAGCTAGTGTCACATGAATGGTTCAAAACGTAGTCAGTAAGAAGAGTCAGTCAACTTGTACTTAAGTCGCCATTGTGCCTTTTGTATTTAATTCCGATGTAATTTCTGTGTTTTATCGTCAATAAGAAGGTCCACGGGATACAGTAAACCTGGAGTGAAGCATCGGAATCTATAACTCGTGTCACATGAATGGTTCAAGACATAGACAGTTAGAAGAGTCAGACTCCTTGTACTTAATCCGGCATTGTGCCTTTTGTATTTAATTCCGATGCAATCTCTGTGTTTCATCGTCAATAAGAAGGTCAGATGGATACAGCAAAACTGAAGTGAAACATCGGAATCTATAAATAGTGTCATTGGAATGGTTCAAAACATAGAGAGATGGAGGGGTAGGTCTTCTTGTACTAAAGTCGGCATTGTGCCTTTTGTGTTTAATTCCTATGCAATTTCTGTGTTTCATCGTCAGTAAGAAGGTCCAAGAGATACAGTAAACCTGGAGTGAAGCATCGGAATCTATAACTAGTGTCACAGGGATGGTCCAAAACATAGACAGTTACAAGAGACAGAGTTCTTGTACTTAAGTCTGCATTGTGAATTTTGTATTTAATTCCGATGCAATTTCTGTGTTTCATCTTCAATAAGAAGGTCCTAGGGATACAGTAAACCTGAAGTGAAGCATCAGAGTCTATAACTAGTGTCACCGGAATGGTTCAAAACATAGTCGGTAAGAAGAGTCTGTCTTCTTGTACTTAAGTCGGCATTGTGCCTTTTGTATTTAATTCCGATGCAATTTCTGTGTTTCATCGTCAATAAGAAGGTCCAAGGGATACAGTAAACCTGAAGTGAAGCATCGGAATCTATAACTAGTGTCACAGGAATGGTTCAAAACATAAACAGTAGGAAGAGTCAGTCTTCTTGTACTTAAGTCGGTATTGTGCCTTTTCTATTTAATTGCGATGCATTTTCTGTGTTTCATCGTCAATAAGAAGGTCAGATGGATACAGAAAAACTGATGTGAAGCATCGGAATCTATAAATAGTGTCACAGGAATGGTTGAAAACATAGAGAGATGGAGGGGTAGGTCTTCTTGTACTTAAGTCGGCATTGTGCCTTTTGTATTTCATGCCGATGCAATTTCTGTGCTTCATCGTCCATAAGAAGATCCGAGGGATACAGTAAACCTCAAGAGAAGCATCGGAATAAAAAACTAGTGTCACAGGAATGGTTCAAAACATAGGGAGTAGGAAGAGTCAGTCTTCTTGTACTTAAGTCGGCATTGTGCTTTTTCTATTTAATTCCGATGCGATTTCTGTGTTTCATGGTCAATAAGAAGGTCCAAGGGATACAGTAAACCTGAAGTCAAGCATCGGAATCTATAACTAGTGTCACAGGAATGGTTCAAATCATGGAGAGATGGAAGAGTAAGTCTTCTTGTACTTAAGTCGGCATTGTGCCTTTTGTATTTCATTCCGATGCAATTTCTGTGTTTCATCGTCCATATGAAGGTCCGAGGGATACAGTAAACCTCAAGTGAAGCATCGGAATAATAAACTAGTGTCACAGGAATGTTTCTAAACATAAACAGTAGGAAGAGTCAGACTTCTTGTACTTAAATCGGTATTGTGTTTTTTCTATTAGTTCCGATGCAATTTCTGTGTTTCATCGTCAATAAGAAGGTCAGATGGATACAGTAAAACTGAAGTGAAGCATCCGAATCTATAACTAGTGTCACAGGAATGGTTCAAAACATAGAGAGATGGAAGAGTAAGTCTTCTTGTACTTAAGTCGGCATTGTGTCTTTTGTATTTCATTCCGATGCAATTTCTGTGTTTCATCGTCCATATGAAGGTCCGAGGGATACAGTAAACCTCAAGTGAAGCATCAGAATAAAAAACTAGTGTCACAGGAATGGATCAAAACGTAGAGAGTAGGAAGAGTCAGTCTTCTTGTACTTAAGTCGGCATTGTGCTTTTTCTATTTAATTCCGATGCGATTTCTGTGCCTCACCGTCAATAGGAAGGTCCAAGGGATACAGTAAACCTGAAATGAAGCATCGGAATCTATAACTAGTGTCATATGAATTGTTCAAAACATAGACAGTAAGAAGAGTCAGTCTTCTTGTACTTAATTCGGCATTATGCCTTTTGTATTTAATTCCGATGCAATTTCTGTGTTTCATCGTCAATAAGAAGGTCCAAGGGATACAAAAAACCTGGAGTGAAGCATCGGAATCTATAACTAGTGTCACAGGGATGGTTCAAAACATAGACTGTAAGAAGAGTTAGTCTTCTTGTACTTAAGTCGGCATTGTGCCTTTTGTATTTAATTCCGATGCAATTTCTGTGTTTCATCGTCAATAAGAAGGTCCAAGGGATACAGAAAACCAGAAGTGAAGCATCGAAATCTATAACTAGCATCACAGAAATGGTTAAAAACATAGACAGTAAGCAGAGTCAGTCTTCTTGTACTTAAGTATGCATTGTGCCTCTTGTATTTAATTCCGATGCAATTTCTGTGTTTCATCGTCAATAAGACGGGCAGAGGGATACAGTAAACCTGAAGTGAAGCATCGGAATTTATAACTAGTGTCACAGGAATGGTTCAAAACATAGACAGTAGGAAGAGTCAGTCTTCTTGTACTTAAGTCGGCATTGTGCATTTTCTATTCAATTCCGAAGCAATTTCTGTGTTTCATCGTCAATACGAAGGTCCAAAGGATACAGTGAACCTGAAGTGAAGCCTCGGAATCTATAACTCGTGTCACAGGAATGGTTCACAGCATAGTCAGTAAGAAGAGCCAGTCTTCTTGTACTTAGGTCGGCATTGTGCCTTTTGTATTTAATTCCGATGCAATTTCTGTGTTTCATCGTCCATAAGAACGTCCAAGGGATTCAGTAAACCAGAAGTGAAGCATCGGAATCTGTAACTAGTGTTACAGGAGTGGTTCAAAACATAGTCAGTAAGAAGAGTCAGTCTTCTTGTACTTAAGTCGCCATTGTGCCTATTGTATTTAATTCCGATGCAATTTCTGTGTTTCATCGTCAATAAGAAGGTATAAGGGATACAGTAAACGTGAAGTGAAGCATCAGAGTCTATAACTAGTGTCACAGGAATGGTTCAAAACATAGTCAGTAAGACGAGCCAGTCTTCTTGTAGTTAAGACGGCATTGTGCCTTTTGTATTTAATTCCGATGCAATTTCTGTGTTTCATCGTCAATACGAAGGTCCAAAGGATACAGTAAACCTGAAGTGAAGCACCGGAATTTATAACTAGTGTCACATGAATGATTCAAAACATAGTCAGTAAGAAGAGTCAGTCTTCTTGTACTTAAGTCGCCATTGTGCCTTTTGTATTTAATTCCGATGCAATTTCTGTGTTTCATCGTCAATAAGAAGGTCCACGGGATACAGTAAACCAGGAGTGAAGCATCGGAATCTATAACTCGTGTCACATGAGTGGTTCAAAACATAGACAGTAAGAAGAGTCAGTCTTCTTGTACTTAATCCGGCATTGTGCCTTTTGTATTTAATTCCGATGCAATTTCTGTGTTTCATAGCAAAAAGAAGGTCAGAGGGATACAGTAAACCTGAACTGAAGCATAGGAATCTATAACTAGTGTCACAGGAATGGTTCAAAACATAGTCAGTAAGAAGAGTCAGTCTTCTTGTACTTAAGTCGGCATTGTGCCTTTTGTTTTTAATTCCGATGCAATTTCTGTGTTTCATCGTCAATAAGAAGGTCAGTGGGATACAGTAAACCTGAAGTGAAGCACCGAAAGCTATAACTAGTGTCACAGGAATGGTTCAAAACATAGTCAGTAAGAAGAGTCAATCTTATTGTTCTTAAGTCGGCATTGTGCCTTTTGTATTTAATTCCGATGCAATTTCTGTGTTTCATCTTCAATAAGAAGGTCCTAGGGATACAGTAAACCTGAAGTGAAGCATCAGAGTCTATAACTAGTGTCACAGGAATGGTTCAAAACATAGTCGGTAAGAAGAGTCAGTCTTCTTGTACTTAAGTCGGCATTGTGCCCTTTGTATTTAATTGCGATGCAATTTCTGTGTTTCATCGTCAATTAGAAGGTCCAAGGGATACAGTAAACCTGAAGTGAAGCATCGGAATCTATAACTAGTGTCACAGGAATGGTTCCAAACATAAACAGTAGGAAGAGTCAGTCTTCTTGTACTTAAGTCGGTATTGTGCCTTTTCTATTTAATTGCGATGCAATTTCTTTGTTTCATCGTCAATAAGAAGGTCAGATGGATACAGCAAAACTGAAGTGAAGCATCGGAATCTATAACTAGTGTCACAGGAATGGTTCAAAACATAGAGAGATGGAAGAGTAAGTCTTCCTGTACTTAAGTCGGCATTGTGCATTTTCTATTTAATTCCGATGCAATTTCTGTGCTTCATCGTCCATAAGAAGGTCCGAGGGATACAGTAATCCTCAAGTGAAGCATCGGAATCTCTAACTAGTGTCGCAGGAATGGCTCAAAACATAGAGAGTAGGAAGAGTCAGTCTTCTTGTACTTAATTCGGCATTGTGCCTTTTGTATTTAATTTCGATGCAATTTCTGTGTTTCATCGTCAATAAGAAGGTCAGAGGGATACAGTAAATCTCAAGTGAAGCATCGGAAACTATAACTAGTGTCACAGGAATGGTTCAAAGCATAGTCAGTAAGAAGAGTCAGTCTTCTTGTACATAAGTCGGCATTCTGAATTTTGTATCTAATTCCGATGCAATTTCTGTGTTTCATCGTCAATAAGAAGGTCCAAGGGATACAGTAAATCTGGAGTGAAGCATCGGAATCTATAACTAGTGTCACAGGGATGGTTCAAAACATAGACTGTAAGAAGAGTCAGTCTTCTTGCACTTAAGTCGGCATTGTGAATTTTGTATTTACTTCCGATGCAATTTCTGTGTTTCATCGTATATAAGAAGGTCCGAGGGATACAGTAAACCTCAAGTGAAGCATCGGAATAAAAGACTAGTGTCACAGGAATGGTTCAAAACATAGAGAGTATGAAGAGTCAGTCTTCTTGTACTTAAGTCGGCATTGTGTTTTTTGTATTTAATTCCCATGCTATTTCTGTGTTTCATCTTCAATAAGAAGGTCCTAGGGATACAGTAAACCTGACGTGAAGCATCAGTGTCTATAACTAGTGTCACAGGAATGGTTCAAAACATAGTCAGTAAGAAGAGTCAGTCTTCTTGTACTTAAGTCGGCATTGTGCCTTTTGTATTTAATTATTTGCAATTTCTGTGTTTCATCGTCAATAAGAAGGTCCAAGGGATACAGTAAACCTGAAGTGAAGAATCGGAATCTATAACTAGTGTCACAGGAATGGTTCAAATCATAGACAGTGGCAAGAGTCAGTGTTCTTGTACTTAAGTCGGCATTGTGCCTTTTGTATTAAATTCCGGTGCAAGCTCTGTGTTTCATCTTCAATAAGAAGGTCCTAGGGATACAGTAAACCTGAAGTGAAGCATCAGAGTCTATGACTAGTGTCACAGGAATGGTTCAAAACATAGTCAGTAAGAAGAGTAAATCTTCTTGTACTAAAGACGGCATTGTGCCTTTTGTATTTAATTCCGATGCAATTTCTGTGTTTCGTCGTCAATAAGAACGTCCAAGGTATTCAGTAAAACTGGAGTGAAGCATCGGAATCTGTAACTAGTGTCACAGGAGTGGTTCAAAACGTAGTCAGTAAGAAGAGTCAGTCTTCTTGTACTTAAGTCGCCATTGTGCCTTTTGTATTTAATTCCGATGCAATTTCTGTGTTTCATCGACAATAAGGAGGTCTAAGGGATACATTATACCTGAAGTGAAGCATCAGAATCTATAACTAGTGTCACAGGAATGGTTCAAGACATAGTCAGTAAGAAGAGCCAGTCCTCTTGTACTTAAGACGGCATTGTGCCTTTTGTATTTAATTCCGATGCAATTTCTGTGTTTCATCGTCAATACGAAGGTCCAAGGGATACAGTAAACCTGAAGTGAAGCACCGAAATTTATAGCTAGTGTCACATGAATGGTTCAAAACATAGTCAGTAAGAAGAGTCAGTCATCTTGTACTTAAATCGCCATTGTGCCTTTTGTATTTAATTCCGATGCAATTTCTGTGTTTTATCGTCAATAAGAAGGTCCACGGGATACAGTAAACCTGGAGTCAAGCATCGGAATCTATAACTCGTGTAACATGAATGGTTCAAGACATAGACGGTAAGAAGAGTCAGTCTTCTTGTACTTAAGTCGGCATTGTGCCATTTGTATTTAATTCCGTTGCAATTTCTGTGTTTCAACGTCAATAAGAAGGGCAGAGGGATACAGTAAACCTAAGTTGAAGCATCGGAATCTATAACTAGTGTCACAGGTTTGGTTCAAAGCATAGACAGTAGGAAGAGTCAGTCTTCTTGTACTAAAGTCGGAATTGAGCCTTTTGTATTTAATTCCTATACAATTTCTGTGTTTCATCGTCAATTAGAAGGTCCAAGAGATAGAGTAAACCTGGAGTGAAGCATCGGAATCTATAATTAGTGTCACAGGGATGGTTCAAAACCTAGAATGTAAGAAGAGTCAGTCTTCTTTTACTTAATTCGGCATTGTGCCATTTGTATTTAATTCCGACGCAATTTCTGTGTTTCATCGTCAATAAGAACGTCAGAGGGATACAGTAAATCTGAAGTGAAGCATCAGAGTCTATAACTAGTTTCACAGAAATGGTTCAAATCATAGTCAGTAAGAACAGTCAGTCTTCTTGTACTAATGTCGGAATTGAGCCTTTTGTATTTAATTCCTATGCAATTTCTGTGTTTCATCGTCAATTAGAAGGTCCAAGAGATAGAGTAAACCTGGAGTGAAGCATCAGAATCTATAATTAGTGTCACAGGGATGGTTCAAAACATAGAATGTAAGAAGAGTCAGTATTCTTGTACTTAAGTCGGCATTGTGCCTTTTGTATTTGATTCCGATGCACTTTCTGTGTTTCATCTTCAATAAGAAGGTCCTAGGGATACAGTAAACCTGAAGTGAAGCATCAGAGTCTATAACTAGTGTCACAGGACTGGTTCAAAACATAGTCGGTAAGAAGAGTCAGTCTTCTTCTACTTAAGTCGGCATTGTGCCTTTTGTATTTAATTCCGATGCAATTTCTGTGTTTCATCTTCAATAAGAAGGTCCAAGGGATACAGTAAACCTGAAGTGAAGCATCGGAATCTATAATTAGTGTCACAGGAGTGGTTCAAATCATAGACATTGGCGAGAGTCAGTGTTCTTGTACTTAAGTCGGCATTGTGCCTTTTGTAATTAATTCCGATGCAATTTCTGTGTTTCATCGTCAATAAGAAGGTCCAAGGGATACAGAAAACCTGAAGTGAAGCATCGAAATTTATAACTAGTATCACAGAAGTGGTTCAAATCATAGACAGTAAGCAGAGTCAGTCTTCTTGTACTTAAGTCGGCATTGTGCATTTTCTATTTAATTCCGATGCATTATCTGTGTTTCATCGTCAATAAGAAGGTCCAAGGGATTCAGTGAACCTGAAGTGAAGCCTCGGAATCTATAACTAGTGTCACAGGAATGGTTCAAAGCATAGTCAGTAAGAAGAGCCAGTCTTCTTGTACTTAAGTCGGCATTGTGCCTTTTGTATTTAATTCCGATGCAATTTCTGTGTTTCATCGTAAATGAGAAGGTCCAAGGGGTACAGTAAACCTGGAGTGAAGCATCGGAATCTGTAACTAGTGTCACAGGAGTGGTTCAAAACATAGACAGTAGGAAGGGTCAGTCTTCTTGTACTTAAGTCGGCATTGTGCCTTTCTTATTTAATTCCGATGCAATTTCTGTGTTTTATCGTCATCACGAAGGTCAGAGGGATACAGTAAATCCGAAGTGAAGCATCGGAATCTATAACTAGTGTCACAGGAATGGTTCAAAACAAAGACAGTAAGAAGAGTCAGTCTTCTTGTACTTAAATCGGCATTGTGCCTTTTGTATTAATTTCCGATGTAATTACTGTGTTTTTAATCGTCAATAAGAAGGTCAGACTGATACAGTAAACTTGAAGTGAAGCATCGGAATCTATAACTAGTGTCACAGGAATGGTTCAAGACATAGACAGTGGCAAGAGTCAGTGTTCTTGTACTTAAGTCGGCATTGTGCCTTTTGTATTTAATTCCGGTGCAATCTCTGTGTTTCATCTTCAATAAGAAGGTCCTAGGGATACAGTAAACCTGAAGTGAAGCATCAGAGTCTATAACTAGTGTCACAGGAATGGTTTAAAACATAGTCAGTAAGAAGAGTAAATCTTCTTGTACTAAAGACGGCATTGTGCCTTTTGTATTTTATTCCGATGCAATTTCTGTGTTTCATCGTCAATAAGGAGGTCTAAGGGATACAGTATACCTGAAGTGAAGCATCAGAATCTATAACTAGTGTCACAGGAATGGTTCAAAACATAGTCAGTAAGAAGAGCCAGTCCTCTTGCACTTAAGACGGCATTGTGCCTTTTGTATTTAATTCCGATGCAATTTCTGTGTTTCATCGTCAATACGAAGGTCCAAGGGATACAGTAAACCTGAAGTGAAGCACCGAAATTTATAGTTAGTGTCACATGAATGGTTCAAAACATAGTCTGTAAGAAGAGTCAGTCATCTTGTACTTAAGCCACCATTGTGCCTTTTGTATTTAATTCCGATGCAATTTCTGTGTTTTATCGCGAATAAGAAGGTCCACGGGATACAGTAAACCTGGAGTGAAGCATCGGAATCTATAACTCGTGTCACATGAATGGTTCAAGACATAGACAGTAAGAAGAGTCAGACTTCTTGTACTTAATCCGGCATTGTGCCTTTTGTATTTAATTCCTTTGCAATTTCTGTGTTTCATCGACAATAAGAAGGTCCAAGGGATACAGTAAAGCTGAAGTGAAACACCGGAATCTATAACTAGTGTCACATGAATGGCTCAAAACATAGTCAGTAAGAAGAGTCAGTCTTCTTGTACTTAAGTCGCCATTGTGCCTTTTGTATTTAATTCCGATGCAATTTCTGTGTTTCATCGTCAATAAGAAGGTCCAAGGGACACAGTAAACCTGGAGTGAAGCATCAGATCTATAACTCGTGTCACATGAATGGTTCAAAACATAGACAGTAGGAAGAGTCAACCTTCTTGAACTTAAGTTGGCATTGTGCCTTTTGTATTTAATTCCGATGCAATTTCTGTGCTTCATCGTCAATAAGAAGGTCCAAGGGATACAGTAAACCTTAAGCGAAGCATCGGAATCTATAACTAGTGTCACAGGAACGGTTCAAATCATAGACAATGGCAAGAGTCGGTGTTCTTGTACTTAAGTCGGCATTGTGCATTTTCTATTTAATTCCGAAGCAATTTCTGTGTTTCATCGTCAATAAGAAGGTCAAAGGGATACCGTGAACATGAAGTGAAGCCTCGGAATCTATAACTAGTGTCACAGGAATGGTTCAAAGCATAGTCAGTAAGAAGAGCAAGTCTTTTTGTACTTAAGTCGGCATTGTGCCTTTTGTATTTAATTCCGATGCAATTTCTGTGTTTCATCGTCAATAAGAAGGTCCAAGGGATACAGTAAACCTGAAGTGAAGTATCGGAATCTATAACTAGTGTCACAGGAATGGTTCAAATCATAGACAGTGGCAAGAGTCAGTGTTCTTGTACTTAAGTCGGCATTGTGCCATTTGTATTTAATTCTGGTGCAATCTCTGTGTTTCATCTTCAATAAGAAGGTCCTAGGGATACAGTAAACCTGAAGTGAAGCATCAGAGTCTATAACTAGTGTCACAGGAATGGTTCAAAACATAGTCAGTAAGAAGAGTAAATCTTCTTGTACTTAAGACGGCATTGTGCCTTTTGTATTTTTTTCCGATGCAATTTCTGTGTTTCATCGACAATAAGAAGGTCCAAGGGATACAGTCAACCTGAAGTGAAGCACCGGAATCTATAACTAGTGTCACATGAATGGCTCAAAACATAGTCAGTAAGAAGAGTCAGTCTTCTTGTACTTAAGTTGCCATTGTGCCTTTTGTATTTAATTCCGATGCAATTTCTGTGTTTCATCTTCAATAAGAAGACCCAAGGGATACAGTAAACCTGGAGTTAAGCATCGGAATCTGTAACTAATGTCACAGGAGTATTCAAATCATAGACAGTGGCAAGAGTCAGTGTTCTTGTACTTAAGTCGGCATTGTGCCTTTTGTATTTAATTCCGAAGCAATCTCTGTGTTTCATCTTCAATAAGAAGGTACTAGGGATACAGTGAACCTGAAGTAAAGCATCAGAGTCTATAACTAGTGTCCAGGAATGGTTCAAAACATAGTCAGTAAGAAGAGTCAATCTCCTTGTACTTAAGTCGGCAATGTGCCTTTTGTATTTAATTCCGATGCAATTTCTGTGTTTCATCGTCAATAAGAAGGTCAGAGGGATACAGTAAACCTTAAGTGAAGCATCGGAATCTATAACTAGTGTCACAGGAATGGTTCAAATCATAGACAGTGGCAAGAGTCGGTGTTCTTGTACTTAAGTTGGCATTGTGCATTTTCTATTTAATTCCGAAGCCATTTCTGTGTTTCATCGTCAATAAGAAAGACAAAGGGATACAGTGAACCTGAAGTGAAGCCTCGGAATCTATAAATAGTGTCTCAGGAATGGTTCAAAGCATAGTCAGTAAGAAGAGCAAGTCTTTTTGTACTTAAGTCGGCACTGTGCCTTTTGTATTTAATTCCGATGCAATTTCTGTGTTTCATCGTCAATAAGAAGATGCAAGGGATACAGTAAACCAGGAGTGAAGCAACGGAATCTGTAACTAGTGTCACAGGAGTGGTTCAAACCATAGTCAGTTAGAAGAGTCAGTCTTCTGGTACTTAAGTCGGCATTGTGCCTTTTGTATTTAATTCCGTTGCAATTTCTGTGTTTCATCGTCAATAAGAAGATCCAAGGGATACAGTAAACCTGGAGTGAAGCATCGGAGTCTGTAACTAGTGTCACAGGAGTGGTTCAAATCATAGACAGTGGCAAGAGTCAGTGTTCTTGTACTTAAGTCGGCATTGTGCCTTTTGTATTTAATTCCGATGCAATCTCTGTGTTTCATCTTCAATAAGAAGGTCCTAGGGATACAGTAAACCTGAAGTCTACAACAAGTGTCACAGGAATGGTTCAAAACATAGTCAGTAAGAAGAGTCAATCTTCTTGTACTTAAGTCGGCATTGTGCCTTTTGTATTTAATTCCGATGCAATTTCTGTGCTTCATCGTCAATAAGAAGGTCGAAGGGATACAGTAAACCTTAAGTGAAGCATCGGAATCTATAACTAGTGTCACAGGAATGATTTAAATCATAGACAGTGGCAAGAGTCGGTGTTCTTGTACTTAAGTCGGCATTGTGCATTTTCTATTTAATTCCGAAGCAATTTCTGTGTTTCATCGTCAATAAGAAGGTCAAAGTGATCCAGTGAACCTGAAGTGAAGCCTCGGAATCTATAACTAGTGTCACAGGAATGGTTCAAAGCATAGTCAGTAAGTAGAGCCAGTCTTCTTGTACTTAAGTCGGCATTGTGCCTTTTGTATTTAATTCCGATTCAATTTCTGTGTTTCATCGTCAATAAGAAGTACCAAGGGATACAGTAAACCTGGAGTGAAGCATCGGAATCTGTAACTAGTGTCACAGGAGTGGTTCAAAACATAGTCAGTAAGAAGAGTCAGTCTTCTTGTACTTAAGTCATCATTGTGCCTTTTGTATTTAATTCCGATGCAATTTTTGTGTTTCATCGTCAATACGACGGTCCAAGGGACACAGTAAACCTGGAGTGAAGCATCAGATCTATAACTCGTGTCACATGAATGGTTCAAAACATAGACAGTAGGAAGAGTCAACCTTCTTGTACTTAAGTCGGCATTGTGCCTTTTGTATTTAATTCCGATGCAATTTCTGTGCTTCATCGTCAATAAGAAGGTCCAAGGGATACAGTAAACCTTAAGTGAAGCATCGGAATCTACAACTAGTGTCACAGGAACGGTTCAAATCATAGACAGTGGCAAGAGTCGGTGTTCTTGTACTTAAGTCGGCATTGTGCATTTTCTATTTAATTCCGAAGCAATTTCTGTGTTTCATCGTCAATAAGAAGGTCAAACGGATACCGTGAACCTGAAGTGAAGCCTCGGAATCTATAACTAGTGTCACAGGAATGGTTCAAAGCATAGTCAGTAAGAAGAGCAAGTCTTTTTGTACTTAAGTCGGCATTGTGCCTTTTGTATTTAATTCCGATGCAATTTCTGTGTTTCATCGTCAATAAGAAGGTCCAAGGGATACAGTAAACCTGAAGTGAAGTATCGGAATCTATAACTAGTGTCACAGGAATGGTTCAAATCATAGACAGTGGCAAGAGTCAGTGTTCTTGTACTTAAGTCGGCATTGTGCCTTTTGTATTTAATTCCGGTGCAATCTCTGTGTTTCATCTTCAATAAGAAGGTCCTAGGGATACAGCAAACCTGAAGTGAAGCATCAGAGTCTATAGCTAGTGTCACAGGAATGGTTCAAAACATAGTCAGTAAGAAGAGTAAATCTTCTTGTACTTAAGACGGCATTGTGCCTTTTGTATTTTATTCCGATGCAATTTCTGTCTTTCATCGACAATAAGAAGGTCCAAGGATACAGTCAACCTGAAGTGAAGCACCGGAATCTATAACTAGTGTCACATGAATGGCTCAAAACATAGTCAGTAAGAAGAGTCAGTCTTCTTGTTTTTAAGTCGCCATTGTGCCTTTTGTATTTAATTCCGATGCAATTTCTGTGTTTCATCGTCAATAAGAAGGTCCAAGGGACACAGTAAACCTGGAGTGAAGCATCAGATCTATAACTCGTGTCACATGAATGGTTCAAAACATAGACAGTAGGAAGAGTCAATATTCTTGTACTTAAGTCGGCATTGTGCCTTTTGTATTAAATTCCGATGCAATTTCTGTGTTTCATCGTCAATAAGAAGATGCAAGGGATACAGTAAACCTGGAGTGAAGCATCGGAATCTGTAACTAGTGTCACAGGAGTGGTTCAAAACATAGTCAGTAAGAAGAGCTAGTCTTCTTGTACTTAAGTCGGCATTGTGCCTTTTGTATTTAATTCCGATCCAATTTCTGTGTTTCATCGTCAATAAGAAGATCCAAGGGATACAGTAAACCTGGAGTTAAGCATCGGAATCTGTAACTAGTGTCACAGGAGTGTTCAAATCATAGACAGTGGCAAGAGTCAGTGTTCTTGTACTTAAGTCGGCATTGTGCCTTTTGTATTTAATTCCGAAGCAATCTCTGTGTTTCATCTTCAATAAGAAGGTACTAGGGATACAGTGAACCTGAAGTGAAGCATCAGAGTCTATAACTAGTGTCACAGGAATGGTTCAAAACATAGTCAGTAAGAAGAGTCAATCTTCTTGTACTTAAGTCGGCAATGTGCCTTTTGTATTTAATTCCGATGCAGTTTCTGTGTTTCATCGTCAATAAGAAGGTCAGAGGGATACAGTAAACCTTAAGTGAAGCATCGGAATCTATAACTAGTGTCACAGGAATGGTTCAAATCATAGACAGTGGCAAGAGTCGGTGTTCTTGTACTTAAGTTGGCATTGTGCATTTTCTATTTATTTCCGAAGCAATTTCTGTGTTTCATCGTCAATAGGAAAGACAAAGGGATACAGTGAACCTGAAGTGTAGCCTCGGAATCTATAAATAGTGTCTCAGGAATGGTTCAAAGCATAGTCAGTAAGAAGAGCAAGTCTTTTTGTATTTAAGTCGGCACTGTGCCTTTTGTATTTAATTCCGATGCAATTTCTGTGTTTCATCGTCAATAAGAAGATGCAAGGGATACAGTAAACCAGGAGTGAAGCATCGGAATCTGTAACTAGTGTCACAGGAGTGGTTCAAACCATAGTCAGTTAGAAGAGTCAGTCTTCTTGTACTTAAGTCGGCATTGTGCCTTTTGTATTTAATTCCGATGCAATTTCTGTGTTTCATCGTCAATAAGAAGATCCAAGGGATACATTAAACCTGGAGTGAAGCATCGGAATCTGTAACTAGTGTCACAGGAGTGGTTCAAATCATAGACAGTGGCAAGAGTCAGTGTTCTTGTACTTAAGTCGGCATTGTGCCTTTTGTATTTAATTCCGATGCAATCTCTGTGTTTCATCTTCAATAAGAAGGTCCTAGGTATACAGTAAACCTGAAGTCTATAACTAGTGTCACAGGAATGGTTCAAAACATAGTCAGTAAGAAGAGTCAATCTTCTTGTACTTAAGTCGGCATTGTGCCTTTTGTATTTAATTCCGATGCAATTTCTGTGCTTCATCGTCAATAAGAAGGTCCAAGGGATACAGTAAACCTTAAGTGAAGCATCGGAATCTATAACTAGTGTCACAGGAATGGTTTAAATCATAGACAGTGGCAAGAGTCGGTGTTCTCGTACTTAAGTCGGCATTGTGCATTTTCTATTTAATTCCGAAGCAATTTCTGTGTTTCATCGTCAATAAGAAGGTCAAAGTGATCCAGTGAACCTGAAGTGAAGCCTCGGAATCTATAACTAGTGTCACAGGAATGGTTCAAATCATAGTCAGTAAGTAGAGCCAGTCTTCTTGTACTTAAGTCGGCATTGTGCCTTTTGTATTTAATTCCGATTCAATTTCTGTGTTTCATCGTCAATAAGAAGTACCAAGGGATACAGTAAACCTGGAGTGAAGCATCAGAATCTGTAACTAGTGTCACAGGAGTGGTTCAAAACATAGTCAGTAAGAAGAGTCAGTCTTCTTGTACTTAAGTCATCATTGTGCCTTTTGTATTTAATTCCGATGCAATTTCTGTGTTTCATCGTCAATAAGAAGATCCAAGGGATACAGTAAAAATGGAGTGAAGTATCGGAATCTGTAACTAGTGTCACAGGAGTGGTTCAGAACATAGTCAGTAAGAAGAGTCAGTATCCTTGTACTTAAGTCTTCATTGTGCCTTTTGTATTTAATTCCGATGCAATTTCTGTGTTTCATCTTCAATAAGACGGTCCTACGGATACAGTACACATGAAGTGTAGCATCAGAGTCTATAATTGGTGTCACAGAAAAGGTTCAAAACATAGTCAGTAAGAAGAGTCAGTCATCTTGTACTTATGTCGGCATTGTGCCTTTTGTATTTAATGCCGATGCAATTTCTGTGTTTCATCGTCAATAAGGAGGGCAGAGGGATACAGTAAACCTGAAGTGAAGCACCGGGAACTATAACTAGTGTCACATGAATGGTTCAAAACATAGTCAGTAAGAAGAGTCAGTCTTCTTGTACTTAAGTCGCCATTGTGCCTTTTGTATTTAATTCCGATGCAATTTCTGTATTTCATCGTCAATAAGAAGGTCCAAGGGATACAGTACACCTGAAGTGAAGCATCGGAATCTATTACTAGTGTCACATGAATGGTTCAAATCATAGACAGTGGCAAGAGTCTGTGTTCTTGTACTTATGTCGGCATTGTGCCTTTTGTATTAAATTCCGATGCAATTTCTGTGTTTCATCGTCAATAAGAAGGTCCAAGGGATACAGAAAACCTGAAGTGAAGCATCGAAATCTATAACTAGTATCACAGAAATGGTTCAAATCATAGACAGTGAGCAGAGTCAGTCTTCTTGTACTTAAGTCGGCATTGTGCAATTTGTATTTAATTCCGATGCAATTTCTCTGTTTCATCGTCAATAAGGAGGGCAGAGGGATACAGTAAACCTGAAGTGAAGCATCGGAATCCATAACTAGTGTCACGGGAATGGTTCAAAATATAGACAGTAGGAAGAGTCAGTCTTCTTGTACTTAAGTCGGCAATTTGCATTTTCTATTTAATTCCGATGCAATTTCTGTGTTTCATCGTCAATAAGAAGGTCCAAGGGATACATTGAACCTGAAGTGAAGCCTCGGAATCTATAACTAGTGCCACAGGAATGGTTCAAACCATAGTCAGTAAGAAGAGCCAGTCTTCTTGTACTTAAGTCGGCATTGTGCCTTTTGTATTTAATTTCGATGCAATTTCTTTCTTTCATCGTCAATAAGAAGGTCCAAGGGATACAGTAAACCTGGAGTGAAGCATCGGAATCTGTAACTAGTGTCACAGGAGTGGTTCAAAGCATAGTCACTAAGAAGAGCCAGTCTTCTTGTACTTAAGTCGGCATTGTGCCTTTTGTATTTAATTCCGATGCAATTTCTGTGTTTCATCATTAATAAAAAGGTCCAAGGGATACAGTAAACCTGGAGTGAAGTATCAGATCTATAACTCGTGTCACATGAATGGTTCAAAACATAGACAGTAAGATGAGTAAGTCTTCTTGTACTTAATCCGGCATTGTGCCTTTTGTATTTAATTCCGATGCAATTTCTGTGTTTCATCGTCAGTAAGAAGGTCAGAGGGATACAGTAAACTTGAAGTGAAGCATCGAAATCTATAACTAGTGACACAGGAATGGTTCAAAGCATAGACAGTAGGAAGAGTCAGTCTTCTTGTACTTTAGTCGGCATTGTGCCTTTTCTATTTAATTCCGATGCAATTTCTATGTTTAATCGTCAATAAGAAGGTCCAAGGGATACAGTAAACTTAGAGTGAAGCATCAGAGTCTATAACTAGTGTCACAGGAATGGTTCAAATCATAGACAGTAAGATGCGTCAGTCTTCTTGTACTTAAGTCGACATTGTTCCTTTTTTATTTAAATCCGATGCAATTTCTGTGTTTCATCGTCAATAAGAAGGTCCAAGGGATACAGTAAACCTAGAGTGAAGCATCGGAATCTATAACTAGTGGCAAAGGAATGGTTCAAAGCATAGACAGTAAGACGAGTCAGTCTTCTTGTACTTAATTCGACATTGTGCCATTTGTATTTAATTCCGACGCAATTTCTGTGTTTCATCGTCAATTAGAACGTCTGAGGGATACAGTGAACCTGAAGTGAAGCATCGAAATCTATAACTAGTGTCACATGAATGGTTCAAAACATAGTCAGTAAAAAGAGTCAGTCTTCTTGTACTTAAGTCGCCATTGTGCCTTTTGTATTTAATTCCGATGCAATTTCTGTGTCTCATCGTCAATAAGAAGGTCCAAGGGTACAGTAAACCTGGAGTGAAGCATCAGATCTATAACTCGTGTCACATGAATGGTTCAAAACATAGGCAGTAAGAAGAGTCAGTCTTCTTGTACTTAATCCGGCATTGTTCCTTTTGTATTTAATTCCGATGCAATTTCTGTGTTTCATCGTCAATAAGTAGGGCCAAGGGATACAGTAAACCTGGAGTGAAGCATCGGAATCTGTAACTAGTGTCACAGGAATGGTAAAATCATAGACAGTAAGATGAGTCAGTCTTCTTGTACTTAAGTCGCCATTGTTCTTTTTTTATTTAAATTCGATGCAATTTCTGTGTTTCATCGTCAATAAGAAGGTCCAAGGGATACAGTAAACCTAGAGTGAAGCATCGGAATCTATAACTAGTGTCAAAGGAATGGTTCAAAACATAGACAGTAGGACGAGTCAGTCTTCTTAAACTTAATTCGGCATTGTGCCATTTGTATTTAATTCAGTCGCAATTTCTGTGATTCATCGTCAATAAGAACGTCAGAGGGATACAGTAAACCTGAAGTGAAGCATCAGAGTCTATAACTAGTGTCACAGGAATGGTTCAAATCATAGACAGTAAGGTGAGTCAGTCTTCTTGTACTTAAGTCGACATTGTTCCTTTTTTATTTAAATCCGATGCAATTTCTGTGTTTCATCGTCAATAAGAAGGTCGAAGGGATACAGTAAACCTAGAGTGAAGCATCGGAATCTAAAACTAGTGTCAAAGGAATGGTTCAAAGCATAGACAGTAAGACGAGTCAGTCTTCTTGTACTTAATTCGGCATTGTGCCATTTGTATTTAATTCCGACGCAATTTCTGTGTTTCATCGTCAATTAGAACGTCAGAGTGATACAATAAACCTGAAGTGAATCATCGAAATCTATAACTAGTGTCACAGGAATGGTAAAAAACATAGACAGAAGACGAGTCAGTCTTCTTGTACTTAAGTCGGCATTGTGCCATTTGTATTTAATTCCGTTGCAATTTCTGTATTTCATCGTCAATAAGAAGGTCCAAGGGATACAGTACACCTGAAGTGAAGCATCGGAATCTATAACTAGTGTCACATGAATGGTTCAAATCATAGACAGTGGCAAGAGTCAGTGTTCCTGTACTTAAGTCGGCATTGTGCCTTTTGTATTAAATTCCGATGCAATTTCTGTGTTTCATCGTCAATAAGAAGGTCCAAGGGATACAGAAAACCTGAAGTGAAGCATCGAAATCTATAACTAGTATCACAGAAATGGTTCAAATCATAGACAGTGAGCAGAGTCAGTCTTCTTGTACTTAAGTCGGCATTGTGCAATTTGTATTTCATTCCGATGCAATTTCTCTGTTTCATCGTCAATAAGAAGGGCAGAGGGATACAGTAAACCTGAAGTGAAGCATCGGAATCTATAACTAGTGTCACGGGAATGGTTCAAAATATAGACAGTAGGAAGAGTCAGTCTTCTTGTACTTAAGTCGGCAATTTGCATTTTCTATTTAATTCCGATGCAATTTCTGTGTTTCATCGTCAATAAGAAGGTCCAAGGGATACAGTGAACCTGAAGTGAAGCCTCGGAATCTATAACTAGTGTCACAGGAATCATTCAAAGCATAGTCAGTAAGAAGAGCCAGTCTTCTTGTACTTAAGTCGGCATTGTGCCTTTTGTATTTAATTTCGATGCAATTTCTGTCTTTCATCGTCAATAAGAAGGTCCAAGGGATACAGTAAACCTGGAGTGAAGCATCGGAATCTGTAACTAGTGTCACAGGAGTGGTTCAAAGCATAGTCAGTAAGAAGAGGCAGTCTTCTTGTACTTAAGTCGGCATTGTGCCTTTTGTATTTAATTCCGATGCAATTTCTGTGTTTCATCGTCAATAAAAAGGTCCAAGGGATACAGTAAACCTGGAGTGAAGCATCAGATCTATAACTCGTGTCACATGAATGGTTCAAAACATAGACAGTAAGAAGAGTCAGTCTTCTTGTACTTAATCCGGCATTGTGCCTTTTGTATTTCATTCCGATGCTATTTCTGTGTTTCATCGTCAATAAGAAGGTCAGAGGGATACAGTAAACTTGAAGTGAAGCATCGAAATCTATAACTAGTGTCACAGGAATGGTTCAAAGCATAGACAGTAGGAAGAGTCAGTCTTCTTGTACTTTAGTCGGCATTGTGCCTTTTCTATTTAATTCCGATGCAATTTCTGTGTTTCATCGTCAATAAGTAGGTCCAAGGGATACAGTAAACTTAGAGTGAAGCATCAGAATCTATAACTAGTGTCAAAGGAATGGTTCAAAACATAGACAGCAAGACGAGTCAGTCTTCTTAAACTTATTTCGGCATTGTGCCATTTGTATTTCATTCCGACGCAATTTCTGTGTTTCATCGTCAATAAGAACGTCAGAGGGATACAGTTAACCTGAAGTGAAGCATCAGAGTCTATAACTAGTGTCACAGGAATGGTTCAAATCATAGACAGTAAGATGCGTCAGTCTTCTTGTACTTAAGTCGACATTGTTCCTTTTTTATTTAAGTCCGATGCAATTTCTGTGTTTCATCGTCAATAAGAAGGTCCAAGGGATACAGTAAACCTAGAGTGAAGCATCGGAATCTATAACTAGTGTCAAAGGAATGGTTCAAAGCATAGACAGTAAGACGAGTCAGTCTTCTTGTACTTAATACGGCATTGTGCCGTTTGTATTTAATTCCGACGCAATTTCTGTGTTTCATCGTCAATTAGAACGTCAGAGGGATATAGTGAACCTGAAGTGAAGCATCGAAATCTATAACTTGTGTCACATGAATGGTTCAAAACATAGTCAGTAAAAAGAGTCAGTCTTCTTGTACTTAAGTCGCCATTGTGCCTTTTGTATTTAATTCCGATGCAATTTCTGTGTTTCATCGTCAATAAGAAGGTTCAGGGTACAGTAAACCTGGAGTGAAGCATCAGATCTATAACTCGTGTCACATGAATGGTACAAAACATAGGCAGTAAGAAGAGTCAGTCTTCTTGTACTTAATCCGGCATTGTGCCTTTTGAATTTAATTCCGATGCAATTTATGTGTTTCATCGTCAATAAGAAGGTCAGAGGGATACGGTAAACTTGAAGTGAAGCATCGGAATCTATAACTAGTGTCACAGGAATGGTTCAAAACATAGTCAGTAAGAAGAGTCAGTCTTCTTGTACATAAGTCGGCATTGTGCCTTTTTTATTTAATTCCGATGCAATTTCTGTGATTCATCGTCAATATGAAGGTCTGTGGGATACAGTTAACCTGAAGTGAAGCATCGAAATCTATAACTAGTGTCACAGGAATGGTTCAAAACATAGACAGAAGAAGAGTCAGTCTTCTTGTACTTAAGTCAGCATTGTGCCATTTGTATTCAATTCCGTTGCAATTTCTGTGTTTCAGCGTCAATAAGAAGGGCAGAGGGATACAATAAACCTGAAGTGAAGCATCGGAATCCATAACTAGTGTCACAGGAATGTTTCAAAACATAGACAGTACGAAGAGTCAGTCTTCTTGTACTTAAGTCGGCATGTGCCTTTTCTATTTAGTTCCGATGCAATTTCTGTGTTTCATCGTCAATAAGAAGGTCCAAGGGATACAGTAAACCTGGAGTGAAGCATCGGAATCTGTAACTAGTGTCACAGGAATGGTTAAAATCATAGACAGTAAGATGAGTCAGTCTTCTTGTACTTAAGTCGCCATTGTTCGTTTTTTATTTAAATCCGATGCAATTTCTGTGTTTCATCGTCAATAAGAAGGTCCAAGGGATACAGTAAACCTAGAGTGAAGCATCGGAATCTATAACTAGTGTCAAAGGAATGGTTTAAAACATAGACAGTAAGACGAGTCAGTCTTCTTAAACTTAATTCGGCATTGTGCCATTTGTATTTAATTCCGACGCAATTTCTGTGATTCATCGTCAATAAGAACGTCAGAGGGATACAGTAAACCTAAAGTGAAGCATCAGAGTCTATAACTAGTGTCACAGGAATGGTTCAAATCATAGACAGTAAGATGAGTCAGTCTTCTTGTACTTAAGTCGACATTGTTCCTTTTTTATTTAAATCCGATGCAATTTCTGTGTTTCATCGTCAATATGAAGGTCCAAGGGATACAGTAAACCTAGAGTGAAGCATCGGAATCTATAACTAGTGTCAAAGGAATGGTTCAAAACATAGACTGTAAGACGAGTCAGTCTGCTTGTACTTAATTCAGCATTGTGCCATTTGTATTTAATTCCAATGCAATTTCTGTGTTTCATCGTCAATAAGAACGTCAGAGGGATACAGTAAACCTGAAGTGAAGCATCGAAATCTATAACTAGTGTCACAGGAATGGTTCAAAACATAGACAGAAGAAGAGTCAGTCTTCTTGTACTTAAGTCGGCATTGTGCCATTTGTATTTAATTCCGTTGCAATTTCTGTGTTTCAGCGTCAATAAGAAGGGCAGAGGGATACAATAAACCTGAAGTGAAGCATCGGAATCTATAACTAGTGTCACAGGAATGGTTCAAAACATAGACAGTAGGAAGAGTCAGTCTTCTTGTACTTAAGTCGGCATTGTGCCCTTTCTATTTAATTCCGATGCAATTTCTGTGTTTCATCGTCAATAAGAAGGTCCAAGGGATACAGTAAACTTAGAGTGAAGCATCGGAATCTATAACTAGTGTCAAAGGAATGGTTCAAAACATAGACAGTAAGACGAGTCAGTCTTCTTAAACTTATTTCGGCATTGTGCCATTTGTATTTAATTCCGACGCAATATCTGTGTTTCATCGTCAATAAGAACGTCAGAGGGATACAGTAAACCTGAAGTGAAGCATCAGAGTCTATAACTAGTGTCACGGGAATGGTTGAAAATATAGACAGTAGGAAGAGTCAGTCTTCTTGTACTTAAGTCGGCAATTTGCATTTTCTATTTAATTCCGATGCAATTTCTGTGTTTCATAGTCAATAAGAAGGTCCAAGGGATACAGTGAACCTGAAAAGAAGCATCGGAATCTATAACTAGTGTCACAGGAATGGTTCAAAGCATAGTCAGTAAGAAGAGCCAGTCTTCTTGTACTTTAGTCGGCATTGTGCCTTTTGTATTTAATTTCGATGCAATTTCTGTCTTTCATCGTCAACAAGAAGGTCCAAGGGATACAGTAAACCTAGAGTGAAGCATCGGAATCTGTAACTTGTGTCACGGGAGTGGTTCAAAGCATAGTCAGTAAGAAGAGCCAGTCGTCTTGTACTTAAGTCGCCATTGTGCCTTTTGTATTTAATTCCGATGCAATTTCTGTGTTTCATCGTCAATAAAAAGGTCCAAGGGATACAGTAAACCTGGAGTGAAGCATCAGATCTATAACTCGTGTCACATGAATGGTTCAAAACATAGACAGTAAGAAGAGTCAGTCTTCTTGTACTTAATCCGGCATTGTGCCTTTTGTATTTAATTCCGATGCAATTTCTGTGTTTCATCGTCAATAAGAAGGTCAGAGGGATACAGTAAACTTGAAGTGAAGCATCGAAATCTATAACTAGTGTCACAGGAATGGTTCAAAGCATAGTCAGTAAGAAGAATCAGTCTTCTTGTACATAAGTCCGCATTGTGCCTTTTGTATTTAGTTCCGATGCAATTTCTGTCTTTCATCGTCAATAAGAAGGTCCATGGGATACAGTAAACCTGAAGTGAAGCATCGAAATCTATAACTAGTGTCACCTGAATGGTACAAAACATAGACAGAAGACGAGTCAGTCTTCTTGTACTTAATTCGGCATTGTGCCATTTGTATTTAATTCCGACGCAATTTCTGTGTTTCATCGTCAATTAGAACGTCAGAGGGATACAATAAACCTGAAGTGGATCATCGGAATCTATAACTAGTGTCACAGGAATGGTACAAAACATAGACAGAAGACGAGTCAGTCCTCTTGTACTTAAGTCGGCATTGTGCCATTTGTATTTAATTCCGTTGCAATTTCTGTGTTTCATCGTCAATAAGAAGGTCCAAGGCATACAGTACACCTGAAGTGAAGCATCGGAATCTATAACTAGTGTCACATGAATGGTTCAAATCATAGACAGTGGCAAGAGTCAGTGTTCTTGTACTTAAGTCGGCATTGTTCCTTTTGTATTAAATTCCGATGCAATTTCTGTGTTTCATCGTCAATAAGAAGGTCCAAGGGATACAGAAAACCTGAAGTGAAGCATCGAAATCTATAACTAGTATCACAGAAATGGTTCAAATCATAGACAGTGAGCAGAGTCAGTCTTCTTGTACTTAAGTCGGCATTGTGCAATTTGTATTTAATTCCGATGCAATTTCTCTGTTTCATCGTCAATAAGAAGGGCAGAGGGATACAGTAAACCTGAAGTGAAGCATCGGAATCTATAACTAGTGTCACGGGAATGGTTCAAAATATAGACAGTAGGAAGAGTCAGTCTTCTTGTACTTAAGTCGGCAATTTGCATTTTCTATTTAATTTCGATGCAATTTCTGTCTTTCATCGTCAATAAGAAGGTCCAAGGGATACAGTAAACCTGGAGTGAAGCATCGGAATCTGTAACTAGTGTCTCAGGAGTGGTTCAAAGCATAGTCAGTAAGAAGAGCCAGTCTTCTTGTACTTAAGTCGGCATTGTGCCTTTTGTATTTAATTCTGATGCAATTTCTGTGTTTCATCGTCAATAAAAAGGTCCAAGGGATACAGTAAACCTGGAGTGAAGCATCAGATCTATAACTCGTGTCACATGAATGGTTCAAAACATAGACAGTAAGAATAGTCAGTCTTCTTGTACTTAATCCGGCATTGTGCCTTTTGTATTTAATTCCGATGCTATTTCTGTGTTTCATCGTCAATAAGAAGGTCAGAGGGATACAGTAAACCTGAAGTGAAGCATCGAAATCTATAACTAGTGTCACAGGAATGGTTCAAAGCATAGACAGTAGGAAGAGTCAGTCTTCTTGTACTTTAGTCGGCATTGTGCATTTTCTATTTAATTCCAATGCAATTTCTGTGTTTCATCGTCAATAAGAAGGTCCAAGGGATACAGTAAACGTAGAGTGAAGCATCAGAATCTATAACTAGTGTCAAAGGAATGGTTCAAAACATAGACAGCAAGACGAGTCAGTCTTCTTAAACTTATTTCGGCATTGTGCCATTTGTATTTCATTCTGACGCAATTTCTGTGTTTCATCGTCAATAAGAACGTCAGAGGGATACAGTAAACCTGAAGTGAAGCACAGAGTCCATAACTAGTGACACAGGAATGGTTCAAATCATAGACAGTAAGATGCGTCAGTCTTCTTGTACTTAAGTCGACATTGTTCCTTTTTTATTTAAATCCGATGCAATTTCTGTGTTTCATCGTCAATAAGAAGGTCCAAGGGATACAGTAAACCTAGAGTGAAGCATCGGAATCTATAACTAGTGTCAAAGGAATGGTTCAAAGCATAGACAGTACGACGAGTCAGTATTCTTGTACTTAATTCGGCATTGTGCCATTTGTATTTAATTCCGACGCAATTTCTGTGTTTCATCGTCAATTAGAACGTCAGAGGGATACAGTGAACCTGAAGTGAAGCATCGAAATCTATAACTAGTGTCACATGAATGGTTCAAAACATAGACAGTAGGAAGAGTCAGTCTTCTTGTACATAAGTCGGCATTGTGCCCTTTCTATTTAATTCCGATGCAATTTCTGTGTTTCATCGTCAATAAGAAGGTCCATGGGTACAGTAAACCTGGAGTGAAGCATCAGATCTATAACTCGTGTCACATGAATGGTTCAAAACATAGGCAGTAAGAAGAGTCAGTCTTCTTGTACTTAATCCGGCATTGTGCCTTTTGAATTTAATTCCGATGCAATTTATGTGTTTCATCGTCAATAAGAAGGTCAGAGGGATACGGTAAACTTGAAGTGAAGCATCGGAATCTATAACTAGTGTCACAGGAATGGTTCAAAACATAGTCTGTAAGAAGAGTCAGTCTTCTTGTACATAAGTCGGCATTGTGCCTTTTTTATTTAATTCCGATGCAATTTCTGTGATTCATCGTCAATAAGAAGGTCTGTGGGATACAGTTAACCTGAAGTGAAGCATCGAAATCTATAACTAGTGTCACAGGAATGGTTCAAAACATAGAGAGAAGAAGAGTCAGACTTCTTGTACTTAAGTCAGCATTGTGCCATTTGTATTTAATTCCGTTGCAATTTCTGTGTTTTAGCGTCAATAAGAAGGGCAGAGGGATACAATAAACCTGAAGTGAAGCATCGGAATCTATAACTAGTGTCACAGGAATGTTTCAAAGCATAGACAGTACGAAGAGTCAGTCTTCTTGTACTTAAGTCGGCATTGTGCCTTTTCTATTTGGTTCCGATGCAATTTCTGTGTTTCATCGTCAATAAGAAGGTCCAAGGGATACAGTAAACCTGGAGTGAAGCATCGGAATCTGTAACTAGTGTCACAGGAATGGTAAAATCATAGACAGTACGATGAGTCAGTCTTCTTGTACTTAAGTCGCCATTGTTCTTTTTTTATTTAAATCCGATGCAATTTCTGTGTTTCATCGTCAATAAGAAAGTCCAAGGGATACAGTAAACCTAGAGTGAAGCATCGGAATCTATAACTAGTGTCAAAGGAATGGTTCAAAACATAGACAGTAAGACGAGTCAGTCTTCTTAAACTTAATTCGGCATTGTGCCATTTGTATTTAATTCCGACGCAATTTCTGTGATTCATCGTCAATAAGAACGTCAGAGGGATACAGTAAACCTAAAGTGAAGCATCAGAGTCTATAACTAGTGTCACAGGAATGGTTCAAATCATAGACAGTAAGATGAGTCAGTCTTCTTGTACTTAAGTCGACATTGTTCCTTTTTTATTTAAATCCGATGCAATTTCTGTGTTTCATCGTCAATATGAAGGTCCAAGGGATACAGTAAACCTAGGGTGAAGCATCGGAATCTATAACTAGTGTCAAAGGAATGGTTCAAAACATAGACTGTAAGACGAGTCAGTCTGCTTGTACTTAATTCGGCATTGTGCCATTTGTATTTAATTCCAACGCAATTTCTGTGTTTCATCGTCAATAAGAACGTCAGAGGGATACAGTAAACCTGAAGTGAAACATCGAAATCTATAACTAGTGTCACAGGAATGGTTCAAAACATAGACAGAAGAAGAGTCAGTCTTCTTGTACTTAAGTCGGCATTGTGCCATTTGTATTTAATTCCGTTGCAATTTCTGTGTTTCAGCGTCAATAAGAAGGGCAGAGGGATACAATAAACCTGAAGTGAAGCATCGGAATCTATAACTAGTGTCACAGGAATGGTTCAAAACATAGACAGTAGGAAGAGTCAGTCTTCTTGTACATAAGTCGGCATTGTGCCCTTTCTATTTAATTCCGATGCAATTTCTGTGTTTCATCGTCAATTAGAAGGTCCAAGGGATACAGTAAACTTAGAGTGAAGCATCGGAATCTATAACTAGTGTCAAAGGAATGGTTCAAAACATAGACAGTAAGACGAGTCAGTCTTCTTAAACTTATTTCGGCATTGTGCCATTTGTATTTAATTCCGACGCAATATATGTGTTTCATCGTCAATAAGAACGTCAGAGGGATACAGTAAACCTGAAGTGAAGCATCAGAGTCTATAACTAGTGTCACGGGAATGGTTGAAAATATAGACAGTAGGAAGAGTCAGTCTTCTTGTACTTAAGTCGGCAATTTGCATTTTCTATTTAATTCCGATGCAATTTTTGTGTTTCATCGTCAATTAGAAGGTCCAAGGGATACAGTGAACCTGAAGTGAAGCCTCGAAATCTATAACTAGTGTCACAGGTATGGTTCAAAGCATAGTCAGTAAGAAGAGCCAGTCTTCTTGTACTTTAGTCGGCATTGTGCCTTTTGTATTTAATTTCGATGCAATTTCTGTCTTTCATCGTCAATAAGAAGGTCCAAGGGATACAGTAAACCTGGAGTGAAGCATCGGAATCTGTAACTAGTGTCACGGGAGTGGTTCAAAGCATTGTCAGTAAGAAGAGCCAGTCTTCTTGTACTTAAGTCGGCATTGTGCCTTTTGTATTTAATTCCGATGCAATTTCTGTGTTTCATCGTCAATAAAAATGTCCAAGGTATACAGTAAACCTGGAGTGAAGCATCAGATCTATAACTCGTGTCACATGAATGGTTCAAAACATAGACAGTAAGAAGAGTCAGTCTTCTTGTACTTAATCCGGCATTGTGCCTTTTGTATTTAATTCCGATGCAATTTCTGTGTTTCATCGTCAATAAGAAGGTCAGAGGGATACAGTGAACCTGAAGTGAAGCATCGAAATCTATAACTAGTGTCACATGAATGGTTCAAAACATAGACAGTAGGAAGAGTCAGTCTTCTTGTACATAAGTCGGCATTGTGCCCTTTCTATTTAATTCCGATGCAATTTCTGTGTTTCATCGTCAATAAGAAGGTCCAAGGGTACAGTAAACCTGGAGTGAAGCATCAGATCTATAACTCGTGTCACATGAATGGTTCAAAACATAGGCAGTAAGAAGAGTCAGTCTTCTTGTACTTAATCCGGCATTGTGCCTTTTGAATTTAATTCCGATGCAATTTATGTGTTTCATCGTCAATAAGAAGGTCAGAGGGATACGGTAAACTTGAAGTGAAGCATCGGAATCTATAACTAGTGTCACAGGAATGGTTCAAATCATAGTCTGTAAGAAGAGTCAGTCTTCTTGTACATAAGTCGGCATTGTGCCTTTTTTATTTAATTCCGATGCAATTTCTGTGATTCATCGTCAATAAGAAGGTCTGTGGGATACAGTTAACCTGAAGTGAAGCATCGAAATCTATAACTAGTGTCACAGGAATTGTTCAAAACATAGAGAGAAGAAGAGTCAGTCTTCTTGTACTTAAGTCAGCATTGTGCCATTTGTATTTAATTCCGTTGCAATTTCTGTGTTTCAGCGTCAATAAGAAGGGCAGAGGGATACAATAAACCTGAAGTGAAGCATCGGAATCTATAACTAGTGTCACAGGAATGTTTCAAAACATAGACAGTACGAAGAGTCAGTCTACTTGTACTTAAGTCGGCATTGTGCCTTTTCTATTTGGTTCCGATGCAATTTCTGTGTTTCATCGTCAATAAGAAGGTCCAAGGGATACAGTAAACCTGGAGTGAAGCATCGGAATCTGTAACTAGTGTCACAGGAATGGTAAAATCATAGACAGTACGATGAGTCAGTCTTCTTGTACTTAAGTCGCCATTGTTCTTTTTTTATTTAAATCCGATGCAATTTCTGTGTTTCATCGTCAATAAGAAAGTCCAAGGGATACAGTAAACCTAGAGTGAAGCATCGGAATCTATAACTAGTGTCAAAGGAATGGTTCAAAACATAGACAGTAAGACGAGTCAGTCTTCTTAAACTTAATTCGGCATTGTGCCATTTGTATTTAATTCCGACGCAATTTCTGTGATTCATCGTCAATAAGAACGTCAGAGGGATACAGTAAACCTAAAGTGAAGCATCAGAGTCTATAACTAGTGTCACAGGAATGGTTCAAATCATAGACAGTAAGATGAGTAAGTCTTCTTGTACTTAAGTCGACATTGTTCCTTTTTTATTTAAATCCGATGCAATTTCTGTGTTTCATCGTCAATATGAAGGTCCAAGGGATACAGTAAACCTAGGGTGAAGCATCGGAATCTATAACTAGTGTCAAAGGAATGGTTCAAAACATAGACTGTAAGACGAGTCAGTCTGCTTGTACTTAATTCGGCATTGTGCCATTTGTATTTAATTCTAACGCAATTTCTGTGTTTCATCGTCAATAAGAACGTCAGAGGGATACAGTAAACCTGAAGTGAAGCATCGAAATCTATAACTAGTGTCACAGGAATGGTTCAAAACATAGACAGAAGAAGAGTCAGTCTTCTTGTACTTAAGTCGGCATTGTGCCATTTGTATTTAATTCCGTTGCAATTTCTGTGTTTCAGCGTCAATAAGAAGGGCAGAGGGATACAATAAACCTGAAGTGAAGCATCGGAATCTATAACTAGTGTCACAGGAATGGTTCAAAACATAGACAGTAGGAAGAGTCAGTCTTCTTGTACATAAGTCGGCATTGTGCCCTTTCTATTTAATTCCGATGCAATTTCTGTGTTTCATCGTCAATTAGAAGGTCCAAGGGATACAGTAAACTTAGAGTGAAGCATCGGAATCTATAACTAGTGTCAAAGGAATGGTTCAAAACATAGACAGTAAGACGAGTCAGTCTTCTTAAACTTATTTCGGCATTGTGCCATTTGTATTTAATTCCGACGCAATATCTGTGTTTCATCGTCAATTAGAAGGTCCAAGGGATACAGTAAACTTAGAGTGAAGCATCGGAATCTATAACTAGTGTCAAAGGAATGGTTCAAAACATAGACAGTAAGACGAGTCAGTCTTCTTAAACTTATTTCGGCATTGTGCCATTTGTATTTAATTCCGACGCAATATCTGTGTTTCATCGTCAATAAAAATGTCCAAGGGATACAGTAAACCTGGAGTGAAGCATCAGATCTATAACTCGTGTCACATGAATGGTTCAAAACATAGACAGTAAGAAGAGTCAGTCTTCTTGTACTTAATCCGGCATTGTGCCTTTTGTATTTAATTCCGATGCAATTTCTGTGTTTCATCGTCAATAAGAAGGTCAGAGGGATACAGTGAACCTGAAGTGAAGCCTCGAAAACTATAACTAGTGTCACAGGTATGGTTCAAAGCATAGTCAGTAAGAAGAGCCAGTCTTCTTGTACTTTAGTCGGCATTGTGCCTTTTGTATTTAATTTCGATGCAATTTCTGTCTTTCATCGTCAATAAGAAGGTCCAAGGGATACAGTAAACCTGGAGTGAAGCATCGGAATCTGTAACTAGTGTCACGGGAGTGGTTCAAAGCATTGTCAGTAAGAAGAGCCAGTCTTCTTGTACTTAAGTCGGCATTGTGCCTTTTGTATTTAATTCCGATGCAATTTCTGTGTTTCATCGTCAATAAAAATGACCAAGGGATACAGTAAACCTGGAGTGAAGCATCAGATCTATAACTCGTGTCACATGAATGGTTCAAAACATAGACAGTAAGAAGAGTCAGTCTTCTTGTACTTAATCCGGCATTGTGCCTTTTGTATTTAATTCCGATGCAATTTCTGTGTTTCATCGTCAATAAGAAGGTCAGAGGGATACAGTAAACTTGAAGTGAAGCATCGAAATCTATAACTAGTGTCACAGGAATGGTTCAAAGCATAGTCAGTAAGAAGAATCAGTCTTCTTGTACATAAGTCGGCATTGTGCCTTTTGTATTTAGTTCCGATGCAATTTCATTCTTTCATCGTCAATAAGAAGGTCCATGGGATACAGTAAACCTGAAGTGAAGCATCGAAATCTATAACTAGTGTCACAGGAATGGTTCAAAACGTAGACAGAAGAAGAGTCAGTCTTCTTGTACTTAAGTCGGCATTGTGCCATTTGTATTTAATTCCGTTGCAATTTCTGTGTTTCATCGTCAATAAGAAGTTCCAAGGGATACAGTAAACTTGGAGTGAAGCATCGGAATCTGTAACTAGTGTCGCAGGAATGGTTCAAATCATAGACAGTAAGATGAGTCAGTCTTCTTGTACTTAAGTTGACATTGTTCCTTTTTTATTTAAATCCGATGCAATTTCTGTGTTTCATCGTCAATAAGAAGGTCCAAGGGATACAGTAAACCTAAAGTGAAGCATCGGAATCTATAACTAGTGACACAGGAATGGTTCAAATCATAGACAGTGGCAAGAGTCAGTGTTCTTGTACTTAAGTCGGCATTGTGCATTTTCTATTTAATTCCGAAGCAATTTCTGTGTTTGATCGTCAATAAGAAGGTCAAAAAGATACAGTGAACCTGAATTGAAGCCTCGGAATCTATAGCTAGTGTCACAGGAATGGTTCAAAGCATAGTCAGTAAGAAGAGCCAGTCTTCTTGTACGTAAGTCGGCATTGTGCCTTTTGTATTTAATTCCGATGCAATTTCTGTGTTTCATCGTCAATAAGAAGATCCAAGGGATACAGTAAACCTGGAGTGAAGCATCGGAATCTGTAACTAGTGTCACAGGGGTGGTTCAGAACATAGTCAGTAAGAAGAGTCAGTCTTCTTGTACTTAAGTCGGCAATGTGCCTTTTGTATTTAATTCCGATGCAATTTCTGTGTTTCATCGTCAATAAGATGATCCAAGGGATACAGTAAACCTGGAGTTAAACATCGGAATCTGTAACTAGTGTCACAGGAGTGGTTCAAACATAGTCAGTAAAAAGAGTCAGTATCCTTGTACTTAAGTCGGCAATGTGCCTTTTGTATTTATTTCCGATGCAATTTCTGTGTTTCATTTTCAATAAGAAAGTCCTAAGGATACAGTACACCTGAAGTGAAGCATCAGAGTCTATAACTAGTGTCACATGAATGGTTCAAAACATAGTCAGTAAGAAGTGTCAGTCTTCTTGTACTTAAGTCGGCATTGTGCCTTTTGTATTTAATTCCGATGCAATTTCTGTGTCACATCGTCAATAAGAAGGTCCAAGGGATACAGAAAACCTGAAGTGAAGCATCGAGTTCTATAACTAGTATCACAGAAATGGTTGAAATCATAGACAGTGAGCAGAGTCAGTCTTCTTGTAGTTAAGTCGGCGTTGTGCAATTTGTATTTAATTCCGATGCAATTTCTGTGTTTCATCGTCAATAAGAAGGGCAGAGGGATACAGTAAACCTGAAGTGAAGCACCGGAATCTATAACTAGTGTCACATGTATGGTTTAAAGCATAGTCAGTAAGAAGAGTCAGTCTTCTTGTACTTAAGTCGCCATTGTGCCTTTTGTGTTTAGTTCCGATGCAATTGCTGTGTTTCATTGTCAATAAGAAGGTCCAAGGGATACAGAAAACCTGAAGTGAAGCATCGAGTTCTATAACTAGTATCACAGAAATGGTTCAAATCATAGACAGTGAGCAGAGTCAGTCTTCTTGTAGTTAAGTCGGCGTTGTGCAATTTGTATTTAATTCCGATGCAATTTCTGTGTTTCATCGTCAATAAGAAGGGCAGAGGGATACAGTAAACCTGAAGTGAAGCATCGGAATCTATGACTAGTGTCACAGGAATGGTTCAAAACTTAGACAGTAAGAAGAGTCAGTCTTCTTGTACTTAAGTCGGCATTGTGCATTTGTATTAAATTCCGATGTAATTTCTGCGTTTTATCGTCAATAAGAAGGTCAGATTGATACAGTAAACCCGAAGTGAAGCATCGGAATCTATTATTAGTGTCACAGGAATGGTTTAAGACATAGTAAGAAGAGTCAGTCTTCTTGTACTTAAGTCGGCATTGTGCAATTTGTATTTAATTCCGATGCAATTTCTGTGTTTCATCATCAATAAGAAGGTCCAAGGGATATAGTCAACCTGGAGTGAAGCATATGAATCTATAACTAGTGTCACAGGAATGGTTCAAAACATAGACAGTAAGTAGAGTAAGTCTTCTTGTACTTCATTCGTCATTGTGCCTTGTTTATTTAATTCCGATTCAATTTCTGTGTTTCATCGTCACCAAGAAAGTCCAAGGGATACAGTAAACCTGGAGTGAAGCATCGGAATCTATAACTAGTGTCACAGGAATGGTTCAAAGCATAGACAGTAAGAAGAGTCAGTTTTCTTGTACTCAAGTGGGCATTGTGTCTTTTGTATTTAATTCCGATGAAATTTCTGTGTTTCATCGTCAATAAGAAGGTCAGAGGGATATAGTAAATCTGAAGCGAAGAATCGGAATCTATAACTAGTGTCACAGGAATGGTTCAAAACATAGTCAGTAAAAAGAGTCAGTCTTCTTGTACTTAAGTCGGCATTGTGCCTTTTGTATTTAATTCCGATGCAATTTCTATGTTTCATCGCCAATAAGAAGATCCAAGGGGTACAGTAAACCTGAAGTGAAGCATCAGAAGCTATAACTAGTGTCACAGGAATGGTTCAAAACATAGTCAGTAAGAAGAGTCAGTCTTCTTGTACTTAAGTCGGCATTGTGCCTTTTGTATTTATTTCCGATGCAATTTCGGCATTTCATCGTCAAAAAGAAGGTCCAAGGGATACAGTAAACCTGAAGTGTAGCACCGGAATCTATAACTAGTGTCACATGTATGGTTTAAAGCATAGTCAGTAAGAAGAGTCAGTCTTCTTGTACTTAAGTCGCCATTGTGCCTTTTGTGTTTAGTTCCGATGCAATTTCTGTGTTTCATTGTCCATAAGAAGGTCCATGGGAGACAGTAAGCCTGGAGTGAAGCATCGAAATCTATAACTAGTTTCACATGAATTGTTCAAAACATAGACAGTAAGATGAGTCAGTCTTCTTGTACTTAATTCGCCATTGTCCCTTTTGTATTTAATTCCGATGCAATTTCTGTGTTTCATCGTCAATAAGGAGGTCAGAGGGATACAGGAAACCTAAAGTGAGGCATCGGAATCTATAACTACTGTCACAGGAATGGTTCAAAACATAGTCAGTAAGAAGAGTCAATCTTCTTGTACTTAAGTCGGCATTGTGCCTTTTGTATTTAATTCCGATGCAATTTCTGTGTTTCATCGTCAATAAGAAGGTCCAAGGGGTACAGTAAACCTGGAGTGAAGCATCGGAATCTATGACTAGTGACACAGGGTTGGTTCAAAACATAGACAGAAAGAAGAGTCAGTATTCTTGTACTTATGTCGGCATTGTGCCTTTTGTATTTAATTCCGATGCAATTTTTGTGTTTCATCGTCAATAAGAAGGTCCGAGGGATACAGTAAACCTGAAGTGAAGCACCGGAATCTATAAGTAGTGTTACAGGAATGGTTCAAAGCATAGTCAGTAAGAAGAGTCGGTCTCCTTGTACTTAAGTCGGCATTGTGCCTTTTGTATTTAATTCCGATGCAATTTTTGTGTTTCATCCTCAATACGAAGGTCCAAGGGATACAGTAAACCGGGAGTGAAGCATCGGAATCTATAACTAGTGTCACAGGAATGGTTCAAAACTCAGTCAGTAAGAAGAGTCAGTCTTTTTGTACTTAAGTCGGCCTTGTGCCTTTGGTATTTAATTCCGATGCAATTTCTGTGTTTCATCGTCAATAAGAAGGTCCAAGGGATACAGTAAACCTGGAGTGAAGCATCAGAATCTATAACTAGTGTCACAGGAATGAATCAAAACATAGTCAGTAAGAAGAGTCAGTTTTCTTGTACTTCAGTCGGCATTGTGCCTTTTGTATTTAATTCCGATGCAATTTCTGTGTATCATCGTCAACAAGAAGGTCCACGGGATACAGAAAACGTGAAGTGAAGCATCGGAATCTATAACTAGTGTCACAGGAATGGTAAAAACGTAGAAAGTAGGAAGAGTCAGTGTTCTTGTACTTAAGTCGGCATTGTGCCTTCTCTATTTAATTCCGATGCAATTTCTGTGTTTCATCGTAAATAAGAAGGTCCAAGGGATACAGTAAACCTGGAGTGAAGCATCGGAATCTATAACTAGTGTCACAGGAATGGTTCAAATCATAGACAGTAAGAAGAGTCAGTCTTCTGGTACTTATTTCGGCACTGTGCCTTTTGGATTTAATTCCGATGCAATTTCTGTGTTTTATCGTTAATAAGAAGGTCAGAGGGATACAGTAAACCTGAAGTGAAGCATCGGAATCTATAACTAGTGTCACAGGAATGGTTCAAAACATAGTCAGTAAGAAGAGTCAGTCTTCTTGTACTTAAGTCGGCATTGTGCCTTTTGTATATAATTCCGATGCAATTTCTGTGTTTCATCGTCAATAAGAAGGTCCGAGGGATACAGTAAACCTGGAGTGAAGCATCGGAATCTATAACTAGTGTCACAGGAATGGTTCAAAACATAGTCAGTAAGAAGAGTCAGTCTTCTTGTACTTAAGTCGGCATTGTGCCATTTGTATTTAATTCCGATGCAATTTTTGTGTTTCATCCTCAATACGAAGGTCCAAGGGATTCAGTAAACCGGGAGTGAAGCATCGGAATCTATAACTAGTGTCACAGGAATAGTTCAAAACTCAGTCAGTAAGAAGAGTCAGTCTTCTTGTACTTAAGTCGGCATTGTGCCTTTGGTATTTAATTCCGATGCAATTTCTGTGTTTCATCGTCAATAAGAAGGTCCAAGGGATACGGTAAACCTGGAGTGAAGCATCAGAATCTATAACTAGTGTCACAGGAATGAATCAAAACATAGTCAGTAAGAAGAGTCAGTTTTCTTGTACTTCAGTCCGCATTGTGCCTTTTGTATTAAATTCCGATGCAATTTCTGTGTTTCATCGTCAACAAGAAGGTCCAAGGGATACAGTAAACCTGAAGTGAAGCATCGGAATCTATAACTAGTTTCACAGGAATGGTAAAAACGTAGAAAGTAGGATGAGTCAGTGTTCTTGTACTTAAGTCGGCATTGTGCCTTCTCTATTTAATTCCGATGCAATTTCTGTGTTTCATCGTAAATAAGAAGGTCCAAGGGATACAGTAAACCTGGAGTGAAGCATCGGAATCTATAACTAGTGTCACAGGAATGGTTCAAATCATAGACAGTAAGAAGAGTAAGTCTTCTTGTACTTATTTCGGCACTGTGCCTTTTGGATTTAATTCCGATGCAATTTCTGTGTATCATCGTTAATAAGAAGGTCAGAGGGATACAGTCAATCTGAAGTGAAGCATCGGAATCTATAACTAGTGTCACAGGAATGGTTCAAAACATAGTCAGTAAGAAGAGTCAGTCTTCTTGTACTTAAGTCGGCATTGTGACTTTTGTATATAATTCCGATGCAATTTCTGTATTTCATCGTAAATAAGAAGGTCCAAGGGATACAGTAAACCTGGAGTGAAGCATCGGAATCTATAACTAGTGTCACAGGAATGGTTCAAAACGTAGACAGAAGAAGAGTCAGTCTTCTTGTACTTAAGTCGGCATTGTGCCATTTGTATTTAATTCCGTTGCAATTTCTGTGTTTCATCGTCAATAAGAAGTTCCAAGGGATACAGTAAACTTGGAGTGAAGCATCGGAATCTGTAACTAGTGTCGCAGGAATGGTTCAAATCATAGACAGTAAGATGAGTCAGTCTTCTTGTACTTAAGTTGACATTGTTCCTTTTTTATTTAAATCCGATGCAATTTCTGTGTTTCATCGTCAATAAGAAGGTCCAAGGGATACAGTAAACCTAAAGTGAAGCATCGGAATCTATAACTAGTGACACAGGAATGGTTCAAATCATAGACAGTGGCAAGAGTCAGTGTTCTTGTACTTAAGTCGGCATTGTGCATTTTCTATTTAATTCCGAAGCAATTTCTGTGTTTGATCGTCAATAAGAAGGTCAAAAAGATACAGTGAACCTGAATTGAAGCCTCGGAATCTATAGCTAGTGTCACAGGAATGGTTCAAAGCATAGTCAGTAAGAAGAGCCAGTCTTCTTGTACGTAAGTCGGCGTTGTGCCTTTTGTATTTAATTCCGATACAATTTCTGTGTTTCATCGTCAATAAGAAGATCCAAGGGATACAGTAAACCTGGAGTGAAGCATCGGAATCTGTAACTAGTGTCACAGGGGTGGTTCAGAACATAGTCAGTAAGAAGAGTCAGTCTTCTTGTACTTAAGTCGGCATTGTGCCTTTTGTATTTAATTCCGATGCAATTTCTGTGTTTCATCGTCAATAAGATGATCCAAGGGATACAGTAAACCTGGAGGTAAACATCGGAATCTGTAACTAGTGTCACAGGAGTGGTTCAAACATAGTCAGTAAAAAGAGTCAGTATCCTTGTACTTAAGTCGGCAATGTGCCTTTTGTATTTATTTCCGATGCAATTTCTGTGTTTCATTTTCAATAAGAAAGTCCTAAGGATACAGTACACCTGAAGTGAAGCATCAGAGTCTATAACTAGTGTCACAGGAATGGTTCAAAACATAGTCAGTAAGAAGTGTCAGTCTTCTTGTACTTAAGTCGGCATTGTGCCTTTTGTATTTAATTCCGATGCAATTTCTGTGTCACATCGTCAATAAGAAGGTCCAAGGGATACAGAAAACCTGAAGTGAAGCATCGAGTTCTATAACTAGTATCACAGAAATGGTTGAAATCATAGACAGTGAGCAGAGTCAGTCTTCTTGTAGTTAAGTCGGCGTTGTGCAATTTGTATTTAATTCCGATGCAATTTCTGTGTTTCATCGTCAATAAGAAGGGCAGAGGGATACAGTAAACCTGAAGTGAAGCACCGGAATCTATAACTAGTGTCACATGTATGGTTTAAAGCATAGTCAGTAAGAAGAGTCAGTCTTCTTGTACTTAAGTCGCCATTGTGCCTTTTGTGTTTAGTTCCGATGCAATTTCTGTGTTTCATTGTCCATAAGAAGGTCCATGGGAGACAGTAAGCCTGGAGTGAAGCATCGAAATCTATAACTAGTTTCACATGAATTGTTCAAAACATAGACAGTAAGATGAGTCAGTCTTCTTGTACTTAATTCGGCATTGTCCCTTTTGTATTTTATTCCGATGCAATTTCTGTGTTTCATCGTCAATAAGGAGGTCAGAGGGATACAGGAAACCTAAAGTGAGGCATCGGAATCTATAACTACTGTCACAGGAATGGTTCAAAACATAGTCAGTAAGAAGAGTCAGTCTTCTTGTACTTAAGTCGGCATTGTGCCTTTTGTATTTAATTCCGATGCAATTTTTGTGTTTCATCCTCAATACGAAGGTCCAAGGGATACAGTAAACCGGGAGTGAAGCATCGGAATCTATAACTAGTGTCACAGGAATGGTTCAAAACTCAGTCAGTAAGAAGAGTCAGTCTTTTTGTACTTAAGTCGGCCTTGTGCCTTTGGTATTTAATTCCGATGCAATTTCTGTGTTTCATCGTCAATAAGAAGGTCCAAGGGATACAGTAAACCTGGAGTGAAGCATCAGAATCTATAACTAGTGTCCCAGGAATGAATCAAAACATAGTCAGTAAGAAGAGTCGGTTTTCTTGTACTTCAGTCGGCATTGTGCCTTTTGTATTTAATTCCGATGCAATTTCTGTGTATCATCGTCAACAAGAAGGTCCACGGGATACAGAAAACGTGAATTGAAGCATCGGAATCTATAACTAGTGTCACAGGAATGGTAAAAACGTAGAAAGTAGGAAGAGTCAGTGTTCTTGAACTTAAGTCGGCATTGTGCCTTCTCTATTTAATTCCGATGCAATTTCTGTGTTTCATCGTAAATAAGAAGGTCCAAGGGATACAGTAAGCCTGGAGTGAAGCATCGGAATCTATAACTAGTGTCACAGGAATGGTTCAAATCATAGACAGTAAGAAGAGTCAGTCTTCTGGTACTTATTTCGGCACTGTGCCTTTTGGATTTAATTCCGATGCAATTTCTGTGTTTCATCGTAAATAAGAAGGTCCAAGGGATACAGTAAACCTGGAGTGAAGCATCGGAATCTGTAACTAGTGTCACAGGAATGGTTCAAATCATAGACAGTAAGAAGAGTAAGTCTTCTTGTACTTATTTCGGCACTGTGCCTTTTGGATTTAATTCCGATGCAATTTCTGTGTATCATCGTTAATAAGAAGGTCAGAGGGATACAGTCAATCTGAAGTGAAGCATCGGAATCTATAACTAGTGTCACAGGAATGGTTCAAAACATAGTCAGTAAGAAGAGTCAGTCTTCTTGTACTTAAGTCGGCATTGTGACTTTTGTATATAATTCCGATGCAATTTCTGTGTTTCATCGTAAATAAGAAGGTCCAAGGGATACAGTAAACCTGGAGTGAAGCATCGGAATCTATAACTAGTGTCACAGGAATGGTTCAAATCATAGACAGTAAGAAGAGACAGTCTTCCTGTACTTATTTCGGCACTGTGCCTTTTGTATTTACTTCCGATGCAACTTCTGTGTATCATCGTCAATAAGAAAGTCCAAGAGATACAGTAAACCTGAAGAGGAGCATCCAAATCTATAACTAGTGTCACAGGAATGGTTGAAAACATAGACAGAAGAAGAGTCAGTCTTCTGGTACTTTAGTCGGCATTGTGCCCTTTGTATTAAATTCCGATGCAATTTCTGTGTTTCATCGAAAATAAGAAGGTCCAAGGGATACAGTAATCATGGAGTGAAGCATCGGAATATGTAACTAGAGTCACAGGAATGGTTCTAAGCATAGACAGTAAGAAGAGTCAGTTTTCTTGTACTTAAGTGGGCATTGTGTCTTTTGTATTTAATTCCGATGAAATTTCTGTGTTTCATCGTCAATAAGACGGTCAGAGGGATACAGTAAATCTGAAGTGAAGCATCGGAATCTATAACTAGTGTCACAGGAATGGTTCAAATCATAATCAGTAAGAGAAGTCAGTCTTCTTGTACTTAAGTCGGCATTGTGCATTTTTTATTTAATTCCGAAGCAATTTCTATGTTTCATCGTCAATAAGAAGGTCCAAGGGATACAGTAAACCTGAAGTGAAGCTACAGAATCTAATACTGGTGTCACAGGAATGGTTCAAACCATAGTCAGTAAGAAGAGTCAGTCTTCTTGTACTTAAGTCGGCATTGTGCCTTTTGTATTTAATTCCGATGCAATTTCTGTGTTTTATCGTCAATATGAAGGTGAGAGGGATACAGTAAACCCGAAGAGAAGCATCGGAATCTAAAACCAGTGTCACAGGAATGGTTCAAATCATAGACAGTAGGAAGAGTCAGTCTTCTTGTACTTAAGTCGACATTGTGCCTTTTGTATTTAATTCGGATGCAATTTCTGTGTTTCATCGTCAATAAGTAGGACCAAGGGATCCAGGAAACCTGAGGTGAAGCAGTGAAGTGTCACAGGAATGGTTCAAAACATAGTCAGTAAGAAGAGTCAGTCTCCATGTACTTAAGTCGCCATTGTGCCTTTTGTATTAAATTCCGATGCAATTTCTGTGTTTCATCGTAAATAAGAAGGTCCAAGGGATACAGTAAACTTGGAGTGACTCATCGGAATCTATAACTAGTGTCACAGGAATGGTTCAGATCATAGACAGTAAGAAGAGTCAGTCTTCTTGTAATTAAGTCGGCATTGTCCATTTTGTATTTAATTCCGTTGCAAATTCTGTGTTTCATCCTCTATTAGAAGGTCAGAGCGATACAGTAAAATTGAAGTGAAGCATCAGAATCTATAACAAGTGTCACAGGAATGGTAAAAACATAGAAAGTAGGAAGAGTCAGTCTTCATGTACTTAAGTCTGCATTGTGCCTGCTCTATTTAATTCCGATGCAATTGCTGTGTTTCATCGCCAATAAGAAGGTCCATGGGATACAGTATACCTGAAGTGAAGCATCGGAATCTATAATTAGTGTAACAGGAATGGTTCAAAGCATTGTCAGTTAGAAGAGTCAGTGTTCTTGTACTTAAGTCGGCATTGTGCCTTTTGTATTTAATACCGATGCAATTTCTGTGTTTCATCGTCAATAAGAAGGTCCAAGGGATACGGTAAACCTGCAGTGAAGCATCGGAATCTGTAACTAGTGTCACAGGAATGGTTCAAAACATACACAGTAAGATGAGTCAGTCTTCTTGTACTTAAGTCGGCATTGTGCCTTTTGTATTTGATTCCGATACAATTTCTGTGCTTCATCGTCAATAAGAATGTCCAAGGGATACAGTAAACCTAGAGTGAAGCATCGGAATCTATTACTAGTGTCACAGGAATGGTTCAAAACATAGACAGTAAGAAGAGTCAGTCTTCTTCTTCTTAATTCGGCATTGTGCATTCTGTATTTAATTCCGACGCAATTTCTGTGTTTCATCGTCAATAAGAACGTCAGAGGGAAACAGTAAATCTGAAGTGAAGCATCGGAATCTATAACTAGTGTCACAGGAATGGTTCAAAGCATAGACAGTAGGAAGAGTCAGTCTTATTGTACTTAAGTCGACATTGTGCCTTTTGGATTTAATTCCGATGCAATTTCTGTGTTACATCGTTAATAAGAAGGTCAGAGGGATACAGTAAACCTGAAGTGAAGCATCGGAATCTATAACTAGTGTCACAGGAATGGTTCAAAACATAGTCAGTAAGAAGAGTCAGTCTTCTTCTACTTAAGTCGGCATTGTGCCTTTTGTATATAATTCCGATGCAATTTCTGTGTTTCATCGTCAATAAGAAGGTCCGAGGGATACAGTAAACCTGGAGTGAAGCATCGGAATCTATAACTAGTGTCACAGGAATGGTTCAAAACATAGTCAGTAAGAAGAGTCAGTTTTCTTGTACTTAAGTCGGCATTGTGCCTTTGGTATTTAATTCCGATGCAATTTCTGTGTTTCATCGTCAATAAGAAGGTCCAAGGGATACAGTAAACCTGGAGTGAAGCATCAGAATCTATAACTAGTGTCACAGGAATGAATCAAAACATAGTCAGTAAGAAGAGTCAGTTTTCTTGTACTTCAGTCGGCATTGTGCCTTTTGTATTTCATTCCGATGCAATTTCTGTGTTTCATCGTCAACAAGTAGGTCCAAGGGATACAGTAAACCTGAAGTGAAGCATCGGAATCTATTACTGGTGTCACAGGAATGGTTCAAACATAGACAGTAAGAAGACTCAGTCTTCTTGTACTTAATTCGGCATTGTGCATTTTGTATTTAATTCCGTTGCAATTTCTGTGTTCCATCGTCAATAAGAACGTCAGAGAGATACTGTAAATCTGAAGTGAAGCATCGGAATCTATAACTAGTGTCACAGAAATGGTTCAAAACATAGACAGTAGGAAGAGTCAGTCTTGTTGTACTTAAGTCGGCATTGTGCCTTTTGTATTTTATTCCGATGCAATTTCTGTGTTTCATCGTAAATAAGAAGGTCTGAGGGATACAGTAAACCTTAAGTGAAGCATCGGAATCTATAACTAGTGGCACAGGAATGGATCAAACATAGACAGTGAGAAGAGTCAGTCTTCTTGCACTTAAGACGGCATTGTGCCTTTTGTATTTAATTCCGATGCAGTTTCTGTGTTTCATCGTCAATAAGAATGTAAGAGGAATACAGTAAACCTGAAGTAAAGCATCGGGATCTGTAACTAGTGTCACAGGAATGGTTCAAAACATAGACAGAAAGATGAGTCAGTCTTCTTGTACTTAAGTCGGTATTGTGAATTTTTTATTTTATTCCGATGCAATTTCTGTGTTTCATCGTCAATAAGAAGGTCCAAGGGATACAGTAAACCTAGAGTGAAGCATCGGAATCTATTACTGGTGTCACAGGAATGGTTCAAAACATAGACAGTAAGAAGAGTCAGTCTTCTTGTACTAAAGTCGGCATTGTGCCTTTTGTATTTAATTCCGATATAATTTCTGTGTTTCATCGTCAATAAGAAGGTCCAAGGGATACAGTAAACCTGGAGTGAACCATCGGAATCTATAACTAGTGTCACAGGAATGAATCAAAACATAGTCGGTAAGAAGAGTCAGTCTTCTTGTACTAAGGTCGACATTGTGCGTTTTGTAATTAATTCCGATGCCATTTCTGTGTTTCATCGTCAATAAGTAGGTCCAAGGGATCAAGTAAACCTGAAGTGAAGCACCGGAATAGATAACTAGTGTCACAGGAATGGTTCAAAACATAGACAGAAGAAGAGTCAGTCTTCTTGTACTTAAGTCGGCATTGTGCCTTCTCTATTTAATTCCGATGCAATTGCTGCCTTTCATTGTCAATAAGAAAATCCAACGGATACAGTAAACCTGAAGTGAAGCGTCGGAATCTGTAACTAGTGTCACAGGAATGGTTCAAAACATAGACAGAAAGATGAGTCAGTCTTCTTGTACTTAAGTCGGTATTGTGCCTTTTTTATTTAATTCCGATGCAATTTCTGTGTTTCATCGTCAATAAGAAGGTCCAAGGGATACAGTAATCCTAGAGTGAAGCATCGGAATCTATTACTGGTGTCACAGGAATGGTTCATAACATAGACAGTAAGAAGAGTCAGTGTTCTTGTACTTATTTCGGCATTGTGCATTTTGTATTTAATTCCGTTGCAATTTCTGTGTTCCATCGTCAATAAGAACGTCCGAGAGATACAGTAAATCTGAAGTGAAGCATCGGAATCTATAACTAGTGTCACAGGAATGGTTCAAAACATAGACAGTAGGAAGAGTCAGTCTTATTGTACTTAAGTCGGCATTGTGCCTTTTGTATTTTATTCCGATGCAATTTCTGTGTTTCATCGTCAATAAGAATGTCAGAGGGATACAGTAAACCTGAAGTGAAGCATCGGAATCTAAAACTAGTGTAACAGGAATGGTTCAAATCATAGACAGTAGGAAGAGTCAGTCTTCTTGTACTTAATTCGGCATTGTGCATTTTGTATTTGATTCCGACGCAATTTCTGTGTTTCATCGACAATAAGAACGTCAGAGGGATACAGTAAATCTGAAGTGAAGCATCGGAATCTATAACTAGTGTCACAGGAATGGTTCAAAAAATAGTCAGTAAAAAGAGTCAGTCTTCTTGTACTAAAGTCGGCATTGTGCCTTTTGTATTTAATTCCGATGCAATTTCTGTGTTTCATCGTCAATAAGAAGGTCCAAGGGATACAGTAAACCGGGAGTGAAGCATCGCAATCTATAACTAGTGACACAGAAATGGTTCAAAACATAGTCAGTAAGAAGAGTCAGTCTTCTTGTGCTTAAGTCGGCATTGTGCCTTTTGTATTTAATTCCGATATAATTTCTGTGTTTCATCGTCAATAAGAAGGTCCAAGGGATACAGTAAACCTGGAGTGAACCATCGGAATCTATAACTAGTGTCACAGGAATGAATCAAAACATAGTCGGTAAGAAGAGTCAGTCTTCTTGTACTAAGGTCGCCATTGTGCCTTTTGTATTTAATTCCGATGCAATTTCTGTGTTTCATCGTCAATAAGTAGGTCCAAGGGATCAAGTAAACCTGAAGTGAAGCAACGGAATAGATAACTAGTGTCACAGGAATGGTTCAAAACATAGACAGAAGAAGAGTCAGTCTTCTTGTACTTCAGTCGGCATTGTCCCTTTTGAATTTAATTCCGTTGCAATTTCTGTGTTTCATCGTCAATAAGATGGTCAGAGGGATACAGTAAACCTGAAGTGTAGCATCGGAATCCATAACTAGTGTCACAGGAATGGTAAAATCATAGAAAGTAGGAAGAGTCAGCCTTCTTGAACTTAAGTCGGCATTATACCTCCTCTAATTAATTCCTATGCAATTGTTGTGTTTCATCGTCAATAAGAAGGTCCAAGGGATACAGTAAACCTGAAGTGAAGCATCGGAATCTATAACTAGTGTCATAGGAATGGTTCAAAGCATAGTCAGTAAGAAGAGTCAGTGTTCTTGTACTTAAGTCGGCATTGTGCCTTTCTTATTTAATTCCGAAGCAATTTCTGTGTTTCATCGTCAATAAGAAGGTCCAAGGGATACAGTAAACCTAGAGTGAAGCATCGGAATCGATTACTAGTGTCACAGGAATGGTTCAAAACATAGACAGTAAGAAGGGTAAGTCTTCTTGTACTTAAGTCGGCATTGTGCATTTGTATTTAATTCCGGTGCAATTTCTGTGTTTCATCGTCAATAAGAAGGTCCAAGGGGTACAGTAAACCTGGTGTGAAGCATCGGAATCTATAACTAGTGTCACAGGAATGAATTAAATCATAGTCAGTAAGAAGAGTCAGTCTTCTTGTAACAATGTAGGCAATGTGCCTTTTGTATTTAATTCCGATGCAATTTCTGTGTTTCATCGTCATTAAGAGGGTCCAAGGGATACAGTAAACCAAGAGTGAAGCATTGGAATCTATTACTAGTGTCACAGGAGTGATTCAAAACATAGACAGTAAGAGGAGTCAGTCTTCTTGTACTTAATTCGGCACTGTGCCTTTTGGATTTAATTCCGATGCGATTTCTGTCTTTAATCGTTAATAAGAAGGTCAGAGGGATACAGTAAACCTGAATTGAAGCATCGGAATCTATAACTAGTGTCACAGGAATGTTTCAAAACATAGACAGAAGAAGAGTCAGTCTTCTTGTACTTAAGTCGGCATTATCCCTTTTGTATTTAATTCCGTTGCAATTTATGTGTTTGATCGTCAATAAGAAGGTCACAAGGATACAGTAAACCTGCAGTGAAGCATCGGAATCTATAACTAGTGTCACAGGAATGGTTCAAAACATAGACAGTAAGAAGAGTCACACTTTTTGTACTTAATTCGGCATTGTGCATTTTGTATTTATTTCCGATGCAATTTCTGTGTTTCATCGTCAATAAGAACGTCAGAGGGATACAGTACATCTGAAGTGAAGCATCGGAATCTATAACTAGTGTCACAGGAATGGTTCAAAACATAGTCAGTAACAACAGTCGGTCTTCTTGTACATAAGTCGGCATTGTGCCTTTTGTATTTAATTCCGATGCAATTTCTGTGTTTCATCGTCAATTAGAAGGTCCAAGGGATACAGTAATCCTGGAGTGAAGCATCGGTTTCTGTAACTAGTGTCACAGGAATGAATCAAAACACAGTCAGTTAGAAGAGTCAGTCTTCTTGTACTTATGTCGGCATTGTGCCTTTTGTATTTAAGTCCGATGCATTTTCTGTGTTTCATCGTCAATAAGAAGGTCAGAGGGATACAGTAAACCTGAAGTGAAGCATCGGAATCTATAACTAGTGTCACAGGAATGGTTCAAAGCATAGTCAGTAAGCAGAGTCAGTGTTCTTGTACTTAAGTCGGCATTGTGCCTTTAGTATTTAATTCCGATGCAATTTCTGTGTTTCATCGTCAATAAGAAGGTCCAAGGGATACAGTAAACCTAGAGTGAAGCATCGGAATCTATCACTAGTGTCACAGGAATGGTCCAAAACATAGACAGTAAGAAGAGTCAGTCTTCTTGTACTTAATTCGGCATTGTGCATTCTGTATTTAATTCCGACGCAATTTCTGTGTTTCTTCGTCAATAAGAACGTCAGAGGAATACAGTAAATCTGAAGTGAAGCATCGGAATCTATAACTAGTGTCACAGGAATGGTTCAAAACATGGTCAGTAAGAACACTCAGCCTTCTTGTACTAAAGTCGCCATTGTGCCTTTTGTATTTACTTCCGATACAATTTCTGTGCTTCATCGTCAGTAAGAAGGTCCAAGGGATACTGTAAACCGAGAGTGAAGCATATGAATCTATAACTAGTGTCACAGAAATGGTTCAAAACATAGTCAGTAAGAAGAGTCAGTCTTCTTGTACTTAAGTCGGCATTGTGCCTTTTGTATTTAATTCCGATGCAATTTCTGTGTTTCATCGTCAATAAGAAGGTCCAAGGGATACAGTAAACCTGGTGTGAAGCATCTGAATCTATAACTAGTGTCACAGGAATGAATGGAAACACAGTCAGTAAGAAGAGTCAGTCTTCTTGTACCAAAGTCGGCAATGTGCCTTTTGTATTTAATTCCGATGCAATTTCTGTGTTTCATCGTCATTAAGAGGGTCCAAGCGGTACAGTAAACCAAGAGTGAAGCATCGGCATCAATTACTAGTGTCACAGGAATGGTTCAAAACATAGACAGTAAGAAGAGTCAGACTTTTTGTACTTAATTCGGCATTGTGCATTTTGTATTTATTTCCGACGCAATTTCTGTGTTTCATCGTCAATAAGAACGTCAGAGGGATACAGTACATCTGAAGTGAAGCATCGGAATCTATTACTAGTGTCACAGGAATGGTTCAAAACATAGACAGTAAGAAGAGTCAGACTTCTTGTACTTAATTCGGCACTGTGCTTTTTGTTTTTAATTCGACGAAATTTCTGTGTTTCATCGCCAATAAGAACGTCAGAGGGATACAGTACATCCGAAGTGAAGCATCGGAATAAATAACTAGTGTCACAGGAATGTTTCAAAACATAGTCAGTAAGAAGAGTCAGTCTTCTTCTACATATGTCGGCATTGTGCATTTTGTATTTAATTCCGATGTAATTTCTGTGTTACATCGTCAATAAGAAGGTCCAAGGGATACAGTAAACCTGAAGTGAACCATCGGAATCTATAACTAGTGTCACAGGAATGGTTCAAAACATAGACAGTAAGAAGAGTCAGTCTTCTTGTACTTATTTCGGCACTGTGCCTTTTGGATTTAATTCCGATGCAATTTCTGTGTTTCATCGTTAATAAGAAGGTCAGAGGGATACAGTAAACCTGAAGTGAAGCATCGGAATCTATAACTAGTGTCACAGGAGTGGTTCAAAATATAGTCAGTAAGAAGAGTCAGTCTTCTTGTTCTTAAGTCGGCATTGTGCCTTTTGTATTTAATTCCGATGCAAATTCTGTGGTTCATCGTCAATAAGAAGGTCCAAGGGATACAGTAAACCTGAAGTGAAGCATCGATATCTATAACTAGTGTCACAGGAATGGTTCAAAGCATAGACAGAAGAAGAGTCAGTCTTCTGGTACTTAAGTCGGCATTGTTCCTTTTGTATTTAATTCCGTTGCAATTTCTGTGTTTCATCGTCAATAAGAAGGTCAGAGGGATACAGTAAACCTGAAGTGAAGCATCGGAATCCATAACTAGTGTCACAGGAATGGTAAAAACATAGAAAGTAGGAAGAGTCAGTCTTCTTGTACTTAAGTCGGCATTGTGCCTTCTCTAATTAATTCCGATGCAATTGCTGTGTTTCATCGTCGATAAGAAGGTCCAAGGGATACAGAAAACCTGAAGTGAAGCATCGGAATCTATAACTAGTGTCACAGGAATGGTTCAAAGCATAGTCAGTAAGAAGAGTCAGTGTTCTTGTACTTAAGTCGGCATTGTGCCCTTTGTATTTAATTCCGATGGAATTTCTGTGTTTCATCGTCAATAAGAAGGTCACAAGGATACAGTAAACCTGCAGTAAAGCATCGGAATCTGTAACTAGTGTCACAGGATTGGTTCAAAACATGGACAGTAAGATGAGTCAGTCTTCTTGTACCAAAGTCGGCAATGTGCCTTTTGTATTTAATTCCGATGCAATTTCTGTGTTTCATCGTCATTAAGAGAGTCCAAGCGATACAGCAAACCAAGAGTGAAGCATCGGAATCTATTACTAGTGTCACAGGAATGGTTCAAAACATAGACAGTAAGAAGAGTCAGACTTCTTGTACTTAATTCGGCATTGTGCATTTTGTATTTAATTCGACGCAATTTCTGTGTTTCATCGTCAATAAGAACGTCGGAGGGATACAGTACATCTGAAGTGAAGCATCGGAATCCATAACTAGTGTCACAGGAATGGTCCATATCATAGTCAGTAAGAAGAGTCAGTCTTCTTGTACATAAGTCGGCATTGTGCCTTTTGTATTTAATTCCGATGCAATTTCTGTGTTTCATCGTCAAAAAGAAGGTCCAAGGGATACAGTAAACCTGGAGTGAAGCATCGGAATCTATAACTAGTGTGACAGGAATGGTTCAAATTATAGACAATAAGAAGAGTCAGTCTTCTTGTACTTAATTCGGCACTGTGCCTTTCGGATTTAATTCCGATGCGATTTCTGTGTTTCATCGTTAATAAGAAGGTCAGAGGGATACAGTAAACCTGAAGTGAAGCATCGGAATCTATAACTAGTGTCACAGGAGTGGTTCAAAACATAGTCAGTAAGAAGAGTCAGTCTTCTTGTTCTTAAGTCGGCATTGTGCCTTTTGTATTTATATCCGATGTAAAGTCTGTGGTTCATCGTCAATAAGAAGGTCCAAGGGATACAGTAAACCTGAAGTGTAGCGTCGATATCTATAACTAGTGTCACAGGAATGAATTAAAACATAGTCAGTAAGAGGAGTCAGTCTTCTTGTACCAAAGTCGGCAATGTGCCTTTTGTATTTAATTCCGATGCAATTTCTGTGTTTCACCGTCATTAAGAGGGTCCAAGCGATACAGCAAACCAAGAGTTAAGCATCGGAATCTATTACTAGTGTCACAGGAATGGTTCAAAACATAGACAGTAAGAAGAGTCAGACTTCTTGTACTTAATTCCGCATTGTGCATTTTGTATTTAATTCGACGCAATTTCTGTGTTTCATCGTCAATAAGAACGTCAGAGGGATACAGTACATCCGAAGTGAACCATCGGAATCCATAACTAGTGTCACAGGAATGTACCAAAACATAGTCAGTAAGAAGAGTCAGTCTTCTTGTACATAAGTCGGCATTATGCATTTTGTATTTAATTCCGATGTAATTTCTGTGTTACATCGTCAATAAGAATGTCCAAGGGATACAGTAAACCTGAAGTGAACCATCGGAATCTATAACTAGTGTCACAGGAATGGTTCAAATCATAGACAGTAAGAAGAGTCAGTCTTCTTGTACTTATTTCGGCACTGTGCCTTTTGGATTTAATTCCGATGCAATTTCTGTGTTTCATCGTTAATAAGAAGGTCAGAGGGATACAGTAAACATGAAGTGAAGCATCGGAATCTATAACTAGTGTCACAGGAGTGGTTCAAAACATAGTCAGTAAGAAGAGTCAGTCTTCTTGTTCGTAAGTCGGCATTGTGCCTTTTGTATTTAATTCCGATGCAAATTCTGTGGTTCATCGTCAAAAAGAAGGTCCAAGGGATACAGTAAACCTGAAGTGAAGCATCGATATCTGTAACTAGTGTCACAGGAATGGTTCAAGGCATAGACAGAAGAAGAGTCAGTCTTATGGTACTTAAGTCGGCATTGTTCCTTTTGTATTTAATTCCGTTGCAATTTCTGTGTTTCATCGTCAATAACAAGGTCAGAGGGATACAGTAAACCTGAAGTGAAGCATCGGAATCCATAACTAGTGTCACAGGAATGGTAAAAACATAGAAAGTAGGAAGAGTCAGTCTTCTTGTACTTAAGTTGGCATTGTGCCTTCTCTAATTAATTCCGATGCAATTGCTGTGTTTCATCGTCAATAAGAAGGTCCAAGGGATACAGAAAACCTGAAGTGAAGCATCGGAATCTATAACTAGTGTCACAGGAATGGTTCAAAGCATAGTCAGTAAGAAGAGGCAGTGTTTTTGTACTTAAGTCGCCATTGTGCCTTTTGTATTTAATTCCGATGCAATTTCTGTGTTTCATCGTCAATAAGAAGGTCACAAGGATACAGTAAACCTGCAGTGAAGCATCGGAATCTATAACTAATGTCACAGGAATGGTTCAAAACATTGACAGTAAGATGAGTCAGTCTTCTTGAACTTAAGTCGGCATTGTGCCTTTTTTATTTAATTCCGATGCAATTTCTGTGTTTCATCGTCAATAAGAAGGTCCAAGGGATACAGTAAACCTAGAGTGAAGCATCGGAATCTATTACTAGTGTCACAGGAGTGGTTCAAAACATAGACAGTAAGAAGAGTCAGTCTTCTTGTACTTAATTCGGAATTGTGCATTTTGTATTTAATTCCGACGCAATTTGTGTGTTTCCTCGTCACTAAGAACGTCAGTGGGATACAGTACATCTGAAGTGAAGCATCGGAATCTATAACTAGTGTCACAGGAATGGTTCAAAACATAGTCAGTAAGAAGAGTCAGTCTTCTTGTACATAAGTCGGCATTGTGCCTTTTGTATTTAATTCCGACGCAATTTCAGTGTTTCATCGTCAATAAGAAGGTCCAAATGATACAGTAAACCTGGAGTGAAGCATCGGAATCTATAACTAGTGTCACAGGAATGAATCAAAGCATAGTCAGTAAGAAGAATCAGTATTCTTCTACTTAGGTCGGCATTGTGCCTTTTATATTTAAGTCCGATGCAATTTCTGTGTTTCATCGTCAATAAGAAGGTCACAAGGATACAGTAAACCTGCAGTGAAGCATCGGAATCTGTAACTAGTGTCACAGGATTGGTTCAAAACATAAACAGTATGATGAGTCAGTCTTCTTGTACTGAAGTCGGCATTGTGCCTTTTTCATTTAATTCCGATGCAATTTCTGTGTTTCATCTTCAATAAGAAGGTCCAAGGGATACAGTAAACCTAGAGTGAAGCATCGGAATCTATTACTAGTGTCACAGGAATGGTTCAAAACATAGACAGTAAGAAGAGTCATTCTTCTTGTACTTAATTCGGCATTGTGCAATTTATATTTAATTCCGACGCAATTTCTGTGTTTCATCGTCAATAAGAACGTCAGAGGGATACAGTAAATCTGAAGTGAAGCATCGGAATATATAACTAGTGACACAGGAATGGTTCAAAACATAGTCAGTAGGAACAGTCAGTCTTCTTGTACTAATGTCGGCATTGTGCCTTTTGTATTTAATTCCGATGCAATTTCTGTGTTTCATCGTCAATAAGAAGGTCCTAGGGATACAGTAAACCGGGAGTGAAGCATCGGAATCTATAACTAGTGTCACAGAAATGGTTCAAAACATAGTCAGTAAGAAGAGTCAGTCTTCTTGTACCTAAGTCGTCATTGTGCCTTTTGTATTTAATTCCGATGCAATTTCTGTGTTTCATCGTCAATAAGAAGGCCCAAGGGATACAGTAAACCTGGTGTGAAGCAACGGAATCTATAACTAGTGTCACAGGAATTAATTAAAACATAGCCAGTAAGAGGAGTCCGTCTTCTTGTACCAAAGTCGGCAATTTGCCTTTTGTATTTAATTCCGATGCAATTTCTGTGTTTCATCGTCATTAAGAGAGTCCAAGCGATACAGCAAACCAAGAGTGAAGCATCGGAATCTATTACTAGTGTCACAGGAATGGTTCAAAACATAGACAGTAAGAAGAGTCAGACTTCTTGTACTTAATTCGGCATTGTGCATTTTGTATTTAATTCGACGCAATTTCTGTGTTTCATCGTCAATAAGAACGTCAGAGGGATACAGTACATCTGAAGTGAAGCATCGGAATCCATAACTAGTGTCACAGGAATGGTTCATATCATAGTCAGTAAGAAGAGTCAGTCTTCTTGTACATAAGTCGGCATTGTGCCTTTTTTATTTAATTCCGATGCAATTTCTGTGTTTCATCGTCAAAAAGAAGGTCCAAGGGATACAGTAAACCTGGAGTGAAGCATCGGAATCTGTAACTAGTGTGACAGGAATGGTTCAAATCATAGACAATAAGAAGAGTCAGTCTTCTTGTACTTAATTCGGCACTGTGCCTTTAGGATTTAATTCCGATGCGATTTCTGTGTTTCATCGTTAATAAGAAGGTCAGAGGGATACAGTAAACCTGAAGTGAAGCATCGGAATCTACAACTAGTGTCACAGGAGTGGTTCAAAACATAGTCAGTAAGAAGAGTCAGTCTTCTTGTTCGTAAGTCGGCATTGTGCCTTTTGTATTTATATCCGATGTAAATTCTGTGGTTCATCGTCAATAAAAAGGTCCAAGGGATACAGTAAACCTGAAGTGTAGCGTCGATATCTATAACTAGTGTCACAGGAATGAATTAAAACATAGTCAGTAAGAGGAGTCAGTCTTCTTGTACCAAAGTCGTCAATGTGCCTTTTGTATTTAATTCCGATGCAATTTCTGTGTTTCATCGTCATTAAGAGGGTCCAAGCGATACAGCAAACCAAGAGTTAAGCATCGGAATCTATTACTAGTGTCACAGGAATGGTTCAAAACATAGACAGTAAGAAGAGTCAGACTCCTTGTACTTAATTCGGCACTGTGCATTTTGTATTTAATTCGACGCAATTTCTGTGTTTCATCGTCAATAAGAACGTCAGAGGGATACAGTACATCCGAAGTGAAGCATCGGAATCTATAACTAGTGTCACAGGAGTGGTTCAAAACATAGTCAGTAAGCAGAGTCAGTCTTCTTGTTCATAAGTCGGCATTGTGCCTTTTGTATTTAATTCCGATAAAAATTCTGTGGTTCATCGTCAATAAGATGGTCCAAGGGATACAGTAAACCTAGAGTGAAGCATCGGAATCTATTACTAGTGTCACAGGAATGGTTCAAAACATAGACAGTAAGAAGAGTCAGTCTTCTTGTACTTAATTCGGAATTGTGCATTTTGTATTTAATTCCGACGCAATTTGTGTGTTTCTTCGTCAATAAGAACGTCAGAGGGATACAGTAAATCTGAAGTGAAGCATCGGAATCTATAACTAGTGTCACAATAATGGTTCAAAACATAGTCGGTAAGAACAATCAGTCTTCTTGTACTAAAGTCGGCATTGTGCCTTTTGTATTTAATTCCGATGCAATTTCTGTGTTTCATCGTCAATACGAAAGTCCTAGGGATACAGTAAACGGGGAGTGAAACATCGGAATCCATAACTAGTGTCACAGGAATGGTTCAAAGCATAGTCAGTAAGAAGAGTCAGTCTTCTTGTACATAAGTCGACATTGTGCCTTTTGAATATAATTCCGATGCAATTTCTGTGTTTCATCGTCAATAAGAATGTCCAAGTAATACAGTAAACCTGGATTGAAGCATCGGAATCTATAACTAGTGTCACAGGAATGAATCATAACATAGTCAGTAAGAAGAGTCAGTCTTCTTGTACTTAATTCGGAATTGTGCATTTTGTATTTAATTCCGACGCAATTTGTGAGTTTCTTCGTCAGTAAGAACGTCAGAGGGATACAGTAAATCTGAAGTGAAGCATCGGAATCTATAACTGGTGTCACAGGAATGGTTCAAAACATAGTCAGTAAGAACAGTCAGTCTTCTTGTCCTAAAGTCGGCATTGTACCTTTTGTATTTAATTCCGATGCAATTTCAGTTTTTCATCGTCATTAAGAAGGTCCTAGGGATACAGTAAACCAGGAGTGAAGCATCGGAATCCACAACTAGTGTCACAGGAATGGTTCAAAGCATAGTCAGTAAGAAGAGTCAGTCTTCTTGTACATAAGTCGACATTGTGCCTTTTGAATATAATTCCGATGCAATTTCTGTGTTTCATCGTCAATAAGAAGGTCCAAGTAATACAGTAAACCTGGATTGAAGCATCGGAATTTATAACTAGTGTCACAGGAATGAATCAAATCATAGTCAGTAAGAAGAGTCAGTCTTCTTGTACTTATGTCGGCATTGTGCCTTTTGTATTTAAGTCCGGTGCAATGTCTGTGTTTCATCGTCAATAAGAAGGTCAGAGGGATACAGTAAACCTGAAGTGAAGCATCGGAATCTATAACTAGTGTCACAGGAATGGTTCAAAACATAGACAGTAGGAAGAGACAGTCTTCTTGTACTTCAGTCGGCATTGTGCCTTTTCTATTTAAATAGTATGCAATTTCTGTGTTTCATCGTCAATAAGAAGGTGCAAGGGATATAGTAAACCTGGAGAGAAGCATCGGAATCTATAACTAGTGTCACAGGAATGGTTCAAAGCATAGACTGTAAGAAGAGTCAGTTTTCTTGTACTTAAGTGGGCATTGTGTCTTTTCTATTTAATTCCGATGAAATTTCTGTGTTTCATCGTCAATAAGAAGGTCAGAGGGATACAGTAAATCTGAAGTGAAGCATCGGATTCTATAACTAGTGTCACAGGAATGGTTCAAAACATAGTCAGTAAGAAGAGTCAGTCTTCTTGTACTTAAGTCGGCATTGTGCCTTTTGTATTTGATTCCGATGCAATTTCTATGTTTCATCGTCAATAAGAAGGTCCAAGGGATACTGTAAACCTGAAGTGAAGCATCAGAATCTATAACTAGTGTCACAGGAATGGTTCAAAAAATAGTCAGTAATAAGAGTCAGTCTTCTTGTACTTAAGTCAGCATTGTGCCTTTTGTATTTATTTCCGATGCAATTTCTGTGTTTCTTCGTCAATAAGAAGGTCCAAGGGATACTGTAAACCTGGAGTGAAGCACCGGAATCAATAACTAGGGTCTCAGGAATGGTTCAAAGCATAGACAGTAAGAAGAGTCAGTTTTCTTGTACTTAAGTGGGCATTGTGTCATTTGTATTTAATTCCGATGAAAGTTCTGTGTTTCATCGTCAATAAGAAGGTCCAAGGGATACACTAAACCTGGACTGAAGCATCGGAATCTATAACTAGTGTCACATGAATGGTTCAAAACATAGACAGTAAGAAGGGTCAGTCTTCTTGTACTTAATTCGGCATTGTGCCTTTTCTATTTAATTCCGATGCAATTTCTGTGTTTCATCGTCAATAAGAAGGTCCAAGGGATACTGGAAACTTGAAGTGAAGCATCAGAATCTATAACTAGTGTCACAGGAATGGTTCAAAAAATAGTCAGTAATAAGAGTCAGTCTTCTTGTACTTAAGTCGGCATTGTGCCTTTTGTATTTATTTCCGATGCAATTTCTGTGTTTCATTGTCAATAAGGAGGTCCAAGGGATACAGTAATCCTGGAGTGAAGCATCGGAATCTATAACTAGTGTCACAGGAATGGTTCAAAACATAGTCAGTAAGTAGAGTCAGTGTACTTGTACTTAAGTCGGCATTGTGACATTTTTATTTAATTCCGATGCAATTTCTGTGTTTTATCTTCAATAAGAAGGTCCAAGGGATACAGTAAACCTAGAGTAAAGCATCGGATTCTATCACTAGTGTCACAGGAATGGTTCAAATCATAGACAGTAAGAAGACTCATTCTTCTTGTTCTTAAGTCGGCATTGTGCCTTTTGTATTTAATTCCGATGCAATTTCTGTGTTTCATCGTCAATAAGAAGGTCCAAGGGATACAGTAAACCTGGTGTGAAGCATCGGGATCTATAACTAGTGTCACAGGAATTAATTAAAACATAGTCACTAAGAGGAGTCAGTCTTCTTGTACCAAAGTCGGCAATGTGCCTTTTGTATTTAATTCCGATGCAATTTCTGTGTTTCATCGTTATTAAGAGGGTCCAAGCGATACAGCAAACCAAGAGTGAAGCATCGGAATCTATTACTAGTGTCACAGGAATGGTTCAAAACATAGACAGTAAGAAGAGTCAGACTTCTTGTACTTAATTCGACATTGTGCATTTTGTATTTAATTCGACGCAATTTCTGTGTTTCATCGTCAATAAGAACTTCAGAGGAATACAGTACATCTGAAGTGAAGCATCGGAATCCATAACTAGTGTCACAGGAATGGTTCAAAACATAGACAGTAAGAAGAGTCAGTCTTCTTGTACTTAATTCGGAATTGTGCATTTTGTATTTAATTCCGACGCAATTTGTGTGTTTCTTCGTCAATAAGAACGTCAGAGGGATACAATAAATCTGAAGTGAAGCATCGGAATCTATAACTGGTGTCACAGGAATGGTTCAAAACATAGTCAGTAAGAACAGTCAGTCTTCTTGTCCTAAAGTCGGCATTGTACCTTTTGTATTTAATTCCGATGCAATTTCAGTTTTTCATCGCCATTAAGAAGGTCCTAGGGATACAGTAAACCGGGAGTGAAGCATCGGAATCCACAACTAGTGTCACAGGAATGGTTCAAAGCATAGTCAGTAAGAAGAGTCAGTCTTCTTGTACCTAAGTCGACATTGTGCCTTTTGAATATAATTCCGATGCAATTTCTGTGTTTCATCGTCAATAAGAAGGTCCAAGTAATACAGTACACCTGGATTGAAGCATCGGAATCTATAACTAGTGTCACAGGAATGAATCAAATCATAGTCAGTAAGAAGAGTCAGTCTTCTTGTACTTATGTCGGCATTGTGCCTTTTGTATTTAAGTCCGATGCAATTTCTGTGTTTCATCGTCAATAAGAAGGTCAGAGGGATACAGTAAACCTGAAGTGAAGCATCGGAATCTATAACTAGTGTCACAGGAATGGTTCAAAACATAGACAGTAGGAAGAGACAGTCTTCTTGTACTTCAGTCGGCATTGTGCCTTTTCTATTTAATTAGTATGCAATTTCTGTGTTTCATCGTCAATAAGAAGGTCCAAGGGATATAGTAAACCTGGAGTGAAGCATCGGAATCTATAACTAGTGTCACAGGAATGGTTCTAACATAGACAGTAAGTAGAATCAGTCTTCTTGTACTTAAGTCGTCATTGTGACTTTTTTATTTAATTCCGATGCAATTTCTATGTTTCACCGTCAATAAGAAGGTCCAAGGGATACTGTAAACCTGGAGAGAAGCATCGGAATCTATAACTATCGTCACAGGAATGGTTCAAAGCATAGACTGTAAGAAGAGTCAGTTTTCTTGTACTTAAGTGGGCATTGTGTCTTTTGTATTTAATTCCGATGAAATTTCTGTGTTTCATCGTCAATAAGAAGGTCAGAGGGATACAGTAAATCTGAAGTGAAGCATCGGATTCTATAACTAGTGTCACAGGAATGGTTCAAAACATAGTCAGTAAGAAGAGTCAGTCTTCTTGTACTTAAGTCGGCATTGTGCCTTTTGTATTTGATTCCGATGCAATTTCTATGTTTCATCGTCAATAAGATGGTCCAAGGGATACTGTAAACCTGAAGTGAAGCATCAGAATCTATAACTAGTGTCACAGGAATGGTTCAAAAAATAGTCAGTAATAAGAGTCAGTCTTCTTGTACTTAAGTCGGCATTGTGCCTTTTGTATTTATTTCCGATGCAATTTCTGTGTTTCTTCGTCAATAAGAAGGTCCAAGGGATACTGTAAACCTGGAGTGAAGCACCGGAATCAATAACTAGTGTCTCAGGAATGGTTCAAAGCATAGACAGTAAGAAGAGTCAGTTTTCTTGTACTTAAGTGGGCATTGTGTCTTTTGTATTTAATTCCGATGAAAGTTCTGTGTTTCATCGTCAATAAGAAGGTCCAAGGGATACACTAAACCTGGACTGAAGCATCGGAATCTATAACTAGTGTCACATGAATGGTTCAAAACATAGACAGTAAGAAGGGTCAGTCTTCTTGTACTTAATTCGGCATTGTGCCTTTTCTATTTAATTCCGATGCAATTTCTGTGTTTCATCGTCAATAAGAAGGTCCAAGGGATACTGGAAACCTGAAGTGAAGCATCAGAATCTATAACTAGTGTCACAGGAATGGTTCAAAAAATAGACAGTAATAAGAGTCAGTCTTCTTGTACTTAAGTCGGCATTGTGCCTTTTTTATTTATTTCCGATGCAATTTCTGTGTTTCATTGTCAATAAGGAGGACCAAGGGATACAGTAAACCTGAAGTGAAGCATCGCAATCTATAACTAGTGTCATAGGAATGGTTCAAAACATAGACAGAAGAAGAGTCAGTCTTCTAGTACTAAAGTCGGCATTGTGCCTTTTTTATTTAATTGCGATGCAATTTCTGTATTTCATCGTCAATAAGAAGGTCCAAGATATAGTAAACCTGGAGTGAAGCATCGGAATCTATAACTAGTGCCACAGGAATGGTTCAAAACATAGACAGTAAGAAGAGTCAGTCTTCTAGTACTGAAGTCGGCATTGTGCCTTTTTTATTTAATTGCGATGCAATTTCTGCATTTCATCGTCAATAAGAAGGTCCAAGGGATACAGTAAACCTGAAGTGAAGCATCGGAATCTATAACTAGTGTCACAGGAATGGTTCAAAACATCGACAGTGAGAAGAATCAGTCTTCTTGTCCTTAATTCGGCATTGTGCCTTTAGTATTTAATTCCAATGCAATTTCTGTGTTTGATCGTCAATAGGAAGGTCAGAGGGATACAGTATATCTGAAGTGAAGTATCGGAATCTATAACTAGTGTCACTGGAATGGTTCAAAACATAGTCAGTAAGGGGAGTCAGTCTTCTTGTAGTTAAGTCGGCAATGCGCCTTTTGTATTTAAATCCGATGCAATCTCTGTGTTTCATCGTCAATAAGAAGGTCAGAGGGATACAGTATACCTGAAGTGAAGCATCGGAATCTAAAACTAGTGTCACAGGAATGGTTAAAATCATAGACAATAGGAAGAGTCAGTCTTCTTGTACTTAATTCGGCACTGTGCCCTTTGGATTTAATTCCGATGCAATTTCTGTGTTTCATCGTCAATAAGAAGGTCCAAGGGATACAGTAAACCTGAAGGGAAGCATCGGAATCTATGACTAGTGTCACAGGAATGGTTCAAACATAGTCAGTAAGAAGAGTCAGTCTTCTTGTACTTAAGCCGGCATTGTGCCTTTTGTATTTAATTCCGATGCAATTTCTGTGTTTCATCGTCAATAAGGAGGTCCAAAGCATACAGTAAACCTGAAGTGAAGCATCGGAATCTATAACTAGTGTCACAGGAATGGTTCAAAACATAGACAGTAATAAGAGTCAGTCTTTTAGTACTAAAGTCGGCATTGTGCCTTTTTTATTTAATTGCGATGCAATTTCTGTATTTCATCGTCAATAAGAAGGTCCAAGATATAGTAAACCTGGAGTGAAGCATCGGAATCTATAACTAGTGCCACAGGAATGGTTCAAAACATAGACAGTAAGAAGAGTCAGTCTTCTAGTGCTAAAGACGGCATTGTGCCTTTTTTATTTCATTGCGATGCAATTTCTGTATTTCATCGTCAATAAGAAGGTCCAAGGGATACAGTAAACCTGAAGTGAAGCATCGGAATCTATAACTAGTGTCACAGGAATGATTCAAATCATAGCCAGTAGGATGAGTCAGTCTTCTTGTACTTAAGTCGGCATTGTACCTTTTCCATTTAATTCGGATGCAATTTCTGTATTTCATCGTCAATAAGAAGGTCCAAGATATGGTAAACCTGGAGTGAAGCATCGGAATCTATAACTAGTGTCACAGGAATGGTTCAAAACATCGACAGTGAGAAGAATCAGTCTTCTTGTACTTAATTCGGCATTGTGCCTTTTACATTTAATTCCGACGCAATTTCTGTGTTTCATCGACAATAAGTAGGTCCAAAGGATCCAGTAAACTTGAAGTGAAGCACCGGAATATATCACTAGTGTCACAGGAGCGGTTCAAAACATAGTCGGTAAGAAGAGTCGGTCTTCTTGTACTTAAGTCGCCAGTGTGCCCTTTGTATTAAATTCCGATGCAATTTCTGTGTTTCATCGTAAATAAGAAGGTCCAACGGATACAGTAAACCTAGAGTGAAGCATCGGAATCTATAATTAGTGTCACAGGAATGGTTCAAATCATAGACTGTATGAAGAGTCAGTCTTCTTGTACTTAATTCGGCACTGTGCCCTTTGGATTTAATTGCGATGCAATTTCTGTGTTTCATCGTCAATATGAAGGTCAGAGGGATACAGTAAACCTGAAGTGAAGCATCGGAATCTATACCTAGAGTCACAGGAATGGTAAAAACATAAGAAGTAGGAAGAGGTAGTCTTCTTGTACTTAAGTCGGCATTGTGCCTTCTCTATTTAATTCCGATGCAATTGCTGTGTTTCATCGTCAATAAGAAGGTAGAAGGGATACAGTAAACCTGCAGTGAAACATCGGAATCTGTAACTAGTGTCACAGGAATGGTTCAAAACATAGATAGTAAGATGAGTCGGTCTTCGTGTACTTAAGTCGCCATTGTGCCTTTTGTATTAAATTCCGATGCAATTTCTGTGTTTCATCGTAAATAAGAAGGTCCAAGGGATACAGTAACCAGGAGTGAAGCATCGGAATCTATAACTAGTGTCACAGGAATGGCTCAAATCATAGACAGTAAGAAGAGTCAGTCTTCTTCTACTTAATTCGGCACTGTGCCCTTTGGATTTAATTCCGATGCAATTTCTGTGTTTCATCGTCAATAAGAAGGTAAGAGGGATACAGTAAACCTGAAGTGAAGCATCGGAATCTATAACTAGTGTCACAGAAATGGTTCAAAGCATAGACTGAAGAAGAGTCAGTCTTCTTGTACTTAAGTCGGCATTGTCCCTTTTGTATTTAATTCCGTTGCAATTTCTGTGTTTCATCGTCAATAAGAGGGTCGGAGGGATACAGTAAACCTGAAGTGAATCATCGGAATCTATAACTAGTGTTACAGGAATGGTAAAAACATAGAAAGTAGGAAGAGTCAGTCTTCTTGTACTTAAGTCGGCATTGTGCCTTCTCTATTTAATTCCGATGCTATTACCGTGTATCATCGTCAATAAGAAGGTCCAAGGGATACAGTAAACCTGAAGTGAAGCATCGGAATCTATAACTAGTGCCACAGGAATGGTTCAAAACATAGACAGTAAGAAGAGTCAGTCTTCTAGTACTAAAGTCGGCATTGTGCCTTTTTTATTTAATTGCGATGCAATTTCTGTATTTCATCGTCAATAAGAAGGTCCAAGATACAGTAAACCTGGAGTGAAGCATCGGAATCTATAACTAGTGCCACAGGAATGGTTCAAAACATAGACAGTAAGAAGAGTCAGTCTTCTAGTACTAAAGTCGGCATTGTGCCTTTTTTATTTAATTGCGATGCAATTTCTGTATTTCATCGTCAATAAGAAGGTCCAAGGGATACAGTAAACCTGAAGTGAAGCAACGGAATCTATAACTAGTGTCACAGGAATGGTTCAAAACATCGACAGTGAGAAGAATCAGTCTTCTTCTACTTAATTCGGCATTGTGCCTTTAGTATTTAATTCCAATGCAATTTCTGTGTTTGATCGTCAATAGGAAGGTCAGAGGGATACAGTATATCTGAAGTGAAGTATCGGAATCTATAGCTAGTGTCACTGGAATGGTTCAAAACATAGTCAGTAAGGGGAGTCAGTCTTCTTGTAGTTAAGTCGGCAATGCGCCTTTTGTATTTAAATCCGATGCAATCTCTGTGTTTCATCGTCAATAAGAAGGTCAGAGGGATACAGTATACCTGAAGTGAAGCATCGGAATCTAAAACTAGTGTCACAGGAATGGTTAAAATCATAGACAATAGGAAGAGTCAGTCTTCTTGTACTTAATTCGGCACTGTGCCCTTTGGATTTAATTCCGATGCAATTTCTGTGTTTCATCGTCAATAAGAAGGTCCAAGGGATACAGTAAACCTGAAGGGAAGCATCGGAATCTATGACTAGTGTCACAGGAATGGTTCAAAACATAGTCAGTAAGAAGAGTCAGTCATCTTGTACTTAATTCGGCATTGTGCCTTTTGTATTTAATTCCTATGCAATTTCTGGGTTTCATCGTCAATAAAAAGGTCAGAGGGATACAGTAAATCTGAAGTGAAGCATCGGAATCTAAAAGTAGTGTCACAGGAAAGGTTCAAATCATAGACAGTGGGATGAGTCAGTCTTCTTGTACTTAAGTCGGCATTGTTCCTTTGGTATTTAATTCCGATGCAATTTCTGTGTTTCATCGTCAATAAGTAGGTCCAAGGGTTCCAGTAAACTTGAAGTGACCCACTGGAATATATAACTAGTGTCACAGGAATGGTTCAAAACATAGTCAGTAAGAAGAGTCAGTCTTCTTGTATTTAAGTCGCCATTGTGCCTTTTGTATTAAATTCCGATGCAATTTCTGTGTTTCATTGTAAATAAGAAGGTCCAAGGGGTACAGTAAACCTGGAGTGAAGCATCGGAATATATAACTAGTGTCACAGGAATGATTCAAATCATAGACAGTAAGAAGAGTCAGTCTTCTTGTACTTAATTCGGCACTGTGCCCTTTGGATTTGATTCCGATGCAATTTCTGTGTTTCATCGTCTATAAGAAGGTCAGAGGGATTCAGTAAACCTGAAGTGAAGCATCGGAATCTATAACTAGTGTCACAGGAATGGTTCAAAACATAGGCTGTAAGAAGTGTCAAGCTTCTTGTACTAAGTCGGCATTGTGCCTTTTGTATTTAATTCCGATGCAATCTCTGTGTTTCATCGTCAATAAGAAGGTCCAAGGGATACAGTAAACCTGTAGAGAAGCATCGGAATCTGTAACTAGTGTCACAGGAATGGTTCAAAACATAGACAGTAAGATGAGTCAGTCTTCTTGTACTTAAGTCGGCATTGTGCCTTTTTTTATTTAATTCCGATGCAATTTCTGTGTTTTATCGTCAATAAGAAGGTCCAAGGAATACAGTAAACCTAGAGTGAAGCATCGGAATCAATTACTAGTATCACAGGAATGGTTCAAAACATAGACAGTAAGAAGAGTCAGTCTTCTTGTACTTAAATCGGCAATGTGCATTTTAATTTAATTCCGACGCAATTTCTGTGTTTCATAGTCAATAAGAACGTCAGAGGGATACAGTAATGCTGAAGTGAAGGATCGGAATCTATAACTAGTGTCACAGGAATGGTTCAAAACATAGTCAGTAAGAAGAGTCAGTCATCTTGTACTAAAGTCGGCATTGTGCCTTTTGTATTTAACTCTGATGCAATTTCTGTATATCATCGTCAATAAGAAGGTTCAAGGGATACAGCAAACCTAGAGTGAAGCATCGGAATCTATAAGTAGTGTCACAGGAATGGTTCAAAACATCGACAGTAAGAAGAGTCAGTCTTCTTGTACTTAATTCGGCATTGTGCCTTTAGTATTTAATTCCAATGTAATTTCTGTGTTTGATCGTCAATAGGAAGGTCAGAGGGATACAGTAAATCTAAAGTGAAGCATCGGAATCTATAACTAGTGTCACATGAATGGTTCAAAACATAGTCAGTAAGAAGAGTCAGTCTTCTTGTACTTAAGTCGGCATTGTGCCTTTTGTATATAATTCCGATGCAATTTCTGTGTTTCATCGTCAATAATAAAGTCAGAGGGATACAGTATACCTGAAGTGAAGCATCGGAATCAATAACTAGTGTCACAGGAATCGTATAAACATAGAAAGTAGGAAGAGTCAGTCTTCTTGTACTTAAGTCGACATTGTGCCTTCTCTATTTAATACCGACGCAATTGCTGTGTTTCATCGTCAATAAGAAGGTCCAAGGGATACAGTAAACTTGAAGTGAAGCATCGGAATCTATAACTTGTGTCACAGGAATGGTTCAAAGCATAGTCAGTAAGAAGAGTCAGTGTTCTTGTACTTAAGTCGGCATTGAGCCTTTTGTATTTAATTCCGATGCAATTTCTGTGTTTCATCGTCAATAAGAAGGTCCAAGGGATGCAGTAAACCGGTAGTGAAGCATCGGAATCTGTAACTAGTGTCACAGGAATGGTTCAAAGCATAGACAGTAAGATGAGTCAGTCTTCTTGTACTTAAGTCGGCATTGTGCTTTTTTATTTAATTCCGATGCATTTTCTGTGTTTCATCGTCAATAAGAAGGTCCAAGGGATACAGTAAACCTAGAGTGAAGCATCTGAATCTATAACTAGTGTCACAGGAATGGTTCAAACATAGACAGTGGGAAGAGTCAGTCTTCTTGTACTTAAGTCGGCATTGTGCCTTTTCTATTTAATTCCGATGCAATTTCTGTATTTCATCGTCAATAAGAAGGTCCAAGGTATATAGTAAACCTGGAGTGAAGCATCGGAACGTATAACTAGTGCCACAGGAAAGGTTCAAATCATAGACCGTAAGAAGAGTCAGTCTTCTTGTACTAAAGTCAGCATTGTGCCTTTTTTATTTAATTTCGATGCAATTTCTGTGTTTCATCGTCAATAAGAAGGTCCAAAGGATACCGTAAACCTGACGTGAAGCATCGGAATCTATAACTAGTGTCACAGGAATGGTTCAAAGCATAGTCAGTAAGAAGAGTCAGTCTTCTTGTACTTAAGTCGGCATTGTGCCTTTTGTATTTATTTCCAATGCAATTTCTGTGTTTCATCGTCAATAAGAAGGTCCAACGGATACAGTAAACCTGGAGTGAAGCATCGGAATCTATAACTAGTGTCACAGGGATGGTTCAAAACATAGACACTAAGAAGAGTCAGTATTCTTGTACTGAAGTCGGCATTGTGCCTTTTGTATTTAATTCCGTTGCAATTTCTGTGTTTCATCGTTAATAAGAAGTTCCAAGGGATACAGTAAACCTGAAGTGAAGCATCGGAAGCTATAACTAGTGTCACAGGAATGGTTCAAAACATAGTCAGTAAGAAGGGTCAGTCTTCTTGTACTTAAGTCGGCATTGTGCCTTTTCTATTTAATTCCGATGCAATTTCTGTGTTTCATCGTGAATAAGAAGGTCAGAGGGATACAGTAAACCAGAAGTGAAGCATCGGAATCTATAACTAGTGTCACAGGAATGGTTCAAAACATAGGCAGTTGGAAGAGTCAGACTTGTTGTACTTAAGTCGGCATTGTGCCTTTTTATTTAATTCCGATGCAATTTCTGTGTTTCATCGTCAATAACAAGGTCAGAGGGATACAGTAAACTTGTAGTGAAGCATCGGAATCTATAACTAGTGTCACAGGAATGGTTCAAAACATAGACAGTAGGAAGAGTCAGTCATCATGTACTTAAGTCGGCATTGTGCCTTTTCTATTTAATTCCGATGCAATTTCTGTGCTTCATCGTCAATAAGAATGTCCAAGGGATACAGTAAACCTGAAGTGAAGCATCGGAAGTCATAACTAGTGTCATAAGAATGCTTCAAAGCATAGTCAGTAAGAAGAGTTGGTGTTCTTGTACTTAATTTGGCATTGTGCCTTTTGTATTTAATTCCGATGAAACTTCTGTGTTTCATCGTCAATAAGAAGGTCCAGGGGATACAGGAAACCTGCAGTGAAGCATCGGAATCTGTAACTAGTGTCACAGGAATGGTTCGAAACATAGACAGTAAGATGAGTCAGTCGTCTTGTACTTAAGTCGGCATTGCGCCTTATTTATTTAATTCCGATGCAATTTCTGTGTTTCATCGTCAATAAGAAGGTCCAAGGGATACAGTAAACCTAGAGTGAAGCATCGGAATCTATTACTAGTGTCACAGGAATGGTTCAAAACATAGACAGTAAGAAGAGTCAGTCTTCTCGTACTTAATTCGGCATTGTGCATTTTGTATTTAATTCCGACGCAATTTCTGTGTTACATCGTCAATAAGAACGTCAGAGGGATACAGTAAATCTGAAGTGAAGCATCGGAATCTATAACTAGTGTCACAGGTATGGTTCAAAACATATTCAGTAAGAAGAGTCAGTCTTCTTGTACTAAAGTCGGCATTGTGCCTTTTGTATTTAATTCCGATGCAATATCTGTGTTTCATCGTCAATAAGAAGGTCTAAGGTATATTGTAAACCTGGAGTGAAGCATCGGAATCTGTAACTAGTGTCACAGGAATAGTTCAAAACACAGACAGTAAGAAGAGTCAGTCTTCTTGTACTTAAGTCGGCATTGTGCATTTTTTATTTAATTACGATGCAATTTCAGTGATTCATTGTCAATAAGAAGGTCCAAGGGATACAGTAAACCTAGACCGAAGCATCGCAATGTATAACTAGTGTCTCAGGAATGGTTTAAAACATCGACAGTAGGAAGAGTCAGTCTTCTTGTACCTAATTCGGCATAGTGCCTTTTGTATTTAATTCCAATGCAACTTCTGTGTTTGATCGTCAATAGGATGGTCAGGGGGATACAGTAAATCTGAAGTGAAGCATCGGAATCTATAACTAGTGTCACAGGAATGGTTCAAAACATAGTCAGTAAGAAGAGACAATGTTCTTGTACTTAAAACGGCATTGTGCCTTTTGTATTTAGTTGCGATGAAATTTCTGTGTTTCATCGTCAATAAGAAGGTCCAAGGGAATCAGTAAACTAGAAGTGAAGCATCGGATTCTATAACTAGTAGTACAGGAATGGTTCGAAACATAGTCAGTAAGAAGAGTCAGTCTTCTTGTACTTAAGTCGGCATTGTGCCTTTTGTATTTAATTCCGATGCAATTCCTGTGTTTCATCGTCAATATGAAGGTCCAAGGGATACAGTTAACCTGAAGTGAAGCACCGGAATCTATAAATAGTGTCCCATGAATGGTTCAAAACATAGTCAGTAAGAAGAGTCAGTCTTCTTGTACTTAAGTCGGCATTATGCCTTTTGTATTTAATTCCGATGCAATTTCTGTGTTTCCTCGTCAATAAGTAGGTCCAAGGGATACAGTAAACCTGGAGTGAAGCATCGGAATCTATAACTAGTGTCACATGAATGGTTTTAAACATAGACAGTAATAAGAGTCAGTCTTCTTCTACTTAATTCGGCATTGTGCCTTTTGTATTTAATTCCGAAGCAATTTCTGTGTTTCATCGTCAATAAGGTCGGAGGAATACAGTAACCCTCAAGTGATGCATCGGAATCTATAACTAGTGTCACAGGAATGGTTCAAAACATAGTCAGTAAGAAGAGTCAGTCTTCTTGTACTTAAGTCGGCATTGTGCCTTTTGTATTTATTTCCAATGCAATTTCTGTGCTTCATCGTCAATAAGAAGGTCCAAGGGATATAATAAACCTGGAGTGAAGCATCGGAATCTATAACTAGTGTCACAGGGATGGTTCAAAACATAGACAGTAAGAAGAGTCAGTATTCTTGTACTGAAGTCGGCATTGTGCCTTTTGTATTTAATTCCGATGCAATTTCTGTGTTTCATCGTCAATAAGAAGTTCCAAGGGGTACATCAGACCTGAAGTGTAGCACCGGAATCTATAACTAGTGTCACAGGAATGGTTCAAAGCATAGTCAGTAAGAACAGTCAGTCTTCTTGTACTTAAGTCGGCATTGTGCCATTTGTATATATATTTCCGATGCAATTTCTGTGTTTCATCGTCAATAAGAAGGTCCAAGGGATACAGTAAACCCGAAGTGAAGCATCGGAATCTATAACTAGTGTCACAGGAATGGTTCAAAACATAGACAGTAGGAAGCGTCAGTCTTGTTGTACTTAAGTCGGCATTGTGCCTTTTCTACTTAATTCCGATGCAATTTCTTTGTTTCATCGTCAATAAGAAGGTCCAAGGGATACAGTAAACCTGGAGTGAAGCATCGGAATCTATAACTAGTGTCACAGGAATGGTTCAACACATAGACAGTAGGAAGAGTCAGTCTTCTTGTACTTAAGTCGGCATTGTGACTTTTCTATTTAATTCCGATGCAATTTCTGTGCTTCATCGTCAATAAGAAAGTCCAAGGGATACAGTAAACCTGAAGTGAAGCATCGGAAGCTATAACTAGTGTCACAGGAATGGTTCAAAACATAGTAAGTAAGAAGGGTCAGTCTTCTTGTACTTAAGTCGGCATTGTGCCTTTTCTATTTAATTCCGATGCAACTTCCGTGTTTCATCGTCAATAAGAAGGTCCAAGGGATACAGTAAACCTGGAGTGAAGCATCGGAATCTATAACTAGTGTCACAGGAATGGTTCATACATAGACAGTAAGAAGAGTCAGTCTTCTTGAACTTAAGTCGGCATTGTGCCTTTTGTATTTAATTCCGATGCAATATCTGTGTTTCATCGTCAATAAGAAGGTCCAAGGGATACCATAAACCTGAAGTGAAGCATGGATATCTATAACTAGTGTCACAGGAAAGGTTCAAAACATAGTCAGAAAGAAGAGTCAGTCTTCTCGTACTTAATTCGGCATAGTGACTTTTGTATTTAATTCCGATGCAATTTCTGTGTTTCATCGTCAATAAGAAGGTCAGAGGGATACAGTAAACCAGAAGTGAAGCATCGGAATCTATAACTAGTGTCACAGGAATGGTTCAAAACATTGACAGTAGGAAGAGTCAGTCTTCTTGTACTTAAGTCGGCATTGTGCTTTTTCTATTTAATTCCGATGCAATTTCTGTATTTCATCGTCAATAAGAAGGTCCAAGGGATTCAGTAAACCTGGAGTGAAGCATCGGAATCTATAACTAGTGTCACAGGAATGGTTCAAAACATAGACAGTAGGATGAGTCAGTCTTCTTGTGCTTAAGTCGGCATTGTGCCTTTTGTATTTAATTCCGATGCAATATCTGTGTTTCATCGTCAATAATAAGGTCCAAGGGATACAGTAAACCTGGAGTGAATCATCGAAATCTATAACTAGTGTCACATGAATGGTTCAAATCATTGACAGTTATAAGAGTCAGTCTTCTTGTACTTAAGTCGGCATTGTGCCTTTTGTATTTAATTCCGATGCAATTTCTGTGTTTCATCGTCAATAAGAAGGTCCAAGGGATACAGTAAACCTGGAGTGATGCATCGGAATCTATAACTAGTGTCACAGGGATGGTTCAAAACATAGACAGTAAGAAGAGTCAGTATACTTGTACTTAAGTCGGCATTGTGCCTTTTGTATTTAATTCCGATGCAATTTCTGTGTTTCATCGCCAGAAGAAGTTCCAAGGGATACAGTAAACCTGATGTGAAGCACCGGAATCTATAACTAGTGTCACAGGAATCGTTCAAAACATAGTTAGTAAGAACAGTCAGTCTTCTTGTACTTAAGTCGGCATTGTGCATTTTGTATTTCAATCCGATGCAATATCTGTGTTTCATCGTCAATAGGTAGGTCCATGTGATACAGTAAACCTGAAGTAAAGCATCGGAATCTATAACTAGTGTCACAGGAATGGTTCAAAACATAGACAGTTGGAAGAGTCAGACTTGTTGTACTTAAGTCGGCATTGTGCCTTTTTATTTAATTCCGATGCAATTTCTGTGTTTCATCGTCAATAACAAGGTCAGAGGCATACAGTAAACCTGTAGTGAAGCATCGGAATCTATAACTAGTGTCACAGGAATGGTTCAAAACATAGACAGTAGGAAGAGTCAGTCATCTTGTACTTAAGTCGGCATTGTGCCTTTTCTATTTAATTCCGATGCAATTTCTGTGCTTCATCGTCAATAAGAATGTCCAAGGGATACAGTAAACCTGAAGTGAAGCATCGGAAGTCATAACTAGTGTCATAAGAAAGGTTCAAAGCATAGTCAGTAAGAAGGGTCAGTCTTCTTGTACTTAAGTCGGCATTGTGCCTTTACTATTTAATTCCTATGCAATTTCTGTGTTTCATCGTCAATAAGAAGGTCCAAGGAATACAGTAAACCTGGAGTGAAGCATCGGAATCTATAACTAGTGTCACAGGAATGGTTCAAAACATGGACAGTAGGAAGAGTCAGTCTTCTTGTACTTAAGTCGGCATTGTGCCTTCTGTATTTAATTCCGATGCAATTTCTGTGTTTCATCGTCAATACGAAGGTCAGAGGGATACAGTAAACCTGGAGTGAAGCATCGGAATCTATAACTAGTGTCATAAGAATCGTTCAAACATAGAGAGTAAGAAGAGTCAATCTTCTTGAACTTAAGTTCCTCATTCCGGCTTTTGTATTTAATTCCGATGCAATTTCTGTGTTTCATCGTCAATAATAAAGTCCAAGGGATACAGTAAACCTGGAGTGAAGCATCGGAATCTGTAACTAGTGGCACAGGAATGGTTCAAATCATAGACAGTAAGATGAGTCAGTCTTCTTGTACTTAAGTCGGCATTGTGCCTTTTTTATTTAATTCCGATGCAATTTCTGTGTTTCATCGTCAATAAGAAGGTCTAAAGGATACAGTAAACCTAGAGTGAAGCATCGGAATCTATTACTAGTGTCACAGGAATGGTTCAAATCATAGACAGTAAGAAGAGTCAGTCTTCTTGTACTTAATTCGAAATTGTGCCTTTTGTATTTACTTCCGACGCAATATCTGTGTTTCATCGACAATAAGAACGTCAGAGGGATACAGTAAATCTGAAGTGAAGCATCGGAATCTATAACTAGTGTCACAGGAATGGTTCAAAACATAGTCAGTAAGAACAGTCAGTCTTCTTGTTCTAACGTCTTCATTGTGCCTTTTGTATTTGATTCCGATGCAATTTCTGTGTTTCATCGTCAATAAGAAGGTCCAAGGGATACAGTAAAACTGGAGTGAAGCATCGGAATCTATAACAAGTGTCATAGGGATGGTTCAAAACATAGACAGTAAGAAGAGTCAGTATTCTTGTACTTAAGTCGGCATGGTGCCGTTTGTATTTAATTCTGATGCAATTTCTGTGTTTCATCTTCAATAGGAAGGTCCAAGGGATACAGTAAACCTGAAATGAAGCATCAGAGTCTATAAATAGTGTCACAGGAATGGTTCAAAGCATAGTCAGTAAGAAGAGTCAGTCTTCTTGTACTTAAGTCGGCATTGTGCCTTTTGTATTTAATTCCGATGCAATATCTGTGTTTCATCGTCAATAAGAAGGTCCAAGGGATACAGTGAACCTGAAGTGAAGCACCGGAATCTATAACTAGTGTCACATGAATGGTTCAAAACATAGTCAGTAAGAAGAGTCAGTCTTCTTGTACTTCAGTCGACATTGTGCCTTTTGTATTTACTTCCGATGCAATTTCTGCGTTTCATCGTCAATAAGAAGGTCCAAGGGATACAGTATGCCTGGAGTAAAGCATCGGAATCCATAACAAGTGTCACATGAATGGTTGAAAACATAGACAGTAAGAAGAGTCAGTCTTCTTGTACTTAGTTCGGCATTGTGCCTTTTGTATTTAATTCCGATGCAATTTCTGTGTTTCATCGTCAATAAGAAGGTCAGAGGGATACTGTAAACCTCAAGTGAAGCATCGGAATCTATAACTAGTGTCACAGGAATGGTTCAAAACATAGACAGTAGGAAGAGTCAGTCATCTTGTACTTAAGTCGGCATTGTGCCTTTACTATTTAATTCCTATGCAATTTCTGTGTTTCATCGTCAATACGAAGGTCAGAGGGATACAGTAAACCTGGAGTGAAGCATCGGAATCTATAACTAGTGTCATAGGAATCGTTCAAACATAGAGAGTAAGAAGAGTCAATCTTCTTGAACTTAAGTTCCTCATTCTGGCTTTTGTATTTACTTCCGACGCAATATCTGTGTTTCATCGACAATAAGAACGTCAGAGGGATACAGTAAATCTGAAGTGAAGCATCGGAATCTATAACTAGTGTCATAGGAATCGTTCAAACATAGAGAGTAAGAAGAGTCAATCTTCTTGAACTTAAGTTCCTCATTCTGGCTTTTGTATTTAATTCCGATGCAATTTCTGTGTTTCATCGTCAATAATAAGGACCAAGGGATACAGTAAACCTGGAGTGAAGCATCGGACTCTGTAACTAGTGGCACAGGAATGGTTCAAATCATAGACAGTAAGATGAGTCAGTCTTCTTGTACTAAAGTCGTCATTGTGCCTTTTGTATTTGATTCAGATGCAATTTCTGTGTTTCATCGTCAATAAGAAGGTCCAAGGGATACAGTAAAACTGGAGTGAAGCATCGGAATCTATAACAAGTGTCATAGGGATGGTTCAAAACATAGACAGTAAGAAGAGTCAGTATTCTTGTACTTAAGTCGGCATTGTGCCTTTTGTATTTAATTCTGATGCAATTTCTGTGCTTCATCTTCATTAGGAAGGTCCAAGGGATACAGTAAACCTGAAATGAAGCATCAGAGTCTATAAATAGTGTCACAGGAATGGTTCAAAGCATAGTCAGTAAGAAGAGTCAGTCTTCTTGTACTTAAGTCGACATTGTGCCTTTTGTATTTAATTCTGATGCAATTTCTGTGTTTCATCGCCAATAAGAAGGTCCAAGGGATACAGTGAACCTGAAGTGAAGCACCGGAATCTATAACTAGTGTCACATGAATGGTTCAAAACATAGTCAGTAAGAAGAGTCAGTCTTCTTGTACTTAAATCGGCATTGTGCCATTTGTATTTACTTCCGATGCAATTTCTGTGTTTCGTCGTCAATAAGAAGGTCCAAGGGATAAAGTAAACCTGGAGTGAAGCATCGAAATCTGTAACTAGTGTCACAGGGATGGTTCAAATCATAGACAGTAGGAAGCGTCAGTATTCTTGTACTTTTGTCGGCATTGTGCCTTTTGTATTTAATTCAGATGCAATTTCTGTGTTTCATCGTCAATAAGAAGGACCAAGGAATACAGTAAACCTGAAGTGAAGCACCGGAATCTATAACTAGTGTCACAGGAATGGTTCAAAAGATGGTCAGTAAGAACAGTCAGTCTTCCTGTACTTAAGTCGGCATTGTGCTTTTTGTATTTAATTCCGATGCAATTTCTGTGTTTCATCGTCAATAAGAAGGTCCAAGAGATACAGTAAACCGGAAGTGAAGCATCGGAATCTATAACTAGTGTCACAGGAATCGATCAAACATAGAGAGTAAGAAGAGTCAATCTTCTTGAACTTAAGTCGGCATTGTGCCTTTTGCATTTAATTCCGATGCAATTTCTGTGTTTCATCGTCAATAAGAAGGTCCAAGGGATACAGTAAACCTGATGTGAAGCATGGATATCTATAACTAGTGTCACAGGAAAGGTTCAAATCATAGTCAGAAAGAAGAGTCAGTCTTCTCGTACTTAAGTCGTTATTGTGAATTTTGTATTTATTTCCGATGCAATTTCTGTGTTTCATCGTCAATAAGAAGGTCAGAGGGATACAGTAAACCATAAGTGAAGCATCGGAATCTATAACTAGTGTCACAGGAATGGTTCAAAACATTGACAGTAGGAAGAGTCAGCCTTCTTGTACTTAAGTCGGCAATGTGCTTTATCTATTTAATTCCGATGCAATTTCTGTGTTTCATCGTCAATAGGAAGGTCCAAGGGATACAGTAAACCTGGAGTGATGCTTCGGAATCTATAACTAGTGTCACAGGGATGGTTCAAAACATAGACAGTAAGAAGAGTCAGTACTGTTGTACTTAAGTCGGCATTGTGCCCTTTGTATTTAATTCCGATGCAATTTCTGTGTTTCATCGCCAGAAGAAGTTCCAAAGGATACAGTAAACCTGATGTGAAGCATCGGAATCTATAACTAGTGTCACAGGAATGGTTCAAAACATAGTCAGTAAGAACAGTCAGTCTTCTTGTACTTAAGTCGGCATTGTGCCTTTTGTATTTCAATCCGATGCAATATCTGTGTTTCATCGTCAATAGGTAGGTCCATGGGATACAGTAAACCTGAAGTGAAGCATCGGAATCTATACCTAGTGTCACAGGAATGGTTCTAAACTTAGTCAGTAAGAAGAGTCAGTCTTCTTGTACTAAAGTCGGCATTGTGCCTTTTGTATTTAATTCCGATGCAATTTCTGTGTTTCATCGTCAATAAGAAGGTCCAAGGGATACAGTAAACCTGGAGTCAAGCAACGGAATCTATATCAAGTGTCACAGGGATGGTTCAAAACATAGACAGTAAGAAGAGTCAGTCTTCTTGTACTTAAGTCGGCATTGTGCCTTTTCTATTTAAGTCCGATGCAATTTCTGTGCTTCATCGTCAATAAGAATGTCCAAGGGATACAGTAAACCTGAAGTGAAGCATCGGAAGCCATAACTAGTGTCATAAGAATGGTTCAAAGCATATTCAGTAAGAAGGGTCAGTCTTCTTGTACTTAAGTCGGCATTGTGCCTTTACTATTTAATTCCTATGCAATTTCTGTGTTTCATCGTCAATAAGAAGGTCCAAGGGATACAGTAAACCTGGAGTGAAGCATCGGAATCTATAACTAGTGTCACAGGAATGGTTCAAAACATAGACAGTAGGAAGAGTCAGTCATCTTGTACTTAAGTCGGCATTGTGCCTTTTCTATTTAATTCCGATGCAATTTCTGTGCTTCATCGTCAATAAGAATGTCCAAGGGATACAGTAAACCTGAAGTGAAGCATCGGAAGTCATAACTAGTGTCATAAGAATGGTTCAAAGCATAGTCAGTAAGTAGGGTCAGTCTTCTTGTACTTAAGTCGGCATTGTGCCTTTACTATTTAATTCCTATGCAATTTCTGTGTTTCATCGTCAATACGAAGGTCAGAGGGATACAGTAAACCTGGAGTGAAGCATCGGAATCTATAACTAGTGTTATAGGAATCGTTCAAACATAGAGAGTAAGAAGAGTCAATCTTCTTGAACTTAAGTTCCTCATTCTGGCTTTTGTATTTACTTCCGACGCAATATCTGTGTTTCATCGACAATAAGAACGTCAGAGGGATACAGTAAATCTGAAGTGAAGCATCGGAATCTATAACTAGTGTCATAGGAATCGTTCAAACATAGAGAGTAAGAAGAGTCAAACTTCTTGAACTTAAGTTCCTCATTCTGGCTTTTGTATTTAATTCCGATGCAATTTCTGTGTTTCATCGTCAATAATAAGGATCAAGGGATACAGTAAACCTGGAGTGAAGCATCGGAATCTGTAACTAGTGGCACAGGAATGGTTCAAATCATAGACAGTAAGATGAGTCAGTCTTCTTGTACTAAAGTCGTCATTGTGCCTTTTGTATTTGATTCAGATGCAATTTCTGTGTTTCATCGTCAATAAGATGGTCCAAGGGATACAGTAAAACTGGAGTGAAGCATCGGAATCTATAACAAGTGTCATAGGGATGGTTCAAAACATAGACAGTAAGAAGAGTCAGTATTCTTGTACTTAAGTCGGCATTGTGCCTTTTGTATTTAATTCTGATGCAATTTCTGTGCTTCATCTTCAATAGGAAGGTCCAAGGGATACAGTAAACCTGAAATGAAGCATCAGAGTCTATAAATAGTGTCACAGGAATGGTTCAAAGCATAGTCAGTAAGAAGAGTCAGTCTTCTTGTACTTAAGTCGACATTGTGCCTTTTGTATTTAATTCCGATGCAATTTCTGTGTTTCATCGTCAATAAGAAGGTCCAAGGGATACAGTGAACCTGAAGTGAAGCACCGGAATCTATAACTAGTGTCACATGAATGGTTCAAAGCATAGTCAGTAAGAAGAGTCAGTCTTCTTGTACTTCAGTCGACATTGTGCCTTTTGTATTTACTTCCGACGCAATTTCTGTGTTTCGTCGTCAATAAGAAGGTCCAAGGGATACAGTAAACCTGGAGTGAAGCATCGAAATCTGTAACTAGTGTCACAGGGATGGTTCAAATCATAGACAGTAAGAAGAGTCAGTATTCTTGTACTTTTGTCGGCATTGTGCCTTTTGTATTTAATTCCGATGCAATTTCTGTGTTTCATCGACAATAAGAAGGACCAAGGAATACAGTAAACCTGAAGTGAAGCACCGGAATCTATAACAAGTGTCACAGGAATGGTTCAAAAGATAGTCAGTAAGAACAGTCAGTCTTCCTGTACTTAAGTCGGCATTGTGCTTTTTGTATTTAATTCCGATGCAATTTCTGTGTTTCATCGTCAATAAGAAGGTCCAAGAGATACAGTAAACCGGAAGTGAAGCATCGGAATCTATAACTAGTGTCACAGGAATGGTTCAAAACATAGACAGTAGGAAGAGTCAGTCTTGTTGCACTTATGTCGGCATTGTGCCTATTTATTTAATTACGATGCAATTTCTGTGTTTCATCGTCAATAGGAAGGACAGAGGGATACAGTTAACCTCAAGTGAAGCATCGGAAACTATAACTAGTGTCACAGGAATCGTTCAAACATAGAGAGTAAGATGAGTCAATCTTCTTGAACTTAAGTCGGCATTGTGCCTTTTGCATTTAATTCCGATGCAATTTCTGTGTTTCATCGTCAATAAGAAGGTCAGAGGGATACAGTAAACCAGAAGTGAAGCATCGGAATCTATAACTAGTGTCACAGGAATGGTTCAAAACATTGACAGTAGGAAGAGTCAGCCTTCTTGTATATAAGTCGGCATTGTGCATTTTCTATTTAATTCCGATGCAATTTCTGTGTTTCATCGTCAATAAGAAGGTCCAAGGGATACAGTAAACCTGGAGTGATGCATCGGAATCTATAACTAGTGTCACAGGGATGGTTCAAAACATAGACAGTAAGAAGAGTCAGTATTCTTGTACTTAAGTCGGCATTGTGCCCTTTGTATTTAATTCCGATGCAATTTCTGTGTTTCATCGCCAGAAGAAGTTCCAAGGCATACAGTAAACCTTATGTGAAGCATCGGAATCTATAACTAGTGTCACAGGAATGGTTCAAAACATAGTCAGTAAGAACAGTCAGTCTTCTTGTACTTAAGTCGGCATTGTGCCTTTTGTATTTCAATCCGATGCAATATCTGTGTTTCATCGTCAATAGGTAGGTCCATGGGATACTGTAAACCTGACGTGAAGCATCGGAATCTATACCTAGTGTCACAGGAATGGTTCTAAACTTAGTCAGTAAGAAGAGTCAGTCTTCTTGTACTAAAGTCGGCATTGTGCCTTTTGTATTTAATTCCGATGCAATTTCTGTGTTTCATCGTCAATAAGAAAGTCCAAGGGATACAGTAAACCTGGTGTGAAGCAACGGAATCTATAACAAGTGTCACAGGGATGGTTCAAAACATAGACAGTAAGAAGAGTCAGTCTTCTTGTACTTAGGTCGGCATTGTGCCTTTTCTATTTAAGTCCGATGCAATTTCTGTGCTTCATCGTCAATAAGAATGTCCAAGGGATACAGTAAACCTGAAGTGAAGCATCGGAAGCCATAACTAGTGTCATAAGAATGGTTCAAAGCATAGTCAGTAAGAAGGGTCAGTCTTCTTGTACTTAAGTCGGCATTGTGCCTTTACTATTTAATTCCTATGCAATTTCTGAGTTTCATCGTCAATAAGAAGGTCCAAGGGATACAGTAAACCTGGAGTGAAGCATCGGAATCTATAACTAGTGTCACAGGAATGGTTCAAAACATAGACAGTAAGAAGAGTCAGTATTCTTGTACTTAAGTCGGCATTGTGCCTTTTGTATTTAACTCCGATGCAATTTCTGTCGTTCATCGTCAATAAGAAGGTCCTAGAAATAGAGTAAACCTGTATTTAAGCACCGAAATCTATAACTAGTGTCACATGAATGGTTCAAAACATAGTCAGTAAGAAGAGCCAGTCTTCTTGTACTTAAGTCGGCATTGTGCCTTTTGTATTTAATTCCGATGCAATTTCTGCGTTTCATCGTCAATAAGAAGGTCCAAGGGAGACAGTAAACCTGGAGTGAAGCATCGGAATCTATTACTAGTGTCACAGGAATGGTTCAAATGAAAGACAGTAAAAAGAGTCGGTCTTCTTGTACTTAATTCGGCATTGTGCCTTTTGTATTTACTTCCGACGCAATATCTGTGTTTCATCGACAACAAGAACGTCACAGGGATACAGTAAATCTGAAGTGAAGCATCGGAATCTATAACTAGTGTCACAGGAATGGTTCAAAAAATAAACAGTAAGAAGAGTCAGTCTTCTTGTACTAAAGTTGGCATTGTGCCTTTTGTATTTGATTCCGATGCAATGTCTGTGTTTCATCGTCAATAAGAAGGTCCAAGGGATACAGTAAAACTGGAGTGAAGCATCAGAATCTATAACAAGTGTCACAGGGATTGTTAAAACCATAGACAGTAAGATGAGTCAGTCTTCTTGTACTTAATTCGGCATTGTGCCTTTTGTATTTAATTCCGATGCAATTTCTGTGTTTCATCGTCAATAAGAAGGTCAGAGGGATACAGTAATAATCAAGTGAAGCATTGGAATCTATAACTAGTGTCACAGGAATGGTTCAAAACATAGTCAGTAAGAAGAGTCAGTCTTCTTGTACTTACGTCGGCATTGTGCCTTTTGTATTTACTTCCGATTCAATATCTGTGTTTCATCGTCAATAAGAACGTCAGAGGGATACAGTAAATCTGAAGTGAAGCATCGGAATCTATACCTAGTGTCACAGGAATGGTTCTAAACTTAGTCAGTAAGAAGAGTCAGTCTTCTTGTACTTAAGTCGGCATTGTGCCTTTTTTATTTAATTCCGATGCACTTTCTGTGTTTCATCGTCAATAAGAGGGTCCAAGGGATACAGTAAACCTAGAGTGAAGCATCGGAATCTATTACTAGTGTCACAGGAATGGTTCAAATCATAGACAGTAAGAAGAGTCTGTCTTCTTGTACTTAATTCGGCATTGTGCCTTTTGTATTTACTTCCGATGCAATATCTGTGTTTCATCGTCAATAAGAACGTCAGAGGGATACAGTAAATCTGAAGTGAAGCATCGGAATCTATACCTAGTGTCACAGGAATGGTTCTAAACTTAGTCAGTAAGAAGAGTCAGTCTTCTTGTACTAAAGTCGGCATTGTGCCTTTTGTATATAATTCCGATGCAATTTCTATATTTCATCGTCAATAAGAAGGTCCAAGGGATACAGTAAACCTAGAGTGAAGCAACGAAATCTATAACAAGTGTCACAGGGATGGTTCAAAACATAGACAGTAAGAAGAGTCAGTATTCTTGTACTTAAGTCGGCATTGTGCCTTTTGTATTTCATTCCGATGCAATTTCTGTGCTTCATCTTCAATAAGAAGGTCCAAGGGATACAGTAAACCTGAAGTGAAGCATCAGAGTCTATAACTAGTGTCACAGGAATGGTTCAAAACATAGTCAGTAAGAAGGGTCAGTCTTCTTGTACTTAAGTCGGCATTGTGCCTTTTGTATTTAATTCCGATGCAATTTCTGTCTTTCATCGTCAATAAGAAGGTCCTAGAAATAGAGTAAACCTGAATATATGCACCGAAATCTATAACTAGTGTCACATGAATGGTTCAAAACATAGTCAGTAAGAAGAGCCAGTCTTCTTGTACTTAAGTCGGCATTGTGCGTTTTGTATTTAATTCCGATGCAATTTCTGCGTTTCATCGTCAATAAGAAGGTCCAAGGGAGACAGTAAACCTGGAGTGAAGCATCGGAATCTATTACGAGTGTCACAGGAATGGTTCAAATCATAGACAGTAAAAAGAGTCAGTCTTCTTGTACTTAATTCGGCATTGTGCCTTTTGTATTTACTTCCGACGCAATATCTGTGTTTCATCGACAATAAGAACGTCACAGGGATACAGTAAATCTAAAGTGAAGCATCGGAATCTATAACTAGTGTCACAGGAATGGTTCAAAAAATAAACAGTAAGAAGAGTCAGTCTTCTTGTACTAAAGTCAGCATTGTGCCTTTTGTATTTGATTCCGATGCAATGTCTGTGTTTCATCGTCAATAAGAAGGTCCAAGGGATACAGTAAAACTGGAGTGAAGCATCGGAATCTATAACAAGTGTCACAGGGATTGTTCAAAACATAGACAGTATGATGAGTCAGTCTTCTTGCACTTAATTCGGCATTGTGCCTTTTGTATTTAATTCCGATGCAATTTCTGTGTTTCATCGTCAATAAGAAGGTCAGAGGGATACAGTGATAATCAAGTGAAGCATCGGAATCTATAACTAGTGTCACAGGAATGGTTCAATACATAGTCAGTAAGAAGAGTCAGTCTTCTTGTACTTAAGTCGGCATTGTGCCTTTTGTATTTACTTCCGATGCTATTTCTGTGTTTCATCGTCAATAAGAAGGCCCAAGGGATACAGTAAACCTGGAGTGAAGCATCGAAATCTATAACTAGTGTCACAGGGATGGTTCAAATCATAGACAGTAAGAAGAGTCAGTATTCTTGTACTTTTGTCGGCATTGTGCCTTTTGTATTTAATTCCGATGCAATTTCTGTGTTTCATCGTCAATAAGAGGGTCCAAGGGATACAGTAAACCTAGAGCGAAGCATCGGAATCTATTACTAGTGTCACAGGAATGGTTCAAATCATAGACAGTACGAAGAGTCTGTCTTCTTGTACTTAATTCGGCATTGTGCCTTTTGTATTTACTTCCGATGCAATATCTGTGTTTCATCGTCAATAAGAACGTCAGAGGGATACAGTAAATCTGAAGTGAAGCATCGGAATCTATACCTAGTGTCACAGGAATTGTTCTAAACTTAGTCAGTAAGAAGAGTCAGTCTTCTTGTACTAAAGTCGGCATTGTGCCTTTTGTATTTAATTCCGATGCAATTTCTGTGTTTCATCGTCAATAAGAAGGTCCAAGGGATACAGTAAACCTGGAGTGAAGCAACGGAATCTATAACAAGTGTCACCGGGATGGTTCAAAACATAGACAGTAAGAAGAGTCAGTATTCTTGTACTTAAGTCGGCATTGTGCCTTTTGTATTTCATTCCGATGCAATTTCTGTGTTTCATCTTCAATAAGAAGGTCCAAGGGATACAGTAAACCTGAAGTGAAGCATCAGAGTCTATAACTAGTGTCACAGGAATGGTTCAAAACATAGTCAGTAAGAAGAGTCAGTCTTCTTGTACTTAAGTAGGCATTGTGCCTTTTGTATTTAATTCCGATGCAATTTCTGTCTTTCATCGTCAATAAGAAGGTCCAAGAACTGGTGTAAACCTGAATTTAAGCACCGAAATCTATAACTAGTGTCACATGAATGGTTCAAAAAATAGTCAGTAAGAAGAGTCAGTCTTCTTGTACTTAAGTCGGCATTGTGCCTTTTGTATTTAATTCCGATGCAATTTCAGCGTTTCATCGTCAATAAGAAGTTCCAAGGGAGACAGTAAACCTGGAGTGAAGCATCGGAATCTATAACTAGTGTCACATGAAAGGTTCAAAACATAGAGAGTAAGAAGAGTAAGTCTTCTTGTACTTAATTCGGCATTGTGCCTTTTCTATTTAATTCCGATGCAATTTCTGTGTATCATCGTCAATAAGAAGGTCAGAGGGATACAGTAAACCTCAAGTGAAGCATCGGAATCTATAACTAGTGTCACAGGAATCGTTCAAACATAGAGAGTAAGAAGAGTCAATATTCTTGAACTTAAGTCGGCGTTGTGCCTTTTATATTTAATTCCGATGCAATTTCTGTGTTTCATCGTCAATAAGAAGGTCCAAGGGATACAGTAAACCTGGAGTGAAGCATCGTAATCTATAACTAGTGTCACAGGAATGGATCATACATAGACAGTAAGAAGAGTCAGTCTTCTTGAAATTAAGTTCCTCATTCTGCCTTTTTTATTTAATTCCGATGCAATTTCTGTGTTTCATCGTCAATAAGAAGGTCCAAGGGATACAGTAAACCGGAAGTGAAGCATCGGAATCTATAACTAGTGTCACAGGAATGGTTCAAAACATAGACAGTAGGAAGAGTCAGTCTTGTTGTACTTATGTCGGCATTGTGCCTATTTATTTAATTACGATGCAATTTCGGTGTTTCATCGTCAATAAGTAGGTCAGAGGGGTACAGTTAACCTCAAGTGAAGCATCGGAATCTATAACTACTGTCACAGGAATCGTTCAAACATAGAGAGTGAGAAGAGTCGATCTTCTTGAACTTAAGTCGGCATTGTGCCTTTTGTATTTAATTCCGATGCAATTTCTGTGTTTCATCGTCAATAAGAAGGTCCAAGGGATACAGTAAACCTGAAGTGAAGCATGGATATCTATAACTAGTGTCACAGGAAACGTTCAAATCATAGTCAGAAAGAAGAGTCAGTCTTCTCGTACTTAAGTCGTTATTAAGACTTTTGTATTTAATTCCGATGAAATTTCTGTGTTTCATCGTCAATAGGAAGGTCAGAGGGATACAGTAAACCAGAAGTGAAGCATCGGAATTTATAACTAGTGTCACAGGAATGGTTCAAAACATTGACAGTAGGAAGAGTCAGTCTTCTTGTACTTAAGTCGGCATTGTGCTTTTTCTATTTAATTCCGATGCAATTTCTGTGTTTCATCGTCAATAAGAAGGTCCAATTGATACAGTAAACTTGGAGTGAAGCATCGGAATCTATAACTAGTGTCACAGGAATGGTTCAAAACATAGACAGTAGGATGAGTCAGTCTTCTTGTGCTTAAGTCGGCATTGTGCCTTTTGTATTTAATTCCGATGCAATTTCTGTGTTTCATCGTCAATAAGAAGGTCCAATGGATACAGTAAACCTGGAGTGAATCATCGATATTTATAACTAGTGTCACAGGGATGGTTCAAATCATTGACAGTAATAAGAGTCAGTCTTCTTGTACTTAAGTCGGCATTGTGCCTTTTGTATTTAATTCCGATGCAATTTCTGTGTTTCATCGTCAATAAGAAGGTCCAAGGGATACAGTAAACCTGGAGTGATGCATCGGAATCTATAACTAGTGTCACAGGAATGGTTCAAAACATGGACAGTTGGAAGAGTCAGACTTGTTGTACTTAAGTCGGCATTGTGCCTTTCAATTTAATTCCGATGCAATTTCTGTGTTTCATCGCCAGAAGAAGTTCCAAGGGATACAGTAAACCCGATGGGAAGCACCGGAATCTATAACTAGTGTCACAGGAATGGTTCAAAACATAGTCAGTAAGAACAGTCAGTCTTCTTGTACTTAAGTAGGCATTGTGCCTTTTGTATTTAATTCCGATGCAATTTCTGTCTTTCATCGTCAATAAGAAGGTCCAAGAACTGGTGTAATCCTGAATTTAAGCACCGAAATCTATAACTAGTGTCACATGAATGGTTCAAAACATAGTCAGTAAGAAGAGTCAGTCTTCTTGTACTTAAGTCGGCATTGTGCCTTTTGTATTTAATTCCGATGCAATTTCAGCGTTTCATCGTTAATAAGAAGGTCCAAGGGAGACAGTAAACCTGGAGTGAAGCATCGGAATCTATAACTAGTGTCACATGAAAGGTTCAAAACATAGAGAGTAAGAAGAGTAAGTCTTCTTGTACTTAATTCGGCATTGTGCCTTTTCTATTTAATTCCGATGCAATTTCTGTGTATCATCGTCAATAAGAAGGTCAGAGGGATACAGTAAACCTCAAGTGAAGCATCGGAATCTATAACTAGTGTCACAGGAATCGTTCAAACATAGAGAGTAAGAAGAGTCAATATTCTTGAACTTAAGTCGGCGTTGTGCCTTTTATATTTAATTCCGATGCAATTTCTGTGTTTCATAGTCAATAAGAAGGTCCAAGGGATACAGTAAACCTGGAGTGAAGCATCGTAATCTATAACTAGTGTCACAGGAATGGATCATACATAGACAGTAAGAAGAGTCAGTCTTCTTGTAATTAAGTTCCTCATTCTGCCTTTTTTATTTAATTCCGATGCAATTTCTGTGTTTCATCGTCAATAAGAAGGTCCAAGGGATACAGTAAACCGGAAGTGAAGCATCGGAATCTATAACTAGTGTCACAGGAATGGTTAAAAACATAGACAGTAGGAAGAGTCAGTCTTGTTGTACTTATGTCGGCATTGTGCCTATTTATTTAATTACGATGCAATTTCGGTGTTTCATCGTCAATAAGTAGGTCAGAGGGGTACAGTTAACCTCAAGTGAAGCATCGGAATCTATAACTACTGTCACAGGAATCGTTCAAACATAGAGAGTGAGAAGAGTCAATCTTCTTGAACTTAAGTCGGCATTGTGCCTTTTGTATTTAATTCCGATGCAATTTCTGTGTTTCATCGTCAATAAGAAGGTCCAAGGAATACAGTAAACCTGAAGTGAAGCATGGATATCTATAACTAGTGTCACAGGAAACGTTCAAATCATAGTCAGAAAGAAGAGTCAGTCTTCTCGTACTGAAGTCGTTATTAAGACTTTTGTATTTAATTCCGATGAAATTTCTGTGTTTCATCGTCAATAGGAAGGTCAGAGGGATACAGTAAACCAGAAGTGAAGCATCGGAATTTATAACTAGTGTCACAGGAATGGTTCAAAACATTGACAGTAGGAAGAGTCAGTCTTCTTGTACTTAAGTCGGCATTGTGCTTTTTCTATTTAATTCCGATGCAATTTCTGTGTTTCATCGTCAATAAGAAGGTCCAATTGATACAGTAAACTTGGAGTGAAGCATCGGAATCTATAACTAGTGTCACTGGAATGGTTCAAAACATAGACAGTAGGATGAAGCAGTCTTCTTGTGCTTAAGTCGGCATTGTGCCTTTTGTATTTCAATCCGATGCAATATCTGTGTTTCATCGTCAATAGGTAGGTCCATGGGATACAGTAAACCTGAAGTGAAGCAACGTAATCTATAACTAGTGTCACAGGAATGGTTAGAAACATATACAGTTGGACGAGTCAGACTTGTTGTACTTAAGTCGGCATTGTGCCTTTTTATTTAATTCCGATGCAATTTCTGTTTTTCATCGTCAATACCAAGGTCAGAGGCATACAGTAAACCTGTAGTGAAGCATCGGAATCTATAACTAGTGTCACAGGAATGGTTCAAACATAGACAGTAGGAAGAGTCAGTCTTCTTGTACTTAAGTCGGCATTGTGCCTTTTCTATTTAATTTCGATGCAATTTATGTGCTTCATCGTCAATAAGAATGTCCAAGGGCTACAGTAAACCTGAAGTGAAGCATCGGAAGCCATAACTAGTGTCATAAGAATGGTTCAAAGCATAGTCAGTAAGAAGGGTCAGTCTTCTTGTACTTAAGTCGGCATTGTGCCTTTACTATTTAATTCCTATGCAATTTCTGTGAATCATCGTCAATAAGAAGGTCCAAGGGATACAGTAAACCTGGAGTGAAGCATCGGAATCTATAACTAGTGTCACAGGAATGGTTCAAAACATAGAGAGTAGGAATAGTCAGCCTTCTTGTACTTAAGACGGCATTGTGCCTTTTGTATTTAATTCCGATGCAATTACTGTGTTTCATCGTCAATAAGAAGGTCCAAGGGATACAGTAAAACTGGAGTGATGCATCGAAATCTATAATTAGTGTCACAGGGATGGTTCAAAACATAGACAGTAAGAAGAGTCAGTATTCTTGTACTTAAGTCGGCATTGTGCCTTTTGTATTTAATTCCGATGCAATTTCTGTGTTTCATCGCCAGAAGAAGTTCCAAGGGATACAGTAAACCTGATGTGAAGCACCGGAATCTATAACTAGTGTCACAGGAATGGTTCAAAACATAGTCAGTAAGAACAGTCAGTCTTCTTGTAATTAAGTCGGCATTGTGCCTTTTGTATTTAATTCCGATGCAATTTCTGTCTTTCATCGTCAATAAGAAGGTCCAAGAAATAGAGTAAACCTGAATTTAAGCACCGAAATCTATAACTAGTGTCACATGAATGGTTCAAAACATAGTCAGTAAGAAGAGTCAGTCTTGTTGTACTTAAGTCGGCATTGTGCCTTTTGTATTTAATTCCGATGCAATTTCTGCGTTTCATCGTCAATAAGAAGGTCCAACGGAGACAGTAAACCTGGAGTGAAGCATCGGAATCTATAACTAGTGTCACATGAATGGTTCAAAACATTGACAGTAAGAAGAGTAAGTCTTCTTGTACTTAATTGGGCATTGTGCCTTTTCTATTTAATTCCGGCGCAAGTTCTGTGTATCATCGTCAATAAGAAGGTCAGAGGGAAACAGTAAACCTCAAGTGAAGCATCGGAATCTATAACTAGTGTCACAGGAATCGTCAAACATAGGGAGTAAGAAGAGTCAATATTCTTGAACTTAAGTCGGCATTGTGCCTTTTGTATTTAATTCCGATGCAATTTCTGAGTTTCATCGTCAATAAGAGGGTCCAAGGGATACAGTAAACCTGGAGTGAAGCATCGGAATCTATAACTAGTGTCACAGGAATGGTTCATACATAGACGGTAAGAAGAGTCAGTCTTCTTGAACTTAAGTCGGCATTGTGCCTTTTCTATTTAATTCCGATGCAACTTCTGTGTTTCATCGTCATTAAGAAGGTCCAAGGGATACAGTAAACGTGGAGTGAAGCATCGGAATCTATAACTAGTGTCACAGGAATGGTTCATACATAGACAGTAAGAAGAGTCAGTCTTCTTGAACTTAAGTCGGCATTGTGCCTTTTGTATTTAATTCCGATGCTATTTCTGATTTTCATCGTCAATACGAAGGTCAGAGGGATACAGTAAACCTGGAGTGAAACATCGGAATCTATAACTAGTGTCACAGGAATCGTTCAAACATAGAGAGGAAGAAGAGTCAATCTTCTTGAACTTAAGTCGGCATTGTGCCTTTTGTATTTAATTCCGATGCAATTTCTGTGTTTCATCGTCAATAAGAAGGTCCAAGGGATACAGTAAACCTGGAGTGATGCATCGGAATCTATAATTAGTGTCACAGGGATGGTTCAAAACATAGACAGTAAGAAGAGTCAGTATTCTTGTTTTTATGTCGGCATTGTGCCATTTGTATTTAATTCCGATGCAATTTCTGTGTTTCATCGCCAGAAGAAGTTCCAAGGGATACAGTAAACCTGATGTGAAGCACCGGAATCTATAACTAGTGTCACAGGAATGGTTCAAAACATAGTCAGTAAGAACAGTCAGTCTTCTTGTACTTAAGTCGGCATTGTGCCTTTTGTATTTCAATCCGATGCAATATCTGTGTTTCATCGTCAATAGGTAGGTCCATGGAATACAGTAAACCTGAAGTGAAGCATCGCAACCTATAACTAGTGTCACAGGAATGGTTCAAAACATAGACAGTTGGAAGAGTCAGACTTGTTGTACTTAAGTCGGCATTGTGCCTTTTTAATTTAATTCCGATGCAATTTCTGTGTTTCATCGCCAGAAGAAGTTCCAAGGGATACAGTAAACCTTATGTGAAGCACCGGAATCTATAACTAGTGTCACAGGAATGGTTCAAAACATAGTCAGTAAGAAGAGTCAGTCTTCTTGTACTTAAGTCGGCATTGTGCCTTTTGTATTTACTTCCGATGCAATTTCTGTGTTTCGTCGTCAATAAGAAGGTCCAAGGGATACAGTAAACCTGGAGTGAAGCATCGAAATCTGTAACTAGTGTCACAGGGATGGTTCAAATCATAGACAGTAGGAAGCGTCAGTATTCTTGTACTTTTGTCGGCATTGTGCCTTTTGTATTTAATTCAGATGCAATTTCTGTGTTTCATCGTCAATAAGAAGGACCAAGGAATACAGTAAACCTGAAGTGAAGCACCGGAATCTATAACTAGTGTCACAGGAATGGTTCAAAAGATGGTCAGTAAGAACAGTCAGTCTTCCTGTACTTAAGTCGGCATTGTGCTTTTTGTATTTAATTCCGATGCAATTTCTGTGTTTCATCGTCAATAAGAAGGTCCAAGAGATACAGTAAACCGGAAGTGAAGCATCGGAATCTATAACTAGGGTCACAGGAATCGTTCAAACATAGAGAGTAAGAAGAGTCAATCTTCTTGAACTTAAGTCGGCATTGTGCCTTTTGCATTTAATTCCGATGCAATTTCTGTGTTTCATCGTCAATAAGAAGGTCCAAGGAATACAGTAAACCTGATGTGAAGCATGGATATCTATAACTAGTGTCACAGGAAAGGTTCAAATCATAGTCAGAAAGAAGAGTCAGTCTTCTCGTACTTAAGTCGTTATTGTGAATTTTGTATTTATTTCCGATGCAATTTCTGTGTTTCATCGTCAATAAGAAGGTCAGAGGGATACAGTAAACCAGAAGTGAAGCATCGGAATCTATAACTAGTGTCACAGGAATGGTTCAAAACATTGACAGTAGGAAGAGTCAGCCTTCTTGTACTTAAGTCGGCAATGTGCTTTATCTATTTAATTCCGATGCAATTTCTGTGTTTCATCGTCAATAAGAAGGTCCAAGGGATACAGTAAACCTGGAGTGATGCTTCGGAATCTATAACTAGTGTCACAGGGATGGTTCAAAACATAGACAGTAAGAAGAGTCAGTATTGTTGTACTTAAGTCGGCATTGTGCCCTTTGTATTAATTTCCGATGCAATTTCTGTGTTTCATCGCCAGAAGAAGTTCCAAAGGATACAGTAAACCTGATGTGAAGCATCGGAATCTATAACTAGTGTCACAGGAATGGTTCAAAACATAGTCAGTAAGAACAGTCAGTCTTCTTGTACTTAAGTCGGCATTGTGCCTTTTGTATTTCAATCCGATGCAATATCTGTGTTTCATCGTCAATAGGTAGGTCCATGGGATACAGTAAACCTGAAGTGAAGCATCGGAATCTATACCTAGTGTCACAGGAATGGTTCTAAACTTAGTCAGTAAGAAGAGTCAGTCTTCTTGTACTAAAGTCGGCATTGTGCCTTTTGTATTTAATTCCGATGCAATTTCTGTGTTTCATCGTCAATAAGAAGGTCCAAGGGATACAGTAAACCTTGAGTGAAGCAACGGAATCTATATCAAGTGTCACAGGGATGGTTCAAAACATAGACAGTAAGAAGAGTCAGTCTTCTTGTACTTAAGTCGGCATTGTGCCTTTTCTATTTAAGTCCGATGCAATTTCTGTGCTTCATCGTCAATAAGAATGTCCAAGGGATACAGTAAACCTGAAGTGAAGCATCGGAAGCCATAACTAGTGTCATAAGAATGGTTCAAAGCATATTCAGTAAGAAGGGTCAGTCTTCTTGTACTTAAGTCGGCATTGTGCCTTTACTATTTAATTCCTATGCAATTTCTGTGTTTCATCGTCAATAAGAAGGTCCAAGGGATACAGTAAACCTGGAGTGAAGCATCGGAATCTATAACTAGTGTCACAGGAATGGTTCAAAACATAGACAGTAGGAAGAGTCAGTCATCTTGTACTTAAGTCGGCATTGTGCCTTTTCTATTTCATTCCGATGCAATTTCTGTGCTTCATCGTCAATAAGATTGACCAAGGGATACAGTAAACCTGAAGTGAAGCATCGGAAGTCATAACTAGTGTCATAAGAATGGTTCAAAGCATAGTCAGTAAGTAGGGTCAGTCTTCTTGTACTTAAGTCGGCATTGTGCCTTTACTATTTAATTCCTATGCAATTTCTGTGTTTCATCGTCAATACGAAGGTCAGAGGGATACAGTAAACCTGGAGTGAAGCATCGGAATCTATAACTAGTGTCATAGGAATCGTTCAAACATAGAGAGTAAGAAGAGTCAATCTTCTTGAACTTAAGTTCCTCATTCTGGCTTTTGTATTTACTTCCGACGCAATATCTGTGTTTCATCGACAATAAGAACGTCAGAGGGATACAGTAAATCTGAAGTGAAGCATCGGAATCTATAACTAGTGTCATAGGAATCGTTCAAACATAGAGAGTAAGAAGAGTCAATCTTCTTGAACTTAAGTTCCTCATTCTGGCTTTTGTATTTAATTCCGATGCAATTTCTGTGTTTCATCGTCAATAATAAGGACCAAGGGATACAGTAAACCTGGAGTGAAGCATCGGAATCTGTAACTAGTGGCACAGGAATGGTTCAAATCATAGACAGTAAGATGAGTCAGTCTTCTTGTACTAAAGTCGTCATTGTGCCTTTTGTATTTGATTCAGATGCAATTTCTGTGATTCATCGTCAATAAGAAGGTCCAAGGGATACAGTAAAACTGGAGTGAAGCATCGGAATCTATAACAAGTGTCATAGGGATGGTTCAAAACATAGACAGTAAGAAGAGTCAGTATTCTTGTACTTGAGTCGGCATTGTGCCTTTTGTATCTAATTCTGATGCAATTTCTGTGCTTCATCTTCAATAGGAAGGTCCAAGGGATACAGTAAACCTGAAATGAAGCATCAGAGTCTGTAAATAGTGTCACAGGAATGGTTCAAAGCATAGTCAGTAAGAAGAGTCAGTCTTCTTGTACTTAAGTCGACATTGTGCCTTTTGTATTTAATTCCGATGCAATTTCTGTGTTTCATCGTCAATAAGAACGTCCAAGGGATACAGTGAACCTGAAGTGAAGCACCGGAATCTGTAACTAGTGTCACATGAATGGTTCAAAACATAGTCAGTAAGAAGAGTCAGTCTTCTTGTACTTCAGTCGACATTGTGCCTTTTGTATTTACTTCCGATGCAATTTCTGCGTTTCATCGTCAATAAGAAGGTCCAAGGGATACAGTATGCCTGGAGTAAAGCATCGGAATCCATAACAAGTGTCACATGAATGGTTGAAAACATAGACAGTAAGAAGAGTCAGTCTTCTTGTACTTAATTCGGCATTGTGCCTTTTGTATTTAATTCCGATGCAATTTCTGTGATTCATCGTCAATAAGAAGGTCAGAGGGATACTGTAAACCTCAAGTGAAGCATCGGAATCTATAACTAGTGTCACAGGAATGGTTCAAAACATAGTCAGTAAGAAGAGTCAGTCTTCTTGAACTTAAGTCGGCATTGTGCCTTTTGTATTTAATTCCGATGCAATTTCTGTGTTTCATCGTCAATAAGAGGGTCCAAGGGATACAGTAAACCTGGAGTGAAGCATCGGAATCTATAACTAGTGTCACAGGAATGGTTCATACATAGACGGTAAGAAGAGTCAGTCTTCTTGAACTTAAGTCGGCATTGTGCCTTTTCTATTTAATTCCGATGCAACTTCTGTGTTTCATCGTCATTAAGAAGGTCCAAGGGATACAGTAAACGTGGAGTGAAGCATCGGAATCTATAACTAGTGTCACAGGAATGGTTCATACATAGACAGTAAGAAGAGTCAGTCTTCTTGAACTTAAGTCGGCATTGTGCCTTTTGTATTTAATTCCGATGCTATTTCTGATTTTCATCGTCAATACGAAGGTCAGAGGGATACAGTAAACCTGGAGTGAAGCATCGGAATCTATAACTAGTGTCACAGGAATCGTTCAAACATAGAGAGGAAGAAGAGTCAATCTTCTTGAACTTAAGTCGGCATTGTGCCTTTTGTATTTAATTCCGATGCAATTTCTGTGTTTCATCGTCAATAAGAAGGTCCAAGGGATACAGTAAACCTGGAGTGATGCATCGGAATCTATAATTACTGTCACAGGGATGGTTCAAAACATAGACAGTAAGAAGAGTCAGTATTCTTGTTTTTATGTCGGCATTGTGCCATTTGTATTTAATTCCGATGCAATTTCTGTGTTTCATCGCCAGAAGAAGTTCCAAGGGATACAGTAAACCTGATGTGAAGCACCGGAATCTATAACTAGTGTCACAGGAATGGTTCAAAACATAGTCAGTAAGAACAGTCAGTCTTCTTGTACTTAAGTCGGCATTGTGCCTTTTGTATTTAATTCCGATGCTATTTCTGATTTTCATCGTCAATACGAAGGTCAGAGGGATACAGTAAACCTGGAGTGAAGCATCGGAATCTATAACTAGTGTCACAGGAATCGTTCAAACATAGAGAGGAAGAAGAGTCAATCTTCTTGAACTTAAGTCGGCATTGTGCCTTTTGTATTTAATTCCGATGCAATATCTGTGTTTCATCGTCAATAGGTAGGTCCATGGAATACAGTAAACCTGAAGTGAAGCATCGCAACCTATAACTAGTGTCACAGGAATGGTTCAAAACATAGACAGTTGGAAGAGTCAGACTTGTTGTACTTAAGTCGGCATTGTGCCTTTTTAATTTAATTCCGATGCAATTTCTGTGTTTCATCGCCAGAAGAAGTTCCAAGGGATACAGTAAACCTTATGTGAAGCACCGGAATCTATAACTTGTGTCACAGGAATGGTTCAAAACATAGTCAGTAAGAAGAGTCAGTCTTCTTGTACTTAAGTCGGCATTGTGCCTTTTGTATTTACTTCCGATGCAATTTCTGTGTTTCGTCGTCAATAAGAAGGTCCAAGGGATACAGTAAACCTGGAGTGAAGCATCGAAATCTGTAACTAGTGTCACAGGGATGGTTCAAATCATAGACAGTAGGAAGCGTCAGTATTCTTGTACTTTTGTCGGCATTGTGCCTTTTGTATTTAATTCAGATGCAATTTCTGTGTTTCATCGTCAATAAGAAGGACCAAGGAATACAGTAAAACTGAAGTGAAGCACCGGAATCTATAACTAGTGTCACAGGAATGGTTCAAAAGATGGTCAGTAAGAACAGTCAGTCTTCCTGTACTTAAGTCGGCATTGTGCTTTTTGTATTTAATTCCGATGCAATTTCTGTGTTTCACCGTCAATAAGAAGGCCCAAGAGATACAGTAAACCGGAAGTGAAGCATCGGAATCTATAACTAGTGTCACAGGAATCGTTCAAACATAGAGAGTAAGAAGAGTCAATCTTCTTGAACTTAAGTCGGCATTGTGCCTTTTGCATTTAATTCCGATGCAATTTCTGTGTTTCATCGTCAATAAGAAGGTCCAAGGAATACAGTAAACCTGATGTGAAGCATGGATATCTATAACTAGTGTCACAGGAAAGGTTCAAATCATAGTCAGAAAGAAGAGTCAGTCTTCTCGTACTTAAGTCGTTATTGTGAATTTTGTATTTATTTCCGATGCAATTTCTGTGTTTCATCGTCAATAAGAAGGTCAGAGGGATACAGTAAACCAGAAGTGAAGCATCGGAATCTATAACTAGTGTCACAGGAATGGTTCAAAACATTGACAGTAGGAAGAGTCAGCCTTCTTGTACTTAAGTCGGCAATGTGCTTTATCTATTTAATTCCGATGCAATTTCTGTGTTTCATCGTCAATAAGAAGGTCCAAGGGATACAGTAAACCTGGAGTGATGCTTCGGAATCTATAACTAGTGTCACAGGGATGGTTCAAAACATAGACAGTAAGAAGAGTCAGTATTGTTGTACTTAAGTCGGCATTGTGCCCTTTGTATTTAATTCCGATGCAATTTCTGTGTTTCATCGCCAGAAGAAGTTCCAAAGGATACAGTAAACCTGATGTGAAGCATCGGAATCTATAACTAGTGTCACAGGAATGGTTCAAAACATAGTCAGTAAGAACAGTCAGTCTTCTTGTACTTAAGTCGGCATTGTGCCTTTTGTATTTCAATCCGATGCAATATCTGTGTTTCATCGTCAATAGGTAGGTCCATGGGATACAGTAAACCTGAAGTGAAGCATCGGAATCTATACCTAGTGTCACAGGAATGGTTCTAAACTTAGTCAGTAAGAAGAGTCAGTCTTCTTGTACTAAAGTCGGCATTGTGCCTTTTGTATTTAATTCCGATGCAATTTCTGTGTTTCATCGTCAATAAGAAGGTCCAAGGGATACAGTAAACCTTGAGTGAAGCAACGGAATCTATATCAAGTGTCACAGGGATGGTTCAAAACATAGACAGTAAGAAGAGTCAGTCTTCTTGTACTTAAGTCGGCATTGTGCCTTTTCTATTTAAGTCCGATGCAATTTCTGTGCTTCATCGTCAATAAGAATGTCCAAGGGATACAGTAAACCTGAAGTGAAGCATCGGAAGCCATAACTAGTGTCATAAGAATGGTTCAAAGCATATTCAGTAAGAAGGGTCAGTCTTCTTGTACTTAAGTCGGCATTGTGCCTTTACTATTTAATTCCTATGCAATATCTGTGTTTCATCGTCAATAAGAAGGTCCAAGGGATACAGTAAACCTGGAGTGAAGCATCGGAATCTATAACTAGTGTCACAGGAATGGTTCAAAACATAGACAGTAGGAAGAGTCAGTCATCTTGTACTTAAGTCGGCATTGTGCCTTTTCTATTTAATTCCGATGCAATTTCTGTGCTTCATCGTCAATAAGAATGTCCAAGGGATACAGTAAACCTGAAGTGAAGCATCGGAAGTCATAACTAGTGTCATAAGAATGGTTCAAAGCATAGTCAGTAAGTAGGGTCAGTCTTCTTGTACTTAAGTCGGCATTGTGCATTTTGTATTTAATTCCTATGCAATTTCTGTGTTTCATCGTCAATACGAAGGTCAGAGGGATACAGTAAACCTGGAGTGAAGCATCGGAATCTATAACTAGTGTCATAGGAATCGTTCAAACATAGAGAGTAAGAAGAGTCAATCTTCTTGAACTTAAGTTCCTCATTCTGGCTTTTGTATTTACTTCCGACGCAATATCTGTGTTTCATCGACAATAAGAACGTCAGAGGGATACAGTAAATCTGAAGTGAAGCATCGGAATCTATAACTAGTGTCATAGGAATCGTTCAAACATAGAGAGTAAGAAGAGTCAATCTTCTTGAACTTAAGTTCCTCATTCTGGCTTTTGTATTTAATTCCGATGCAATTTCTGTGTTTCATCGTCAATAATAAGGACCAAGGGATACAGTAAACCTGGAGTGAAGCATCGGAATCTGTAACTAGTGGCACAGGAATGGTTCAAATCATAGACAGTAAGATGAGTCATTCTTCTTGTACTAAAGTCGTCATTGTGCCTTTTGTATTTGATTCAGATGCAATTTCTGTGTTTCATCGTCAATAAGAAGGTCCAAGGGATACAGTAAAACTGGAGTGAAGCATCGGAATCTATAACAAGTGTCATAGGGATGGTTCAAAACATAGACAGTAAGAAGAGTCAGTATTCTTGTACTTAAGTCGGCATTGTGCCTTTTGTATCTAATTCTGATGCAATTTCTGTGCTTCATCTTCAATAGGAAGGTCCAAGGGATACAGTAAACCTGAAATGAAGCATCAGAGTCTATAAATAGTGTCACAGGAATGGTTCAAAGCATAGTCAGTAAGAAGAGTCAGTCTTCTTGTACTTAAGTCGACATTGTGCCTTTTGTATTTAATTCCGATGCAATTTCTGTGTTTCCTCGTCAATAAGAACGTCCAAGGGATACAGTGAACCTGAAGTGAAGCACCGGAATCTATAACTAGTGTCACATGAATGGTTCAAAACATAGTCAGTAAGAAGAGTCAGTCTTCTTGTACTTCAGTCGACATTGTGCCTTTTGTATTTACTTCCGATGCAATTTCTGCGTTTCATCGTCAATAAGAAGGTCCAAGGGATACAGTATGCCTGGAGTAAAGCATCGGAATCCATAACAAGTGTCACATGAATGGTTGAAAACATAGACAGTAAGAAGAGTCAGTCTTCTTGTACTTAATTCGGCATTGTGCCTTTTGTATTTAATTCCGATGCAATTTCTGTGATTCATCGACAATAAGAAGGTCAGAGGGATACTGTAAACCTCAAGTGAAGCATCGGAATCTATAACTAGTGTCACAGGAATGGTTCAAAACATAGTCAGTAAGAAGAGTCAGTCTTCTTGTACTTAAGTCGGCATTGTGCCGTTTGTATTTACTTCCGACGCAATTTCTGTGTTTCGTCGTCAATAAGAAGGTCCAAGGGATACAGTAAACCTGGAGTGAAGCATCGAAATCTGTAACTAGTGTCACAGGGATGGTTCAAATCAAAGACAGTAAGAAGAGTCAGTATTCTTGTACTTTTGTCGGCATTGTGCCTTTTGTATTTAATTCCGATGCAATTTCTGTGTTTCATCGACAATAAGAAGGACCAAGGAATACAGTAAACCTGGAGTGAAGCAATGAAATCTGTAACTAGTGTCGCAGGAATGGTTCAAAACATAGACAGTAGGAAGAGTCAGTCTTGTTGCACTTATGTCGGCATTGTGCCTTTTGCATTTATTTCCGATGCAATTTCTGTGTTTCATCGTCAATAAGAAGGTCTAAGGGATACAGTAAACCTGAAGTGAAGCATGGATATCTATAACTAGTGTCACAGGAATGGTTCAAAACATTGACGGTAGGAAGAGTCAGCCTTCTTGTATATAAGTCGGCATTGTGCATTTTCTATTTAATTCCGATGCAATTTCTGTGTTTCATCGTCAATAAGAAGGTCCAAGGGATACAGTAAACCTGGAGTGATGCATCGGAATCTATAACTAGTGTCACAGGGATGGTTCAAATCATAGACAGTAAGAAGAGTCAGTATTCTAGTACTTAAGTCGGCATTGTGCCCTTTGTATTTAATTCCGATGCAATTTCTGTGTTTCATCGCCAGAAGAAGTTCCAAGGCATACAGTAAACCTTATGTGAAGCATCGGAATCTATAACTAGTGTCACAGGAATGGTTCTAAACTTAGTCAGTAAGAAGAGTCAGTCTTCTTGTACTAAAGTCGGCATTGTGCCTTTTGTATTTAATTCCGATGCAATTTCTGTGTTTCATCGTCAATAAGAAAGTCCAAGGGATACAGTAAACCTGGTGTGAAGCAACGGAATCTATAACAAGTGTCACAGGGATGGTTCAAAACATAGACAGTAAGAAGAGTCAGTCTTCTTGTACTTAGGTCGGCATTGTGCCTTTTCTATTTAAGTCCGATGCAATTTCTGTGCTTCATCGTCAATAAGAATGTCCAAGGGATACAGTAAACCTGAAGTGAAGCATCGGAAGCCATAACTAGTGTCATAAGAATGGTTCAAAGCATAGTCAGTAAGAAGGGTCAGTCTTCTTGTACTTAAGTCGGCATTGTGCCTTTACTATTTAATTCCTATGCAATTTCTGTGTTTCATCGTCAATAAGAAGGTCCAAGGGATACAGTAAACCTGGAGTGAAGCATCGGAATCTATAACTAGTGTCACAGGAATGGTTCAAAACATAGACAGTAAGAAGAGTCAGTATTCTTGTACTTAAGTCGGCATTGTGCCTTTTGTATTTAACTCCGATGCAATTTCTGTCGTTCATCGTCAATAAGAAGGTCCTAGAAATAGAGAAACCTGTATTTAAGCACCGAAATCTATAACTAGTGTCACATGAATGGTTCAAAACATAGTCAGTAAGAAGAGCCAGTCTTCTTGTACTTAAGTCGGCATTGTGCCTTTTGTATTTAATTCCGATGCAATTTCTGCGTTTCATCGTCAATAAGAAGGTCCAAGGGAGACAGTAAACCTGGAGTGAAGCATCGGAATCTATTACTAGTGTCACAGGAATGGTTCAAATGAAAGACAGTAAAAAGAGTCAGTCTTCTTGTACTTAATTCGGCATTGTGCCTTTTGTATTTACTTCCGACGCAATATCTGTGTTTCATCGACAACAAGAACGTCACAGGGATACAGTAAATCTGAAGTGAAGCATCGGAATCTATAACTAGTGTCACAGGAATGGTTCAAAAAATAAACAGTAAGAAGAGTCAGTCTTCTTGTACTAAAGTTGGCATTGTGCCTTTTGTATTTGATTCCGATGCAATGTCTGTGTTTCATCGTCAATAAGAAGGTCCAAGGGATACAGTAAAACTGGAGTGAAGCATCGGAATCTATAACAAGTGTCACAGGGATTGTTAAAACCATAGACAGTAAGATGAGTCAGTCTTCTTGTACTTAATTCGGCATTGTGCCTTTTGTATTTAATTCCGATGCAATTTCTGTGTTTCATCGTCAATAAGAAGGTCAGAGGGATACAGTAATAATCAAGTGAAGCATTGGAATCTATAACTAGTGTCACAGGAATGGTTCAAAACATAGTCAGTAAGAAGAGTCAGTCTTCTTGTACTTACGTCGGCATTGTGCCTTTTGTATTTACTTCCGATTCAATAACTGTGTTTCATCGTCAATAAGAACGTCAGAGGGATACAGTAAATCTGAAGTGAAGCATCGGAATCTATACCTAGTGTCACAGGAATGGTCTTAAACTTAGTCAGTAAGAAGAGTCAGTCTTCTTGTACTTAAGTCGGCATTGTGCCTTTTTTATTTAATTCCGATGCACTTTCTGTGTTTCATCGTCAATAAGAGGGTCCAAGGGATACAGTAAACCTAGAGTGAAGCATCGGAATCTATTACTAGTGTCACAGGAATGGTTCAAATCATAGACAGTAAGAAGAGTCTGTCTTCTTGTACTTAATTCGGCATTGTGCCTTTTGTATTTACTTCCGATGCAATATCTGTGTTTCATCGTCAATAAGAACGTCAGAGGGATACAGTAAGTCTGAAGTGAAGCATCGGAATCTATACCTAGTGTCACAGGTATGGTTCTAAACTTAGTCAGTAAGAAGAGTCAGTCTTCTTGTACTAAAGTCGGCATTGTGCCTTTTGTATATAATTCCGATGCAATTTCTATGTTTCATCGTCAATAAGAAGGTCCATGGGATACAGTAAACCTAGAGTGAAGCAACGAAATCTATAACAAGTGTCACAGGGATGGTTCAAAACATAGACAGTAAGAAGAGTCAGTATTCTTGTACTTAAGTCGGCATTGTGCCTTTTGTATTTCATTCCGATGCAATTTCTGTGTTTCATCTTCAATAAGAAGGTCCAAGGGATACAGTAAACCTGAAGTGAAGCATCAGAGTCTATAACTAGTGTCACAGGAATGGTTCAAAACATAGTCAGTAAGAAGGGTCAGTCTTCTTGTACTTAAGTCGGCATTGTGCCTTTTGTATTTAATTCCGATGCAATTTCTGTCTTTCATCGTCAATAAGAAGGTCCTAGAAATAGAGTAAACCTGAATTTATGCACCGAAATCTATAACTAGTGTCACATGAATGGTTCAAAACATAGTCAGTAAGAAGAGCCAGTCTTCTTGTACTTAAGTCGGCATTGTGCCTTTTGTATTTAATTCCGATGCAATTTCTGCGTTTCATCGTCAATAAGAAGGTCCAAGGGAGACAGTAAACCTGGAGTGAAGCATCGGAATCTATTACTAGTGTCACAGGAATGGTTCAAATCATAGACAGTAAAAAGAGTCAGTCTTCTTCTACTTAATTCGGCATTGTGCCTTTTGTATTTACTTCCGACGCAATATCTGTGTTTCATCGACAATAAGAACGTCACAGGGATACAGTAAATCTGAAGTGAAGCATCGGAATCTATAACTAGTGTCACAGGAATGGTTCAAAAAATAAACAGTAAGAAGAGTCAGTCTTCTTGTACTAAAGTCAGCATTGTGCCTTTTGTATTTGATTCCGATGCAATGTCTGTGTTTCATCGTCAATAAGAAGGTCCAAGGGATACAGTAAAACTGGAGTGAAGCATCGGAATCTATAACAAGTGTCACAGGGATTGTTCAAAACATAGACAGTAAGATGAGTCAGTCTTCTTGCACTTAATTCGGCATTGTGCCTTTTGTATTTAATTCCGATGCAATTTCTGTGTTTCATCGTCAATAAGATGGTCAGAGGGATACAGTAATAATCAAGTGAAGCATCGGAATCTATAACTAGTGTCACAGGAATGGTTCAATACATAGTCACTAAGAAGAGTCAGTCTTCTTGTACTTAAGTCGGCATTGTGCCTTTTGTATTTACTTCCGATGCTATTTCTGTGTTTCATCGTCAATAAGAAGGCCCAAGGGATACAGTAAACCTGGATTGAAGCATCGAAATCTATAACTAGTGTCACAGGGATGGTTCAAATCATAGACAGTAAGAAGAGTCAGTATTCTTGTACTTTTGTCGGCATTGTGCCTTTTGTATTTAATTCCGATGCAATTTCTGTGTTTCATCGTCAATAAGAGGGTCCAAGGGATACAGTAAACCTAGAGCGAAGCATCGGAATCTATTACTAGTGTCACAGGAATGGTTCAAATCATAGACAGTACGAAGAGTCTGTCTTCTTGTACTTAATTCGGCATTGTGCCTTTTGTATTTAATTCCGATGCAATTTCTGTGTATCATCGTCAATAAGAAGGTCAGAGGGATGCAGTAAACCTCAAGTGAAGCATCGGAATCTATAACTAGTGTCACAGGAATCGTTCAAACATAGAGAGTAAGAAGAGTCAATATTCTTGAACTTAAGTCGGCGTTGTGCCTTTTGTATTTAATTCCGATGCAATTTCTGTGTTTCATCGTCAATAAGAAGGTCCAAGGGATACAGTAAACCTGGAGTGAAGCATCGTAATCTATAACTAGTGTCACAGGAATGGATCATACATAGACAGTAAGAAGAGGCAGTCTTCTTGAAAATAAGTTTCTCATTCTGCCTTTTTTATTTAATTCCGATGCAATTTCTGTGTTTCATCGTCAATAAGAAGGTCCAAGGGATACAGTAAACCGGAAGTGAAGCATCGGAATCTATAACTAGTGTCACAGGAAACGTTCAAATCATAGTCAGAAAGAAGAGTCAGTCTTCTCGTACTGAAGTCGTTATTAAGACTTTTGTATTTAATTCCGATGAAATTTCTGTGTTTCATCGTCAATAGGAAGGTCAGAGGGATACAGTAAACCAGAAGTAAAGCATCGGAATCTATAACTAGTGTCACAGGAATGGTTCAAAACATTGACAGTAGGAAGAGTCAGTCTTCTTGTACTTAAGTCGGCATTGTGCTTTTTCTATTTAATTCCGATGCAATTTCTGTGTTTCATCGTCAATAAGAAGGTCCAATTGATACAGTAAACTTGGAGTGAAGCATCGGAATCTATAACTAGTGTCACAGGAATGGTTCAAAACATAGACAGTAGGATGAGTCAGTCTTCTTGTGCTTAAGTCGGCATTGTGCCTTTTGTATTTAATTCCGATGCAATTTCTGTGTTTCATCGTCAATAAGAAGGTCCAATGGATACAGTAAACCTGGAGTGAATCATCGATATTTATAACTAGTGTCACAGGGATGGTTCAAATCATTGACAGTAATAAGAGTCAGTCTTCTTGTACTTAAGTCGGCATTGTGCCTTTTGTTTTTAATTCCGATGCAATTTCTGTGTTTCATCGTCAAAAAGAAGGTCCAAGGGATACAGTAAACCTGGAGTGATGCATCGGAATCTATAACTAGTGTCACAGGAATGGTTCAAAACATGGACAGTTGGAAGAGTCAGACTTGTTGTACTTAAGTCGGCATTGTGCCTTTTAATTTAATTCCGATGCAATTTCTGTGTTTCATCGCCAGAAGAAGTTCCAAGGGATACAGTATACCCGATGGGAAGCACCGGTATCTATAACTAGTGTCACAGGAATGGTTCAAAACATAGTCAGTAAGAACAGTCAGTCTTCTTGTACTTAAGTCGGCATTGTGCCTTTTTTATTTCAATCCGATGCAATATCTGTGTTTCATCGTCAATAGGTAGGTCCATGGGATACAGTAAACCTGAAGTGAAGCATCGTAATCTATAACTAGTGTCACAGGAATGGTTAGAAACATATACAGTTGGAAGAGTCAGACTTGTTGTACTTAAGTCGGCATTGTGCCTTTTTATTTAATTCCGATGCAATTTCTGTGTTTCATCGTCAATACCAAGGTCAGAGGCATACAGTAAACCTGTAGTGAAGCATCGGAATCTATAACTAGTGTCACAGGAATGGTTCAAACATAGACAGTAGGAAGAGTCAGTCTTCTTGTACTTAAGTCGGCATTGTGCCTTTTCTATTTAATTTCGATGCAATTTATGTGCTTCATCGTCAATAAGAATGTCCAAGGGCTACAGTAAACCTGAAGTGAAGCATCGGAAGCCATAACTAGTGTCATAAGAATGGTTCAAAGCATAGTCAGTAAGAAGGGTCAGTCTTCTTGTACTTAAGTCGGCATTGTGCCTTTACTATTTAATTCCTATGCAATTTCTGTGTATCATCGTCAATAAGAAGGTCCAAGGGATACAGTAAACCTGGAGTGAAGCATCGGAATCTATAACTAGTGTCACAGGAATGGTTCAAAACATAGAGAGTAGGAAGAGTCAGCATTCTTGTACTTAAGACGGCATTGTGCCTTTTGTATTTAATTCCGATGCTATTTCTGTGTTTCATCGTCAATACGAAGGTCAGAAGGATACAGTAAACCTGGAGTGAAGCATCGGAATCTATAACTAATGTCACAGAAATCGTTCAAACATAGAGAGTAAGAAGAGTCAATCTTCTTGAACTTAAGTCGGCATTGTGCCTTTTGTATTTAATTCCGATGCAATTTCTGTGTTTCATCGTCAATAAGAAGGTCAAAGGGATACAGTAAACCTGAAGTGAAGCATGGGAAGCCATAACTAGTGTCATAACAATGGTTCCAATCATAGACAGTAAGATGAGTCTGTCTTCTTGTACTTATGTCGGCATTATGCCTTTTTTATTTAATTCCGATGCAATTTCTGTGTTTCATCGTCAATAAGAAGGTCCAAGAAATAGAGTAAACCTGAATTTAAGCACCGAAATCTATAACTAGTGTCACATGAATGGTTCAAAACATAGTCAGTAAGAAGAGTCAGTCTTCTTGTACTTAAGTCGGCATTGTACCTTTTGTATTTACTTCCGATGGAATATCTGTGTTTCATCGTCAATAAGAACGTCAGAGGGATACAGTAAATCTGAAGTGAAGCATCGGAATCTATACCTAGTGTCACAGGAATGGTTCTAAACTTAGTCAGTAAGAAGAGTCAGTCTTCTTGTACTAAAGTCGGCATTGTGCCTTTTGTATTTAATTCCGATGCAATTACTGTGTTTCATCGTCAATAAGAAGGTCCAAGGGATACAGTAAAACTGGAGTGATGCATCGAAATCTATAATTAGTGTCACAGGGATGGTTCAAAACATAGACAGTAAGAAGAGTCAGTATTCTTGTACTTAAGTCGGCATTGTGCCTTTTGTATTTAATTCCGATGCAATTTCTGTGTTTCATCGCCAGAAGAAGTTCCAAGGGATACAGTAAACCTGATGTGAACCACCGGAATCTATAACTAGTGTCACAGGAATGGTTCAAAACATAGTCAGTAAGAACAGTCAGTCTTCTTGTAATTAAGTCGGCATTGTGCCTTTTGTATTTAATTCCGATGCAATTTCTGTCTTTCATCGTCAATAAGAAGGTCCAAGAAATAGAGTAAACCTGAATTTAAGCACCGAAATCTATAACTAGTGTCACATGAATGGTTCAAAACATAGTCAGTAAGAAGAGTTAGTCTTGTTGTACTTAAGTCGGCATTGTGCCTTTTGTATTTAATTCCGATGCAATTTCTGCGTTTCATCGTCTATAAGAAGGTCCAACGGAGACAGTAAACCTGGAGTGAAGCATCGGAATCTATAACTAGTGTCACATGAATGGTTCACAACATTGACAGTAAGAAGAGTAAGTCTTCTTGTACTTAATTCGGCATTGTGCCTTTTCTATTTAATTCCGGCGCAATTTCTGTGTATCATCGTCAATAAGAAGGTCAGAGGGAAACAGTAAACCTCAAGTGAAGCATCGGAATCTATAACTAGTGTCACAGGAATCGTCAAACATAGGGAGTAAGAAGAGTCAATATTCTTGAACTTAAGTCGGCATTGTGCCTTTTGTATTTAATTCCGATGCAATTTCTGTGTTTCATCGTCAATAAGAGGGTCCAAGGGATACAGTAAACCTGGAGTGAAGCATCGGAATCTATAACTAGTGTCACAGGAATGGTTCATACATAGACGGTAAGAAGAGTCAGTCTTCTTGAACTTAAGTCGGCATTGTGCCTTTTCTATTTAATTCCGATGCAACTTCTGTGTTTCATCGTCATTAAGAAGGTCCAAGGGATACAGTAAACGTGGAGTGAAACATCGGAATCTATAACTAGTGTCACAGGAATGGTTCATACATAGACAGTAAGAAGAGTCAGTCTTCTTGAACTTAAGTCGGCATTGTGCCTTTTGTATTTAATTCCGATGCTATTTCTGTGTTTCATCGTCAATACGAAGGTCAGAGGGATACAGTAAACCTGGAGTGAAGCATCGGAATCTATAACTAGTGTCACAGGAATCGTTCAAACATAGAGAGGAAGAAGAGTCAATCTTCTTGAACTGAAGTCGGCATTGTGCCTTTTGTATTTAATTCCGATGCAATGTCTGTGTTTCATCGTCAATAAGAAGGTCCAAGGGATACAGTAAACCTGGAGTGATGCATCGGAATCTATAATTAGTGTCACAGGGATGGTTCAAAACATAGACAGTAAGAAGAGTCAGTATTCTTGTACTTAAGTCGGCATTGTGCCTTTTGTATTTAATTCCGATGCAATTTCTGTGTTTCATCGCCAGAAGAAGTTCCAAGGGATACAGTAAACCTGATGTGAAGCACCGGAATCTATAACTAGTGTCACAGGAATGGTTCAAAACATAGTCAGTAAGAACAGTCAGTCTTCTTGTACTTAAGTCGGCATTGTGCCTTTTGTATTTCAATCCAATGCAATATCTGTGTTTCATCGTCAATAGGTAGGTCCATGGAATACCGTAAACCTGAAGTGAAGCATCGGAATCTATAACTAGTGTCACAGGAATGGTTCAAAACATAGACAGTTGGAAGAGTCAGACTTGTTGTACTTCAGTCGGCATTGTGCCTTTTTAATTTAATTCCGATGCAATTTCTGTGTTTCATCGTCAATAACAAGGTCAGAGGGATACAGTACACCTGTAGTGAAGCAACGGAATCTATAACTAGTGTCACAGGAATGGTTCAAAACATAGTCAGTAGGAAGAGTCAGTCTTCTTGTACTTAAGTCGGAATTGTGCTTGTCTATTTAATTCCGATGCAATTTCTGTGCTTCATCGTCAATAAGAATGTCCAAGGGATACAGTAAACCTGAAGTGAAGCATCGGAAGCCATAACTAGTGTCATAAGAATGGTTCAAAGCATAGCCAGTAAGAAGGGTCAGTCTTCTTGTACTTAAGTCGGCATTGTGCCTTTACTATTTAATTCCTATGCAATTTCTGTGTTTCATCGTCAATAAGCAGGTCCAAGGGATACAGTAAGCCTGGAGTGAAGCATCGGAATCTATAACTAGTGTCACAGGAATGGTTCAAAACATAGACAGTAGGAAGAGGCAGTCTTCTTGTACTTAAGTCGGCATTGTGCCATTTGTATTTAATTCCGATGCTATTTCTGTGTTTCATCGTCAATACGAAGGTCAGAGGGATACAGTAAACCTGGAGTGAAGCATCGGAATCTATAACTAGTGTCACAGGAATCGTTCAAACATAGAGAGGAAGAAGAGTCAATCTTCTTGAACTTAAGTCTGCATTGTGCCTTTTGTATTTAATTCCGATGCAATTTCTGTGTTTCATCGTCAATAAGAAGGTCCAAGGGATACAGTAAACCAGAAGTGAAGCATGGGAATCTATAGCTTGTGTCACAGGAATGGTTCAAAACATAGTCAGTAAGAAGAGTCAGTCTTCTTGTATTAAAGTTCCTCATTCTGCCTTTTGTATTTAATTCCAATGCAATATCTGTGTTTCATCGACAATAAGAACGTCAGAGGGATACAGTAAATCTGAAGAGAAGCATCGGAATCTATAACTAGTGTCACAGGAATGGTTCAAACATAATCAGTAAGAAGAGTCAGTCTTCTTGTACTAAAGTTAGCATTGTGCCTTTTGTATTTGATTCCGATGCAATTTCTGTGTTTCATCGTCAATAAGAAGGTCCAAGGGATACAGTAAAACTGGAGTGAAGCATCGGAATCTATAACAAGTGTCACAGGGATGGTTCAAAACATAGACAGTAAGAAGAGTCAGTATTCTTGTACTTAAGTCGGCATTGTGCCTTTTGTATTTAATTCTGATGCAATTTCTGTGTTTCATCTTCAATAAGAAGGTCCAAGGGATACAGTAAACCTGAAATGAAGCATCAGAGTCTATAACTAGTGTCACAGGAATGGTTCAAAACATAGTCAGTAAGAAGAGTCAGTCTTCTTGTACTAAAGTCGGCAATGTGCCTTTTGTATTTAATTCCGATGCAATTTCTGTGTTTCATCGTCAATAAGAAGGTCCAAGGGATACAGTGAACCTGAAGTGAAGCACCGGAATCTATAACTAGTGTCACATGAATGGTTCAAAACATAGTCAGTAAGAAGAGTCAGTCTTCTTGTACGTAAGTCGGCATTGTGCCTTTTGTATTTACTTCCGATGCAATTTCTGCGTTTCATCGTCAATAAGAAGGTCCAAGGGATACAGTATGCCTGGAGTGAAGCATCGGAATCTATAACAAGTGTCACATGAATGGTTCAAAACATAGACAGTAAGAAGAGTCAGTCTTCTTGTACTTACTTCGGCATTGTGCCTTTTGTATTTAATTCCGATGCAATTTCTGTGTTTCATCGTCAATAAGAAGGTCAGGGGGATACAGTAAACCTCAAGTGAAGCATCGGAATCTATAACTAGTGTCACAGGAATGGTTCAAAACATAGTCAGTAATAAGAGTCAGTCTTCTTGTACTTAAGTCGGCATTGTGCCTTTTGTATTTACTTGCGATGCAATTTCTGTGTTTCATCGTCAATAAGAAGGTCCAAGGGATACAGTAAACCTGGAGTGAAGCATCGAAATCTATAACTAGTGTCACAGGGGTGGTTCAAATCATAGACAGTAAGAAGAGTCAGTAATCTTGTACTTTTGTCGGCATTATGCCTTTTGTATTTAATTCCGATGCAATTTCTGTGTTTCATCGTCAATACGAAGGACCAACGGATACAGTAAACCTGAAGTGAAGCACCGGAATCTATAACTAGTGTCACAGGAATGGTTCAAAAGATAGTCAGTAAGAACAGTCAGTCTTCCTGTACTTAAGTCGGCATTGTGCTTTTTGTATTTAATTCCGATGCAATTTCTGTGTTTCATCGTCAATAAGAAGGTCCAAGGGATACAGTAAACTTGGAGTGAAGCAACGGAATCTATAACAAGTGTCACAGGGATGGTTCAAAACATAGACAGTAAGAAGAGTCAGTATTCTTGTACTTAAGTCGGCATTGTGCCTTTTGTATTTCATTCCGATGCAATTTCTGTGTTTCATCCTTAATAAGAAGGTCCACGGGATACAGTAAACCTGAAGTGAAGCATCAGAGTCTATAACTAGTGTCACAGGAATGGTTCAAAACATAGTCAGTAAGAAGAGTCAGTCTTCTTGTACTTAAGTCGGCATTGTGCCTTTTGTATTTTAATTCCGATGCAATTTCTGTCTTTCATCGTCAATAAGAAGGTCCAAGAAATAGAGTAAACCTGAATTTAAACACCGAAATCTATAACTAGTGTCACATGAATGGTTCAAAACATAGTCAGTAAGAAGAGTCAGTTTTCTTGTACTTAAGTTCCTCATTCTGCCTTTTGTTTTTAATTCCGATGCAATTTCTGTGTTTCATCGTCAATAAGAAGGTCCAAGGGATACAGTAAACCTGAAGTGAAGCATGGGAATCTATAACTTGTGTCACAGGAATGGTTCAAAACATAGTCAGTAAGAAGAGTCAGTCTTCTTGTACTTAAGTTCCTCATTCTGCCTTTTGTATTTAATTCCGATGCAATTTCTGTGTTTCATCGTCAATAATAAGGTCCAAGGGATACAGTAAACCTGGAGTGAAGCATCGGAATCTATAACTAGTGTCACAGGAAAGAATCAAACCATAGTCAGTAAGAAGAGTCAGTCTTCTTGAACTTAAGTCGGCATTGTGCCTTTTCTATTTAATTCCGATGCAATTTCTGTGTTTCATCGTCAATAAGAAGGTCCAAGGGATACAGTAAACCTGGAGTGAAGCATCGGAATCTGTAACTAGTGGCACAGGAATGGTTCAAATCATAGACAGTAAGATGAGTCAGTATTCTTGTACTTAAGTCGGCATTGTGCTTTTTTATTTAATTCCGATGCAATTTCTGTGTTTCATCGTCAATAAGAAGGTCTAAAGGATACAGTAAACCTAGAGTGAAGCATCGGAATCTATAACTAGTGTCACAGGAATGGTTCAAAACATAGTCAGTAAGAAGAGTCAGTCTTCTTGTACTAAAGTCGGCATTATATAACTAGTGTCACAGGGATGGTTCAAATCATAGACAGTAAGAAGAGTCAGTATTCTTGTACTTTTGTCGGCATTGTGCCTTTTGTATTTAATTCCGATGCAATTTCTGTGTTTCATCGTCAATAAGAAGGACCAACGGATACAGTAAACCTGAAGTGAAGCACCGGAATCTGTAACTAGTGTCACAGGAATGGTTCAAATGATAGTCCGTAAGAACAGTCAGTCTTCCTGTACTTAAGTCGGCGTTGTGCTTTTTGTATTTAATTCCGATGCAATTTCTGTGTTTCATCGTCAATAAGAAGGTCCAAGGGATACAGTAAAACTGGAGTGAAGCATCGGAATCTATAACAAGTGTCACAGGGATTGTTAAAACCATAGACAGTAAGATGAGTCAGTCTTCTTGTACTTAGTTCGGCATTGTGCCTTTTGTATTTAATTCCGATGCAATTTCTGTTTTTCATCGTCAATAAGGAGGTCAGAGGGATACAGTAATAATCAAGTGAAGCATTGGAATCTATAACTAGTGTCACAGGAATGGTTCAAAACATAGTCAGTAAGAAGAGTCAGTCTTCTTGTACTTACGTCGGCATTGTGCCTTTTGTATTTACTTCCGATTCAATATCTGTGTTTCATCGTCAATAAGAACGTCAGAGGGATACAGTAAATCTGAAGTGAAGCATCGGAATCTATACCTAGTGTCACAGGAATGGTTCTAAACTTAGTCAGTAAGAAGAGTCAGTCTTCTTGTACTTAAGTCGGCATTGTGCCTTTTTTATTTAATTCCGATGCACTTTCTGTGTTTCATCGTCAATAAGAGGGTCCAAGGGATACAGTAAACCTAGAGTGAAGCATCGGAATCTATTACTAGTGTCACAGGAATGGTTCAAATCATAGACAGTAAGAAGAGTCTGTCTTCTTGTACATAATTCGGCATTGTGCCTTTTGTATTTACTTCCGATGCAATATCTGTGTTTCATCGTAATAAGAACGTCAGAGGGATACAGTAAATCTGAAGTGAAGCATCGGAATCTATACCTAGTGTCACAGGAATGGTTCTAAACTTAGTCAGTAAGAAGAGTCAGTCTTCTTGTACTAAAGTCGGCATTGTGCCTTTTGTATATAATTCCGATGCAATTTCTATGTTTCATCGTCAATAAGAAGGTCCAAGTGATACAGTAAACCTAGAGTGAAGCAACGAAATCTATAACAAGTGTCACAGGGATGGTTCAAAACATAGACAGTAAGAAGAGTCAGTATTCTTGTACTTAAGTCGGCATTGTGCCTTTTGTATTTCATTCCGATGCAATTTCTGTGTTTCATCTTCAATAAGAAGGTCCAAGGGATACAGTAAACCTGAAGTGAAGCATCAGAGTCTATAACTAGTGTCACAGGAATGGTTCAAAACATAGTCAGTAAGAAGGGTCAGTCTTCTTGTACTTAAGTCGGCATTGTGCCTTTTGTATTTAATTCCGATGCAATTTCTGTCTTTCATCGTCAATAAGAAGGTCCTAGAAATAGAGTAAACCTGAATTTATGCACCGAAATCTATAACTAGTGTCACATGAATGGTTCAAAACATAGTCAGTAAGAAGAGCCAGTCTTCTTGTACTTAAGTCGGCATTGTGCCTTTTGTATTTAATTCCGATGCAATTTCTGCGTTTCATCGTCAATAAGAATGTCCAAGGGAGACAGTAAACCTGGAGTGAAGCATCGGAATCTATTACTAGTGTCACAGGAATGGTTCAAATCATAGACAGTAAAAAGAGTCAGTCTTCTTGTACTTAATTCGGCATTGTGCCTTTTGTATTTACTTTCGACGCAATATCTGTGGTTCATCGACAATAAGAACGTCACAGGGATACAGTAAATCTGAAGTGAAGCATCGGAATCTATAACTAGTGTCACAGGAATGGTTCAAAAAATAAACAGTAAGAAGAGTCAGTCTTCTTGTACTAAAGTCAGCAATGTGCCTTTTGTATTTGATTCCGATGCAATGTCTGTGTTTCATCGTCAATAAGAAGGTCCAAGGGATACAGTAAAACTGGAGTGAAGCATCAGAATCTATAACAAGTGTCACAGGGATTGTTCAAAACATAGACAGTAAGATGAGTCAGTCTTCTTGTACTTAATTCGGCATTGTGCCTTTTGTATTTAATTCCGATGCAATTTCTGTGTTTCATCGCCAATAAGAAGGTCAGAGGGATACAGTAATAATCAAGTGAAGCATCGGAATCTATAACTAGTGTCACAGGAATGGTTCAATACATAGTCAGTAAGAAGAGTCAGTCTTCTTGTACTTAAGTCGGCATTGTGCCTTTTGTATTTACTTCCGATGCAATTTCTGTGTTTCATCGTCAAGAAGAAGGCCCAAGGGATGCAGTAAACCTGGAGTGAAACATCGAAATCTATAACTAGTGTCACAGGGATGGTTCAAATCATAGACAGTAAGAAGAGTCAGTATTCTTGTACTTTTGTCGGCATTGTGCCTTTTGTATTTAATTCCGATGCAATTTCTGTGTTTCATCGTCAATAAGAGGGTCCAAGGGATACAGTAAACCTAGAGCGAAGCATCGGAATCTATTACTAGTGTCACAGGAGTGGTTCAAATCATAGACAGTACGAAGAGTCTGTCTTCTTGTACTTAATTCGGCATTGTGCCTTTTGTATTTACTTCGGATGCAATATCTGTGTTTCATCGTCAATAAGAACGTCAGAGGGATACAGTAAATCTGAAGTGAAGCATCGGAACCTATACCTAGTGTCACAGGAATGGTTCTAAACTTAGTCAGTAAGAAGAGACAGTCTTCTTGTACTAAAGTCGGCATTGTGCCTTTTGTATTTAATTCCGATGCAATTTCTGTGTTTCATCGTCAATAAGAAGGTCCAAGGGATACAGTAAACCTGGAGTGAAGCAACGGAATCTATAACAAGTGTCACCGGGATGGTTCAAAACATAGACAGTAAGAAGAGTCAGTATTCTTGTACTTAAGTCGGCATTGTGCCTTTTGTATTTCATTCCGATGCAATTTCTGTGTTTCATCTTCAATAAGAAGGTCCAAGGGATACAGTAAACCTGAAGTGAAGCATCAGAGTCTATAACTAGTGTCACAGGAATGGTTCAAAACATAGTCAGTAAGAAGAGTCAGTCTTCTTGTACTTAAGTCGGCATTGTGCCTTTTGTATTTAATTCCGATGCAATTTCAGCGTTTCATCGTCAATAAGAAGGTCCAAGGGAGACAGTAAACCTGGAGTGAAGCATCGGAATCTATAACTAGTGTCACATGAAAGGTTCAAAACATAGACAGTAAGAAGAGTAAGTCTTCTTGTACTTAATTCGGCATTGTGCCTTTTCTATTCAATTCCGATGCAATTTCTGTGTATCATCGTCAATAAGAAGGTCAGAGGGATACAGTAAACCTCAAGTGAAGCATCGGAATCTATAACTAGTGTCACAGGAATCGTTCAAACATAGAGAGTAAGAAGAGTCAATATTCTTGAACTTAAGTCGGCGTTGTGCCTTTTGTATTTAATTCCGATGCAATTTCTGTGTTTCATCGTCAATAAGAAGGTCCAAGGGATACAGTAAACCTGGAGTGAAGCATCGTAATCTATAACTAGTGTCACAGGAATGGATCATACATAGACAGTAGGATGAGTCAGTCTTGTTGTACTTATGTCGGCATTGTGCCTATTTATTTAATTACGATGCAATTTCTGTGTTTCATCGTCAATAAGAAGGTCAGAGGGGTACAGTTAACCTCAAGTGAAGCATCGGAATCTATAACTACTGTCACAGGAATCGTTCAAACATAGAGAGTGAGAAGAGTCAATCTTCTTGAACTTAAGTCGGCATTGTGCCTTTTGTATTTAATTCCGATGCAATTTCTGTGTTTCATCGTCAATACGAAGGTCCAAGGGATACAGTAAACCTGAAGTGAAGCATGGATATCTATAACTAGTGTCACAGGAAACGTTCAAATCATAGTCAGAAAGAAGAGTCAGTCTTCTCGTACTTAAGTCGTTATTAAGACTTTTGTATTTAATTCCGATGAAATTTCTGTGTTTCATCGTCAATGGGAAGGTCAGAGGGATACAGTAAACCAGAAGTGAAGCATCGGAATCTATAACTAGTGTCACAGGAATGGTTCAAAACATTGACAGTAGGAAGAGTCAGTCTTCTTGTACTTAAGTCGGCATTGTGCTTTTTGTATTTAATTCTGACGCAATTTCTGTGTTTCATCGTCAATAAGAAGGTCCAATTGATACAGTAAACTTGGAGTGAAGCATCGGAATCTATAACTAGTGTCACAGGAATGGTTCAAAACATAGACAGTAGGATGAGTCAGTCTTCTAGTGCTTAAGTCGGCATTGTGCCTTTTGTATTTAATTCCGATGCAATTTCTGTGTTTCATCGTCAATAAGAAGGTCCAATGGATACAGTAAACCTGGAGTGAATCATCGATATTTATAACTAGTGTCACAGGGATGGTTCAAATCATTGACAGTAATAAGAGTCAGTCTTCTTGTACTTAAGTCGGCATTGTGCCTTTTGTATTTCAATCCGATGCAATATCTGTGTTTCATCGTCAATAGGTAGGTCCATGGGATACAGTAAACCTGAAGTGAAGCATCGTAATCTATAACTAGTGTCACAGGAATGGTTAGAAACATATACAGTTGGAAGAGTCAGACTTGTTGTACTTAAGTCGGCATTGTGCCTTTTTATTTAATTCCGATGCAATTTCTGTGTTTCATCGTCAATACCAAGGTCAGAGGCATACAGTAAACCTGTAGTGAAGCATCGGAATCTATAACTAGTGTCACAGGAATGGTTCAAACATAGACAGTAGGAAGAGTCAGTCTTCTTGTACTTAAGTCGGCATTGTGCCTTTTCTATTTAATTTCGATGCAATTTATGTGCTTCATCGTCAATAAGAATGTCCAAGGGCTACAGTAAACCAGAAGTGAAGCATCGGAAGCCATAACTAGTGTCATAAGAATGGTTCAAAGCATAGTCAGTAAGAAGGGTCAGTCTTCTTGTACTTAAGTCGGCATTGTGCCTTTACTATTTAATTCCTATGCAATTTCTGTGTATCATCGTCAATAAGAAGGTCCAAGGGATACAGTAAACCTGGAGTGAAGCATCGGAATCTATAACTAGTGTCACAGGAATGGTTCAAAACATAGAGAGTAGGAAGAGTCAGCCTTCTTGTACTTAAGACGGCATTGTGCCTTTTGTATTTAATTCCGATGCTATTTCTGTGTTTCATCGTCAATACGAAGGTCAGAAGGATACAGTAAACCTGGAGTGAAGCATCGGAATCTATAACTAATGTCACAGGAATCGTTCAAACATAGAGAGTAAGAAGAGTCAATCTTCTTGAACTTAAGTCGGCATTGTGCCTTTTGTATTTAATTCCGATGCAATTTCTGTGTTTCATCGTCAATAAGAAGGTCAAAGGGATACAGTAAACCTGAAGTGAAGCATGGGAAGCCATAACTAGTGTCATAACAATGGTTCCAATCATAGACAGTAAGATGAGTCTGTCTTCTTGTACTTATGTCGGCATTATGCCTTTTTTATTTAATTCCGATGCAATTTCTGTGTTTCATCGTCAATAAGAAGGTCCAAGAAATAGAGTAAACCTTAATTTAAGCACCGAAATCTATGACTAGTGTCACATGAATGGTTCAAAACATAGTCAGTAAGAAGAGTCACTCTTCTTGTACTTAAGTCGGCATTGTACCTTTTGTATTTACTTCCGATGCAATATCTGTGTTTCATCGTCAATAAGAACGTCAGAGGGATACAGTAAATCTGAAGTGAAGCATCGGAATCTATACCTAGTGTCACAGGAATGGTTCTAAACTTAGTCAGTAAGAAGAGTCAGTCTTCTTGTACTAAAGTCGGCATTGTGCCTTTTGTATTTAATTCCGATGCAATTACTGTGTTTCATCGTCAATAAGAAGGTCCAAGGGATACAGTAAACCTGGAGTGATGCATCGGAATCTATAATTAGTGTCACAGGGATGGTTCAAAACATAGACAGGAAGAAGAGTCAGTATTCTTGTACTTAAGTCGGCATTGTGCCTTTTGTATTTAATTCCGATGCAATTTCTGTGTTTCATCGCCAGAAGAAGTTCCAAGGCATACAGTAAACCTGATGTGAAGCACCGGAATCTATAACTAGTGTCACAGGAATGGTTCAAAACATAGTCAGTAAGAACAGTCAGTCTTCTTGTAATTAAGTCGGCATTGTGCCTTTTGTATTTAATTCCGATGCAATTTCTGTCTTTCATCGTCAATAAGAAGGTCCAAGAAATAGAGTAAACCTGAATTTTAGCACCGAAATCTATAACTAGTGTCACATGAATGGTTCAAAACATAGTCAGTAAGAAGAGTCAGTCTTGTTGTACTTAAGTCGGCATTGTGCCTTTTGTATTTAATTCCGATGCAATTTCTGCGTTTCATCGTCAATAAGAAGGTCCAACGGAGACAGTAAACCTGGAGTGAAGCATCGGAATCTATAACTAGTGTCACATGAATGGTTCAAAACATTGACAGTAAGAAGAGTAAGTCTTCTTGTACTTAATTCGGCATTGTGCCTTTTCTATTTAATTCCGGCGCAATTTCTGTGTATCATCGTCAATAAGAAGGTCAGAGGGATACAGTAAACCTCAAGTGTAGCATCGGAATCTATAACTAGTGTCACAGGAATCGTCAAACATAGGGAGTAAGAAGAGTCAATATTCTTGAACTTAAGTCGGCATTGTGCCTTTTGTATTTAATTCCGATGCAATTTCTGTGTTTCATCGTCAATAAGAAGGTCCAAGGGATACAGTAAACCTGGAGTGAAGCATCGGAATCTATAACTAGTGTCACAGGAATGGTTCATACATAGACAGTAAGAAGAGTCAGTCTTCTTGAACTTAAGTCGGCATTGTGCCTTTTCTATTTAATTCCGATGCAACTTCTGTGTTTCATCGTCATTAAGAAGGTCCAAGGGATACAGTAAACGTGGAGTGAAGCATCGGAATCTATAACTAGTGTCACAGGAATGGTTCATACATAGACAGTAAGAAGAGTCAGTCTTCTTGAACTTAAGTCGGCATTGTGCCTTTTGTATTTAATTCCGATGCTATTTCTGTGTTTCATCGTCAATACGAAGGTCAGAGGGATACAGTAAACCTGGAGTGAAGCATCGGAATCTATAACTAGTGTCACAGGAATGGTTCATACATAGACAGTAAGAAGAGTCAGTCTTCTTGAACTTAAGTCGGCATTGTGCCTTTTAAATTTAATTCCGATGCAATTTCTGTGTTTCATCGTCAATAAGAAGGTCCAAGGGATACAGTAAACCTGGAGTGATGCATCGGAATCTATAATTAGTGTCACAGGGATGGTTCAAAACATAGACAGTAAGAAGAGTCAGTATTCTTGTACTTAAGTCGGCATTGTGCCTTTTGTATTTAATTCCGATGCAATTTCTGTGTTTCATCGCCAGAAGAAGTTCCAAGGGATACAGTAAACCTGATGTGAAGCACCGGAATCTATAACTAGTGTCACAGGAATGGTTCAAACATAGTCAGTAAGAACAGTCAGTCTTCTTGTACTTAAGTCGGCATTGTGCCTTTTGTATTTCAATCCGATGCAATATCTGTGTTTCATCGTCAATAGGTAGGTCCATGGAATACAGTAAACCTGAAGTGAAGCATCGGAATCTATAACTAGTGTCACAGGAATGGTTCAAAACATAGACAGTTGGAAGAGTCAGACTTGTTGTACTTAAGTCGGCATTGTGCCTTTTTAATTTAATTCCGATGCAATTTCTGTGTTTCATCGTCAATAACAAGGTCAGAGGGATACAGTACACCTGTAGTGAAGCAACGGAATCTATAACTAGTGTCACAGGAATGGTTCAAAACATAGTCAGTAGGAAGAGTCAGTCTTCTTGTACTTAAGTCGGAATTGTGCTTGTCTATTTAATTCCGATGCAATTTCTGTGCTTCATCGTCAATAAGAATGTCCAAGGGATACAGTAAACCTGAAGTGAAGCATCGGAAGCCATAACTAGTGTCATAAGAATGGTTCAAAGCATAGTCAGTAAGAAGGGTCAGTCTTCTTGTACTTAAGTCGGCATTGTGCCTTTACTATTTAATTCCTATGCAATTTCTGTGTTTCATCGTCAATAAGCAGGTCCAAGGGATACAGTGAGCCTGGAGTGAAGCATCGGAATCTATAACTAGTGTCACAGGAATGGTTCAAAACATAGACAGTAGGAAGAGTCAGTCTTCTTGTACTTAAGTCGGCATTGTGCCTTTTGTATTTAATTCCGATGCTATTTCTGTGTTTCATCGTCAATACGAAGGTCAGAGGGATACAGTAAACCTGGAGTGAAGCATCGGAATCTATAACTAGTGTCACAGGAATCGTTCAAACATAGAGAGGAAGAAGAGTCAATCTTCTTGAACTTAAGTCGGCATTGTGCCTTTTGTATTTAATTCCGATGCAATTTCTGTGTCTCATCGTCAATAAGATGGTCCAAGGGATACAGTAAACCTGAAGTGAAGCATGGGAATCTATAGCTTGTGTCACAGGAATGGTTCAAAACATAGTCAGTAAGAAGAGTCAGTCTTCTTGTATTAAAGTTCCTCATTCTGCCTTTTGTATTTAATTCCGATGCAATTTCTGTGTTTCATCGTCAATACGAAGGTCAGAGGGATACAGTAAACCTGGAGTGAAGCATCGGAATCTATAACTAGTGTCACAGGAATGGTTCAAATCATAGACAGTAAGAAGAGTCAGTTTTCTTGTACTTAATTCGGCATTGTGCCTTTTGTATTTACTTCCGACGCAATATCTGTGTTTCATCGACAATAAGAACGTCAGAGGGATACAGTAAATCTGAAGAGAAGCATCGGAATCTATAACTAGTGTCACAGAAATGGTTCAAACATAATCAGTAAGAAGAGTCAGTCTTCTTGTACTAAAGTTGGCATTGTGCCTTTTGTATTTGATTCCGATGCAATTTTTGTGTTTCATCGTCAATAAGAAGGTCCAAGGGATACAGTAAAACTGGAGTGAAGCATCGGAATCTATAACAAGTGTCACAGGGATGGTTCAAAACATAGACAGTAAGAAGAGTCAGTATTCTCGTACTTAAGTCGGCATTGTGCCTTTTGTATTTAATTCTGATGCAATTTCTGTGTTTCATCTTCAATAAGAAGGTCCAAGGGATACAGTAAACCTGAAATGAAGCATCAGAGTCTATAACTAGTGTCACAGGAATGGTTCAAAGCATAGTCAGTAAGAAGAGTCAGTCTTCTTGTACTAAAGTAGGCAATGTGCCTTTTGTATTTAATTCCGATGCAATTTCTGTGTTTCATCGTCAATAAGGAGGTCCAAGGGATACAGTGAACCTGAAGTGAAGCACCGGAATCTATAACTAGTGTCACAAGAATGGTTTAAAACATAGTCAGTAAGAAGAGTCAGTCTTCTTGTACTTAAGTCGGCATTGTGCCTTTTGCATTTACTTCCGATGCAATTTCTGCGTTTCATCGTCAATAAGAAGGTCCAAGGGATACAGTATGCCTGGAGTGAAGCATCGGAATCTATAACAAGTGTCACATGAATGGTTCAAAACATAGACAGTAAGAAGAGTCAGTCTTCTGGTACTTAATTCGGCATTGTGCCTTTTGTATTTAATTCCGATGCAATTTCTGTGTTTCATCGTCAATAAGAAGGTCAGAGGGATACAGTAAACCTCAAGTGAAGCATCGGAATCTATAACTAGTGTCACAGGAATGGTTCAAAACATAGTCAGTAATAAGAGTCAGTCTTCTTGTACTTAAGTCGGCATTGTGCCTTTTGTATTTACTTCCGATGCAATTTCTGTGTTTCATCGTCAATAAGAAGGTCCAAGGGATACAGTAAACCTGGAGTGAAGCATCGAAATCTATAACTAGTGTCACAGGGATGGTTCAAATCATAGACAGTAAGAAGAGTCATTATTCTTGTACTTTTGTCGGCATTATGCCTTTTGTATTTAATTCCGATGCAATTTCTGTGTTTCATCGTCAATACGAAGGACCAACGGATACAGTAAACCTGAAGTGAAGCACCGGAATCTATAACTAGTGTCACAGGAATGGTTCAAAAGATAGTCAGTAAGAACAGTCAGTCTTCCTGTACTTAAGTCGGCATTGTGCTTTTTGTATTTAATTCCGATGCAATTTCTGTGTTTCATCGTCAATAAGAAGGTCCAAGGGATACAGTAAACTTGGAGTGAAGCAACGGAATCTATAACAAGTGTCACAGGGATGGTTCAAAACATAGACAGTAAGAAGAGTCAGTATTCTTGTACTTAAGTCGGCATTGTGCCTTTTGTATTTCATTCCGATGCAATTTCTGTGTTTCATCCTTAATAAGAAGGTCCAAGGGATACAGTAAATCTGAAGTGAAGCATCAGAGTCTATAACTAGTGTCACAGGAATTGTTCAAAACATAGTCAGTAAGAAGAGTCAGTCTTCTTGTACTTAAGTCGGCATTGTGCCTTTTGTATTTTAATTCCGATGCAATTTCTGTCTTTCATCGTCAATAAGAAGGTCCAAGAAATAGAGTAAACCTGAATTTAAGCACCGAAATCTATAACTAGTGTCACATGAATGGTTCAAAACATAGTCAGTAAGAAGAGTCAGTTTTCTTGTACTTAAGTCGGCATTGTGCCTTTTGTATTTAATTCCGATGCAATTTCTGCGTTTCATCGTCAATAAGGAGGCCCAAGGGAGACAGTAAACATGGAGTGAAGCATCGGAATCTATAACTAGCGTCACATGAATGGTTCAAAACATAGACAGTAAGAAGAGTAAGTCTTCTTGTACTTAATTCGGCATTGTGCCTTTTCTATTTAATTCCGATGCAATTTCTGTGTTTCATCGTCAATAAGAAGGTCAGAGGGATACAGTAAACCTCAAGTGAAGCATCGGAATCTATAACTAGTGTCACAGGAATCGTTCAAACATAGAGAGTAAGACGAGTCAATCTTCTTGAACTTAAGTCAGCATTGTGCCTTTTGTATTTAATTCCGATGCAATTTCTGTGTTTCATCGTCAATAAGAAGGTCCAAGGGATACAGTAAACCTGAAGTGAAGCATGGGAATCTATAACTTGTGTCACAGGAATGGTTCAAAACATAGTCAGTAAGAAGAGTCAGTCTTCTTGTACTTAAGTTCCTCATTCTGCCTTTTGTATTTAATTCCGATGCAATTTCTGTGTTTCATCGTCAATAAGAAGGTCCAAGGGATACAGTAAACCTGGAGTGAAGCATCGGAATCTGTAACTAGTGGCACAGGAATGGTTCAAATCATAGACAGTAAGATGAGTCAGTATTCTTGTACTTAAGTCGGCATTGTGCTTTTTTATTTAATTCCGAGGCAATTTCTGTGTTTCACCGTCAATAAGAAGGTCTAAAGGATACAGTAAACCTAGAGTGAAGCATCGGAATCTATTACTAGTGTCACAGGAATGGTTCAAATCATAGACAGTAAGAAGTGTCAGTCTTCTTGTACCTAGTTCGGCATTGTGCCTTTTGTATTTACTTCCGACGCAATATCTGTGTTTCATCGACAATAAGAACGTCAGAGGGATACAGTAAATCTGAAGTGAAGCATCGGAATCTATAACTAGTGTCACAGGAATGGTTCAAAACATAGTCAGTAAGAAGAGTCAGTCTTCTTGTACTAAAGTCGGCATTATATAACTAGTGTCACAGGGATGGTTCAAATCATAGACAGTAAGAAGAGTCAGTATTCTTGTACTTTTGTCGGCATTGTGCCTTTTGTATTTAATTCCTATGCAATTTCTGTGTTTCATCGTCAATAAGAAGGACCAAGGGATGCAGTAAACCTGAAGTGAAGCACCGAAATCTATAACTAGTGTCACAGGAATGGTTCAAAAGATAGTCAGTAAGAACAGCCAGTCTTCCTGTACTTAAGTCGGCATTGTGCTTCTTGTATTTAATTCCGATGCAATTTCTGTGTTTCATCGTCAATAAGAAGGTCCAAGGGATACAGTAAACCGGAAGTGAAGCATCGGAATCTATAACTAGTGTCACAGGAATGGTTCAAAACATAGACAGTAGGAAGAGTCAGTCTTGTTGTACTTATTTCGGCATTGTGCCTTTTTATTTAATTACGATGCAATTTCTGTGTTTCATCGTCAATAAGAAGGTCAGAGGGATACAGTAAACCTGTAGTGAAGCATCGGAAACTATAACTAGTGTCACAGGAATGGTTCAAGACATAGACAGTAGGAAGAGTCAGTCTTCTTTTACTTAAGTCGGCATTGTGCCTTTTTTATTTAATTCCGATGCAATTTCTGTGTTTCATCGTCAATAAGAGGGTCCAAGGGATACAGTAAACCTAGAGTGAAGCATCGGAATCTATTACTAGTGTCACAGGAATGGTTCAAATCATAGACAGTAAGAAGAGTCTGTCTTCTTGTACTTAATTCGGCATTGTGCCTTTTGTATTTACTTCCGATGCAATATCTGTGTTTCATCGTCAATAAGAACGTCAGAGGGATACAGTAAATCTGAAATGAAGCATCGGAATCTATACCTAGTGTCACAGGAATGGTTCAAAACATAGTCAGTAACAAGAGTCAGTCTTCTTGTACTAAAGTCGGCATTGTGCCTTTTGTATTTAATTCCGATGCAATTTCTGTGTTTCATCTTCAATAAGAAGGTCCAAGGGATACAGTAAACCTGAAGTGAAGCACCGAAATCTATAATTAGTGTCACATGAATGGTTCAAAACATAGTCAGTAAGAAGAGTCAGTCATCTTGTACTTAGGTCGGCATTGTGCCTTTTGTATTTAATTCCGTTGCAATTTCTGCGTTTCATCGTCAATAAGAAAGTCCAAGGGAGACAGTAAACCTGGAGTGAAGCATGGGAATCTATAAGTAGTGTCACATGAATGGTTCAAAACATAGACAGTAAGAGAGTAAGTCTTCTTGTACTTAATTCGGCATTGTGCCTTTTCTATTTAATTCCGATGCAATGTCTGTGTTTCATCGTCAATAAGAAGGTCAGAGGGATACAGTAAACCTCAAGTGAAGCATCGGAATCTATAACTAGTGTCACAGGAATGGTTCAAAACATAGTCAGTAACAAGAGTCAGTCATCTTGTACTTATGTCGGCATTGTGCCTTTTCTATTTAATTCCGATGCAATTTCTGTGTTTCATCGTCAATAAGAAGGTCCAATGGATACGGTAAACCTGGAGTGAAGCATCGGAATCTATAACTAGTGTCACAGGAATGGTTCAAAACATAGTCAGTAAGAAGAGTCAGTCTTCTTGTACTTAAGTCGGCATTGTGCCTTTTGTATTTAATTCCGATGCAATTTCTGTGTTTCATCGTCAATAAGAATGTCCAAGGGATACAGTAAACCGGGAGTGAAGCATCGGAATCTGTAACTAGTGTCACAGGAATGGTTCAAAACATTGTCAGTAAGAGGAGTCAGCCTTCTTGTACTTAAATCTGCATTGAACCGACTTGTCGAGTTAACATATTGGACCTACTGATAACAAACAGACCCGAACTTTTCGAATCTGTATGTACAGAACAGGGAATCAGTGATCATAAGGCCGTTGCAGCATCCCTGAATATGGAAGTTAACAGGAATATAAAAAAAGGGAGGAAGGTTTATCTGTTTAGCAAGAGTAATAGAAGGCAGATTTCAGACTACCTAACAGATCAAAACGAAAATTTCTGTTCCGACACTGACGATGTTGAGTGTTTATGGAAAAAGTTCAAGGCATTCGTAAAATTCGTTTTAGACAGGTACGTGCCGAGTAAAACTGTGAGGGACGGGAAAAACCCACCGTGGTACAACAACAAAGTTAGGGAACTACTGCGAAAGCAAAGAGAGCTCCACTCCAAGTTTAAACGCAGCCAAAACCTCTCAGACAAACAGAAGCTAAACGATGTCAAAGTTAGCGTAAGGAGGGCTATGCGTGAAGCGTTCATTGAATTCGAAAGTAAAATTCTATGTACCGACTTGACAGAAAATCCTAGGAAGTTCTGGTCTTACGTTAAATCAGTAAGTGGCTCGAAACAGCATATCCAGACACTACGGGATGATGATGGCATTGAAACAGAGGATGACATGCGTAAAGCTTAAATACTAAACACCTCTTTCCAAAGCTGTTTCACAGAGGAAGACCGCACTGCAGTTCCTTCTCTAAATCCTCGCACAAACGAAAAAATGGCTGACATCGAAATAAGTGTCCAAGGAATAGAAAAGCAACTGGAATCACTCAATAGAGGGAAGTCCACTGGACCTGACGGGATACCAGTTCGATTCTACACAGAGTACGCGAAAGAACTTGCCCCCCTTCTAACAGCCGTGTACCGCAAGTCTCTAGAGGAACGGAGGGTTCCAAATGATTGGAAAAGAGCACAGATAGTCCCAGTCTTCAAGAAGGGTCGTCGAGCAGATGCGCAAAACTATAGACCTATATCTCTTACGTCGATCTCTTGTAGAATTTTAGAACATGTTTTTTGCTCGCGTATCATGTCATTTCTGGAAACCCAGAATCTACTATGTAGGAATCAACATGGATTCCAGAAACAGCGATCGTGTGAGACCCAACTCGCCTTATTTGTTCATGAGACCCAGAAAATATTAGATACAGGCTCCCAGGTAGATGCTATTTTTCTTGACTTCCGGAAGGCGTTCGATACAGTTCCGCACTGTCGCCTGATAAACAAAGTAAGAGCCTACGGAATATCAGACCAGCTGTGTGGCTGGATTGAAGAGTTGTTAGCAAACAGAACACAGCATGTTGTTATCAATGGAGAGACGTCTACAGACGTTAAAGTAACCTCTGGCGTGCCACAGGGGAGTGTTATGGGACCATTGTTTTTCACAATATATATAAATGACTTAGTAGATAGTGTCGGAAGTTCCATGCGGCTTTTCGCGGATGATGCTGTAGTATACAGAGAAGTTGCTGCATTAGAAAATTGTAGCGAAATACAGGAAGATCTGCAGCGGATAGGCACTTGGTGCAGGGAGTGGCAACTGACCCTTAACATAGACAAATGTAATGTATTGCGAATACATAGAAAGAAGGATCCTTTATTGTATGATTATATGATAGCGGAACAAACACTGGTAGCAGTTACTTCTGTAAAATATCTGGGAGTATGCGTACGGAACGATTTGAAGTGGAATGATCATATAAAACTAATTGTTGGTAAGGTGGGTACCAGGTTGAGATTCATTGGGAGAGTGCTTAGAAAATGTAGTCCATCAACAAAGGAGGTGGCTTACAAAACACTCGTTCGACCTATACTTGAGTATTGCTCATCAGTGTGGGATCCGTACCAGGTCGGGTTGACTGAGGAGATAGAGAAGATCCAAAGAAGAGCGGCGCGTTTCGTCACTGGGTTATTTGGTAACCGTGATAGCGTTACGGAGATGTTTAATAAACTCAAGTGGCAGACTCTGCAAGAGAGGCGCTCTGCATAGCGGTGTAGCTTGCTCGCCAGGTTTCGAGAGGGTGCGTTTCTGGATGAGGTATCGAATATATTGCTTCCCCCTACTTATACTTCCCGAGGTGATCACGAATGTAAAATTAGAGAGATTAGAGCGCGCACGGAGGCTTTCAGACAGTCGTTCTTCCCGCGAACCATACACGACTGGAACAGGAAAGGGAGGTAATGACAGTGGCACGTAAAGTGCCCTCCGCCACACACCGTTGGGTGGCTTGCGGAGTATCAATGCAGATGTAGATGTATTAAATTCCGATGCAATTTCTGCGTTTCATCGTCAATAAGAAGGTCCAAGGGATACAGTAAACCTGGAGTGAAGCATCGGAATCTATAAGTAGTGTCTCAGGGATGGTTCAAAACATAGACAGTAAGAAGAGTCGGTATTCTTGTACTTATGTCGGCATTGTGCCATTTGTATTTAATTCCGATGCAATTTCTTTGTTTCATCGCCAATAAGAAGGTCCAAGGGATACAGTAAACCTGAAGTGAAGCACCGGAATCTATAACTAGTGTCACAGGAATGGTTCAAAACATAGTCAGTGAGAACAGTCAGTCTTCTTGTACTTAAGTCGGCATTGTGCCTTTTGTATTTAATTCCGATGCAATTTCTGTGTTTCATCGTCAACAAGAAGGTCCAAGGGATACAGTAAACCGGAAGTGAAGCATCGGAATCTATAACTAGTGTCACAGGAATGGTTCAAAACATAGACAGTAGGAAGAGTCAGTCCTGTTGTACTTAAGTCGGCGTTATGCCTTTTCATTTAATTCCGATGCAATTTCAGTGTTTCATCGTCAATAAGAAGGACTAAGGGATACAGTAAACCTGGAGTGAAGCATCGGAATCTATAACAAGTGTCACAGGAATGGTTCAAAACATAGAGAGTAGGAAGAGTCAGTCTTCTTGTACTTATGTCGGCATTGTGCCTTTTGTATTTAATTCCGATGCAATTTCTTTGTTTCATCGTCAATAAGAAGGTCAGAGGGATACAGTAAACCTGAAGTGAAGCATCGGAATCTATAACTAGTGTCACAGTAATGATTCAAACATAGACAGTAAGAAGAGTCAATCCTCTTGAACTTAAGTCGGCATTGTGCCTTTTGTATTTAATTCCGATGCAATTTCTGTGTTTCATCGTCAATAAGAAGGTCCAAGGGATACAGTAAACCTGAAGTGAAGCATGGGAATCTATAACTAGTGTCACAGGAAAGGTTCAAAACATAGTCAGAAAGAAAAGTCAGTCTTCTTGTACTTCAGTCGGCATTGTGCCCTTTGTATTTAATTCCGATGCAATTTCTGTGTTTCATCGTCAATAAGAAGGTCCAAGGGATACAGTAAACCTGGAGTGAAGCATTGGAATCTATAACAAGTGTCACAGGGATGGTTCAAAGCATAGACAGTAAGAAGAGTCAGTATTCTTGTACTTAAGTCGGCATTGTGCCTTTTGTTTTTAATTCCGATGCAATTTCTGTGTTTCATCTTCAATAAGAAGGTCCAAGGGATACGGTAAACCTGAAGTGAAGCACCAGAGTCTATAACTAGTGTCACAGGAATGGTTCAAAACATAGTCAGTGAGAACAGTCAGTCTTCTTGTACTTAAGTCGGCATTGTGCCTTTTGTATTTAATTCCGATGCAATTTCTGTGTTTCATCGTCAACAAGAAGGTCCAAGGGATACAGTAAACCGGAAGTGAAGCATCGGAATCTATAACTAGTGTCACAGGAATGGTTCAAAACATAGACAGTAGGAAGAGTCAGTCCTGTTGTACTTAAGTCGGTGTTATGCCTTTTCATTTAATTCCGATGCAATTTCAGTGTTTCATCGCCAATAAGAAGGACTAAGGGATACAGTAAACCTGGAGTGAAGCATCGGAATCTATAACAAGTGTCACAGGAATGGTTCAAAACATAGAGAGTAGGAAGAGTCAGTCTTCTTGTACTTATGTCGGCATTGTGCCTTTTGTATTTAATTCCGATGCAATTTCTTTGTTTCATCGTCAATAAGAAGGTCAGAGGGATACAGTAAACCTGACGTGAAGCATCGGAATCTATAACTAGTGTCACAGTAATGGTTCAAACATAGACAGTAAGAAGAGTCAATCCTCTTGAACTTAAGTCGGCATTGTGCCTTTTGTATTTAATTCCGATGCAATTTCTGTGTTTCATCGTCAATAAGAAGGTCCAAGGGATACAGTAAACCTGAAGTGAAGCATGGGAATCTATAACTAGTGTCACAGGAAAGGTTCAAAACATAGTCAGAAAGAAAAGTCAGTCTTCTTGTACTTCAGTCGGCATTGTGCCCTTTGTATTTAATTCCGATGCAATTTCTGTGTTTCATCGTCAATAAGAAGGTCCAAGGGATACAGTAAACCTGGAGTGAAGCATTGGAATCTGTAACAAGTGTCACAGGGATGGTTCAAAGCATAGACAGTAAGAAGAGTCAGTATTCTTGTACTTAAGTCGGCATTGTGCCTTTTGTATTTAATTCCGATGCAATTTCTGTGTTTCATCTTCAATAAGAAGGTCCAAGGGATACAGTAAACCTGAAGTGAAGCACCAGAGTCTATAACTAGTGTCACAGGAATGGTTCAAAACATAGTCAGTACGAGGAGTCAGTCTTCTTGTACTTAAGTCGGCATTGTGACTTTTGTATTTAATTCCGATGCAATTTCTGTGTTTCATCGTCAATAAGAAGGTCCAAGGGACACAGTAAACCTGAAGTGAAGCTTCGGAATCTATAACTAGTGTCACAGGAATGGTTCAAATCATAGACAGTGGGAAGAGTCAGTCTTATTGTACTTAAGTCGGCATTGTGCCTTTTGAATTTAATTCCGATGCAATTTCTGTGATTCATCGTCAATAAGAAGGTCAGAGGGATACAGTAAACCTGAAGTGAATCATCGGAATCTATAACTAGTGTCACAGGAAAGGTTCAAAACATAGACAGTAGGAAGAGTCAGTCTGCTTGTACCTAAGTCGGCATTGTGCCTTTTCTATTTAATTCCGATGCAATTTGTGTATTTCATCGTCAATAAGAAGGTCCAAGGTATATAGTAAACCTGGAGTTAAGCATCGGAATCTATAACTAGTGTCACAGGAATGGTTCAAAACATAGACAGTAAGAAGAGTCAGTCTTCTTGTACTTAAGTCGGCATTGTGCCTATTTTATTTAATCCCGATGCAATTTCTGTGTTTCATCGTCAATAAGAAGGTCCAAGGGATACAGTAAACCTGGAGTGTAGCATCGGAATCTATAACTAGTGTCACAGGAATGGTTAAAATCATCGACAGTAAGAAGAGTCTGTCTTCTTGTACTTAATTCGGCATTGTGGCTTTAGTATTTAATTCCAATGCAATTCCTTTGATTCATCGTCAATAGGAAGGTCAGAGGGATACAGTAAATCTGAAGTGAAGCATCGGAATCTATAACAAGTGTCACAGGATTGGTTCAAAACTTAGTCAGTAAGAAGAGTCAGTGTTCTTGTACTTAAGTCGGCATTGTGCCTTTTGTATTAAATTCCGATGCAATTTCTGTGTTTCATCGTCAACAAGAAAGTCCAAGGGATACAGTAAACCTGAAGTGAAGCATCAGAATCTATAACTAGTGTCACAGGAATGGTTCAAAACAAAGACAGTAAGAAGAGTAAGTCATCCTGTACTTAAGTCGGAATTGTGCCTTGTGTATTTAATTCCGATGCATTATCTGTGTTTCATCATCAATAAGAAGGTCAGAGGGATACAGTAAACCTAAAGTGAAGCATCGGAATCTATAACAAGTGTCACAGGAATGGTTCAAAACATAGCCAGTAAGAAGAGTCAGTCTTCTTGTACTTAAGTCAGCATTGTGCCTTTTTTATTTAATTCCGAGGCAATTTCTGTGTTTCATCGTCATTAAGAAGGTCCAAGGGATACAGTAAACCTGAACTGAAGCATCAGAATCCATAACTAGTGTCACAGGAATGGTTCAAAACATAGACAGTAAGAAGAGTCAGTCTTCTTGTACTTAAGTCGGCATTGTGCCTTTTGTATTTAATTCCGGTGCAATTTCTGTGTTTCATCGTCAATAAGAAGGACCAAGGGATACAGTAAACCTGAAGTGAAGCACCGAAATCTATAACTAGTGTCACAGGAATGGTTCAAAAGATAGTCAGTAAGAACAGCCAGTCTTCCTGTACTTAAGTCGGCATTGTGCTTTTTGTATTTAATTCCGATGCAATTTCTGTGTTTCATCGTCAATAAGAAGGTCCAAGGGATACAGTAAACCGGAAGTGAAGCATCGGAATCTATAACTAGTGTCACAGGAATGGTTCAAAACATAGACAGTAGGAAGAGTCAGTCTTGTTGTACTTATTTCGGCATTGTGCCTTTTTATTTAATTACGATGCAATTTCTGTGTTTCATCGTCAATAAGAAGGTCAGAGGGATACAGTAAACCTGTAGTGAAGCATCGGAAACTATAACTAGTGTCACAGGAATGGTTCAAGACATAGACAGTAGGAAGAGTCAGTCTTCTTTTACTTAAGTCGGCATTGTGCCTTTTTTATTTAATTCCGATGCAATTTCTGTGTTTCATCGTCAATAAGAGGGTCCAAGGGATACAGTAAACCTAGAGTGAAGCATCGGAATCTATTACTAGTGTCACAGGAATGGTTCAAATCATAGACAGTAAGAAGAGTCTGTCTTCTTGTACTTAATTCGGCATTGTGCCTTTTGTATTTACTTCCGATGCAATATCTGTGTTTCATCGTCAATAAGAACGTCAGAGGGATACAGTAAATCTGAAATGAAGCATCGGAATCTATACCTAGTGTCACAGGAATGGTTCAAAACATAGTCAGTAACAAGAGTCAGTCTTCTTGTACTAAAGTCGGCATTGTGCCTTTTGTATTTAATTCCGATGCAATTTCTGTGTTTCATCTTCAATAAGAAGGTCCAAGGGATACAGTAAACCTGAAGTGAAGCACCGAAATCTATAACTAGTGTCACATGAATGGTTCAAAACATAGTCAGTAAGAAGAGTCAGTCTTCTTGTACTTAGGTCGGCATTGTGCCTTTTGTATTTAATTCCGTTGCAATTTCTGCGTTTCATCGTCAATAAGAAAGTCCAAGGGAGACAGTAAACCTGGAGTGAAGCATGGGAATCTATAAGTAGTGTCACATGAATGGTTCAAAACATAGACAGTAAGAGAGTAAGTCTTCTTGTACATAATTCGGCATTGTGCCTTTTCTATTTAATTCCGATGCAATTTCTGTGTTTCATCGTCAATAAGAAGGTCAGAGGGATACAGTAAACCTCAAGTGAAGCATCGGAATCTATAACTAGTGTCACAGGAATGGTTCAAAACATTGTCAGTAACAAGAGTCAGTCATCTTGTACTTATGTCGGCATTGTGCCTTTTCTATTTAATTCCGATGCAATTTCTGTGTTTCATCGTCAATAAGAAGGTCCAATGGATACGGTAAACCTGGAGTGAAGCATCGGAATCTATAACTAGTGTCACAGGAATGGTTCAAAACATAGTCAGTAAGAAGAGTCAGTCTTCTTGTACTTAAGTCGGCATTGTGCCTTTTGTATTTAATTCCGATGCAATTTCTGTGTTTCATCGTCAATAAGAATGTCCAAGGGATACAGTAAACCGGGAGTGAAGCATCGGAATCTGTAACTAGTGTCACAGGAATGGTTCAAAACATAGTCAGTAAGAGGAGTCAGCCTTCTTGTACTTAAATCTGCATTGAACCGACTTGTCGAGTTAACATATTGGACCTACTGATAACAAACAGACCCGAACTTTTCGAATCTGTATGTACAGAACAGGGAATCAGTGATCATAAGGCCGTTGCAGCATCCCTGAATATGGAAGTTAACAGGAATATAAAAAAAGGGAGGAAGGTTTATCTGTTTAGCAAGAGTAATAGAAGGCAGATTTCAGACTACCTAACAGATCAAAACGAAAATTTCTGTTCCGACACTGACGATGTTGAGTGTTTATGGAAAAAGTTCAAGGCATTCGTAAAATTCGTTTTAGACAGGTACGTGCCGAGTAAAACTGTGAGGGACGGGAAAAACCCACCGTGGTACAACAACAAAGTTAGGGAACTACTGCGAAAGCAAAGAGAGCTCCACTCCAAGTTTAAACGCAGCCAAAACCTCTCAGACAAACAGAAGCTAAACGATGTCAAAGTTAGCGTAAGGAGGGCTATGCGTGAAGCGTTCATTGAATTCGAAAGTAAAATTCTATGTACCGACTTGACTGAAAATCCTAGGAAGTTCTGGTCTTACGTTAAATCAGTAAGTGGCTCGAAACAGCATATCCAGACACTACGGGATGATGATGGCATTGAAACAGAGGATGACATGCGTAAAGCTTAAATACTAAACACCTCTTTCCAAAGCTGTTTCACAGAGGAAGACCGCACTGCAGTTCCTTCTCTAAATCCTCGCACAAACGAAAAAATGGCTGACATCGAAATAAGTGTCCAAGGAATAGAAAAGCAACTGGAATCACTCAATAGAGGGAAGTCCACTGGACCTGACGGGATACCAATTCGATTCTACACAGAGTACGCGAAAGAACTTGCCCCCCTTCTAACAGCCGTGTACCGCAAGTCTCTAGAGGAACGGAGGGTTCCAAATGATTGGAAAAGAGCACAGATAGTCCCAGTCTTCAAGAAGGGTCGTCGAGCAGATGCGCAAAACTATAGACCTATATCTCTTACGTCGATCTCTTGTAGAATTTTAGAACATGTTTTTTGCTCGCGTATCATGTCATTTCTGGAAACCCAGAATCTACTATGTAGGAATCAACATGGATTCCAGAAACAGCGATCGTGTGAGACCCAACTCGCCTTATTTGTTCATGAGACCCAGGAAATATTAGATACAGGCTCCCAGGTAGATGCTATTTTTCTTGACTTCCGGAAGGCGTTCGATACAGTTCCGCACTGTCGCCTGATAAACAAAGTAAGAGCCTACGGAATATCAGACCAGCTGTGTGGCTGGATTGAAGAGTTGTTAGCAAACAGAACACAGCATGTTGTTATCAATGGAGAGACGTCTACAGACGTTAAAGTAACCTCTGGCGTGCCACAGGGGAGTGTTATGGGACCATTGTTTTTCACAATATATATAAATGACTTAGTAGATAGTGTCGGAAGTTCCATGCGGCTTTTCGCGGATGATGCTGTAGTATACAGAGAAGTTGCTGCATTAGAAAATTGTAGCGAAATACAGGAAGATCTGCAGCGGATAGGCACTTGGTGCAGGGAGTGGCAACTGACCCTTAACATAGACAAATGTAATGTATTGCGAATACATAGAAAGAAGGATCCTTTATTGTATGATTATATGATAGCGGAACAAACACTGGTAGCAGTTACTTCTGTAAAATATCTGGGAGTATGCGTACGGAACGATTTGAAGTGGAATGATCATATAAAACTAATTGTTGGTAAGGTGGGTACCAGGTTGAGATTCATTGGGAGAGTGCTTAGAAAATGTAGTCCATCAACAAAGGAGGTGGCTTACAAAACACTCGTTCGACCTATACTTGAGTATTGCTCATCAGTGTGGGATCCGTACCAGGTCGGGTTGACTGAGGAGATAGAGAAGATCCAAAGAAGAGCGGCGCGTTTCGTCACTGGGTTATTTGGTAACCGTGATAGCGTTACGGAGATGTTTAATAAACTCAAGTGGCAGACTCTGCAAGAGAGGCGCTCTGCATAGCGGTGTAGCTTGCTCGCCAGGTTTCGAGAGGGTGCGTTTCTGGATGAGGTATCGAATATATTGCTTCCCCCTACTTATACTTCCCGAGGTGATCACGAATGTAAAATTAGAGAGATTAGAGCGCGCACGGAGGCTTTCAGACAGTCGTTCTTCCCGCGAACCATACGCGACTGGAACAGGAAAGGGAGGTAATGACAGTGGCACGTAAAGTGCCCTCCGCCACACACCGTTGGGTGGCTTGCGGAGTATCAATGCAGATGTAGATGTATTAAATTCCGATGCAATTTCTGCGTTTCATCGTCAATAAGAAGGTCCAAGGGATACAGTAAACCTGGAGTGAAGCATCGGAATCTATAAGTAGTGTCTCAGGGATGGTTCAAAACATAGACAGTAAGAAGAGTCGGTATTCTTGTACTTATGTCGGCATTGTGCCATTTGTATTTAATTCCGATGCAATTTCTTTGTTTCATCGCCAATAAGAAGGTCCAAGGGATACAGTAAACCTGAAGTGAAGCACCGGAATCTATAACTAGTGTCACAGGAATGGTTCAAAACATAGTCAGTGAGAACAGTCAGTCTTCTTGTACTTAAGTCGGCATTGTGCCTTTTGTATTTAATTCCGATGCAATTTCTGTGTTTCATCGTCAACAAGAAGGTCCAAGGGATACAGTAAACCGGAAGTGAAGCATCGGAATCTATAACTAGTGTCACAGGAATGGTTCAAAACATAGACAGTAGGAAGAGTCAGTCCTGTTGTACTTAAGTCGGCGTTATGCCTTTTCATTTAATTCCGATGCAATTTCAGTGTTTCATCGTCAATAAGAAGGACTAAGGGATACAGTAAACCTGGAGTGAAGCATCGGAATCTATAACAAGTGTCACAGGAATGGTTCAAAACATAGAGAGTAGGAAGAGTCAGTCTTCTTGTACTTATGTCGGCATTGTGCCTTTTGTATTTAATTCCGATGCAATTTCTTTGTTTCATCGTCAATAAGAAGGTCAGAGGGATACAGTAAACCTGAAGTGAAGCATCGGAATCTATAACTAGTGTCACAGTAATGGTTCAAACATAGACAGTAAGAAGAGTCAATCCTCTTGAACTTAAGTCGGCATTGTGCCTTTTGTATTTAATTCCGATGCAATTTCTGTGTTTCATCGTCAATAAGAAGGTCCAAGGGATACAGTAAACCTGAAGTGAAGCATGGGAATCTATAACTAGTGTCACAGGAAAGGTTCAAAACATAGTCAGAAAGAAAAGTCAGTCTTCTTGTACTTCAGTCGGCATTGTGCCCTTTGTATTTAATTCCGATGCAATTTCTGTGTTTCATCGTCAATAAGAAGGTCCAAGGGATACAGTAAACCTGGAGTGAAGCATTGGAATCTATAACAAGTGTCACAGGGATGGTTCAAAGCATAGACAGTAAGAAGAGTCAGTATTCTTGTACTTAAGTCGGCATTGTGCCTTTTGTTTTTAATTCCGATGCAATTTCTGTGTTTCATCTTCAATAAGAAGGTCCAAGGGATACGGTAAACCTGAAGTGAAGCACCAGAGTCTATAACTAGTGTCACAGGAATGGTTCAAAACATAGTCAGTGAGAACAGTCAGTCTTCTTGTACTTAAGTCGGCATTGTGCCTTTTGTATTTAATTCCGATGCAATTTCTGTGTTTCATCGTCAACAAGAAGGTCCAAGGGATACAGTAAACCGGAAGTGAAGCATCGGAATCTATAACTAGTGTCACAGGAATGGTTCAAAACATAGACAGTAGGAAGAGTCAGTCCTGTTGTACTTAAGTCGGCGTTATGCCTTTTCATTTAATTCCGATGCAATTTCAGTGTTTCATCGCCAATAAGAAGGACTAAGGGATACAGTAAACCTGGAGTGAAGCATCGGAATCTATAACAAGTGTCACAGGAATGGTTCAAAACATAGAGAGTAGGAAGAGTCAGTCTTCTTGTACTTATGTCGGCATTGTGCCTTTTGTATTTAATTCCGATGCAATTTCTTTGTTTCATCGTCAATAAGAAGGTCAGAGGGATACAGTAAACCTGACGTGAAGCATCGGAATCTATAACTAGTGTCACAGTAATGGTTCAAACATAGACAGTAAGAAGAGTCAATCCTCTTGAACTTAAGTCGGCATTGTGCCTTTTGTATTTAATTCCGATGCAATTTCTGTGTTTCATCGTCAATAAGAAGGTCCAAGGGATACAGTAAACCTGAAGTGAAGCATGGGAATCTATAACTAGTGTCACAGGAAAGGTTCAAAACATAGTCAGAAAGAAAAGTCAGTCTTCTTGTACTTCAGTCGGCATTGTGCCCTTTGTATTTAATTCCGATGCAATTTCTGTGTTTCATCGTCAATAAGAAGGTCCAAGGGATACAGTAAACCTGGAGTGAAGCATTGGAATCTGTAACAAGTGTCACAGGGATGGTTCAAAGCATAGACAGTAAGAAGAGTCAGTATTCTTGTACTTAAGTCGGCATTGTGCCTTTTGTATTTAATTCCGATGCAATTTCTGTGTTTCATCTTCAATAAGAAGGTCCAAGGGATACAGTAAACCTGAAGTGAAGCACCAGAGTCTATAACTAGTGTCACAGGAATGGTTCAAAACATAGTCAGTACGAGGAGTCAGTCTTCTTGTACTTAAGTCGGCATTGTGACTTTTGTATTTAATTCCGATGCAATTTCTGTGTTTCATCGTCAATAAGAAGGTCCAAGGGACACAGTAAACCTGAAGTGAAGCTTCGGAATCTATAACTAGTGTCACAGGAATGGTTCAAATCATAGACAGTGGGAAGAGTCAGTCTTATTGTACTTAAGTCGGCATTGTGCCTTTTGAATTTAATTCCGATGCAATTTCTGTGATTCATCGTCAATAAGAAGGTCAGAGGGATACAGTAAACCTGAAGTGAAGCATCGGAATCTATAACTAGTGTCACAGGAAAGGTTCAAAACATAGACAGTAGGAAGAGTCAGTCTGCTTGTACCTAAGTCGGCATTGTGCCTTTTCTATTTAATTCCGATGCAATTTGTGTATTTCATCGTCAATAAGAAGGTCCAAGGTATATAGTAAACCTGGAGTGAAACATCGGAATCTATAACTAGTGTCACAGGAATGGTTCAAAACATAGACAGTAAGAAGAGTCAGTCTTCTTGTACTTAAGTCGGCATTGTGCCTATTTTATTTAATCCCGATGCAATTTCTGTGTTTCATCGTCAATAAGAAGGTCCAAGGGATACAGTAAACCTGGAGTGTAGCATCGGAATCTATAACTAGTGTCACAGGAATGGTTAAAATCATCGACAGTAAGAAGAGTCTGTCTTCTTGTACTTAATTCGGCATTGTGCCTTTAGTATTTAATTCCAATGCAATTCCTTTGATTCATCGTCAATAGGAAGGTCAGAGGGATACAGTAAATCTGAAGTGAAGCATCGGAATCTATAACAAGTGTCACAGGATTGGTTCAAAACTTAGTCAGTAAGAAGAGTCAGTGTTCTTGTACTTAAGTCGGCATTGTGCCTTTTGTATTAAATTCCGATGCAATTTCTGTGTTTCATCGTCAACAAGAAAGTCCAAGGGATACAGTAAACCTGAAGTGAAGCATCAGAATCTATAACTAGTGTCACAGGAATGGTTCAAAACAAAGACAGTAAGAAGAGTAAGTCATCCTGTACTTAAGTCGGAATTGTGCCTTGTGTATTTAATTCCGATGCATTATCTGTGTTTCATCATCAATAAGAAGGTCAGAGGGATACAGTAAACCTAAAGTGAAGCATCGGAATCTATAACAAGTGTCACAGGAATGGTTCAAAACATAGTCAGTAAGAAGAGTCAGTCTTCTTGTACTTAAGTCAGCATTGTGCCTTTTTTATTTAATTCCGAGGCAATTTCTGTGTTTCATCGTCATTAAGAAGGTCCAAGGGATACAGTAAACCTGAACTGAAGCATCAGAATCCATAACTAGTGTCACAGGAATGGTTCAAAACATAGACAGTAAGAAGAGTCAGTCTTCTTGTACTTAAGTCGGCATTGTGCCTTTTGTATTTAATTCCGGTGCAATTTCTGTGTTTCATCGTCAATAAGAAGGACCAAGGGATACAGTAAACCTGAAGTGAAGCACCGAAATCTATAACTAGTGTCACAGGAATGGTTCAAAAGATAGTCAGTAAGAACAGCCAGTCTTCCTGTACTTAAGTCGGCATTGTGCTTTTTGTATTTAATTCCGATGCAATTTCTGTGTTTCATCGTCAATAAGAAGGTCCAAGGGATACAGTAAACCGGAAGTGAAACATCGGAATCTATAACTAGTGTCACAGGAATGGTTCAAAACATAGACAGTAGGAAGAGTCAGTCTTGTTGTACTTATTTCGGCATTGTGCCTTTTTATTTAATTACGATGCAATTTCTGTGTTTCATCGTCAATAAGAAGGTCAGAGGGATACAGTAAACCTGTAGTGAAGCATCGGAAACTATAACTAGTGTCACAGGAATGGTTCAAGACATAGACAGTAGGAAGAGTCAGTCTTCTTTTACTTAAGTCGGCATTGTGCCTTTTTTATTTAATTCCGATGCAATTTCTGTGTTTCATCGTCAATAAGAGGGTCCAAGGGATACAGTAAACCTAGAGTGAAGCATCGGAATCTATTACTAGTGTCACAGGAATGGTTCAAATCATAGACAGTAAGAAGAGTCTGTCTTCTTGTACTTAATTCGGCATTGTGCCTTTTGTATTTACTTCCGATGCAATATCTGTGTTTCATCGTCAATAAGAACGTCAGAGGGATACAGTAAATCTGAAATGAAGCATCGGAATCTATACCTAGTGTCACAGGAATGGTTCAAAACATAGTCAGTAACAAGAGTCAGTCTTCTTGTACTAAAGTCGGCATTGTGCCTTTTGTATTTAATTCCGATGCAATTTCTGTGTTTCATCTTCAATAAGAAGGTCCAAGGGATACAGTAAACCTGAAGTGAAGCACCGAAATCTATAACTAGTGTCACATGAATGGTCCAAAACATAGTCAGTAAGAAGAGTCAGTCTTCTTGTACTTAGGTCGGCATTGTGCCTTTTGTATTTAATTCCGTTGCAATTTCTGCGTTTCATCGTCAATAAGAAAGTCCAAGGGAGACAGTAAACCTGGAGTGAAGCATGGGAATCTATAAGTAGTGTCACATGAATGGTTCAAAACATAGACAGTAAGAGAGTAAGTCTTCTTGTACTTAATTCGGCATTGTGCCTTTTCTATTTAATTCCGATGCAATTTCTGTGTTTCATCGTCAATAAGAAGGTCAGAGGGATACAGTAAACCTCAAGTGAAGCATCGGAATCTATAACTAGTGTCACAGGAATGGTTCAAAACATAGTCAGTAACAAGAGTCAGTCATCTTGTACTTATGTCGGCATTGTGCCTTTTCTATTTAATTCCGATGCAATTTCTGTGTTTCATCGTCAATAAGAAGGTCCAATGGATACGGTAAACCTGGAGTGAAGCATCGGAATCTATAACTAGTGTCACAGGAATGGTTCAAAACATAGTCAGTAAGAAGAGTCAGTCTTCTTGTACTTAAGTCGGCATTGTGCCTTTTGTATTTAATTCCGATGCAATTTCTGTGTTTCATCGTCAATAAGAATGTCCAAGGGATACAGTAAACCGGGAGTGAAGCATCGGAATCTGTAACTAGTGTCACAGGAATGGTTCAAAACATAGTCAGTAAGAGGAGTCAGCCTTCTTGTACTTAAATCTGCATTGAACCGACTTGTCGAGTTAACATATTGGACCTACTGATAACAAACAGACCCGAACTTTTCGAATCTGTATGTACAGAACAGGGAATCAGTGATCATAAGGCCGTTGCAGCATCCCTGAATATGGAAGTTAACAGGAATATAAAAATAGGGAGGAAGGTTTATCTGTTTAGCAAGAGTAATAGAAGGCAGATTTCAGACTACCTAACAGATCAAAACGAAAATTTCTGTTCCGACACTGACGATGTTGAGTGTTTATGGAAAAAGTTCAAGGCATTCGTAAAATTCGTTTTAGACAGGTACGTGCCGAGTAAAACTGTGAGGGACGGGAAAAACCCACCGTGGTACAACAACAAAGTTAGGGAACTACTGCGAAAGCAAAGAGAGCTCCACTCCAAGTTTAAACGCAGCCAAAACCTCTCAGACAAACAGAAGCTAAACGATGTCAAAGTTAGCGTAAGGAGGGCTATGCGTGAAGCGTTCATTGAATTCGAAAGTAAAATTCTATGTACCGACTTGACTGAAAATCCTAGGAAGTTCTGGTCTTACGTTAAATCAGTAAGTGGCTCGAAACAGCATATCCAGACACTACGGGATGATGATGGCATTGAAACAGAGGATGACATGCGTAAAGCTTAAATACTAAACACCTCTTTCCAAAGCTGTTTCACAGAGGAAGACCGCACTGCAGTTCCTTCTCTAAATCCTCGCACAAACGAAAAAATGGCTGACATCGAAATAAGTGTCCAAGGAATAGAAAAGCAACTGGAATCACTCAATAGAGGGAAGTCCACTGGACCTGACGGGATACCAATTCGATTCTACACAGAGTACGCGAAAGAACTTGCCCCCCTTCTAACAGCCGTGTACCGCAAGTCTCTAGAGGAACGGAGGGTTCCAAATGATTGGAAAAGAGCACAGATAGTCCCAGTCTTCAAGAAGGGTCGTCGAGCAGATGCGCAAAACTATAGACCTATATCTCTTACGTCGATCTCTTGTAGAATTTTAGAACATGTTTTTTGCTCGCGTATCATGTCATTTCTGGAAACCCAGAATCTACTATGTAGGAATCAACATGGATTCCAGAAACAGCGATCGTGTGAGACCCAACTCGCCTTATTTGTTCATGAGACCCAGAAAATATTAGATACAGGCTCCCAGGTAGATGCTATTTTTCTTGACTTCCGGAAGGCGTTCGATACAGTTCCGCACTGTCGCCTGATAAACAAAGTAAGAGCCTACGGAATATCAGACCAGCTGTGTGGCTGGATTGAAGAGTTGTTAGCAAACAGAACACAGCATGTTGTTATCAATGGAGAGACGTCTACAGACGTTAAAGTAACCTCTGGCGTGCCACAGGGGAGTGTTATGGGACCATTGTTTTTCACAATATATATAAATGACTTAGTAGATAGTGTCGGAAGTTCCATGCGGCTTTTCGCGGATGATGCTGTAGTATACAGAGAAGTTGCTGCATTAGAAAATTGTAGCGAAATACAGGAAGATCTGCAGCGGATAGGCACTTGGTGCAGGGAGTGGCAACTGACCCTTAACATAGACAAATGTAATGTATTGCGAATACATAGAAAGAAGGATCCTTTATTGTATGATTATATGATAGCGGAACAAACACTGGTAGCAGTTACTTCTGTAAAATATCTGGGAGTATGCGTACGGAACGATTTGAAGTGGAATGATCATATAAAACTAATTGTTGGTAAGGTGGGTACCAGGTTGAGATTCATTGGGAGAGTGCTTAGAAAATGTAGTCCATCAACAAAGGAGGTGGCTTACAAAACACTCGTTCGACCTATACTTGAGTATTGCTCATCAGTGTGGGATCCGTACCAGGTCGGGTTGACTGAGGAGATAGAGAAGATCCAAAGAAGAGCGGCGCGTTTCGTCACTGGGTTATTTGGTAACCGTGATAGCGTTACGGAGATGTTTAATAAACTCAAGTGGCAGACTCTGCAAGAGAGGCGCTCTGCATAGCGGTGTAGCTTGCTCGCCAGGTTTCGAGAGGGTGCGTTTCTGGATGAGGTATCGAATATATTGCTTCCCCCTACTTATACTTCCCGAGGTGATCACGAATGTAAAATTAGAGAGATTAGAGCGCGCACGGAGGCTTTCAGACAGTCGTTCTTCCCGCGAACCATACGCGACTGGAACAGGAAAGGGAGGTAATGACAGTGGCACGTAAAGTGCCCTCCGCCACACACCGTTGGGTGGCTTGCGGAGTATCAATGCAGATGTAGATGTATTAAATTCCGATGCAATTTCTGCGTTTCATCGTCAATAAGAAGGTCCAAGGGATACAGTAAACCTGGAGTGAAGCATCGGAATCTATAAGTAGTGTCTCAGGGATGGTTCAAAACATAGACAGTAAGAAGAGTCGGTATTCTTGTACTTATGTCGGCATTGTGCCATTTGTATTTAATTCCGATGCAATTTCATTGTTTCATCGCCAATAAGAAGGTCCAAGGGATACAGTAAACCTGAAGTGAAGCACCGGAATCTATAACTAGTGTCACAGGAATGGTTCAAAACATAGTCAGTGAGAACAGTCAGTCTTCTTGTACTTAAGTCGGCATTGTGCCTTTTGTATTTAATTCCGATGCAATTTCTGTGTTTCATCGTCAACAAGAAGGTCCAAGGGATACAGTAAACCGGAAGTGAAGCATCGGAATCTATAACTAGTGTCACAGGAATGGTTCAAAACATAGACAGTAGGAAGAGTCAGTCCTGTTGTACTTAAGTCGGCGTTATGCCTTTTCATTTAATTCCGATGCAATTTCAGTGTTTCATCGTCAATAAGAAGGACTAAGGGATACAGTAAACCTGGAGTGAAGCATCGGAATCCATAACAAGTGTCACAGGAATGGTTCAAAACATAGAGAGTAGGAAGAGTCAGTCTTCTTGTACTTATGTCGGCATTGTGCCTTTTGTATTTAATTCCGATGCAATTTCTTTGTTTCATCGTCAATAAGAAGGTCAGAGGGATACAGTAAACCTGAAGTGAAGCATCGGAATCTATAACTAGTGTCACAGTAATGGTTCAAACATAGACAGTAAGAAGAGTCAATCCTCTTGAACTTAAGTCGGCATTGTGCCTTTTGTATTTAATTCCGATGCAATTTCTGTGTTTCATCGTCAATAAGAAGGTCCAAGGGATACAGTAAACCTGAAGTGAAGCATGGGAATCTATAACTAGTGTCACAGGAAAGGTTCAAAACATAGTCAGAAAGAAAAGTCAGTCTTCTTGTACTTCAGTCGGCATTGTGCCCTTTGTATTTAATTCCGATGCAATTTCTGTGTTTCATCGTCAATAAGAAGGTCCAAGGGATACAGTAAACCTGGAGTGAAGCATTGGAATCTATAACAAGTGTCACAGGGATGGTTCAAAGCATAGACAGTAAGAAGAGTCAGTATTCTTGTACTTAAGTCGGCATTGTGCCTTTTGTTTTTAATTCCGATGCAATTTCTGTGTTTCATCTTCAATAAGAAGGTCCAAGGGATACGGTAAACCTGAAGTGAAGCACCAGAGTCTATAACTAGTGTCACAGGAATGGTTCAAAACATAGTCAGTGAGAACAGTCAGTCTTCTTGTACTTAAGTCGGCATTGTGCCTTTTGTATTTAATTCCGATGCAATTTCTGTGTTTCATCGTCAACAAGAAGGTCCAAGGGATACAGTAAACCGGAAGTGAAGCATCGGAATCTATAACTAGTGTCACAGGAATGGTTCAAAACATAGACAGTAGGAAGAGTCAGTCCTGTTGTACTTAAGTCGGCGTTATGCCTTTTCATTTAATTCCGATGCAATTTCAGTGTTTCATCGTCAATAAGAAGGACTAAGGGATACAGTAAACCTGGAGTGAAGCATCGGAATCTATAACAAGTGTCACAGGAATGGTTCAAAACATAGAGAGTAGGAAGAGTCAGTCTTCTTGTACTTATGTCGGCATTGTGCCTTTTGTATTTAATTCCGATGCAATTTCTTTGTTTCATCGTCAATAAGAAGGTCAGAGGGATACAGTAAACCTGACGTGAAGCATCGGAATCTATAACTAGTGTCACAGTAATGGTTCAAACATAGACAGTAAGAAGAGTCAATCCTCTTGAACTTAAGTCGGCATTGTGCCTTTTGTATTTAATTCCGATGCAATTTCTGTGTTTCATCGTCAATAAGAAGGTCCAAGGGATACAGTAAACCTGAAGTGAAGCATGGGAATCTATAACTAGTGTCACAGGAAAGGTTCAAAACATAGTCAGAAAGAAAAGTCAGTCTTCTTGTACTTCAGTCGGCATTGTGCCCTTTGTATTTAATTCCGATGCAATTTCTGTGTTTCATCGTCAATAAGAAGGTCCAAGGGATACAGTAAACCTGGACTGAAGCATTGGAATCTGTAACAAGTGTCACAGGGATGGTTCAAAGCATAGACAGTAAGAAGAGTCAGTATTCTTGTACTTAAGTCGGCATTGTGCCTTTTGTATTTAATTCCGATGCAATTTCTGTGTTTCATCTTCAATAAGAAGGTCCAAGGGATACAGTAAACCTGAAGTGAAGCACCAGAGTCTATAACTAGTGTCACAGGAATGGTTCAAAACATAGTCAGTACGAGGAGTCAGTCTTCTTGTACTTAAGTCGGCATTGTGACTTTTGTATTTAATTCCGATGCAATTTCTGTGTTTCATCGTCAATAAGAAGGTCCAAGGGACACAGTAAACCTGAAGTGAAGCTTCGGAATCTATAACTAGTGTCACAGGAATGGTTCAAATCATAGACAGTGGGAAGAGTCAGTCTTATTGTACTTAAGTCGGCATTGTGCCTTTTGAATTTAATTCCGATGCAATTTCTGTGATTCATCGTCAATAAGAAGGTCAGAGGGATACAGTAAACCTGAAGTGAAGCATCGGAATCTACATCTAGTGTCACAGGAAAGGTTCAAAGCATAGACAGTAGGAAGAGTCAGTCTGCTTGTACCTAAGTCGGCATTGTGCCTTTTCTATTTAATTCCGATGCAATTTGTGTATTTCATCGTCAATAAGAAGGTCCAAGGTATATAGTAAACCTGGAGTGAAGCATCGGAATCTATAACTAGTGTCACAGGAATGGTTCAAAACATAGACAGTAAGAAGAGTCAGTCTTCTTGTACTTAAGTCGGCATTGTGCCTATTTTATTTAATCCCGATGCAATTTCTGTGTTTCATCGTCAATAAGAAGGTCCAAGGGATACAGTAAACCTGGGGTGTAGCATCGGAATCTATAACTAGTGTCACAGGAATGGTTAAAATCATCGACAGTAAGAAGAGTCTGTCTTCTTGTACTTAATTCGGCATTGTGCCTTTAGTATTTAATTCCAATGCAATTCCTTTGATTCATCGTCAATAGGAAGGTCAGAGGGATACAGTAAATCTGAAGTGAAGCAACGGAATCTATAACAAGTGTCACAGGATTGGTTCAAAACTTAGTCAGTAAGAAGAGTCAGTGTTCTTGTACTTAAGTCGGCATTGTGCCTTTTGTATTAAATTCCGATGCAATTTCTGTGTTTCATCGTCAACAAGAAAGTCCAAGGGATACAGTAAACCTGAAGTGAAGCATCAGAATCTATAACTAGTGTCACAGGAATGGTTCAAAACAAAGACAGTAAGAAGAGTAAGTCATCCTGTACTTAAGTCGGAATTGTGCCTTGTGTATTTAATTCCGATGCATTATCTGTGTTTCATCGTCAATAAGAAGGTCAGAGGGATACAGTAAACCTAAAGTGAAGCATCGGAATCTATATCAAGTGTCACAGGAATGGTTCAAAACATAGTCAGTAAGAAGAGTCAGTCTTCTTGTACTTAAGTCAGCATTGTGCCTTTTTTATTTAATTCCGAGGCAATTTCTGTGTTTCATCGTCATTCAGAAGGTCCAAGGCATACAGTAAACCTGAACTGAAGCATCAGAATCCATAACTAGTGTCACAGGAATGGTTCAAAACATAGACAGTAAGAAGAGTCAGTCTTCTTGTACTTAAGTCGGCATTGTGCCTTTTGTATTTAATTCCGGTGCAATTTCTGTGTTTCATCGTCGTTAAGAGGGTCCAAGGGATACAGTAAACCTGAAGTGAAGCATCGGAATCCATAACTAGTGTCACAGGAATGGTTCAAAACATAGACAGTAAGAAGAGTCAGTCTTCTTGTACTTAAGTCGGCATTGTGCCTTTTGTATTTAATTCCGATGCAATTTCTGTGTTTCATCGTCAATAAGATGGTCCAAGGGATACAGTAAACCTGAAGTGAAGCATCGGAATCTATAACTAGTGTCACAGGAATGGTTCAAATCATAGACAGTAAGAAGAGTCAGTATTCATGTACTTAAGTCGGTATTGTGCCTTTTTTATTTAATTCCGAGGCAATTTCTGTGTTTCATCGTCATTAAGAAGGTCCAAGGGATACAGTAAACCTGAAGTGAAGCATCAGAATCTATAACTACTGTCACATGAATGGTTCAAAACATAGACAGTAGGAAGAGTCAGTCTTGTTGTACATAAGTCGGCATTGTGCCTTTTGTATTTAATTACGATGCAATTTCTGTGTTTCATCGTCAATAAGGAGGTCCAAGGGATACAGTAAACCTGGAGTGAAGCATCGGAATCTATAACTAGTGTCACAGGAATGGTTCAAAACATAGTCAGTAAAAAGAGACAGTCTTCCCTTACTTAAGTCGGCATTGTGTCTTTTGTATTTAATTCCGGTGCAATCTCTGTGTTTCATCGTCAATAAGAAGGTCCAAGGGATACAGTAAACCTGGAGTGAAGCATCGGAATCTATAACTAATATCACAGGAATGAATCAAAACATAGTCAGAAATAAGAGCCAGTCTTCTTGTACTTAAGTCGGCATTGTGACTTTTGTATATAATTCCGATGCAATTTCTGTGTTTCATCGTCAATAAGAAGGTCAGAGGGATACAGTAAACCTGAAGTGAAGCTTCGGAACCAACAACTAGTGTCACAGGAATGGTTCAAATCATAGACAGTAGGAAGAGTCAGTCTTCTTGTACTTATGTCGGCATTGTGCCTTTTCTATTTAATTCCGATGCAATTTCTGTGTTTCATCGTCAATAAGAATGTCAGAGGGATACAGTAAATCTGAAGTGAAGCATCGGAATCTATAACAAGTGTCACAGGAATGGTTCAAAACTTAGTCAGTAAGAAGAGTCAGTGTTCTTGTACTTAAGTCGGCATTGTGCCTTTTGTATTTAATTCCGATGCAATTTCTGTGTTTCATCGTCAACAAGAAAGTCCAAGGGATACAGTAAACCTGAAGTGAAGCAACAGAATCTATAACTAGTGGTACAGGAATGGTTCAAACATAGTCAGTAAGAAGAGTTAGTCTTCTTGTAATTATGTCGGCATTGTGCATTTTCTATTTAATTCCGATGCAAGTTCTGTGCTTCATCGTCAATACGAAAGTTCAAGGGATACAGTAAGCCTGAAGTGAAGCTTCGGAATCTATATCTAGTGTCACAGGAGTCGTTCAAAACGTTGTCAGTAAGAAGGCTCAGTCTTCTTGTACTTAAGTCGGCATTGTGCCTTTTATATTTTATTCCGATACATTATCTGTGTTTCATCGTCAATAATGAGGGCAAGTGATACAGTAAACCTGGAGTGAAGCATCGGAATCTACAACTAGTGTCACAGGAATGGTTCAAAACAAAGACAGTAAGAAGAGTCAGTCATCTTGTACTTAAGTTGGAATTGTGCCTTGTGTATTTATTCCCGATGCATTATCTGTGTTTCATCGTCAATAAGAAGGTCAGAGGGATACAGTAAACCTGAAGTGAAGCATCGGAATCTATAACAAGTGTCACAGGAATGGTTCAAAACATAGTCAGTAAGAAGAGTCAGTCTTCTTGTACTTAAGTTGGCATTGTGCGTTTTGCATTTAATTCTGATGCAATTTCTGTGTTCCTTCGTCAATAAGAAGGTCAGAGGGATACAGTAAACCTGAAGGTAAGCATCGGAATCTATAACTAGTGTCACAGGAATGGTTCAAATCATAGACAGTAAGAAGAGTCAGTATTCTTGTACTTAAGTCGGCATTGTGCGTTTTGCATTTAATTCTGATGCAATTTCTGTGTTCCATCGTCAATAAGAAGGTCAGAGGGATACAGTAAACCTGAAGTTAAGCATCGGAATCTATAACTAGTGTCGCAGGAATGGTACAAAACATAGTCAGTAAGAAGAGTAAGTTTTCTTGTACTTAAGTCGGCAATGTACCTTTTGTATTTATTTCTGATGCAATTTCTGTGTTTCATCGTCAATAAGAAGGTCCAAGGGTTACAGAAAACCTGGAGTGAAGAATCGGAATCTATAACTAGTGTCACAGGGATGGTTCAAACATAGACAGTAAGAAGAGCCAGTATTCATGTACATCAGTCGGCATTGTGCCTTTTGTATTTAATTCCGATGCAATTTCTGTGTTTCATCGTCAATAACAAGGTCAGAGGGATACAGTAAATCTGTAGGGAAGCATCGGAATCTATAACTAGTGTCACAGGAATAGTTCAAACCATAGACAGTAGGAAGAGTCAGTATTCTTGTACTTAAGTCGGCATTGTGCATTTTCTACTTAATTCCGATGCAATTTCTGTGCTTCATCGTCAATACGAAAGTCCAAGGGATACAGTAAACCTGCAGTGAAGCATCGGAATCTATAACTAGTGTCACAGGAATGATTGAAACATAGTCAGTAAGAAGGGTCAGTTTTCTTGTACTTAAGCCGGCATTGTGCCTTTTCTATTTAATTCCGATTTAATTTCTGTGTTTTATCGTCTATAAGGAGGTCCAAGGGATACAGTAAACCTGGAGTGAAGCATCGGAAACTATAACTAGTTTCACAGGAATGGTTCAAACCATAGTCAGTAAGAAGAGACAGTCTTCCCTTTCTTAAGTCGGCATTGTGTCTTTTGTATTTAATTCCGATGCAATTTCTTTGTTTCATCGTCAATAAGAAGGTCCAAGGGATACAGTAAACCTGGAGTGAAGCATCGGAATCTATAACTAATATCACAGGAATGAATCAAAACATAGTCAGAAAGAAGAGCCAGTCTTCTTGTACATAAGTCGGCATTGTGACATTTGTATTTAATTCCGATGCAATTTCTGTGTTTCATCGTCAATAAGAAGGTCAGAGGGATACAGTAAACCTGAAGTGAAGCATCGGAATCTATAACTAGTGTCACAGGAATGGTTCAAAACATAGACAGTAAGAAGAGTCAGTCTTCTTGTACTTAAGTCGGCATTGTGCCTATTTTATTTAATTCCGATGCAATTTCTGTGTTTCATCGCCAATAAGAAGGTCCAAGCGATATAGTACACCTGGAGAGTAGCATCGGAATCTATAACTAGTGTCACAGGAATGGTTAAAATCATCGACAGTAAGAAGAGTCAGTCTTCTTGTACTTAATTCGGCATTGTGGCTTTAGTATTTAAATCCAATGCAATTCCTTTGTTTCATCGTCAATAGGAAGGTCAGAGGGATACAGTAAATCTGAAGTGAAGCATCGGAATCTATAACAAGTGTCACAGGAATGGTTCAAAACTTAGTCAGTAAGAAGAGTCAGTGTTCTTGTACTTAAGTCGGCATTGTGCCTTTTGTATTTAATTCCGATGCAATTTCTGTGTTTCATCGTCAATAAGAAAGTCCAAGGGATACAGTAAACCTGAAGTGAAGCAACAGAATCTATAACTAGTGGTACAGGAATGGTTTAAACATAGTCAGTAAGAAGAGTCAGTTTTCTTGTAATTATGTCGGCATTGTGCATTTTCTATTTAATTCCGATGCAAGTTCTGTGCTTCATCGTCAAGGGATACAGTAAGCCTGAAGTGAAGCTTCGGAATCTATATCTAGTGTCACAGGTGTCGTTCAAAACATTGTCAGTAAGAAGGCTCAGTCTTCTTGTACTTATGTCGGCATTGTGCCTTTTGTATTTTATTCCGATACATTATCTGTGTTTCATCGTCAATAATAAGGGCAAGTGATACAGTAAACCTGGAGTGAAGCATCGGAATCTACAACTAGTGTCACAGGAATGGTTCAAAACAAAGACAGTAAGAAGAGTCAGTCATCTTGTACTTAAGTTGGAATTGTGCCATGTGTATTTAATTCCGATGCATTATCTGTGTTTCATCGTCAATAAGAAGGTCAGAGGGATACAGTAAACCTGAAGTGAAGCATCGGAATCTATAACAAGTGTCACAGGAATGGTTCAAAACATAGTCAGTAAGAAGAGTCAGTCTTCCTGTACTTAAGTCAGCCATGTGCCTTTTTTATTTAATTCCGAGGCAATTTCTGTGTTTCATCGTCATTAAGAAGGTCCAAGGGATACAGTAAACCTGAAGTGAAGCCTCAGAATCTATAACTAGTGTCACACGAATGTTTCAAAACATAGACAGTAAGAAGAGTCTGTCTTCTTGTACTTAAGTCGGCATTGTGCCTTTTGTATTTAATTCCGGTGCAATTTCTGTTTCATCGTCGTTAAGAGGGTCCAAGGGATACAGTAAACCTGGAGTGAAGCATCGGAATCTATAACTAGTGTCACAGGAATGGTTCAAAACATAGACAGTAAGAAGAGTCAGTCTTCTTGTACTTAAGTTGGCATTGTGCCTTTTGTATTTCATTCCGATGCAATTTCTGTGTTTCATCGTCAATAAGATGGTCCAACGGATACAGTAAACCTGAAGTGAAGCATCGGAATCTATAACTAGTGTCACAGGAATGTTTCTAATCATAGACAGTAAGAAGAGTCAGTATTCTTGTACTTAAGTCGGCATTGTGCGTTTTGCATTTAATTCTGTTGCAATTTCTGTGTTCCATCGTCAATAAGAAGGTCAGAGGGATACAGTAAACCTGAAGTTAAGCATCGTAATCTATAACTAGTGTCGCAGGAATGGTACAAAACATAGTCAGTAAGAAGAGTCAGTTTTCTTGTACTTAAGTCGGCAATGTACCTTTTGTATTTAATTCTGATGCAATTTCTGTGTTTCATCGACAATAAGAAGGTCCAAGGGTTACAGAAAACCTGAAGTGAAGCATCGGAATCTATAACAAGTGTCACAGGAATGGTTCAAAACATAGTCAGTAAGAAGAGTCAGTCTTCTTGTACTTAATTCAGCCATGTGCCTTTTTTATTTAATTCCGAGGCGATTTCTGTGTTTCATCGTCATGAAAAAGGTCCAAGGGATACAGTAAACCTGAAGTGAAGCCTCAGAATCTATAACTAGTGTCACACGAATGGTTCAAAACATAGACAGTAAGAAGAGTCAGTCTTCTTGTACTTAAGTCGGCATTGTGCCGTTTGTATTTAATTCCGGTGCAATTTCTGTTTCATCGTCGTTAAGAGGGTCCAAGGGATACAGTAAACCTGGAGTGAAGCATCGGAAACTATAACTAGTGTCACAGGAATGGTTCAAAACATAGACAGTAAGAAGAGTCAGTCTTCTTGTACTTAAGTTGGCATTGTGCCTTTTGTATTTAATTCCGATGCAATTTCTGTGTTTCATCGTCAATAAGATGGTCCAACGGATACAGTAAACCTGAAGTGAAGCATCGGAATCTATAACTCGTGTCACAGGAATGGTTCAAATCATAGACTGTAAGAAGAGTCAGTATTCTTGTACTTAAGTCGGCATTGTGCGTTTTGCATTTAATTCTGATGCAATTTCTGTGTTAAATCGTCAATAAGAAGGTCAGAGGGATACTGTAAACCTGAAGTTAAGCATCGGAATCTATAACTAATGTCGCAGGAATGATACAAAACATAGTCAGTAAGAAGAGTAAGTTTTCTTGTACATAAGTCGGCAATGTACCTTTTGTATTTAATTCTGATGCAATTTCTGTGTTTTATCGTCAATAAGAAGGTCCAAGGGTTACAGAAAACCTGGAGTGAAGCATCGGAATCTATAACTAGTGTCACAGGGATGGTTCAAAACATAGACAGTAAGAAGAGTCAGTATTCTTGTACATCAGTCGGCATTGTGCCTTTCGTATTTAATTCCGATGCAATTTCTGTGTTTCATCGTCAATAATAAGGTCAGAGGGATACAGTAAACCTGTAGTGAAGCATCGGAATCTATAACTAGTGTCACAGGAATAGTTCAAACCATAGACAGTTGGAAGAGTCAGTATTCTTGTACTTAAGTCGGTATTGTGCATTTTCTATTTAATTCCGATGCAATTTCTGTGCTTCATCGTCAATACGAAAGTCCAAGGGATTCAGTAAACCTGCAGTGAAGCATCGGAATCTATAACTAGTGTCACAGGAATGATTCAAACATAGTCAGTAAGAAGGGTCAGTTTTCTTGTACTTAAGCCGGCATTGTGCCTTTTCTATTTAATTCCGATTTAATTTCTGTGTTTTATCGTCTATAAGGAGGTCCAAGGGATACAGTAAACCTGGAGTGAAGCATCGGAAACTATAACTAGTGTCACAGGAATGGTTCAAACCATAGTCAGTAAGAAGAGACAGTCTTCCCTTACTTAAGTCGGCATTGTGTCTTTTGTATTTAATTCCGGTGCAATTTCTGTGTTTCATCGTCAATAACAAGGTCCAAGGGATACAGTAAACCGGGAGTGAAGCATCGAAATCTATAACTACTGTCACAGGAATGGTTCAAAACATAGTCAGTATGAAGAGTCAGTCTTCTTCTACTTAAGTCGGCATTGTGCTTTTTGTATCTAATTCCGATGCAATTTCTTTGTTTCATCGTCAATAAGAAGGTCCAAGGGATACAGTAAACATGGAGCGAAGCATCGGAATCTATAACTAATATCACAGGAATGAATCAAAACATAGTCAGAAAGAAGGGCCAGTCTTCTTGTACTTAAGTCGGCATTGTGACATTTGTATTTAATTCCGATGCAATTTCTGTGTTTCATCGTCAATAAGAAGGTCAGAGGGATACAGTAAACCTGAAGTGAAGCATCGGAATCTATAACAAGTGTCACAGGAATGGTTCAAAACTTAGTCAGTAAGAAGAGTCAGTGTTCTTGTACTTAAGTCGGCATTGTGCCTTTTGTATTTAATTCCGATGCAATTTCTGTGTTTCATCGTCAATAAGAAGGTCAGAGGGATACAGTAAACCTGAAGTGAAGCATCGGAATCTATAACAAGTGTCACAGGAATGGTTCAAAACATAGTCAGTAAGAAGAGTCAGTCTTCCTGTACTTAAGTCAGCCATGTGCCTTTTTTATTTAATTCCGAGGCAATTTCTGTGTTTCATCGTCATTAAGAAGGTCCAAGGGATACAGTAAACCTGAAGTGAAGCCTCAGAATCTATAACTAGTGTCACACGAATGGTTCAAAACATAGACAGTAAGAAGAGTCTGTCTTTTTGTACTTAAGTCGGCATTGTGCCTTTTGTATTTAATTCCGGTGCAATTTCTGTTTCATCGTCGTTAAGAGGGTCCAAGGGATACAGTAAACCTGGAGTGAAACATCGGAATCTATAACTAGTGTCACAGGAATGGTTCAAAACATAGACAGTAAGAAGAGTCAGTCTTCTTGTACTTAAGTTGGCATTGTGCCTTTTGTATTTAATTCCGATGCAATTTCTGTGTTTCATCGTCAATAAGATGGTCCAACGGATACAGTAAACATGAAGTGAAGCATCGGAATCTATAACTAGTGTCACAGGAATGGTTCTAATCATAGACAGTAAGAAGAGTCAGTATTCTTGTACTTAAGTCGGCATTGTACGTTTTGCATTTAATTCTGTTGCAATTTCTGTGTTCCATCGTCAATAAGAAGGTCAGAGGGATACAGTAAACCTGAAGTTAAGCATCGGAATCTATAACTAGTGTCGCAGGAATGGTACAAAACATAGTCAGTAAGAAGAGTCAGTTTTCTTGTACTTAAGTCGGCAATGTACCTTTTGTATTTAATTCTGATGAAATTTCTGTGTTTCATCGTCAATAAGAACGTCCAAGGGTTACAGAAAACCTGGAGTGAAGCATCGGAATCAATAACTAGTGTCACAGGGATGGTTCAAAACATAGACAGTAAGAAGAGTCAGTTTTCTTGTACATCAGTCGGCATTGTGCCTTTTGTATTTAATTCCGATGCAATTTCTGAGTTTCATCGTCAATAATAAGGTCAGAGGGATACAGTAAACCTGTAGTGAAGCATCGGAGTCTATAACTAGTGTCACAGGAATAGTTCAAACCATAGACAGTAGGAAGAGTCAGTATTCTTGTACTTAAGTCGGCATTGTGCATTTTCTATTTAATTCCGATGCTATTTCTGTGCTCCATCGTCAATACGAAAGTCCAAGGGATACAGTAAACCTGCAGTGAAGCATCGGAATCTATAACTAGTGTCACAGGAATGATTCAAACATAGTCAGTAAAAAGGGTCAGTCTTCTTGTACTTAAGCCGGCATTGTGCCTTTTGTATTTAATTCCGGTGCAATTGCTGTGTTTCATCGTCAATAACAAGGACCAAGGGATACAGTAAACCGGGAGTGAAGCATCGGAATCTATAACTACTGTCACAGGAATGGTTCAAAACATAGTCAGTATGAAGAGTCAGTCTTCTTCTACTTAAGTCGGCATTGTGCTTTTTGTATTTAATTCCGATGCAATTTCTTTGTTTCATCGTCAATAAGAAGGTCCAAGGGATACAGTAAACCTGGAGTGAAGCATCGGAATCTATAACTAATATCACAGGAATGAATCAAAACATAGTCAGAAAGAAGAGCCAGTCTTCTTGTACTTAAGTCGGCATTGTGACTTTTGTATTTAATTCCGATGCAATTTCTGTGTTTCATCGTCAATAAGAACGTCAGAGGGATACAGTAAACCTGAAGTGTAGCATCGGAACCAACAACTAGTGTCACAGGAATGGTTCAAATCATAGACAGTAGGAAGAGTCAGTCTTCTGGTACTTAAGTCGGCATTGTGCCTTTTCTATTTAATTCCGATGCAATTTCTGTGTTTCATCGTCAATAAGAAGGTCCAAGGGATACAGTAAACCTGAAGTTAAGCATCGGAATCTATAACTAGTGTCACAGGAATGGTTCAAAACGTAATCAGTAAGAAGAGTCAATCTTCTTGTACTTAAGTATGCATTATGCCTTTTGTATTTTATTCCGATACTATTTCTGTGTTTCATTGTCAATAAGAAGGTCCAAGTGATACAGTAAACCTGGAGTGCAGCATCGGAATCTATAACTAGTGGCACAGGATTGGTTCAAAACAAAGACAGTAAGAAGAGTCAGTCTTCTTGTACTTAAGTTGGCATTGTGCCTTTTGTATTTAATTCCGATGCTATTTCTTTGTTTCATCGTCAATAAGAAGGTCAGAGGGATACAGTAAACCTCAAGTGAAGTATCGGAATCTATTACTAGTGTCACAGGAATGGTTAAAAACATAGACAGTAAAAAGAGTCAGTCTTCTTGTATTTAAGTGTGCATTGTGCCTATTGTATTTAATTCCGATGCAATTTCTGTGTTTCATCGTCAATAAGAAGGTCAAAGGGATACAGTAAACCTGGAGTGAAGCATCGGAATCTATAACTAGTGTCACAGGAATGAATCAAAACATAGTCGGTAAGAAGAATCAGTCTTCTTGTACTTAAGTCGGCATTGTGTCCTTTGTATTTAATTCCGATGCAATTTCTGTGTTTCATCGTTAACAAGAAGGTCCAAGGGATACATTAAACCTGAAGTGAAGCATCGGAATCTATAACTAGTATCACAGGAATGGTTCAAAACATAGGCAGTAGGAAGAGTCAGTCTTCTTGCACTTAAGTCGGCATTGTGCTTTTCTATTTAATTCCGATGCAATTTCTGTGCTTCATCGTCAATAAGAAAGTCCAAGGGATACAGTAAACCTGAAGTGAGGCATCGGAATCCATAACTAGTGTCACAGGAATTTTTCAAAACATTAAGTAAGAGGGATACAGTAAACCTGGAGTGAAGCATCGGAATCTATAACTAGTGTCACGGGAATGGTTCAAAGCATAGACAGTAAGAAGAGTCAGTCTTCTTGTACTTAAGTATGCATTGTGCCTTTTGTATTTAATTCCGATGCCATTTCTGTGTTTCATCGTCAATAAGGAGGTCCAAGGGATACGGTAAACATGGAGTGAAGCGTCGGAATCTATAACTAGTCTCACAGGAATGGTTCAAAACATAGTCAGTAAGAAGAGTCAGTTTTCTTTAACTTAAGTCGGCACTGTGCCTTTTGTATTTAATTCCGATGCAATTTCTGTGTTTCATCGTCTATAAGAAGGTCCAAGGGATACATTAAAATTGATGTGAAGCATGGGAATCTGTAACTAGTGTCACAGGAATGGTTCAAAACATAGACAGTAGGAAGAGTCAGTCTTCTTGTACTTAAGTCGGCATTGTGCCTTTTCTATTTAATTCCGATGCACGTTCTGTGTTTCATCGTCAATATAAAGGTCCAAGGGATACAGTAAACCTGGAGTGAAGCATCGGAATCTATATCTATTGTCACAGGAATGGTTCAAAACATAGACAGTAGGAAGAGTCAGTCTTCTTGTACTTAAGTCGGCATTGTGCCTTTTGTATTTAATTCCGATGCAATTTCTGTGTTTCATCGTCAATAAGAAGGTCTGAGGGATACAGTAATCCTGAAGTGAAGCATCGGAATCTATAACTAGTGTCACAGGAATGGTTCAAACATAGAAAGTAAGAAGAGTAAGTCTTCCTGTACTTAAGTCGGCATTGTGCCTTTTGTATTTGATTCCAAAGCAATTTCTGTGTTTCATCGTCAATAAGAAGGTCCAAGGGATACAGTAAACCTGGCTTGAAGCATCGGAATCTATAACTAGTGTCACAGGAATGGTTCAATGCATAGACAGTAAGAAGAGTCAGTCTTCTTCTACTTAAGTCGGCATTGTGCCTTTTGTATTTAATTCCGATGCAATTTCTGTGTTTCGTCGTCAATAAGGATGTCCAAGGGATACAGAAAAACCTGGAGTGAAGCATCGGAATCTATAACAACTGTCACAGGAATAGTTCAAACATAGTCAGTAAGAAGAGTCAGTCTTCTTGTACTCAAGTCGGAATTGTGCCTTTTGTATTTAATTCCGATGCAATTTATGTCTTTAATCGTCAATAAGAAGGTCCAAGGGATACAGTAAACCTGAAGTGAAGCATCGGAATCTATAACTAGTGTCACAGGAATGATTCAAAACATAGACAGAAGGAAGAGTTAGTCTTCCTGTACTTAAGTCGGCATTGTGCTTCTTGTATTTAATTCCGATACAATTTCTGTGATTCGTCGTCAATAAGAAGGTAAGGGGGATACAGTAAACCTGAAGTGAAGCATCGTAAACTATAACTAGTGTCACAGGAATGGTTCAAAACATAGACAGTAGGAAGAGTCAGTCTTCTTGTACTTAAGTCGGCATTGTACCTTTTCTATTTAATTCCGATGCAATGTCTGTGTTTCATCGACAATAAGAAGGTCCAAGGGATACAGTAAACCTGAAGTGAAACATCGGAATCTATAACTAGTGTCACAGGGATGGTTAAAAACATAGTCAGTAAGTAGAGTCTGTCTTCTTGCACTTAAATCGGCATTGTACCTTTTGTATTAAATTCCGATGCAATGTCTGTGTTTCATCGTCAATAATAAGGTCAGAGGGATACAGTAAACCTGGAGTGAAGCATCGGAATCTATAATTAGTGTCACAGGGATGGTTCATAACATAGACAGTAAGAAGAGTCAGTATTCTTGTACTTAAGTCGGGATTGTGCCTTTTCTATTTAATTCCAAAGCAATTTCTGTGTTTCATCGTAAATAAGAAAGTCCAAGGGATACAGTAAACCTGATGTGAAGCATCGGAATCAATAACTAGTGTCACAGGAATGGTTCAAAACATAGTCAGTAAAAAGAGTCAGTCTTCCTGTACTTAAGTCGGCATTGTGCCTTTTCTATTTAATTCCGATGCAATTTCTGTGTTTCATCGTCTATACGAAGGTCCAAGGGATACAGTAAACCTGGGGTGAAGCATCAGAATCAATAACTAGTGTCACATGACTGGTTCAAATCATAGACAGTTAGAAGAGCCAGTCTTCTTGTACTTAAGTCGGCATTGTGCCTATTGTATTTAATTCCGATGCAATTTCTGTGTTTCATCTTCAATAATAAGGTCAGAGGGATACAGTAAACCTGTAGTGAAGCATCGGAATCTATAACTTGTGTCACAGGAATAGTTCAAACCATAGACAGTAGGAAGAGTCAGTATTCTTGTACTTAAGTCGGCATTGTGCATTTTCTATTTAATTCCGATGCTATTTCTGTGCTCCATCGTCAATACGAAAGTCCAAGGGATACAGTAAACCTGCAGTGAAGCATCGGAATCTATAACTAGTGTCACAGGAATGATTCAAACATAGTCAGTAAGAAGGGTCAGTCTTCTTAAACTTAAGCCGGCATTGTGCCTTTTCTATTTAATTCCGATGCAATTTCTGTGTTTTATCGTCTATAAGGAGGGCCAAGGGATACAGTAAACCTGGAGTGAAGCATCGGAAACTATAACTAGTGTCACAGGAATGGTTCAAACCATAGTCAGTAAGAAGAGTCAGTCTTCCCTTACTTAAGTCGGCATTGTGTCTTTTGTATTTAATTCCGGTGCAATTTCTGTGTTTCATCGTCAATAGCAAGGTCCAAGGGATACAGTAAACCGGGAGTGAAGCATCGGAATCTATAACTACTGTCACAGGAATGGTTCAAAACATAGTCAGTATGAAGAGTCAGTCTTCTTCTACTTAAGTCGGCATTGTGACTTTTGTATTTAATTCCGATGCAATTTCTGTGTTTCATCGTCAATAAGAAGGTCAGAGGGATACAGTAAACCTGAAGTGAAGCATCGGAACCAACAACTAGTGTCACAGGAATGGTTCAAATCATAGACAGTAGGAAGAGTCAGTCTTCTGGTACTTAAGTCGGCATTGTGCCTTTTCTATTTAATTCCGATGCAATTTCTGTGTTTCATCGTCAATACGAAGGTCCAAGGGATACAGTAAACCTGAAGGTAAGCATCGGAATCTATAACTAGTGTCACAGGAATGGTTCAAAACGTAATCAGTAAGAAGAGTCAATCTTCTTGTACTTAAGTATGCATTGTGCCTTTTGTATTTTATTCCGATACAATTTCTGTGTTTCATTGTCAATAAGAAGGTCCAAGTGATACAGTAAACCTGGACTGAAGCATCGGAATCTATAACTAGTGGCACAGGATTGGTTCAAAACAAAGACAGTAAGAAGAGTCAGTCTTCTTGTACTTAAGTTGGCATTGTGCATTTTGTATTTAATTCCGATGCAATTTCTTTGTTTCATCGTCAATAAGAAGGTCAGAGGGATACAGTAAACCTGAAGTGAAGTATCGGAATCTATTACTAGTGTCACAGGAATGGTTAAAAACATAGACAGTAAAAAGAGTCAGTCTTCTTGTATTTAAGTGTGCATTGTGCCTTTTGTATTTAATTCCGATGCAATTTCTGTGTTTCATCGTCAATAAGAAGGTCAAAGGGATACAGTAAACCTGGAGTGAAGCATCGGAATCTATAACTAGTGTCACAGGAATGAATCAAAACATAGTCGGTAAGAAGAATCAGTCTTCTTGTACTTAAGTCGGCATTGTGTCCTTTGTATTTAATTCCGATGCAATTTCTGTGTTTCATCGTCAACAAGAAGGTCCAAGGGATACATTAAACCTGAAGTGAAGCATCGGAATCTATAACTAGTATCACAGGAATGGTTCAAAACATAGGCAGTAGGAAGAGTCAGTCTTCTTGCACTTAAGTCTTCATTGTGCCTTTTCTATTTAATTCCGATGCAATTTCTGTGCTTCATCGTCAATAAGAAAGTCCAAGGGATACAGTAAACCTGAAGTGAGGCATCGGAATCCATAACTAGTGTCACAGGAATTTTTCAAAACATTAAGTAAGAGGGATACAGTAAACCTGGAGTGAAGCATCGGAATCTATAACTAGTGTCACGGGAATGGTTCAAAGCATAGACAGTAAGAAGAGTCAGTCTTCTTGTACTTAAGTATGCATTGTGCCTTTTGTATTTAAGTCCGATGCCATTTCTGTGTTTCATCGTCAATAAGGAGGTCCAAGGGATACGGTAAACATGGAGTGAAGCGTCGGAATCTATAACTAGTGTCACAGGAATGGTTCAAAACATAGTCAGTAAGAAGACTCAGTTTTCTTTAACTTAAGTCGGCACTGTGCCTTTCGTATTTAATTCCGATGCAATTTCTGTGTTTCATCGTCTATAAGAAGGTCCAAGGGATACATTAAAATTGATGTGAAGCATGGGAATCTGTAACTAGTGTCACAGGAATGGTTGAAAACATAGACAGTAGGAAGAGTCAGTCTTCTTGTACTTAAGTCGGCATTGTGCCTTTTCTATTTAATTCCGATGCACGTTCTGTGTTTCATCGTCAATATAAAGGTCCAAGGGATACAGTAAACCTGGAGTGAAGCATCGGAATCTATAACTATTGTCACAGGAATGGTTCAAAACATAGACAGTAGGAAGAGTCAGTCTTCTTGTACTTAAGTCGGCATTGTGCCTTTTGTATTTAATTCCGATGCAATTTCTGTGTTTCATCGTCAATAAGAAGGTCTGAGGGATACAGTAATCCTGAAGTGAAGCATCGGAATCTATAACTAGTGTCACAGGAATGGTTCAAACATAGAAAGTAAGAAGAGTAAGTCTTCCTGTACTTAAGTCGGCATTGTGCCTTTTGTATTTGATTCCAAAGCAATTTCTGTGTTTCATCGTCAATAAGAAGGTCCAAGGGATACAGTAAACCTGGCTTGAAGCATCGGAATCTATAACTAGTGTCACAGGAATGGTTCAATGCATAGACAGTAAGAAGAGTCAGTCTTCTTCTACTTAAGTCGGCATTGTGCCTTTTGTATTTAATTCCGATGCAATTTCTGTGTTTCGTCGTCAATAAGGATGTCCAAGGGATACAGAAAAACCTGGAGTGAAGCATCGGAATCTATAACAACTGTCACAGGAATAGTTCAAACATAGTCAGTAAGAAGAGTCAGTCTTCTTGTACTCAAGTCGGAATTGTGCCTTTTGTATTTAATTCCGATGCAATTTATGTCTTTAATCGTCAATAAGAAGGTCCAAGGGATACAGTAAACCTGAAGTGAAGCATCGGAATCTATAACTAGTGTCACAGGAATGATTCAAAACATAGACAGAAGGAAGAGTTAGTCTTCCTGTACTTAAGTCGGCATTGTGCTTCTTGTATTTAATTCCGATACAATTTCTGTGATTCGTCGTCAATAAGAAGGTAAGGGGGATACAGTAAACCTGAAGTGAAGCATCGTAAACTATAACTAGTGTCACAGGAATGGTTCAAAACATAGACAGTAGGAAGAGTCAGTCTTCTTGTACTTAAGTCGGCATTGTACCTTTTCTATTTAATTCCGATGCAATGTCTGTGTTTCATCGACAATAAGAAGGTCCAAGGGATACAGTAAACCTGAAGTGAAACATCGGAATCTATAACTAGTGTCACAGGGATGGTTAAAAACATAGTCAGTAAGTAGAGTCTGTCTTCTTGCACTTAAATCGGCATTGTACCTTTTGTATTTAATTCCGATGCAATGTCTGTGTTTCATCGTCAATAATAAGGTCAGAGGGATACAGTAAACCTGGAGTGAAGCATCGGAATCTATAATTAGTGTCACAGGGATGGTTCATAACATAGACAGTAAGAAGAGTCAGTATTCTTGTACTTAAGTCGGGATTGTGCCTTTTCTATTTAATTCCAAAGCAATTTCTGTGTTTCATCGTGAATAAGAAAGTCCAAGGGATACAGTAAACCTGATGTGAAGCATCGGAATCAATAACTAGTGTCACAGGAATGGTTCAAAACATAGTCAGTAAAAAGAGTCAGTCTTCCTGTACTTAAGTCGGCATTGTGCCTTTTCTATTTAATTCCGATGCAATTTCTGTGTTTCATCGTCTATACGAAGGTCCAAGGGATACAGTAAACCTGGGGTGAAGCATCAGAATCAATAACTAGTGTCACATGACTGGTTCAAATCATAGACAGTTAGAAGAGCCAGTCTTCTTGTACTTAAGTCGGCATTGTGCCTATTGTATTTAATTCCGATGCAATTTCTGTGTTTCATCTTCAATAATAAGGTCAGAGGGATACAGTAAACCTGTAGTGAAGCATCGGAATCTATAACTTGTGTCACAGGAATAGTTCAAACCATAGACAGTAGGAAGAGTCAGTATTCTTGTACTTAAGTCGGCATTGTGCATTTTCTATTTAATTCCGATGCTATTTCTGTGCTCCATCGTCAATACGAAAGTCCAAGGGATACAGTAAACCTGCAGTGAAGCATCGGAATCTATAACTAGTGTCACAGGAATGATTCAAACATAGTCAGTAAGAAGGGTCAGTCTTCTTAAACTTAAGCCGGCATTGTGCCTTTTCTATTTAATTCCGATGCAATTTCTGTGTTTTATCGTCTATAAGGAGGGCCAAGGGATACAGTAAACCTGGAGTGAAGCATCGGAAACTATAACTAGTGTCACAGGAATGGTTCAAACCATAGTCAGTAAGAAGAGTCAGTCTTCCCTTACTTAAGTCGGCATTGTGTCTTTTGTATTTAATTCCGGTGCAATTTCTGTGTTTCATCGTCAATAGCAAGGTCCAAGGGATACAGTAAACCGGGAGTGAAGCATCGGAATCTATAACTACTGTCACAGGAATGGTTCAAAACATAGTCAGTATGAAGAGTCAGTCTTCTTCTACTTAAGTCGGCATTGTGACTTTTGTATTTAATTCCGATGCAATTTCTGTGTTTCATCGTCAATAAGAAGGTCAGAGGGATACAGTAAACCTGAAGTGAAGCATCGGAACCAACAACTAGTGTCACAGGAATGGTTCAAATCATAGACAGTAGGAAGAGTCAGTCTTCTGGTACTTAAGTCGGCATTGTGCCTTTTCTATTTAATTCCGATGCAATTTCTGTGTTTCATCGTCAATACGAAGGTCCAAGGGATACAGTAAACCTGAAGGTAAGCATCGGAATCTATAACTAGTGTCACAGGAATGGTTCAAAACGTAATCAGTAAGAAGAGTCAATCTTCTTGTACTTAAGTATGCATTGTGCCTTTTGTATTTTATTCCGATACAATTTCTGTGTTTCACTGTCAATAAGAAGGTCCAAGTGATACAGTAAACCTGGACTGAAGCATCGGAATCTATAACTAGTGGCACAGGATTGGTTCAAAACAAAGACAGTAAGAAGAGTCAGTCTTCTTGTACTTAAGTTGGCATTGTGCCTTTTGTATTTAATTCCGATGCAATTTCTTTGTTTCATCGTCAATAAGAAGGTCAGAGGGATACAGTAAACCTGAAGTGAAGTATCGGAATCTATTACTAGTGTCACAGGAATGGTTAAAAACATAGACAGTAAAAAGAGTCAGTCTTCTTGTATTTAAGTGTGCATTGTGCCTTTTGTATTTAATTCCGATGCAATTTCTGTGTTTCATCGTCAATAAGAAGGTCAAAGGGATACAGTAAACCTGGAGTGAAGCATCGGAATCTATAACTAGTGTCACAGGAATGAATCAAAACATAGTCGGTAAGAAGAATCAGTCTTCTTGTACTTAAGTCGGCATTGTGTCCTTTGTATTTAATTCCGATGCAATTTCTGTGTTTCATCGTCAACAAGAAGGTCCAAGGGATACATTAAACCTGAAGTGAAGCATCGGAATCTATAACTAGTATCACAGGAATGGTTCAAAACATAGGCAGTAGGAAGAGTCAGTCTTCTTGCACTTAAGTCTTCATTGTGCCTTTTCTATTTAATTCCGATGCAATTTCTGTGCTTCATCGTCAATAAGAAAGTCCAAGGGATACAGTAAACCTGAAGTGAGGCATCGGAATCCATAACTAGTGTCACAGGAATTTTTCAAAACATTAAGTAAGAGGGATACAGTAAACCTGGAGTGAAGCATCGGAATCTATAACTAGTGTCACGGGAATGGTTCAAAGCATAGACAGTAAGAAGAGTCAGTCTTCTTGTACTTAAGTATGCATTGTGCCTTTTGTATTTAAGTCCGATGCCATTTCTGTGTTTCATCGTCAATAAGGAGGTCCAAGGGATACGGTAAACATGGAGTGAAGCGTCGGAATCTATAACTAGTGTCACAGGAATGGTTCAAAACATAGTCAGTAAGAAGACTCAGTTTTCTTTAACTTAAGTCGGCACTGTGCCTTTCGTATTTAATTCCGATGCAATTTCTGTGTTTCATCGTCTATAAGAAGGTCCAAGGGATACATTAAAATTGATGTGAAGCATGGGAATCTGTAACTAGTGTCACAGGAATGGTTGAAAACATAGACAGTAGGAAGAGTCAGTCTTCTTGTACTTAAGTCGGCATTGTGCCTTTTCTATTTAATTCCGATGCACGTTCTGTGTTTCATCGTCAATATAAAGGTCCAAGGGATACAGTAAACCTGGAGTGAAGCATCGGAATCTATAACTATTGTCACAGGAATGGTTCAAAACATAGACAGTAGGAAGAGTCAGTCTTCTTGTACTTAAGTCGGCATTGTGCCTTTTGTATTTAATTCCGATGCAATTTCTGTGTTTCATCGTCAATAAGAAGGTCTGAGGGATACAGTAATCCTGAAGTGAAGCATCGGAATCTATAACTAGTGTCACAGGAATGGTTCAAACATAGAAAGTAAGAAGAGTAAGTCTTCCTGTACGTAAGTCGGCATTGTGCCTTTTGTATTTGATTCCAAAGCAATTTCTGTGTTTCATCGTCAATAAGAAGGTCCAAGGGATACAGTAAACCTGGCTTGAAGCATCGGAATCTATAACTAGTGTCACAGGAATGGTTCAATGCATAGACAGTAAGAAGAGTCAGTCTTCTTGTACTTAAGTCGGCATTGTGCCTTTTGTATTTAATTCCGATGCAATTTCTGTGTTTCGTCGTCAATAAGGATGTCCAAGGGATACAGAAAAACCTGGAGTGAAGCATCGGAATCTATAACTACTGTCACAGGAATAGTTCAAACATAGTCAGTAAGAAGAGTCAGTCTTCTTGTACTCAAGTCGGAATTGTGCCTTTTGTATTTAATTCCGATGCAATTTATGTCTTTAATCGTCAATAAGAAGGTCCAAGGGATACAGTAAACCTGAAGTGAAGCATCGGAATCTATAACTAGTGTCACAGGAATGATTCAAAACATACAGGAGGAAGAGTTAGTCTTCCTGTACTTAAGTCGGCATTGTGCTTCTTGTATTTAATTCCGATACAATTTCTGTGATTCATCGTCAATAAGAAGGTAAGGGGGATACAGTAAACCTGAAGTGAATCATCGTAAACTATAACTAGTGTCACAGGAATGGTTCAAAACATAGACAGTAGGAAGAGTCAGTCTTCTTGTACTTAAGTCGGCATTGTACCTTTTCTATTTAATTCCGATGCAATGTCTGTGTTTCATCGACAATAAGAAGGTCCAAGGGATACAGTAAACCTGAAGTGAAACATCGGAATCTATAACTAGTGTCACAGGGATGGTTAAAAACACAGTCAGTATGTAGAGTCTGTCTTCTTGCACTTAAATCGGCATTGTACCTTTTGTATTTAATACCGATGCAATGTCTGTGTTTCATCGTCAATAATAAGGTCAGAGGGATACAGTAAACCTGGAGTGAAGCATCGGAATCTATAACTTGTGTCACAGGAATAGTTCAAACCATAGACAGTAGGAAGAGTCAGTATTCTTGTACTTAAGTCGGCATTGTGCATTTTCTATTTAATTCCGATGCTATTTCTGTGCTCCATCGTCAATACGAAAGTCCAAGGGATACAGCAAACCTGCAGTGAAGCATCGGAATCTATAACTAGTGTCACAGGAATGATTCAAACATAGTCAGTAAGAAGGGTCAGTCTTCTTAAACTTAAGCCGGCATTGTGCCTTTTCTATTTAATTCCGATGCAATTTCTGTGTTTTATCGTCTATAAGGAGGGCCAAGGGATACAGTAAACCTGGAGTGAAGCATCGGAAACTATAACTAGTGTCACAGGAATGGTTCAAACCATAGTCAGTAAGAAGAGTCAGTCTTCCCTTACTTAAGTCGGCATTGTGTCTTTTGTATTTAATTCTGGTGCAATTTCTGTGTTTCATCGTCAATAACAAGGTCCAAGGGATACAGTAAACCGGGAGTGAAGCATCGGAATCGATAACTACTGTCACAGGAATGGTTCAAAACATAGTCAGTATGAAGAGTCAGTCTTCTTCTACTTAAGTCGGCATTGTGACTTTTGCATTTAATTCCGATGCAATTTCTGTGTTTCATCGTCAATAAGAAGGTCAAAGGGATACAGCAAACCTGGAGTGAAGCATCGGAACCAACAACTCGTGTCACAGGAATGGTTCAAATCATAGACAGTAGGAAGAGTCAGTCTTCTGGTACTTAAGTCGGCATTGTGCCTTTTCTATTTAATTCCGATGCAATTTCTGTGTTTCATCGTCAATAAGAAGGTCCAAGGGATACAGTAAACCTGAAGTTAAGCATCGGAATCTATAACTAGTGTCACAGGTATGGTTCAAAACGTAATCAGTAAGAAGAGTCAATCTTCTTGTACTTAAGTATGCATTGTGCCTTTTGTATTTTATTCCGATACAATTTCTGTGTTTCATTGTCAATATGAAGGTCCAAGTGATACAGTAAACCTGGAGTGAAGCATCGGAATCTATAACTAGTGGCACAGGATTGGTTCAAAACAAAGACAGTAAGAAGAGTCAGTCTTCTTGTACTTAAGTTGGCATTGTGCCTTTTGTATTTAATTCCGATGCAATTTCTTTGTTTCATCGTCAATAAGAAGGTCAGAGGGATACAGTAAACCTGAAGTGAAGTATCGGAATATATTACTAGTGTCACAGGAATGGTTAAAAACATAGACAGTAAAAAGAGTCAGTCTTCTTGTATTTAAGTGTGCATTGTGCCTTTTGTACTTAATTCCGATGCAATTTCTGTGTTTCATCGTCAATAAGAAGGTCAAAGGGATACAGCAAACCTGGAGTGAAGCATCGGAATCTATAACTAGTGTCACAGGAATGAATCAAAACATAGTCGGTAAGAAGAATCAGTCTTCTTGTACTTAAGTCGGCATTGTGTCCTTTGTATTTAATTCCGATGCAATTTCTGTGTTTCATCGTCAACAAGAAGGTCCAAGGGATACATTAAACCTGAAGTGAAGCATCGGAATCTATAACTAGTATCACAGGAATGGTTCAAAACATAGGTAGTAGGAAGAGCCAGTCTTCTTGCACTTAAGTCGGCATTGTGCCTTTTCTATTTAATTCCGATGCAATTTCTGTGCTTCATCGTCAATAAGAAAGTCCAAGGGATACAGTAAACCTGAAGTGAGGCATCGGAATCCATAACTAGTGTCACAGGAATTTTTCAAAACATAGTCAGTAAGAAGAGTCAGTCTTCTTGTACTTAAGTCGGCTTTGCGCCTTTTCTATTTAATTCCGATGCAATTTCTGTGCTTCATCGTCAATAAGAAAGTCCAAGGGATACAGTAAACCAGGAGTGAAACATCGGAATCTATAACTAGTGGCACAGGATTGGTTCAAAACAAAGACAGTAAGAAGAGTCAGTCTTCCTGTACTTAAGTTGGCATTGTGCCTTTTGTATTTAATTCCGATGCAATTTCTTTGTTTCATCGTCAATAAGAAGGTCAGAGGGATACAGTAAACCTGGAGTGAAGCATCGGAATCTATAACTAGTGTCACGGGAATGGTTCAAAGCATAGACAGTAAGAAGAGTCAGTCTTCTTGTACTTAAGTATGCATTGTGCCTATTGTATTTAATTCCTATGCCATTTCTGTGTTTCATCGTCAATAAGGAGGTCCAAGGGATACGGTAAACATGGAGTGAAGCGTCGGAATCTATAACTAGTGTCACAGGAATGGTTCAGACATAGTCAGTAAGAAGAGTCAGTTTTGTTTAACATAAGTCGGCACTGTGCCTTTTGTATTTAATTCCGATGCAATTTCTGTGTTTCATCGTCAATAAGAAGGTCCAAGGGATACATTAAAATTGAAGTGAAGCATGGGAATCTGTAACTAGTGTCACAGGAATGGTTCAAAACATAGACAGTAGGAAGAGTCTGTCTTCTTGTACTTAAGTCGGCATTGTGCCTTTTCTATTTAATTCCGATGCACGTTCTGTGTTTCATCGTCAATATAAAGGTCCAAGGGATACAGTAAACCTGGAGTGAAGCATCGGAATCTATAACTATTGTCACAAGAATGGTTCAAAACATAGACAGTAGGAAGAGTCAGTCTTCTTGTACTTAAGTCGGCATTGTGCCTTTTGTATTTAATTCCGATGCAATTTCTGTGTTTCATCGTCAATAAGAAGGTCTGAGGGATACAGTAATCCTGAAGTGAACCATCGGAATCTATAACTAGTGTCACAGGAATGGTTCAAACATAGAAAGTAAGAAGAGTAAGTCTTCCTGTACTTAAGTCGGCATTGTGCCTTTTGTATTTGATTCCAAAGCAATTTCTGTGTTTCATCGTCAATAAGAAGGTCCAAGGGATACAGTAAACCTGGCTTGAAGCATCGGAATCTATAACTAGTGTCACAGGAATGGTTTAATGCATAGACAGTAAGAAGAGTCAGTCTTCTTGTACTTAAGTCGGCATTGTGCCTTTTGTATTTAATTCCGATGCAATTTCTGTGTTTCGTCGTCAATAAGGATGTCCAAGGGATACAGAAAAACCTGAAGTGAAGCATCGGAATCTATAACTACTGTCACAGGAATAGTTCAAACATAGTCAGTAAGAAGAGTCAGGCTTCTTGTACTCAAGTCGGAATTGTGCCTTTTGTATTTAATTCCGATGATATTTATGTCTTTAATCGTCAATAAGAAGGTCCAAGGGATACAGTAAACCTGAAGTGAAGCATCGGAATCTATAACTATTGTCACAGGAATGATTCAAACATAGACAGAAGGAAGAGTTAGACTTCCTGTACTTAAGTCGGCATTGTGCTTCTTGTATTTAATTCCGATACAATTTCTGTGATTCATTGTCAATATGAAGGTAAGGGGGATACAGTAAACCTGAAGTGAAGCATCGTAAACTATTACTAGTGTCACAGGAATGGTTCAAAACATAGACAGTAGGAAGAGTCAGTCTTCTTGTACTTAAGTCGGCATTGTACCTTTTGTATTTAATTCCGATGCAATGTCTGTGTTTCATCGACAATAAGAAGGTCCAAGGGATACAGAGAACCTGAAGTGAAGCATCGGAATCTATAACTAGTATCACAGGAATGGTTCAAAACATAGGCAGTAGAAGAGTCAGTCTTCTTGCACTTAAGTCGGCATTGTGCCTTTTCTATTTAATTCCGATGCAATTTCTGTGCTTCATCGTCAATAAGAAAGTCCAAGGGATACAGTAAACCTGAAGTGAGGCATCGGAATCCATAACTAGTGTCACAGGAATTTTTCAAAACATAGTCAGTAAGAAGAGTCAGTCTTCTTGTACTTAAGTCGGCTTTGTGCCTTTTCTATTTAATTCCGATGCAATTTCTGTGCTTCATCGTCAATAAGAAAGTCCAAGGGATACAGTAAACCAGGAGTGAAGCACCGGAATCTATAACTAGTGGCACAGGATTGGTTCAAAACAAAGACAGTAAGAAGAGTCAGTCTTCTTGTACTTAAGTTGGCATTGTGCCTTTTGTATTTAATTCCGATGCAATTTCTTTGTTTCATCGTCAATAAGAAGGTCAGAGGAATACAGTAAACCTGGAGTGAAGCATCGGAATCTATAACTAGTGTCACGGGAATGGTTCAAAGCATAGACAGTAAGAAGAGTCAGTCTTCTTGTACTTAAGTATGCATTGTGCCTTTTGTATTTAATTCCGATGCCATTTCTGTGTTTCATCGTCAATAAGGAGGTCCAAGGGATACGGTAAACATGGAGTGAAGCGTCGGAATCTATAACTAGTGTCACAGGAATGGTTCAAAACATAGTCAGTAAGAAGAGTCAGTTTTCTTTAACTTAAGTCGGCACTGTGCCTTTTGTATTTAATTCCGATGCAATTTCTGTGTTTCATCGTCAATAAGAAGGTCCAAGGGATACATTAAAATTGAAGTGAAGCATGGGAATCTGTAACTAGTGTCACAGGAATGGTTCAAAACATAGACAGTAGGAAGAGTCAGTCTTCTTGTACTTAAGTCGGCATTGTGCCTTTTCTATTTAATTCCGATGCACGTTCTGTGTTTCATCGTCAATATGAAGGTCGAAGGGATACAGTAAACCTGGAGTGAAGCATCGGAATCTATAACTATTGTCACAGGAATGGTTCAAAACATAGACAGTAGGAAGAGTCAGTCTTCTTGTACTTAAGTCGGCATTGTGCCTTTTGTATTTAATTCCGATGCAATTTCTGTGTTTCATCGTCAATAAGAAGGTCTGAGGGATACAGTAATCCTGAAGTGAAGCATCGGAATCTATAACTAGTGTCACAGGAATGGTTCAAACATAGAAAGTAAGAAGAGTAAGTCTTCCTGTACTTCAGTCGGCATTGTGCCTTTTGTATTTGATTCCAAAGCAATTTCTGTGTTTCATCGTCAATAAGAAGGTCCAAGGGATACAGTAAACCTGGCTTGAAGCATCGGAATCTATAACTAGTGTCACAGGAATGGTTCAATGCATAGACAGTAAGAAGAGTCAGTCTTCTTGTACTTAAGTCGGCATTGTGCCTTTTGTATTTAATTCCGATGCAATTTCTGTGTTTCGTCGTCAATAAGGATGTCCAAGGGATACAGAAAAACCTGGAGTGAAGCATCGGAATCTATAACTACTGTCACAGGATTAGTTCACACATAGTCAGTAAGAAGAGTCAGTCTTCTTGTACTCAAGTCGGAATTGTGCCTTTTGTATTTAATTCCGATGCAATTTATGTCTTTAATCGTCAATAAGAAGGTCCAAGGGATACAGTAATCCTGAAGTGAAGCATCGGAATCTATAACTAGTGTCACAGGAATGATTCAAAACATAGACAGAAGGAAGAGTTAGTCTTCCTGTACTTAAGTCGGCATTGTGCATCTTGTATTTAATTCCGATACAATTTCTGTGATTCATCGTCAATAAGAAGGTAAGGGGGATACAGTAAACCTGAAGTGAAGCATCGTAAACTATAACTAGTGTCACAGGAATGGTTCGAAACATAGACAGTAGGAAGAGTCAGTCTTCTTGTACTTTTAGTCGGCATTGTACCTTTTGTATTTAATTCCGATGCAATGTCTGTGTTTCATCGACAATAAGAAGGTCCAAGGGATACAGTAAACCTGAAGTGAAACATCGGAATCTATAACTAGTGTCACAGGGATGGTTAAAAACATAGTCAGTAAGTAGAGTCTGTCTTCTTGCACTTAAATCGGCATTGTACCTTTTGTATTTAATTCCGATGCAATGTCTGTGTTTCATCGTCAATAATAAGGTCAGAGGGATACAGTAAACCTGGAGTGAAGCATCGGAATCTATAATTAGTGTCACAGGGATGGTTCATAACATAGACAGTAAGAAGAGTCAGTATTCTTGTACTTAAGTCGGGATTGTGCCTTTTCTATTTAATTCCAAAGCAATTTCTGTGTTTCATCGTAAATAAGAAAGTCCAAGGGATACAGTAAACCTGATGTGAAGCATCGGAATCAATAACTAGTGTCACAGGAATGGTTCAAAACATAGTCAGTAAAAAGATTCAGTCTTCCTGTACTTAAGTCGGCATTGTGCCTTTTCTATTTAATTCCGATGCAATTTCTGTGTTTCATCGTCTATACGAAGGTCCAAGGGATACAGTAAACCTGGGGTGAAGCATCAGAATCAATAACTAGTGTCACATGACTGGTTCAAATCATAGACAGTTAGAAGAGTCAGTCTTCTTGTACTTAAGTCGGCATTGTGAATATTGTATTTAATTCCGATGTAATTTCTGTGTTTCATCGTCAATATGAAGGTCCAAGGGATACAGTAAACCTGGAGTGAAGCATCGTAATCTATAACTAGGGTCACAGAAATGGTTCAAAACATAGTCAGTAAGAAGAGTCAGTCTTCTTATACTTAAGTCGGCATTTTGCCTTTTGTATTTAATTCTGATGCAATTTCTGTGTTTCATCGTCAATAAGAAGGCCCAATGGATACAGTAAACCAGACGTGAAGCATCGTAATCTAAAACAGGTCTCACAGGAAAAATTCAAATCATAGACAGTAAGAAGAGACAGTCTTCTTGATCTTAAGTCGGCATTGTGCTTTTTGTATTTAATTCCGATGCAATTTTTTTGTTTCATCGTCAATAAGAAGGTCCAAGAGATACAGTAAACCTGAGGTGAAGCACTGGAATCTAAAACTAGTCTCACAGGGTAGTTTCATAACAGAGAGTAAGAAGAGTCAGTCTTCGTGTACTTATGACGGAATTGTGCATTTAGTATTTATTTCCGATGCAATTTCTGTGTTTCATCATTAATAAGAAGGTCCATGGGATACAGTAAACCTGAAGTGAAGCATCGTATTCTAAAACTGGTCTCACAGGAATGGTTCAAAACATAGACGGTAAGATGAGCCCGTCTTCTTGTTCTTTAGTCGGCATTGTTCCTTTTTATTTAATTCCGATACAATCTCTGTGTTTCATCGTCTATAAGAAGGTCGGAGTTATACAGTAAACCTGTAGTGAAGCATCGGAATCTATAACTAGTGTCACAGGAATGGTTCAAACATAGACAGTAAGAAGAGTAAGTCTTCTTGTACTTAAGTCGGCATTGTGCCTTTTGTATTTAATTCCAAAGCAATATCTGTGTTTCATCGTCAATAAGAAGGTCCAAGTGATACAGTAAACCTGGCTTGAAGCATCGGAATCTATAACTAGTGTCACAGGAATGGTTCAATGCATAGACAGTAAGATGAGTCAGTCTTCTTGTACTTAAGTCGGCATTGTGACTTTTGTATTTAATTCCGATGCAATTTCTGTGTTTCGTCGTCAATAAGGCTGTCCAAGGGATACAGAAAGACCTGGAGTGAAGCATCGGAATCTATAACTACTGTCACAGGAATAGTTCAAACATAGTCAGTAAGAAGAGTCAGTCTTCTTGTACTCAAGTCGGAATTGTGCCTTTTGTATTTAATTCCGATGCAATTTATGTCTTTAATCGTCAATAAGAAGGTCCAAGGGATACAGTAAACCTGAAGTGAAGCATCGGAATCTATAACTAGTGTCACAGGAATGATTCAAAACATAGACAGTAGGCAGAGTTAATCTTCCTGTACTTAAGTCGGCATTGTGCTTTTTGTATTTAATTCCGATACAATTTCTGTGATTCATCGTCAGTAAGAAGGTAAGGGGGATACGGTAAAGCTGAAGTGAAGCATCGGAAACTATAACTAGTGTCACAGGAATGGTTCAAAACATAGACAGTAGGAAGAGTCAGTCTTCTTGTACTTAAGTCGGCATTGTGCCTTTTGTATTTAATTCCGATGCAATTTCTGTGTTCCATCGTCAATAAGAACGTCCAAGGGATACAGTAAACCTGAAGTGAAACATCGGAATCTATAACTAGTGTCACAGGGATGGTTAAAACATAGTCAGTAAGAAGAGTCAGTCTTCTTCCACTTTAATCGGCATTGTACCTTTTGTATTTAATTCCGATGCAATGTCTGTGTTTCATCGACAATAAGAAGGTCCAAGGGATACAGTAAACCTGAAGTGAAACATCGCAAATCTATAACTAGTGTCACAGGGATGGTTAAAAACATAGTCAGTAAGTAGAGTCTGTCTTCTTGCACTTAAATCGGCATTGTACCTTTTGTGTTTAATTCCGATGGAATGTCTGTGTTTCATCGTCAATAATAAGGTCAGAGGGATACAGTAAACCTCGAGTGAAGCATCGGAATCTATAATTAGTGTCACAGGGATGGTTCAAAACATAGACAGTAAGAAGAGTCAGTATTCTTGTACTTAAGTCGGGATTGTGCCTTTTCTATTTAATTCCAAAGCAATTTCTGTGTTTCATCGTAAATAAGGAAGTCCAAGGGATACAGTAAACCTGACGTGAAGCATCGGAATCAATATCTAGTGTCACAGGAATGGTTCAAAACATAGTCAGTAAAAAGAGTCAGTCTTCCTGTACTTAAGTCGGCCTTGTGCCTTTTCTATTTAATTCTGATGCAATTTCTGTGGTTCATCGTCTGTACGAAGGTCCAAGGGATACAGTAAACCTGGGGTGAAGCATCAGAATCTATAACTAGTATCACATGACTGGTTCAAATCATAGACAGTTAGAAGAGTCAGTCTTCTTGTACTTAAGTCGCCATTGTGCCTATTGTATTTAATTTCGATGTAATTTCTGTGTTTCATCGTCAATATGTAGGTCCAAGGGATACAGTAAACCTGGAGTGAAGCATCGGAATCTATAACTAGTGTCACAGAAATGGTTCAAAACATAGTCAGTAAGAAGAGTCAGTCTTCTTGTACTTAAGTCGGCATTGTGCCTTTTGTATTTAATTCTGATGCAATTTCTGTGTTTCATCGTCAATAAGAACGCCCAATGGATACAGTAAACCAGACGTGAAGCATCGTAATCTAAAACAGGTCTCACAGGAAAAATTCAAAACATAGACAGTAAGAAGAGTCAGTCTTCTTGTTCTTAAGTCGGCATTGTGCCTTTTGTATTTAATTCCGATGCAATTTTTTTGTTTCATCGTCAATAAGAAGGTCCAAGGGATACAGTAAACCTGAGGTGAAGCACTGGAATCTAAAACTAGTCTCACAGGGTAGTTTCATAACAGAGAGTAAGAAGAGTCAGTCTTCGTGTGCTTATGACGGAATTGTGCATTTAGTATTTACTTCCGATGCAATTTCTGTGTTTCATCATTAATAAGAGGGTCCATGGGATACAGTAAACCTGGAGTGAAGCATCGGAATCTATAACTAGTGTCACAGGAATGAATCTAAACATAGACGGTAAGAAGAGCCCGTCTTCTTGTACTTAAGTCGGCATTGTGTCCTTTGTATTTAATTCCGATGCAATTTCTGTGTTTCATCGTCAATAAGAAGGTCAAAGGGATACAGTAAACCTGGAGTGAAGCATCGGAATCTATAACTAGTGTCACAGGAATGAATCTAAACATAGTCGGTAAGAAGAATGAGTCTTCTTGTACGTAAGTCGGCATTGTGTCCTGTGTATTTAATTCCGATGCAATTTCTGTGTTTCATCGTCAACAAGAAGGTCCAAGGGATACATTAACCCTGAAGTAAAGCATCGGAATCTATAACTAGTGTCTCAGGAATGGTTCAAAACATAGGCAGTAGGGAGAGTCAGTCTTCTTGCACTTAAGTCGGCATTGTGCCTTTTCTATTTAATTCCGATGCAATTTCTGTGCTTCATCGTCAATAAGAAAGTCCAAGGGATACAGTAAACCTGAGGTGAGGCATCGGAATCCATAACTAGTGTCACAGGACTTTTTCAAAACATAGTCAGTAAGAAGAGTCAGTCTTCTTGTACTTAAGTCGGCATTGTGCCTTTTCTATTTAATTCCGATGCAATTTCTGTGTTTCTTCGTCAATAAGAAGGTCCAAGGGATACAGTAAACCTAAAGTGAAGCATCGGAATCTGTAACTAGTGTCACGGGAATGGTTCAAAGCATAGACAGTAAGAAGAGTCAGTCTTCTTGTCCTTAAGTATGCATTGTGAATTTCGTATTTAATTCCGATGCCATTTCTGTGTTTCATCGTCAATAAGGAGGTCCAAGGGATACGGTAAACCTGGAGTGAAGCATCGGAATCTATAACTAGTGTCACAGGAATGGTTCAAAACATAGTCAGTAAGGAGAGTCAGTCTTCTCTTACTTAAGTCGGCACTGTGCCTTTTGTATTTAATTCCGATGCAATTTCTGTGTTTCATCGTCAATAAGAAGGTCCAAGGGAGCCAGTAAACCGGGAGTGAGGCATCGGAATCTATAACTAGTGACACAGGAATGGTGCAAAATATAGTAAGAAGAGTCAGTCTTCTTGTACTTAAGTCGGCATTGTGCCTTTTGTATTTAATTCCGATGTAATTTCTGTGTTTCATCATCAATAGGAAGGTCAAAGGGATACAGTAAACCTGGAATGAAGCATCGGAATCTATAACTAGTGTCACAGGAATGAATCAAAACATAGTCGGTAAGAAGAATCAGTCTTCTTGTACTTAAGTCGGCATTGTGCATTTTGTATTTAATTCCGATGCAATTTCTGTGTTTCATCGTCAACAAGAAGGTCCAAGGGATACATTAAAATTGAAGTGAAGCATGGGAATCTATAACTAGTGTCACAGGAATGGTTCAAAACATAGACAGTAGGAAGAGTCAGTCTTCTTGTACTTAAGTCGGCATTGTGCCTTTTCTATTTAATTGCGATGCACGTTCTGTGTTTCATCGTCAATATGAATTTCCAAGGGATACAGTAAACCTGGAGTGAAGCATCGGAATCTATAACTAGTGTCACAGGAATGGTTCAAACATAGACAGTAAGAAGAGTCAGTCTTCTTGTACTTAAGTCGGCATTGTGCCTTTTGTATTTAATTCCAAGGCAATTTCTGTGTTTCATCGTCAATAAGAAGGTCCAAGGGATACAGTAAACCTGACTTGAAGCATCGGAATCTATAACTAGTGTCACAGGAATGGTTCAATGCATAGACAGTAAGAAGAGTCAATCTTCTTGTACTTAAGTCGGCATTGTGCCTTTTGTATTTAATTCCGATGCAATTTCTGTGTTTCGTCGTCAGTAAGGATGTCCAAGGGATACAGAAAAACCTGGAGTGATGCATCGGAATCTATAACTACTGTCACAGGAATAGTTCAAACATAGTCAGTAAGAAGAGTCAGTCTTCTTGTGCTCAAGTCGGAATTGTGCCTTTTGTATTTAATTCCGATGCAATTTATGTCTTTAATCGTCAATAAGAAGGTCCAAGGGATACAGTAAACCTGAAGTGAAGCATCGGAAACTATAACTAGTGTCACAGGAATGGCTCAAAACATAGACAGTAGGAAGAGTCAGTCTTCTTGTACTTAAGTCGGCATTGTGCCTTTTGTATTTAATTCCGATACAAATTCTGTGTTTCATCGTCAATAAGAAGGTCCAAGGGATACAGAAAAACCTGGAGTGATGCATCGGAATCTATAACTACTGTCACAGGAATAGTTCAAACATAGTCAGTAAGAAGAGTCAGTCTTCTTGTACTCAAGTCGGAATTGTGCCTTTTGTATTTAATTCCGATACAATTTCTGTGTTTCATCGTCAATAAGAAGGTAAGAGGGATACAGTAAACCTGAAGTGAAGCATCGGAAACTATAACTAGTGTCACAGGAATGGTTCAAAACATAGACAGTAGGAAGAGTCAGTCTTCTTGTACTTAAGTCGGCAATGTGCCTTTTGTATTTAATTCCGATACAATTTCTGTGTTTCATCGTCAATAAGAAGGTCCAAGGGATACAGTAAACCTGAAGTGAAACATCGGAATCTATAACTAGTGTCACAGGGATGGTTAATAACATAGTCAGTAAGAAGAGTCAGTCTTCTTGTACGCAAGTCTGAATTGTGCTTATTGTATTTAATTCCGATGCAATTTATGTCTTTAATCGTCAATAAGTAGGCCCAAGGGATACAGTAAACCTGAAGTGAAGCGTCGGAATCTATAACTAGCGTCACAGGAATGGGTCAAAACATAGACAGTAGGAAGAGTCAGTTTTCTTGTACTTAAGTCGGCATTGTACTTCTTGAATTTGATTCCGATGCAATCACTGTGTTTCATTGTCATTAAAAAGGTAAGAGGGATACAGTAAACCTGAAGTGATGCATCGGAAGCTATAACTCGTGTCACAGGAATGATTCAAAACTTAGACAGTAGGACGAGTTAGTCTTCCTGTACATAAGTCGGCATTGTGCTTTTTGTATTTAATTCCGATGCAATTTCAGTGTTTCATCGTCAATAAGAAGGTAAGAGGGATACAGTAAACCTGAAGTGAAGCACCGGAATCTATAACTAGTGTCACAGGAATGGTTCAAATCATAGACAGCAGGAAGAGTCAGTCTTCTTGTACTTAAGACGGCATTGTGCCTATTGTATTTAATTCCGATGCAATTTCTGTGTTTCATCGTCAATAAGAAGGTCCAAGGGATACAGTAAACCTGGAGTGAAGCATCGTAAACTATAACTAGTGTCACAGAAATGGTTCAAAACATAGTCAGTAAGAAGAGTCAACCTTCTTGTACTTAAGTCGGCATTGTGCCTTTTGTATTTAATTCTGATGCAATTTCTGTGTTTCAACGTCAATGAGACGGTCCAAGGGATACAGAAAACGTGGAGTGAAGCAACGGAATCTATAACTAGTGTCACATGAATGGTTCAATGCATAGACAGTAAGAAGAGTCAATCTTCTTGTACTTAAGTCGGCATTGTGCCTTTTGTATTTAATTCCGATGCAGTTTCTGTGTTTCGTCGTCAGTAAGGATGTCCAAGGGATACAGAAAAACCTAGAGTGATGCATCGGAATCTATAACTACTGTCACAGGAATAGTTCAAACATAGTCAGTAAGAAGAAACAGTCTTCTTGTACTCAAGTCGGAATTGTGCCTTTTGTATTTAATTCCGATGCAATTTATGTCTTTAATCGTCAATAAGAAGGTCCAAGGGATACAGTAAACCTGAAGTGAAGCATCGGAAACTATAACTAGTGTCACAGGAATGGTTCAAATCATAGACAGTAGGAAGAGTCAGTCTTCTTGTACTTAAGTCGGCATTGTGCCTTTTGTATTTAATTCCGAATCAATTTCTGTGTTTCATCGTCAATAAGAAGGTCCAAAGGATACAGAAAAACCTGGAGTGATGCATCGGAATCTATAACTACTGTCACAGGAATAGTTCAAACATAGTCAGTAAGAAGAGTCAGTCTTCTTGTACTCAAGTCGGAATTGTGCCTTTTGTATTTAATTCCGATACAATTTCTGTGTTTAATCGTCAATAAGAAGGTAAGAGGGATACAGTAAACCTGAAGTGAAGCATCGGAAACTATAACTAGTGTCACAGGAATGGTTCAAAACATAGACAGTAGGAAGAGTCAGTCTTCTTGTACTTAAGTCGGCATTGTGCCTTTTGTATTTAATTTCGATACAATTTCTGTGTTTCATCGTCAATAAGAAGGTCCAAGGGATACAGTAAACCTGAAGTGAAACATCGGAATCTATAACTAGTGTCACAGGGATGGTTAATAACATAGTCAGTAAGAAGAGTCAGTCTTCTTGTACGCAAGTCGGAATTGTGCCTTTTGTATTTAATTCCGATGCAATTTATGTTTTTAATCGTCAATAAGAAGGCCCAAGAAATAGAGTAAACCTGAAGTGAAGCATCGGAATCTATAACTAGCGTCACAGGAATGGGTCAAAACATAGACAGTAGGAAGAGTCAGTTTTCTTATACTTCAGTCGGCATTGTACTTATTGTATTTAATTCCGATGCAATCACTGTGTTTCATTGTCAATAAAAAGGTAAGAGGGATACAGTAAACCTGAAGTGATGCATCGGAAGCTATAACTAGTGTCACAGGAATGACTCAAAACTAAGACAGTAGGAAGAGTTAGTCTTCCAGTACATAAGTCGGCATTGTGCTTTTTGTATTTAATTCCGATGCAATTTCAGTGTTTCATCGTCAATAAGAAGGTAAGAGGGATACAGTAAACCTGAAGTGAAGCATCGGAATCTATAATTAGTGTCACAGGAATGGTTCAAATCGTAGACAGCAGGAAGAGTCAGTCTTCTTGTACTTAAGTCGGCATTGTGCCTATTGTATTTAATTCCGATGCAATTTCTGTGTTTCATCGTCAATAAGAAGGTCCAAGGGATACAGTAAACCTGGAGTGAAACATCGTAATCTATAACTAGTGTCACAGAATTGGTTCAAAACATAGTCACTAAGAAGAGTCAACCTTCTTGTACTTAAGTCGGCATTGTGCCTTTTGTATTTAATTCTGATGCAATTTCTGTGTTGCAACGTCAATGAGACGGTCCAAGGGATACAGAAAACCTGGAGTGAAGCAACGGAATCTATAACTAGTGTCACATGAATGGTTCAAAACATAGACAGTAAGAAGAGTAAGTATTCTTGTACTTATGTCGGCATTGTGCACTTTGTATTTAATTCCGATGCAATTTCTGTGTTTCATTGTAAATAAGAAGGCCCAATGGATACAGTAAACATGACGTGAAGCATCGTAATCTAAAACTGGTCTCACAGGAAAAATTCAAAACATAGACAGTAAGAAGAGTCAGTCTTCTTGTTCTTAAGTCGGCATTATGCCTTTTGTATTTAATTCCGATGCAATTTTTTGGTTTCATCGTCAATATGAAGGTCCAAGGGATACAGTAAACCACAGGTAAAGCACTGGAATCTAAAACTAGTCTCATAGGGTAGTTTCATAACAGACAGTAAGAAGAGTCAGTCTTCGTGTACTTATGACGGAATTGTGCATTTAGTATTTAATTCCGATGCAATTTCTGTGTTTCATCATTAATAAGAAGGTCCAAGGGATACAGTAAACCTGAAGTGAAGCATCGTATTCTAAAACTGGTCTCACAGGAATGGTTCAAAACATAGTCGGTAAGAAGAGCCCGTCTTCTTGTTCTTAAGTCGGCATTGTTCCTTTTTATTAAATCCCGATGCAATTTCTGTGTTTCATCGTCAATAAGAAGGTCTGAGGGATACAGTAAACCTGAAGTGAAGCATCGGAATCTATAACTAGTGTCACAGGAATGGTTCAAACATAGGCAGTAAGAAGAGTCAGTCTTCTTGTACTTAAGTCGGCATTGTGCCTTTTGTATTTACTTCCAAAGCAATTTCTGTGTTTCATCGTCAATAAGAAGGTCCAAGGGATACAGAAAAACCTGGAGTGATGCATCGGAATCTATAACTACTGTCACAGGAATAGTTCAAACATAGTCAGTAAGAAGAGTCAGTCTTCTTGTACTCAAGTCGGAATTGTGCCTTTTGTATTTAATTCCGATACAATTTCTGTGTTTAATCGTCAATAAGAAGGTAAGAGGGATACAGTAAACCTGAAGTGAAGCATCGGAAACTATAACTAGTGTCACAGGAATGGTTCAAAACATAGACAGTAGGAAGAGTCAGTCTTCTTGTACTTAAGTCGGCATTGTGCCTTTTGTATTTCATTTCGATACAATTTCTGTGTTTCATCGTCAATAAGAAGGTCCAAGGGATACAGTAAACCTGAAGTGAAACATCGGAATCTATAACTAGTGTCACAGGGATGGTTAATAACATAGTCAGTAAGAAGAGTCAGTTTTCTTGTACGCAAGTCGGAATTGTGCCTTTTGTATTTAATTCCGATGCAATTTATGTCTTTAATCGTCAATAAGAAGGCCCAAGGGATACAGTAAACCTGAAGTGAAGCATCGGAATCTATAACTAGCGTCACAGGAATGGGTCAAAACATAGACAGTAGGAAGAGTCAGTTTTCTTATACTTAAGTCGGCATTGTACTTCTTGTATTTAATTCCGATGCAATCACTGTGTTTCATTGTCAATAAAAAGGTAAGAGGGATACAGTAAACCTGAAGTGATGCTTCGGAAGCTATAACTAGTGTCACAGGAATGACTCAAAACTTAGACAGTAGGAAGAGTTAGTCTTCCTGTACATAAGTCGGCATTGTGCTTTTTGTATTTAATTCCGATGCAATTTCAGTGTTTCATCGTCAATAAGAAGGTAAGAGGGATACAGTAAACCTGAAGTGAAGCATCGGAATCTATAACTAGTGTCACAGGAATGGTTCAAATCGTAGACAGCAGGAAGAGTCAGTCTTCTTGTACTTAAGTCGGCATTGTGCCTATTGTATTTAATTCCGATGCAATTTCTGTGTTTCATCGTCAATAAGAAGGTCCAAGGGATACAGTAAACCTGGAGTGAAACATCGTAATCTATAACTAGTGTCACAGAATTGGTTCAAAACATAGTCAGTAAGAAGAGTCAACCTTCTTGTACTTAAGTCGGCATTGTGCCTTTTGTATTTAATTCTGATGCGATTTCTGTGTTGCAACGTCAATGAGACGGTCCAAGGGATACAGAAAACCTGGAGTGAAGCAACGGAATCTATAACTAGTGTCACATGAATGGTTCAAAGCATAGACAGTAAGAAGAGTAAGTATTCTTGTACTTATGTCGGCATTGTGCACTTTGTATTTAATTCCGATGCAATTTCTGTGTTTCATCGTAAATAAGAAGGCCCAATGGATACAGTAAACATGACGTGAAGCATCGTAATCTAAAACTGGTCTCACAGGAAAAATTCAAAACATAGACAGTAAGAAGAGTCAGTCTTCTTGTTCTTAAGTCGGCATTATGCCTTTTGTATTTAATTCCGATGCAATTTTTTGGTTTCATCGTCAATAAGAAGGTCCAAGGGATACAGTAAACCACAGGTGAAGCACTGGAATCTAAAACTAGTCTCATAGGGTAGTTTCATAACAGACAGTAAGAAGAGTCAGTCTTCGTGTACTTATGACGGAATTGTGCATTTAGTATTTAATTCCGATGCAATTTCTGTGTTTCATCATTAATAAGAAGGTCCAAGGGATACAGTAAACCTGAAGTGAAGCATCGTATTCTAAAACTGGTCTCACAGGAATGGTTCAAAACATAGTCGGTAAGAAGAGCCCGTCTTCTTGTTCTTAAGTCGGCATTGTTCCTTTTTATTTAATCCCGATGCAATTTCTGTGTTTCATCGTCAATAAGAAGGTCGGAGTTATACAGTAAACCTGTAGTGAACCAACGGAATCTATAACTAGTGTCAAAGGAATGGTTCAAAACATAGACAGTAGGAAGAGTCAGTCTTCTTGTACTTAAGTCGGCATTGTGCCTTTTCTGTTTAATTCGGATGCAATTTCAGTGCTTCATCGTCAATAAGAAAGTCCAAGGGATTCAGTAAATCCGAAGTGAAGCATCGGAATCTATAACTAGTGTCACAGGAATGTTTCAAAACATAGTCAGTAACAAGAGTCAGTCGTCTTGTACTTAAGTCGGCATTGTGCCTTTTCTATTTAATTCCGATGCAATTTCTGTATTTCATCGTCAATAGGAAGGTCCAAGGGATACAGTAAACCTGGAGTGAAGCATCGGAATCTATAACTAGTGTCACGGGAATGGTTCAAAGCACATACAGTAAGAAGAGTCACTCTTCTTATACTTAAGTATGCATTGTGCATTTGTTTTTAATTTCGAGGCAATTTCTGTGGTTCATCGTCAATAAGAAGGTCCAAGGGAGCCAGAAAACCGGGAGTGAAGCATTGGAATCTATAATTAGTGACACAGGAATGGTTCAAAACATAGTCAGTAAGAAGAGTCAGTCTTCTTGTACTTAAGTCGGCATTGTGCCTTTTGTATTTAATTCCGATGCAATTTCTGTGTTCCATCGTCAATAAGAAGGTCAAAGGGATACAGTAAACCTGGAATGAAGCATCGGAATCTATAACTAGTGTCACAGGAATGAATCAAAGCATAGTCGGTAAGAATAATCAGTCTTCTTGTACTTAAGTCGGCATTGTGCCTTTTGTATTTAATTCCGATTCAATTTCTGTGTTTCATCATCAACAAGAAGGTCCAAGGGATACATTAAACCTGAAGTGAAGCATGGGAATCTATAACTAGTGTCAGAGGAATGGTTCAAAACATAGACAGTAGGAAGAGTCGGTCTTCTTGTACTTAAGTCGGCATTGTGCCTTTTCTATTTAATTTTGATGCACGTTCTGTGTTTCATCGTCAATATCAAGGTCCAAGGGATACAGTAAACCTGGAGTAAAGCATCGGAATCTATAACTACTGTCACAGGAATGGTTCAAAACATAGACAGTAGGAAGAGTCAGTCTTCTTGTACTTAAGTCGGCATTGTGCCTTTTGTATTTAATTCCGATGCAATTTCTGTGTTTCATCGTCAATAAGAAGGTCAGGGAGATGCAGCAAACCTGAAGTGAAGCATCGGAATCTATAACTGGTGTCACAGGATTGGTTCAAAACATAGAGAGTAGGAAGAGTCAGTCATCTTGTACTTAAGTCGGCATTGTGCCTTTTGTATTTTATTTCGATGCAATTTCTGTGTTTCATCGTCAAAGAGAAGGTCTGAGGGGTACAGTAAACCTGAAGTGAAGCATCGGAATCTATAACTAGTGTCACAGGAATGGTTCAAACATAGGCAGTAAGAAGAGTCAGTCTTCTTGTACTTAAGTCGGCATTGTGCCTTTTGTATTTACTTCCAAAGCAATTTCTGTGTTTCATCGTCAATAAGAAGGTCCAAGGGATGCAGTACACCTGGCATGAAGCATCGGAATCTACAACTAGTGTCACAGGAATGGTTCAATAAATAGACAGTAAGAAGAGTCAGTCTTCTTGTACTTAAGTCGGCATTGTTCCTTTTGTATTTAATTCCGATGCAATTTCTGTGTTTCGTCGTCAATAAGGATGTCCAGGGGATACAGTAAACCTGGAGTGAAGCATCGGAATCAATAACAAGTGTCACAGGAATGGTTCAAAACATAGTCAGTAACAAGAGTCAGTCTTCTTGTACTTAAGTCATCATTGTGCCTTTTGTATTTAATTCCGATGCAATTTCTGTGTTTCATCGTCAATAAGAAGGTCCAAGGGATACAGTAAACCGGGAGTGAAGCATCTGAATCTATAACTAGTGTCACAGGAATGGTTCAAAACATAGTCAGTAAGAAGAGTCAGTTTTCTTGTACTTAAGTCGGCATTGTGCCTTTTGTATTAAATTCCGATGCAATTTCTGTGTTTCATCGTCAATAAGAAGGTCCAAGGGATACAGTAAACCTGACGTGAAGCATCGTAATCTAAAACTGGTCTCACAGGAAACATTCAAAACATAGACAGTAAGAAGAGTCAGTCTTCTCGTTCTTAAGTCGGCATTGTGCCTTTTGTATTTAATTCCGAAGCAATTTTTTTGTTTCATCGTCAATAAGAAGGTCCATGGGATACAGTATACCTGAGGTGAAGCACTGGAATCTAAAACTGGTTTCACAGGGTAGTTTCATAACAGACAGTAAGAAGAGTCAGTCTTCGTGTACTTATGACGGCATTGTGCATTTAGTATTTAATTCCGATGCAATTTCTGTGTTTCATCGTTAATAAGAAGGTCCACGGGATACAGTAAACCTCAGGCGAAGCATTGTAATCTAAAACTGGTTTCACAGGAAAGGTTCAAAACATAGACGGTAAGAAGAGCCCGTCTTCTTGATCTTAAGTCGGCATTGTTCCTTTTTACTTAATTCCGATGCAATTTCTCCGTTTCATCGTCAATAAGAAGGTCGGAGGGATACAGTAAACCTGTAGTGAAGCATCGGAATCTATAACTAGTGTCAAAGGAATGGTTCAAAACATAGACAGTAGGGAGAGTCAGTCTTCTTGTACTTAAGTCGGCATTGTGCCTTTTCTATTTAATTCCGATGCTATTTCTGTGCTTCATCGTCAATAAGAAAGTCCAAGGGATACAGTAAACCTGAAGTGAAGCATCGGAATCTATAAATAGTGTCACAGGAATGTTTCAAAACATAGTCAACAAGAAGAGTCAGTCTGCTTGTACTTAAGTCGGCATAGTGCCTTTTCTATTCAATTCCGATGGAATTTCTGTGTTTCATCGTCACTAAGAAGGTCCAAGGGATACAGTAAACCTGGAGTGAAGCATCGGAATCTATAACTAGTGTCACGGGAATGGTTCAAAGCATAGACAGTAAGAAGAGTCAGTCTTCTTGTACTTAAGTATGCATTGTGCCTTTTGTATTAAATTCCGATGCAATTTCTGTGTTTCATCGTCAATAAGGAGGTCCAAGGGATACGGTAAACCTGGAGTGAAGCATCGGAATCTATAACTAGTGTCACTGGAATGGTTCAAAACATAGTCAGTAAGAAGAGTCAGTCTTCTTGTACTTAAGTCGGCATTGTGCCTTTTGTATTTAATTCCGATGCAATTTCTGTGTTTCATCGTCAATAAGAAGGTCCAAGGGATACAGTAAACCGGGAGTGAGGCATCGGAATCTATAACTAGTGACACAGGAATGGTTCAAAACATAGTCAGTAAGAAGAGCCAGTCTTCTTGTACTTAAGTCGGCATTGTGCCGTTTGTATTTATTTCCGATGCAATTTCTGTGTTTCATCGTCAATATGAAGGTCAAACGTATACAGTAAACCTGGAGTGAAGCATCGGAATCTATAACTAGTGTCACAGCAATGAATCAAAACATAGTCGGTAAGAAGAATCAGTCTTCTTGTACTTAAGTCGGCATTGTGCCTTTTGTATTTAATTCCGATGCAATTTCTGTGTTTCATCCTCAACAAGAAGGTCCAAGGGATATATTAAACCTGAAGTAAAGCATCGGTATCTATAACTTGTGTCACAGGAATGGATCAAAGCATAGACATTAGGAGGTGTCAGTCTTCTTGTACTTAAGTCGGCATTGTGCCTTTTCTATTTAATTCCGATGCAATTTCTGTGCTTCATCGTCAATAAGAAAGTCCAAGGGATACAGTAAACCTGAAGTGAAGCATCGGAATCTATAACTAGTGTCACAGGAATGTTGCAAAACATAGTCAGTAAGAAGAGTCCGTCTGCTTGTACTTAAGTCGCCATTGTGCCTTTTCTATTTAATACCGATGAAATATCTGTGTTTCATCGTCAATAAGAAGGTCCAAGGGATACAGTAAACCTGGAGTGAAGCATCGGAATCTATGACCAGTGTCACGGGAATGGTTCAAAGCATAGACAGTAGGAAGAGTCAGTCGTCTTGTACTTAAGTATGCATTGTGCATTTTGTATTTAATTCCGATGCAATTTCTGTGTTTCATCGTCAATAAGGAGGTCCAAGGGATACGGTAAACCTGGAGTGTAGCATCGGAATCTATAACTAGTGTCACAGGAATGGTTCACAACATAGTCAGTAAGAAGAGTCAGTCTTCTTGTACTTAAGTCGGCATTGTGCCTTTTGTATTTAATTCCGATGCAATTTCTGTGTTTCATCGTCAATAAGAAGGTCCAAGGGATACAGTAATCCGGCAGTGAAGCATCGGAATCTCTAACTAGTGACACAGGAATGGTTCAAAACATAGTCAGTAAGAAGAGTCAGTCTTCTTGTACTTAAGTCGGCAGTGTGCCTTTTGTATTTAATTCCGATGCTATTTTTGTGTTTCATCGTCAATAAGAAGGTCAAAGGGATACAGTAAACCTGGAGTGAAGCATCGGAATCTATTACTAGTGTCACAGGAATGAATCAAATCATAGTCGGTAAGATGAATCATTCTTCTTGTATTTAAGTCGGCATTGTGCCTTTTGTATTTAATTCCGATGCAATTTCTGTGTTTCATCGTCAACAAGAAGGTCCAAGGGATACATTAAACCTGAAGCGAGGCATCGGAATCCATAACTAGTGTCACTGGAATGGTTCAAAACATAGACAGTAGGAAGAGTCAGTCTTCTTGTACTTAAGTAGGCATTGTGCCTTTTCTATTTAATTCCGATGCAATTTCTGTGTTTCATCGTCAGTAAGAAGGTCCAGGGGATACAGTAAACCTGGAGTGAGGCATCAGAATCTATAACTAGTGTCAAAGGAATGGTTCAAAACATAGACAGTAGGAAGAGTCAGTCTTCTTTTACTTAAGTCGGCATCGTGCCTTTTCTATTTAATTCCGATGCAATTTCTGTGTTTCATCGTCAACAAGAAGGTCCAAGGGATACATTAAACCTGGAGTGAAGCATCGGAATCTATTACTAGTGTCACAGGAATGAATCAAATCATAGTCGGTAAGAAGAATCAGTCTTCTTGTATTTAAGTCGGCATTGTGCCTTTTGTATTTAATTCCGATGCAATTTCTGTGTTTCATCGTCAACAAGAAGGTCCAAGGGATACATTAAACCTGAAGCGAGGCATCGGAATCCATAACTAGTGTCACAGGATTGTTTCAAAACATAGTCAGTAAGAAGAGTCCGTCTTCTTGTACTTAAGTCGGCATTGTGCCTTTTCCATTTAATACCGATGAAATTTCTGTGTTTCATCGTCAATAAGAATGTCCAAGGGATTCAGTAAACCTGGATTGAAGCAACTGAATCTATGACCAGTGTCACGGGAATAGTTCAAAGCATAGACAGTAGGAAGAGTCAGTCTTCTTGTACTTAAGTATGCATTGTGCCTTTTGTATTTAATTCCGATGCAATTTCTGTGTTTCATCGTCAATAAGGAGGTCCAAGGGATACGGTAAACCTGGAGTGTAGCATCGGAATCTATAACTAGTGTCACAGGAATGGTTAAAACATAGTCAGTAAGAAGAGTCAGTCTTCTTGTACTTATGTCGGCATTGTGCCTTTTGTATTTAATTCCGATTGCAATTTCTGTGTTTCATCGTCAAGAAGAAGGTCCAAGGGATACAGTAATCCGGGAGTGAAGCATCGGAATCTATAACTAGTGACACAGTAATGGTTTAAAACATAGTCAGTAAGAAGAGTCAGTCTTCTTGTACTTAAGTCGGCATTGTGCCTTTTGTATATAATTCCGATGCAATTTCTGTGTATCATCGTCAACAAGAAGGTCCAAGGGATACATTAAACCTGAAGCGAAGCATCGGAACCCATAACTAGTGTCACTGGAGTGGTTCAAAACATAGACAGTAGGAACAGTCAGTCTTCTTGTACTTAAGTCGGCATTGTGCCTTTTCTATTTCATTCCGATGCAATTTCTGTGTTTCATCGTCAATAAGAAGGTCCAAGGGATACCGTACACCTGGAGTGAGGCATCGGAATCTATAACTAGTGTCAAAGGAATGGTTCAAAACACAGACAGTAGGAAGAGTCAGTCTTCTTTTACTTAAGTCCGCATTGTGCCTTTTCTATTTAATTCCGTTGAAGTTTCTGTGTTTCATCGTCAACAAGAAGGTCCAAGGGATATATTAAACCTGAAGTGAAGCATCGGAACCTGTAATTAGTGTCACAGGAATGGTTCAAAACATAGACATTAGGAAGAGTCAGTCTTCTTGTACTTAAGTCGGCATTGTGCCTTTTCTATTTAATTCCGATGCAATTTCTGTGCTTCATCGTCAATAAGAAAGTCCAAGGGATACAGTAAACGTGAAGTGAAGCATCGGAATCTATAACTAGTGTCACAGGAATGTTTCAAAACATAGTCAGTAAGAAAAGTCAGTCTTCTTGTACTTAAGACGGCATTGTGCCTTTTCTATTTAATACCGATGCAATTTCTGTTTTTCATCGTCAATAAGAAGGTCCAAGGGATACAGTAAACCTGGAGTGAAGCATCGGAATCTATAACCAGTGTCACGGGAATGGTTCAAAGCATGGACAGGAGGAAGAGTCAGTCTCTTGTACTTAAGTCTGCATTGTGCCTTTTGTATTTAATTCAGATGCAATATCTGTGTTTCATCGTCAATAAGAAGGTCAGAGGGATACAGTAAACCTGAAGTGAAGCGTCGGAATCTATAACTAGTGTCACAGGAATGGTTCAAAACACAGACAGTAGGAAGAGTCAGTTTTCTTGTACTTAAGTCGGCATTGTGCCTTTTGTATTTAATTCCGATGCAATATCTGTGTTTCAACGTCAATAAGTAGGTCCAAGGGATACAGTAAACCTGAAGTGAAGCATGTGAATCTGTAACTAGTGTCACAGGAAGGGTTCAAAACATAGTCAGTAAGAAGAGTCTGTCTTCTTGTACTTAAGTCGGCATTGTGCCTTTTGTATTTAATTAAGATGCAATTTCTGTGTTTCATCGTCAATATGAAGGTCAGCTGGATACAGTAAACCTGAAGTGAAGCATCTGAATCCATAACTAGTGTCACAGGAATGGTGCAAAGCATTGACAGGAAGATGAGCCAGTCGTCTTGTACTTGAGTCGGCATTGTGCCTTTTGTATTTAATTCCGATGGAGTTTCTGTGTTCATCGTCAATACGACGGTCAGGGGGATACAGTAAATCTGAAGTGAGGCATCGGAATCAATAACTAGTGTCACAGGAATGGATCTAAACATAGACAGTAAGAAGAGTCAGTCTTCTTGTACTTAAGTCGGCATTGTGCCTTTTGTATTTAATTCCGATGCAATTTCTGTGTTTCATCGTCAATAAGGAGGTCCAAGGGACACAGTAAACCTGGAGTGAAGCATCGGAATCTATAACTAGTTTCACAGGAATGGTTCAAACATAGACAGTAAGTAGAGTCAGTCTTCTTGTACTTAAGTCGGCATTGCGCCTTTTGTATTTAATTCCAATGCAATTGCTCTGTTTCATCGTCATTAAGGAGGTCAAAGGCATACAGTAAACCTGGAGTGAAGCATCGGAATCTATAACTAGTGTCTCAGCGATGGTTAAAAACATAGACAGTAAGAAGAGTCAGTCTTCTTGTACTTAAGTCGGCATTGTGCCTTTTGTATTTAATTCCGATGCAATTTCTCTGATTCATCGTCAACAAAAGGTATAAGGGATACATTAAACCTGAAGTGAAGCATCGGAATCTATAACTAGTGTCACAGGAATGGTTCAAAACATAGACAGTAAGAACAGTCAGTCTTCTTGTACCTAAGTCGGCATTGTGCCTTTTCTATACAATTCCGATGCAATTTCTGTGTTTCATCGTCAATAAGAAGGTCAGAGGGATACAGTGAATATGAAGTGAAGCATCCGAATCCATAACTAGTGTCACAGGAATGGTTCAAAACACAGACATTAAGAAGAGTCAGACTTCTTGTACCTAAGTCGGCATTGTGCCTTTTGTATTCAATTAAGATGCAATTTCTGTGTTTCACCGTCAATAAGGAGGTCAGATGGATACAGTAAACCGGGAGTGAAGCATCGGAATCTATAACTAGTGTCACAGGAATGGTTCAAAACAGAGTTAAAAAGAAGAGTCAGTCTTCTTGTACTTAAGTCGGCATTGTGCCTTTTGTATTTAATTCCGATGCAATTTCTGTGTTTCATCGTCAATAAGAAGGTCAGAGGGATACAGTACACCTGAAGATAAGCATCGGAATCTATAACTAGTTTCACAGGAATGGTTCAAAATATAGACAGTAAGAAGAGTCAGTCTTCTTGTACCTAAGTCGGCATTGTGCCTTTTCTATATAATTCCGATGCAATTTCTGTGTTTCATCGTCAATAAGCAGGTCAGAGGGATACAGTGAACCTGAAGTGAAGCATCGGAATCCATAACTAGCGTCACAGGAACGGTTCAAAACACAGACAGTAAGAAGAGTCAGACTTCTTGTACCTAAGTCGGCATTGTGCCTTTTGTATTCAATTAAGATGCAATTTCTGTGTTTCACCGTCAATGAGGAGGTCAGATGGATACAGTAAACCGGGAGTGAAGCATCGGAATCTATAACTAGTGTCACAGGAATGGTTCAAAACATAGTCAGTAAGAAGAGTCAGTCTTCTTGTACTTAAGTCGGCATTGCGCCTTTTGTATTTAATTCCAATGCAATTGCTCTGTTTCATCGTCATTAAGAAGGTCAAAGGCATACAGTAAACCTGGAGTGAAGCATCGGAATCTATAACTAGTGTCTCAGCGATGGTTAAAAACATAGACAGTAAGAAGAGTCAGTCTTCTTGTACTTAAGTCGGCATTGTGCCTTTTGTATTAATTCCGATGCAATTTCTGTGACTCATCGTCAACAAAAAGGTCTTGTTTCGTCGTCAATAAGAAGGTCCAAGGGACACAGTAAACCTGGAGTGGAGCATCGGAATCTATAACTAGTGTCACAGGAATGGTTCAAAACATAGACAGTAAGAAGAGTGAGTCATCGTGTACTTAATTCGGAATGTGCCTTTTGTATTTAATTCCGATGCAATTTCTGTGTTTCATCGTCAACAAGAAGGTCCAAGGGATACATTAAACCTGAAGTGAAGCTTCGGAACCTGTAACTAGTGTCAAAGGAATGGTTCATAACATAGACAGTAGGAAGAGAGAGTCTTCTTGTACTTATGTCGGCATTGTGCCTTTTCTATTCAATTCCGATGCAATTTCTGTTTTTCATCGTCAATAAGAAGGTCCAAGGGATACAGTTAACCTGGAGTGAAGCATCGGAATCTATAAGTAGTGTCACAGGAATGGTTCAAAACATAGACAGTAGGAAGAGTCAGTCTTCTTGTACTTAAGTCGGAATGTGCCTTTTGTATTTTATTCCGATGCAATTTCTGTGGTTCATCGTCAATAAGAAGGTCAGAGGGATACAGTAATCCTGAAGTGAAGCATCGGAATCTATAAATAGTGGCATAGGAATGGTTCAAACATAGACAGTAAGAAGAGTCAGTCTTCTTGTACTTAAGTCGGCATTGTGCCTTTTGTATTTAATTACGATGCTATTTCTGTGTTTCATCGTCAATAAGAAGGTCCAAGGGATACAGTAAACCTGAAGTGAAGCATCAGAATCTATAACTAGTGACACACGATTGGTTGAAATCATAGTCAGTAAGAAGTGTCAGTATTCTTGTACTTAAGTCGGCATTGTCCCTTTTGTATTTAATTCCGATGCAATTTCTGTGTTTCATCGTCAATACGAAGGTCCAAGGGACACAGTAAACCTGGAGTGAAGCATCGGAATCTATAACTAGTGTCACAGGAATGGTTCAAAACATAGACAGTAAGAAGAGTGAGTCATCTGGTACTTAAGTCGGAATGTGCCTTTTGTATTTAATTCCGATGCAATTTCTGTGTTTCATCGTCAATAAGAGGGTCAGAGAGATACAGTAAACCTGAAGTGAAGCATCGGAATCTATAACTAGTGTCACAGGAGAGGTTCAAATCATAGTCAGTAAGAAGAGTCAGTCTTCTTGTACTTAAGTCGGCATTATGCCCTTTGTATTTAATTCCGATGCAATTTCTGTGTTTCATCGTCAATAAGAAGGTCCAAGGGATACAGTAATCCTGGAGTGAAGCATCGGAATTTATAACTAGTGTCACAGGAATGGTTCAAAACATAGACAGTAAGAAGACTCAGTCTTCTTGTACTTAAGTCGGCATTGTGCCTTCTGTATTTAATTCCGATACCATTTCTGTGTTTCATCGTCAATAAGAAGGTCGAAGGGATACAGTAAACCTGAAGTGAAGCATCGGAATCTATAACTAGTGACACAGGATTGGTTGAAATCATAATCAGTAAGAAGAGTCAGTATTCTTGTACTTAAGTCAGCATTGTCCCTTTTGTATGTAATTCAGAAGCCATTTCTGGGTTTCATCGTCAGTAAGAAGGTCAGAGGGATACAGTAAACCTAAGTGAAGCATCGAAATCTGTAACTAGTGTCACAGGAATGGTTCAAAACATAGACAGTAAGAAGAGTCAGTCTTCTTGTACTTAAGTCGGCATTGTGCCTTTTCTATATAATTCCGATGCAAGTTCTGTGTTTCATCGTCAATAAGAAGGTCAGAGGGATACAGTAAACCTGAAGTGAAGCATCGGAATCCATAACTAGTGTCACAGGAGTGGTTCAAAACATAGACAGTAAGAAGAGTCAGCCTTCTTGTACCTAAGTCGGCATTGTGCCTTTTGTATTTAATTCCGATGCAATTTCTGTGATTCATCGTCAACAAAAAGGTCCAAGGGATACATTAAACCTGAAGTGAAGCATCGGAATCTATAACTAGTGTCACAGGAATGGTTCAAATCATAGAAAGTAGGAAGAGTCAGTCTTCTTGTACTTAAGTCGGCATTGTGCCTTTTCAATTTCATTCCGATGCAATTTCTGTGTTTCATCGTCAATAAGGAGGTCAGATGGATACAGTAAACCGGGAGTGAAGCATCGGAATCTGTAATTAGTGTCACAGAAATGGTTCAAAACATAGTCAGTAAGAAGAGTCAGTCTTCTTGTACTTAAGTCGGCATTGTGCCTTTTGTATTTAATTCCAATGCAATTGCCGTGTTTCATCGTCAATAAGAAGGTCAAAGGGATACAGTAAACTAGGAGTGAAGCATCGGAATCTATAACTAGTGACACATGATTGGTTCAAATCATAAACAGTAGGAAGAGTCAGTCTTCTTGTACTTAAGCCGGCAATGTGCCTTTTGTATTAAATTCCGATGCAATTTCTGTGTTTCATCGTCAACAAGATGGTCCAAGGGATACATTAAACCTGAAGTGAAGCATCGGAATCTGTAACTAGTGTCACAGGAATGGTTCAAAACATAGACAGTAGGAAGAGTCCGTCTTCTTGTACTTCTGTCGGCATTCTTCCTTTTCTATTCAATTCCGATGCAATTTCTGTGTTTCATCGTCAATAAGAAGGTCCAAGGGATACAGTAAACCTGGAGTGAAGCATCGGAATCTATAAGTAGTGTCACAGGAATGGTTCAAAACATAGACAGTAGGAAGAGTCAGTCTTCTTGTACTTAAGTCGGCATTGTGCCTTTTGTATTTCATTCCGATGCAAATTCTGTGTGTCATCGTCAATAAGAAGGTCTGAGGGATACAGTAAACCTGAAGTGAAGCATCGGAATCTATAACTAGTGTCATAGGAAGGGATGAAACATAGACAGTAAGAAGAGTCAGTATTCTTGTACTTAAGTCGGCATTGTGCCCTTTGTATTTAATTCCGATGCAATTTCAGTGTTTCATCGTCAACAAGGATGTGCAAGGGATACGGTAAACCTGGAGTGAAGCATCGTAATCTATAACTAGTGTCACAGGAATGGTTCAAAACATAGTCAGTAAGAAGAGTCAATCTTCTTGTACTTATATCGATATGTGTCTTTTGTATTCAATTCCGATGCAATTTCTGTGTTTCATCGTCAATAAGAAGGTCCAAGGGATACAGTAAACCTGGACTGAAGCATCGGAATCTATAACTAGTGTTACAGGAATGAATCAAACATAGTAGGTAAGAAGAATCAGTCTTCTTGTACCTAAGTCGGCATTGTGCCTTTTGTATTTTATTCCGATGCAATTTCTGTGTTTCATCGTCAACAAGAAGGTCCATGGGATACATTAAACCTGAAGTGAAGCATCGGAATCTGTAACTAGTGTCACAGGAATGGTTCAAAACATAGACAGTAGGAAGAGTCCGTCTTCTTGTACTTATGTCGGCATTTTGCCCTTTCTATTCAATTCCGATGCAATTTCTGTGTTTCATCGTCAATAAGAAGGTCCAAGGGATACAGTAAACCTGGAGTGAAGCATCGGAATCTATAAGTGGTGTCACAGGAATGGTTCAAAACATAGACAGTAAGAAGAGTTAGTCTTCTTGTACTTAAGTCGGCATTGTGCCTTTTGTATTTCATTCAGATGCAATTTCTGTGTTTCATCGTCAATAAGAAGGTCTGAGGGATACAGTAAACCTGAAGTGAAGCATCGGAATCTATAATTAGTGTCATAGGAATGGTTCAAACATTGACAGTAAGAAGAGTCAGTCTTCTTGTACATAAGTCGGCATTGTGCCTTTTGTATTTAATTCCGATGCAATTTCTGTGCTTCATCGTCAATAAGAAGGTCCAAGGGACACAGTAAACCTGGAGTGAAGCATCGGAATTTATAACTAGTGTCACAGGAATGGTTCAAAACGTAGACAGTAAGAAGAGTCAGTCTTCTTGTACTTAAGTCGGCATTGTGCCTTCTGTATTTAATTCCGATACCATTTCTGTGTTTCATCGTCAATAAGAAGGTCCAAGGGATACAGTAAACCTGAAGTGAAGCATCGGAATCTATAACTAGTGACACATTATTGGTTGTAATCATAGTCAGTAAGAAGAGTCAGTATTCTTGTACTTAAGTCGGCATTGTCCATTTTGTATTCCATTCAGATGCAATTTCTGTGTTTCATCGTCAATAAGATGGTCCAAGGGATACAGTAAACCTGGAGTGAAAGCATCGAAATCTATAACTAGCGTCTCAGCGATGGTTAAAAACATAGACAGTAAGAAGAGTCAGTATTCTTGTTCTGAAATCGGCATTGTGCCTTTTGTATTTAATTCCGATGTAATTTCTGTGTTTCATCGTCAATAAGAAGGTCAGAGGGATACAGTAAACCTGAAGTTAAGCATCGGAATCTATAACTACTGTCACAGGAATGGTTCAAAACATAGACAGTAAGAAGAGTCAGTCTTCATGTACTTAAGTCGGCATTGTGCCTTTTGTATTTAATTAAGATGCAATTTCTGTGTTTCATAGTCAATAAGAGGGTCAGAGGGATACAGTAAACCTGAAGTGAAGCATCGGAAACTATAACTAGTGTCACAGGAATGGTTCAAAACATAGTCAGTAAGAAGAGTCAGTCTTCTTGTAGTTAAGTCGGCATTGTGCCTTTTGTATTTAATTCCGATGCAATTTCTGTGTTTCATCGTCAATAAGAAGGTCCAAGGGATACAGTAAACCTGAAGTGAAGCATCGGAATCTATAACTAGTGACACAGGATTGGTTGAAATCATAGACAGTAAGAAGAGTCAGTATTCTTGTACTTAAGTCGGCATTGTGCCTTTTGTATTTAATTCCGATGCAATTTCTGTGTTTCATCGTCAATAAGAAGGTCCAAGGGATACAGTAAACCGGGAGTGAAGCATCGGAATCTATAACTAGTGTCACAGGAATGGTTCAAAACATAGTCAATAAGAAGAGTCAGTCTTCTTGTACTTAAGTCGGCATTGTGCCTTTTGTATTTAATTCCAATGCAATTTCTGTGTTTCGTCGTCAATAAAAGGGTCAGAGGGATACAGTAAACCTGAAGTGAAGCATCGGAAACTATTACTAGTGTCACAGGAATGGTTCAAAACATAGTCAGTAAGAGGAGTCAGTCTTCTTGTAGTTAAGTCGGCATTGTGCCTTTTGTATTTAATTCCGATGCAATTTCTGTGTTTCATCGTCAATAAGAAGGTCAGATGGATACAGTAAACCTGGAGTGAAGTATCGGAATGTAAGACTAGTGTCACAGTAATGGTTCAAAACATTGACAGTAAGAAGAGTCGGTCTTCTTGTACTTAACTCGCCATTGTGCCTTTTGTATTTAATTCCGATGCAATTTCTGTGTTTCGTCGTCAATAAGAGGGCCAGAGGGATACAGTAAACCTGAATTGAAGCATCGGAAACTATAACTAGTGTCACAGGATTGGTTCAAAACATAGTCAGTAAGAAGAGTCAGTCTTCTTGTAGTTAAGTCGGCATTGTGCCTTTTGTATTTAATTCCGATGCAATTTCTGTGTTTCATCGTCAATAAGAAGGTCCAAGGGATACAGTAAACCGGGAGTGAAGCATCGGAATCTATAACTAGTGTTACAGAAATGGTTCAAAACATAGTCAATAAGAAGAGTCAGTCTCCTTGTACTTAAGTCGGCATTGCGCCTTTTGTATTTAATTCCGATGCAATTTCTGTGTTTCATCGTCAATAACAAGGTCAGAGGAATACAGTGAACCTGAAGTGAAGCATCGGAATCCATAACTAGTGTCACAGAAATGGTTCAAAACACAGACAGTAAGAAGAGTCAGTCATATTGTGCCTAAGTCGGCATTGTGCCTTTTGTATTTAATTCCGATGCAATTTCTGTGTTTCATCGTCATTAAGGAGGTCAGATGGATACAGTAAACCTGGAGTGAAGCATCGGAATGTAAGACTAGTGTCACAGTAATGGTTCAAAACATAGACAGTAAGAAGAGTCAGTCTTCTTGCACTTAACTCGCCATTGTGCCTTTTGTATTTAATTCCGATGCAATTTCTGTGTTTCATCGTCAATAAGAAGGTCAGCTGGATACAGTAAACCTTAAGTGAGGCATCTGAATCTATAACTAGTGTCACAGGAATAGTTCAATGAATTGACAGGAAAAAGAGCCAGTCGTCTTGTACTTGAGTCGGCATTGTGCCTTTTGTATTTAATTCCGATACATTTTTTGTGTTCATCGTCAATACGACGGTCAGGAGGATACAGTAAATCTGAAGTGAAGCATCGGAATCTATAACAAGTGTCGCAGGAATGGTTCAAAACAGAGACAGTAAGAGGAGTCAGTCTTCTTGTACTTAAGTCGGCATTGTGCCTTTTGTATTTAATTCCGATGCAATTTCTGTGATTCATCGTCAACAAAAAGTTGCAAGGGATACATTAAACATGAAGTGAAGCATCGGAATCTACAACAAGTGTCACAGGAATGGTTCAAATCATAGACAGTAGGAAGAGTCAGTCTTCTTGTACTTAAGTCGAGATTGTGCCATTTCCATTTCATTCCGATGCAATTTCTGTGTTTCATCGTCAATAAGAAGGTCCAAGGGATACAGTAAACCTGGAGTGAAGCATCGGAATCTATAACTAGTGTCACAGGAATGGTTCAAAACATAGACAGTAGGAAGCGTTAGTCTTCTTGTACTTAGGTCGGCATTGTGCCCTTTGTATTTAATTCCGATGCAATTTCTGTGTTTCATCTTCAACAAGGATGTGCAAGTGATACGGTAAACCTGGAGTGAAGCATCGTAATCTATAACTAGTGTCACAGGAATGGTTCAAAACATAGTCAGTAAGAAGAGTCAATCTTCTTGTACTTAAGTCGGCATTGTGCCTTTTGTATATAATTAAGTTGCAATTTCTGTGTTTAATAGTCAATAAGAGGGTCAGAGGGATACAGTAAACCTGAAGTGAAGCATCGGAAACTATAACTAGTGTCACAGGAATGGTTCAAAACATAGTCAGTAAGAAGAGTCAGTCTTCTTGTAGTTAAGTCGGCATTGTGCCTTTTGTATTTAATTCCGATGCAATTTCTGTGTTTCATCGTCAATAAGAAGGTCCAAGGGATAAAGTAAACCTGAAGTGAAGCATCGGAATCTATAACTAGTGACACAGGATTGGTTGAAATCATAGACAGTAAGAAGCGTCAGTATTCTTGTACTTAAGTCGGCATTGTGCCTTTTGTATTTAATTCCGATGCAATTTCTGTGTTTCATCGTCAATAAGAAGGTCCAAGGGATACAGTAAATTGGGAGTGAAGCATCGGAATCTATAACTAGTGTCACAGGAATGGTTCAAAACATAGTCAATAAGAAGAGTCAGTCTTCATGTACTTAAGTCGGCATTGTGCCTTTTGTATTTAATTCCGATGCAATTTCTGTGTTTCATCGTCAATAAGAAGGTCAGAGGGTCACAGTAAACCTGAAGTTAAGCATCGGAATCTATAACTACTCTCACAGGAATGGTTCAAAACATAGACAGTAAGAAGAGTCAGTCTTCTTGTACTTAAGTCGGCAGTGTGCCTTTTGTATTTAATTAAGATGCAATTTCTGTGTTTCTTCGTCAGTAAGAAGGTCAGAGGGATACAGTAAACCTGAAGTGAAGCATCGGAATCTATAACTAGTGTCACAGGAATGGTTCAAAACATAGACAGTGAGAAGAGTCAGTCTTCTTGTACCTAAGTCGGCATTGTGCTTTTCTATTCAACTAAGATGCAAACTCTGTGGTTCATCGTCAATAAGGAGGTCAGATGGATACAGTAAGCCTGGAGTGAAGCATCGGAATGTAAAACTAGTGTCACAGTAATGGTTCAAAACATAGACAGTAAGAAGAGTCGGTCTTCTTGTACTTAACTCGCCATTGTGCCTTTTGTATTTAATTCCGATGCAATTTCTGTGTTTCTTCGTCAATAAGAAGGTCAGCTGGATACAGTAAACCTGAAGTGAAGCATCTGAATCTATAACTAGTGTCACAGGAATGGTTCAATGCATTGACAGGAAGAAGAGCCAGTCGTCTTGTACTTGATTCGGCATTGTGCCTTTTGTATTTAATTCCGATGCATTTTCTGTGTTCATCGTCAATACGACGGTCAGGGGGATACAGTAAATCTGAAGTGAAGCGTCGGAACCTATAACTAGTGTCACAGGAATGGTTCAAAACATAGACAGTAAGAAGAGTCAGTCTTCTTGTACTTAAGTCGGCATTGTGAATTTTGTATTTAATTCCGTTGCAATTTCTGTGTTTCATCGTCATTAAGAAGGTCCAAGGGACACAGTAAACCTGGAGTGAAGCATCGGAATCTGTAACTAGTTTCACAGGAATGGTTCAAAACATAGACAGTAAGAAGAGTCAGTCATCTTGTACTTAAGTCGGAATGTGCCTTTGGTATTTAATTCCGATGCAATTTCTGTGTTTCATCGTCAATACGAAGGTCCAAGGGATACAGTAAACCCTTAAGTGAAGCATCGCAATCTATAACTAGTGTCACAGGAATGGTTCCAAACATAGTCAGTAAGACGAGTCAGTCTTCTTGTACTTAAGTCGGCATTGCGCCTTTTGTATTTAATTCCAATGCAATTTCTGTGTCTCATCGTCAATGAGAGGGTCCAAGGGTTACAGTAAACCTGAAGTGAAGCATCGGAATCTATAACTAGTGACACAGGATTGGTTGAAATCATAGTCAGTAAGAAGAGTCAGTATTCTTGTACTTAATTCGGCATTGACTCTTTTGTATTTAATTCCGATGCAATTTCTGTGCTTGATCGTCAATAAGAAGGTCCAAGGGACACAGTAAACCTGGAGTGAAGCATCGGAATTTATAACTAGTGTCACAGGAATGGTTCAAAACGTAGACAGTAAGAAGAGTCAGTCTTCTTGTACTTAAGTCGGCATTGTGCCTTCTGTATTTAATTCCGATACCATTTCTGTGTTTCATCGGCAATAAGAAGGTCCAAGGGATACAGTAAACCTGAAGTGAAGCATCGGAATCTATAACTAGTGACACAGGATTGGTTGTAATCATAGTCAGTAAGAAGAGTCAGTATTCTTGTACATAAGTCGGCATTGTCCCTTTTGTATTTAATTCAGATGCAATTTCTGTGTTTCATAGTCATCAAGAGGGTCAGAGGGATACAGTAAACCTGAAGTGAAGCATCGGAAACTATAACTAGTGTCACAGGAATGGTTCAAATCATAGTCAGTAAGAAGAGTCAGTCTGCTTGTAGTTAAGTCGGCATTGTGCCTTTTGTATTTAATTCCGATGCAATTTCTGTGGTTCATCGTCAATTAGAAGGTCCAAGGGATACAGTAAACCGGGAGTGAAGCATCGGAATCTATAACTAGTGTCACAGGAATGGTTCAAAACATAGTCAATAAGAAGAGTCAGTCTCCTTGTACTTACGTCGGCATTGTGCCTTTTGTATTTAATTCCGATGCAATTTCTGTGTTTCATCGTCAATAAGAAGGTCAGAGGGATACAGAAAAACCTGAAGTGAAGCATCAGAATCCATAACTAGTGTCACAGGAATTGTTCAAAACACAGACAGTAAGATAAGTCAGTCATCTTGTGCCTAAGTCGGCATTCTGCCTTTTGTATTCAATTAAGCTGCAATTTCTGTGTTTCATTGTCAAAAAGGAGGTCAGATGGATACAGTAAACCTGGAGTGAAGCATCGGAATGTAAGACTAGTGTCACAGTAATGGTTCAAAACATAGACAGTAAGAAGAGTCGGTCTTCTTGTACTTAACTCGCCATTGTGCCTTTTGTATTTAATTCCGATGCAATTTCTGTGTTTCAATGTCAATAAGAAGGTCAGCTGGATACAGTAAACCTGAAGTGAAGCATCTGAATCTATAATTAGTGTCACAGGAATGGTTCAAAGCATTGACAGGAAGAAGAGCCACTCGTCTTGTACTTGAGTCGGCATTGGGCTTTTTGTATTTAATTCCGATGCATTTTCTGTGTTCATCGTCAATACGACAGTCAGGGGGATACGGTAAATCTAAAGCGAAGCTTCGGAATCTATAACTAGTGTCACAGGAATGGTTCAAAACATAGACAGTAAGAAGAGTCAGTCTTCTTGTACTTAAGTCGGCATTGTGCCCTTTTTATTTAATTCCGGTGCAATTTCTGTGTTTCATCGACAATAAGAAGGTCCAAGGGACACAGTAAACCTGGAGTGAAGCATCGGAATCTATAACTAGTTTCACAGGAATGGTTCAAAACATAGACAGTAAGAAGAGTCAGTCATCTTATACTTCAGTCGGAATGTGCCTTTGGTATTTAATTCCGATGCAATTTCTGTGTTTCATCGTCAATAAGAGGGTCAGAGCGATACAGTAAACCTGAAGTGAAGCATCGTAAACTATAACTAGTGTCACAGGAATGGTTCAAAGCATAGTCAGTAAGAAGAGTCAGTCTTCCAGTAGTTAAGTCGGCATTGTGCCTTTTGTATTTAATTCCGATGCAATTTCTGTGTTTCATCGTCAATAAGAAGGTCCAAGGGATACAGTAAACCGGGAGTGAAGCATCGGAATCTATTACTAGTGTCACAGGAATGGTTCAAAACATAGTCAATAAGAAGAGTCAGTCTTCTTGTACTTAAGTCGGCATTGTGCCTTTTGTATTTAATTCCGATGCAATTTCTGTGTTTCATCGTCAATAAGGTCAGAGGGATACAGTATACCTGAAGTTAAGCATCGGAATCTATAACTACTGTCATAGGAATGGTTCAAAACGTAGACAGTAAGAAGAGTCAGTCTTCTTGTACTTACGTCGGCATTGTGCCTTTTGTATTTAATTAAGATGCAATTTCTGTGTATCTTCGTCAGTAAGAAGGTCAAGGGATACAGTAAACCTGAAGTGAAGCATCGGAATCTATAACTAGTGTCACAGGAATGGTTCAAAACACAGACAGTAAGAAGAGTCAGTCTTCTTGTACCTAAGTCGGCATTGTGCCTTTTGTATTCAACTAAGATGCAAATTCTGTGGTTCATCGTCAATAAGGAGGTCAGATTGATACAGTAAGCCTGGAGTGAAGCATCGGAATGTAAAACTAGTGTCACAGTAATGGTTCAAAACATAGACAGTATGAAGAGTCGGTCTTCTTGTACTTAACTCGCCATTGTGCCTTTTGTATTTAATTCCGATGCCATTTCTGTGTTTCATCGTCAATAAGAAGGTCAGCTGGATACAGTAAACATGAAGTGAAGCATCTGAATCTATAACTAGTGTCACAGGAATGGTTCAATGCATTGACAGGAAGAAGAGCCAGTCGTATTGTACTTGAGTCGTCATTGTGCCCTTTGTATTTAATTCCGATGCATTTTCTGTGTTCATCGTCAATACGACGGTCAGGGGGATACAGTAAATCTGAAGTGAAGCATCGGAATCTATAACTAGTGTCACAGGAATGATTCAAAACATAGACAGTAAGAAGAGTCAGTCTTCTTGTACTTAAGTCGGCATTGTGAATTTTGTATTTAATTCCGATGCAATTTCTGTGTTTCATCGTCAATAAGAAGGTCCAAGGGACACAGTAAACCTGGAGTGAAGCATCGGAATCTATAACTAGTTTTACAGGATTGGTTCAAAACATAGACAGTAAGAAGAGTCAGTCATCTTGTACTTAAGTCGGAATGTGCCTTTGGTATTTAAATCCGATGCAATTTCTGTGTTTCATCGTCAATAAGAAGGTCCAAGGGATACAGTAAACCTGAAGTGAAGCATCGGAATCTATAACTAGTGTCACAGGAATGGTTCCAAACTTAGTCAGTAAGAAGAGTCAGTCTTCTTGTACTTAAGTCGGCATTGCGCCTTTTGTATTTAATTCCGATGAAATTTCTGTTTCTCATCGTCAATGAGAGGGTCCAAGGGAAACAGTAAACCTGAAGTGAAGCATCGGAATCTATAACTAGTGACACAGAATTGGTTGTAATCATAGTCAGTAAGAAGAGCCAGTATTCTTGTACTTAAGTCGGCATTGTCCCTTTTGTATTAAATTCAGATGCAATTTCTGTGTTTCATCGTCAATAAGATGGTCCAAGGGATACAGTAAACCTGGAGTGAAAGCATCGGAAACTATAACTAGCGTCTCAGCGATGGTTAAAAACATAGACAGTAAGAAGAGTCAGTATTCTTGTTCTGAAGTCGTCATTTGCCTTTTGTATTTAATTCCGATGTAATTTCTGTGTTTCATCGTCAATAAGAAGGTCAGAGGGATACAGTAAACCTGAAGTTAAGCATCGGAATCTATAACTACTGTCACAGGAATGGTTCAAAACATAGACAGTAAGAAGAGTCAGTCTTCAAGTACTTAAGTCGGCATTGTGCCTTTTGTATTTAATTAAGATGCAATTTCTGTGTTTCATCGTCAATAACAAGGTCAGAGGGATACAATGAACCTGAGGTGAAGCATCGGAATCCATAACTAGTGTCACAGGAATGGTTCAATACACAGACAGTAAAAATAATCAGTCATCTTGTGCCTAAGTCGGCATTGTGCCTTTTGCATTCAATTAAGATGCAATTTCTGTGTTTCATCGTCAATAAGAAGGTCAGATGGATACAGTAAACCTGGAGTGAAGCATCGCAATGTAAGACTAGTGTCACAGTAATGGTTCAAAACATAGACAGTAAGAAGAGTCAGTCTTCTTGTACTTAACTCGCCATTGTGCCTTTTGTATTTAATTCCGATGCAATTTCTGTGTTTCATCGTCAATAAGAAGGTCAGCTGGATACAGTAAACCTTAAGTGAGGCATGTGAATCTATAACTAGTGTCACAGGAATGGTTCAATGCATTGACAGGAAAAAGAGCCAGTCGTCTTGTTCTTGAGTCGCCATTGTGAATTTCGTATTTAATTCCGATGCATTATCTGTGTTTATCGTCAATACGACAGTCAGGGGGATACAGTAAATCTGAAGTGAAGCATCGGAATCTATAACTAGTGTAGCAGGAATGGATCAAAACAAAGACAGTAAGAAGAGTCAGTCTTCTTGTACTTAAGTCGGCATTGTGCCTTTTGTATTTAATTCCGATGCAATTTCTGTGTTTCATCGTCAATACGAAGGTCCAAGGGACACAGTAAACCTGGAATGAAGCATCGGAATCTATAACTAGTTTCACAGGAATGGTTCAAAACATAGACAGTAAGATGAGTCAGTCATCTTGTACTTAAGTCGGAATGAGCATTTTGTATTTAATTCCAATGCAATTTCTGTGTTTCGTCGTCAATAAGAGGGTCAGAGGGATACAGTAAACCTGAAGTGAAGCATCGGAAACTATAACTAGTGTCACAGGAATGGTTCAAAACATAGTAAGTAAGAGGAGTCTGTCTTCTTGTAGTTAAGTCGGCATTGTGCCTTTTGTATTTAATTCCGATGCAATTTCTGTGTTTCATCGTCAATAAGAAGGTCAGATGGATACAGTAAACCTGGAGTGAAGCATCGGAATGTAAGACTAGTGTCACAGTAATGGTTCAAAACATAGACAGTAAGAAGAGTCGGTCTTCTTGTACTTAACTCGCCATTGTGCCTTTTGTATTCAATTCCGATGCAATTTCTGTGTTTCGTCGTCAATAAGAGGGCCAGAGGGATACAGTAAACCTGAATTGAAGCATCGGAAACTATAACTAGTGTCGCAGGATTGGTTCAAATCATAGTCAGTAAGAAGAGTCAGTCTTCTTGTAGTTAAGTCGGCATTGTGCCTTTTGTATTTAATTCCGATGCAATTTCTGTGTTTCATCGTCAATAAGAAGGTCCAAGGGATACAGTAAACCGGGAGTGAAGCATCGGAATCTATAACTAGTGTCACAGGAATGGTTCAAAACATAGTCAATAAGAAGGGTCAGTCTCCTTGTACTTAAGTCGGCATTGTGCCTTTTGTATTTAATTCCGATGCAATTTCTGTGTTTCATCGTCAATAAGAAGGTCAGAGGGATACAGAAAAACCTGAAGTGAAGCATCGGAATCCATAACTAGTGTCACAGGAATGGTTCAAAACACAGACAGTAAGAAGAGTCAGTCTTCTTGTGCCTAAGTCGGCATTGTGCCTTTTGTACTCAATTAAGATGCAATTTCTGTGTTTCATTGTCAAAAAGGAGGTCAGATGGATACAGTAAACCTGGAGTGAAGCATCGGAATGTAAGACTAGTGTCACAGTAATGGTTCAAAACATAGACAGTAAGAAGAGTCGGTCTCCTTGTACTTAACTCGCCATTGTGCCTTTTGTACTTAATTCCGATGCAAATTCTGTGTTTCATCGTCAATAAGAAGGTCAGCTGGATACAGTAAACCTGAAGTGAAGCATCTGAATCTATAACTAGTGTCACAGGAATGGTTCAATGCATTGACAGGAAGAAGAACCACTCGTCTTGTACTTGAGTCGGCATTGTGCCCTTTGTATTTAATTCCGATGCATTTTCTGTGTTCATCGTCAATACGACGGTCAGGGGGATACAGTAAATCTGAAGTGAAGCATCGGAATCCATAACTAGTGTCACAGGAATGGTTCAAAACATAGACAGTAAGAAGAGTCAGTCTTCTTGTACTTAAGTCGGCATTGTGAATTTTGTATTTAATTCCGATGCAATTTCTGTGTTTCATCGTCAATAAGAAGGTCCAAGGGACACAGTAAACCTGGAGTGAAGCATCGGAATCTATAACTAGTTTCACAGGAATGGTTCAAAACATAGACAGTAAGAAGAGTCAGTAATCTTGAACTTAAGTCGGAATGTGCCTTTGGTATTTAATTCCGATGCAATTTCTGTGTTTCATCGTCAATAAGAGGGTCAGAGGGATACAGTAAACCTGAAGTGAAGCATCGGAAATTATAACTAGTGTAACAGGAATGGTTCAAAACGTAGACAGTAAGAAGAGTCAGTCTTCTTGTAATTAAGTCGGCATTGTGCCATTTGTATTTAATTAAGATGCAATTTCTTTGTTTCTTCGTCAGTAGGAAGGTCAGAGGGATACAGTAAACCTGAAGTGAAGCATCGGAATCTATAACTAGTGTCACAGGAATGGTTCAAAGCATAGACAGTGAGAAGAGTCAGTCTTCTTGTACCTATGTCGGCATTGTGCCTTTTCTATATACTTCCGAAGCAATTTCTGTGTTTCATCGTCAATACGAAGGTCAGAGGGATACAGTGAACCTGAAGTGAAGCATCGGAATCCATAACTAGTGTCACAGGAATGGTTCAAAACACAGACAGTAAGAAGAGTCAGTCTTCTTGTACCTAAGTCGGCATTGTGCCTTTTGTATTCAATTAAGATGCAATTTCTGTGGTTCATCTTCAGTAAGGAGGTCAGATGAATACAGTAAACCTGGAGTGAAGCATCGGAATGTAAAACTAGTGACACAGTAATGGTTCAGACATAGACAGTAAGAAGAGTCGGTCTTCTTGTACTTAACTCGCCATTGTGCCTTTTCTATTTAATTCCGATGCAATTTCTGTGTTTCATCGTCAATAAGAAGGTCAGCTGGATAGAGTAAACCTGAAATGGAGCATCTGAATCTATAACTAGTGTCACAGGAATGGTTCAAAGCATTGACACGAAGAAGAGCCAGTCGTCTTGCACTTGAGTCGGCAGTGTGCCTTTTGTATTCAATTAAGATGCAATTTCTGTGCTTCATCGTCATCGTACAGTAAATCTGAAGTGAAGCATCGGAATCTATAACTAGTGTCACAGGAGTGGTTCATAACATAGACAGTAAGAAGAGTCAGTGTTCTTGTACTTAAGTCGGCATTGTGCATTTTGTATTTAATTCCGATGCAATTTCTGTGTTTCATCGTCAATAACAAGGTCAGAGGGATACAGTGAACCTGAAGTGAATCATCGGAATCCATAACTAGTGTCACAGGAATGGTACAAAACACAGACCGTAAGAAGAGTCAGTCTTCTTGTACCTAAGTTGGCATTGTGCCGTTTGTATTCAATTATGATGCAATTTCTGTGTTTCATAGTCAATAAGGAGGTCAGATGGATACAGTAAACCTGGAGTGAAGCATCTGAATGTAATACTAGTGTCACAGTAATGGTTCAAAACATAGACTGTAAGAAGAGTCGGGTTTCTTGTACTTAACTCGCCATTGTGCCTTTTGTATTTAATTCCGATTCAGTTTCTGTGTTTCGTCGTCAATAAGAAGGTCAGCTGGATACAGTAAACCTGAAGTGAAGCATCTGAATCTATAACTATTGTCACAGGAATGGTTCAAAGCATTGACAGGAAGAAGAGCCAGTCGTCTTGTACTTGAGTCGGCATTGTGCATTTTGTATTTAATTCCGATGCATTTTCTGTGTTCATCGTCAATACGACGGTCAGGGGGATACAGTAAATCTGAAGTGAGGCATCGGAATCTATAACTAGTGTCACAGGAATGGTTCAAAACATAGACAGTAAGAAGAGTCAGTCTTCTTGTACTTAAGTCGGCATTGTGCCTTTTGTATCTAATTCCGATCCAAATTCTGTGTTTCATCGTCAATAAGAAGGTCAAAGGGATACAGTAAACCTGGAGTGAAGCATCGGAATCTATAACTAGTGTCCCAGCGATTGTTAAAAACATAGACAGTAAGAGGAGTCAGTCTTCTTGTACTTAAGTCGGCATTGTGCATTTTGTATTTAATTCCGATGCAATTTCTGTGTTTCATCGTCAATAAGAAGGTCCAAGGGATACAGTAAACCGGGAGTGAAGCATAGGAATCCATAACTAGTGTCACAGGAATGGTTCAAAGCATAGACAGTAGGAAGAGTCAGTCTTCTTGTACTTAAGTCGGCATTGTGCCTTTTGTATTTAATTCCGATGCAATTTCTGTGTTTCATCGTCAATAAGGATGTCCAAGGGATACGGTAAACCTGGAGTTAAGCATCGGAATCTATAACTAGTGTCACAGGAATGGTTCAAAACATAGTCAGTAAGAAGAGTCAGTCTTTTTGTACTTAAGTCGGCATTGGGCCTTTTGTATTTAATTCCGATGCAATTTCTGTGTTTCATCGTCAATAAGAAGGTCCAAGGGATACAGTAAACCTGGACTGAAGCATCGGAATCTATAACTAGTGTCACACGAATGAATGAAACATAGTCGGTAAGACGAATCAGTCTTCTTGTACTTAAGTCGGCATTGTGCATTTTGTAATTAATTCCGATGCAATTTCTGTGTTTCATCGTCAACAAGAAGGTCCAAAGGATACATTAAACCTGAAGTGAAGCATCGGAATCTATAACTAGTGTCACAGGAATGGTTCAAAACATAGAGAGTAGGAAGAGTCAGTCTTCTTGTACTAATGTCCGCATTGTGCCTTTTCTATTCAATTCCGATGCAATATCTGTGTTTCATCGTCAATAAGAAGGTCCAAGGGATACAGTAAACCTGGAGTGAAGCATCGGATTCTATAAGTAGTGTAACAGGAATGGTTCAAAACATAGACAGTTGGAAGAGTCAGTCTTCTTGTACTTAAGTCGGCATTGTGCCTTTTGTATTTTATTCGGATGCAATTTCTGTGTTTCATCGTCAATAAGGAGGTCTGAGGGATACAGTAAACCTGAAGTGAAGCATCGGAATCTATAACTATTGTCATAGGAATGGTTCAAACATAGACAGTAAGAAGAGTCAGTCTTCTTGTACTTATGTCGGCATTGAGCCTTTTGTTTTTAATTCCGATGCAATTTCTGTGTTTCATCGTCAATAAGAAGGTCCAAGGGATACAGTAAACCTGAAGTGAAGCATCGGAATCTATAACTAGTGTCACAGGAATAGTTCCAAACATAGTCAGTAAGAAGAGTCAGTCTTCTTGTACTTAAGTCGGCATTGCGCCTTTTGTATTTAATTCCGATGCAATTTCTGTGTTTCATCGTCAATGAGAAGGTCTGAGGGATACAGTAAACCTGAAGTGAAGCATCGGAATCTATAACTAGTGTCACAGGAATGGTTCCAAACATAGTCAGTAAGAAGAGTCAGTCTTCTTGTACTTAAGTCGGCATTGCGCCTTTTGTATTTAATTCCGATGCAAATTCTGTGTTTCATCGTCAATGAGAAGGTCTGAGGGATACAGTAAACCTGAAGTGAAGCATCGGAATCTAAAACTAGTGTCACTGGAATGGTTCAACTCATGGACAGTGGGAAGAGTCAGTCTTCTTGTACTTAAATCGGCATTGTGCCTTTTCTATTTAATTCCGATGCAATTTCTGTGTTTCATCGTCAATAAGAAGGTGCAAGAGATACAGTAAACCTGAAGTGAAGCATCGGAATCTATAACTAGTGTCCCAGGAATGGTTCAAAACATAGTCAGTAAGAAGAATCAGTCTTCGTGTACGTAAGTCGGCATTGTGCCTTTTGTATTAAGTTCCGATGCAATTTCTGTGTTTCATCGTCAATAAGAAGGTCCAAGGGTTACAGTAAACCTGGACTGAAGCATCGGAATCTATAACTAGTGTCACAGGAATGAATCAAACATAGAGAGTAGGAAGAGTCACTCTTCTTGTACTTATGTCGGCATTGTGCCTTTTCTCTTCAATTCCAATGCAATATCTGTGTTTCATCGTCAATAAGAAGGTCCAAGGGATACAGTAAACCAGGAGTGAAGCATCGGAATCTAAAAGTAGTGTCACAGGAATGGTTAAAAAATAGACAGTAGGAAGAGTCAGTCTTTTTGTACTTAAGTCGGCATTGTGCCTTTTCAATTATATTCCGATGCAATTTCTGTGTTTCATCGTCAATAAGAAGGTCTGAGGGATACAGTAAACCTGAAGTGAAGCATCGGAATCTACAACTAGTGTCATAGGAATGGTTCAAACATTGACAGTAACAAGTGTTAGTATTCTTGTACTTAAGTCGGCATTGTGCCTTTTGTATTTAATTCCGATGCAATTTCTGTGTTTCATCGTCAACAAGAAGGTCCAAGGGATACATAAAACCTGAAGTGAAGCATCGGAATCTATAACTAGTGTCACAGGAATGGTTCAAACATAGAGAGTAGGAAGAGTCAGTCCTCTTGTACTTATGACGGCATTGTGCCTTTTCTATTCAATTCCGATGCAATATCTGTGTTTCATCGTCAATAAGATGGTCCAATGGATACAGTAAACCTGGAGTGAAGCATCGGAATCTATAAGTAGTGTCACAGGAATGGTTCAAAACATAGACAGTAGGAAGAGTCTGTCTTCTTGTACTTAAGTCGGCATTGTGCCATTTGTATTTTATTCCAATGCAATATCTCTGTTTCATCGTCACTTAGAAAGGTCTGAGGGATTCAGTAAACCTGAAGTGAAGCATCGGAATCTATAACTAGTGTCATAGGAATGGTTCAAACATAGACAGTAAGAAGAGTCAGTCTTCTTGTACTTAAGTCGGCATTGTGCCTTTTGCATTTAATTCCGATGCAATTTCTGTGTTTCATCGTCAATAAGAAGGTCCAAGGGATACAGTAAACCTGAAGTGAAGGATCGGAATCTATAACTAGTGTCCCAGGAATGGTTCCAAACATAGTCAGTAAGAAGAGTCAGTCTTCTTGTACTTAAGTCGGCATTGTGCCTTTTGTATTTAATTCCGATGCAATTTCTGTGTTTCATCGTCAATAAGAAGGTCCAAGGGATGCATTAAACCTGAAGTGAAGCAACGGAATCTACAACTAATGTCACAGGAATGGTTCATAACATAGACAGTAAGAAGAGTCTGTCATTTTGTACTTAAGTCGGAATGTGACTTTTGTATTTACTTCCGATGCAATTTCTGTGTTTCACCGTCAATAAGAGGGTCAGAGGGATACAGTAAACCTGAAGTGAAGCATCGGAATCCATAACTAGTGTCACAGTAATGGTTCAAAACATAGACACTAAGAAGAGTCAATCTTCTGTAGTTAAGTCGGCATTGTGCCTTTGTATTTAATTCCGATGCAATTTCTGTGTTTCATCGTCAATAAGAAGGTCAAAGGGATACAGTAAACCTGGAGTGAAGCATCGAAATCTATAACTAGTGTTACAGGAATGGTTCAAAACATAGTCAGTAAGAAGAGTCAGTCTTCTTGTACTTAAGTCGGCATTGTGCCTTTTGTATTAAATTCCGATGCAATTTCTGTGTTTCATCGTCAATAAGAAGGTCCAAGGGATACAGTAAACCTGGACAGAAGCATCAGAATCTATAACTAGTGTCACATTAATGAATCAAACATAGTCGGTAAGAAGAATCAGTCTTCTTGTACTGAAGTCGGCATTGTGCCTTTTGTACTTAATTCCGATGCAATTTCTGTGTTTCATCGTCAACAAGAAGGTCCAAGGGACACAGTAAACCTGGAGTGAAGCATCGGAATCTATAACTAGTGTCACAGGAATGGTTCAAAACATAGACAGTAAGAAGAGTCAGTCATCTTGTACTTAAGTCTGCATTGTGCCTTTTGTATTTAATTCGGATGCAATTTCTGTGTTTCATCGTCAATAAGAAGGTCCAAGGGATACAGTAAACCGGGAGTGAAGCATCGGAATCTATAACTAGTGTCACAGGAATGGTTCAAAACATAGTCAGTAAGAAGAGTCAGTCTTCTTGTACTTAAGTCGGCATTGTGCCTTTTGTATTAAATTCCGATGCAATTTCTGTGTTTCATCGTCAATAAGAAGGTCCAAGGGATACAGTAAACCTGGACTGAAGCATCGGAATGTATAACTAGTGTCACAGGAAAGATCAAACATAGTCGGTAAGAAGAATCTGTCTTCTTGTACTTATGTCGGCATTGTGCCTTTTGTGTTTAATTCCGATGCAATTTCTGTGTTTCATCGTCAACAAGAAGGTCCAAGGGATACATAAAACCTAAAGTGAAGCATCGGAATCTATAACAAGGGTCACAGGAATGGTTCAAACGTAGAGAGTAGGAAGAGTCAGTCCTCTTGTACTTATGTCGGCATTGTGCCTTTTCTATTCAATTCCGATGCAATATCTGTGTTTCATCGTCAATAACAAGGTCCAAGGGATACAGTAAACTTGGAGTGAAGCATCGGAATCTATAAGTAGTGTCACAGGAATGGTTCAAAACATAGACAGTAGGAAGAGTCAATCTTCTTGTACTTAAGTCGGCATTGTGCCTTTTGTATTAAATTCCGATGCAATTTCTGTGTTTCATCGTCAATAAGAAAGGTCTGAGGGTTACAGTAAACCTGAAGTGAAGCATCGGAATCTATAACTAGTGTCATAGGAATGGTTCAAACATAGACAGTAGGAAGAGTCAGTCTTCTTGTACTTAAGTCGGCATTGTGCTTTTGTATTTAATTCCGATGCAATTTCTGTGTTTCATCGTCAATAAGAAGGTCCAAGGGATACAGTAAACCAGAAGTGAAGTATCGGAATCTATAACTAGTGTTACAGGAATGGTTCCAAACATAGTCAGTAAGAAGAGTCAGTCCTCTTGTACTTAAGTCGGCATTGTGCCTTTTGTATTTCATTCCGATGCAATCTCTGTGTTTCATCGTCAATAAGAAGGTCCAAGGGATACAGTAAACCTGAAGTGAAGCATCGGAATCTATAACTAGTGTCCCAGGAATGGTTAAAAACATAGTCAGTAAGAAGAGTCAGTCTTCTTGTACTTAAGTCGGCATTGTGCCTTTTGTATTTCAATCCGATGCAATTTCTGTGTTTCATCGTCAATAAGAAGGGCCAAGGGACACAGCACACCTGGAGTGCAGCATCGGAATCCATCACTAGTGTCACAGGAATGGTTCATAACATTCACAGTAAGAAGAGTCAGTCATCTTGTACTTAAGTCGGAATGTGACTTTTGTATTTAATTCCGATGCAATTTCTGTGTTTCAATGTCAATAAGAGGGTTAGAGGGATACAGTAAACCTGAAGTGAAGCATCGGAATCTATAACTAGTGTCACAGGAATGGTTCAAAACATAGACACTAAGAAGAGTCAATCTTCTTGTAGTTAAGTCGTCATTGTGCCTTTTGTATTTAATTCCGATGCAATTTCTGTGTTTCATCGTCAACAAGAATGTCCAAGGAATACAGTAAACCTGGAGTGAAGCATCGGAATCTATAAGTAGTGTCACAGGAATGGTTCAAAACATAGACAGTAGGAAGAGTCAGTCTTCTTGTACTTAAGTCGGCATTGTGCCTTTTGTATTTTATTCCGACGCAATTTCTGTGTTTCATCGTCAATAAGAAGGTCTGAGGGATACAGTAAACCTCAAGTGAAGCATCGGAATCTGTAACTAGTGTCACAGGACTGAATCAAACATAGTCGGTAAGAAGAATCAGTCTTCTTGTACTTAAGTCGGCATTGTGCCTTTTCTATTTAATTCCGATGCAATATCTGTGTTTCATCGTCAATAAGAGGGTCAGAGGGATACAGTAAACCTGGAGTGAAGCATCGGAATCTATAACTAGTGTCACAGGAATGGTTCAAAACATAGTCAGTAAGAAGAGTCAGTCTTCTTGTACTTAAGTCGGCATTGTGCCTTTTGTATTTAATTCCGATGCAATTTCTGTGTTTCATCGTCAATAAGAAGGTCCAAGGGATACACTAAACCTGGAGTGAAGCATCGGAATTTATAACTAGTGTCACAGGAATGTTTCAAACGTAGACAGTAAGAAGAATCAGTTTTCTTGTACTTAAGTCGGCATTGTGCCTTTTGTATTTAATTCCGATGCAATTTCTGTGTTCCATCGTCAATAAGAAGATCCAAGGGACACAGTAAACCTGGAGTGAAGCATCGGAATCTATAACTAGTGTCACAGGAATGGTTCAAGGCATAGTCAGTAAGACGAGTCAGTCTTCTTGTACTTAAGTCGGCATTGTGCGTTTTGTATTTAATTCCGATGCAATTTCTGTGTTTCATCGTCAATAAGAAGGTCCAAGGGATACAGTAAACCTGGAGTGAAGCATCGGAATTTATAACTAGTGTCACAGGAATGGTTCAAAACATAGACAGTAAGAAGAGTCAGTCTTCTTGTACTTAAGTCGGCATTGTGCCTTCTGTATTTAATTCCGATACCATTTCTGTGTTTCATCGTCAATAAGAACGTCCAAGGGATACAGTAAACCTGAAGTGAAGCATCGGAATCTATAACTAGTGTCACAGGAATGGTTCAAAACATAGTCAGTAAGAAGAGTCAGTCTTCTTGTACTTAAGTCGGCATTGTGCCTTTTGTATTTAATTTCGATGCAATTTCTGTGTTTCATCGTCAATAAGAAGGTCTGAGGGATACAGTAAACCTCAAGTGAAGCATCGGAATCTATAACTAGTGTCATAGGAATGGTTCAAACATAGACAGTAAGAAGAGTCAGTCTCCTTGTACTTAAGTCGGCATTGTGCCTTTTGTATTTAATTCCGATGCAATTTCTGTGTTTCATCGTCAATAAGAAGGTCCAAGGGATACAGTAAACCAGAAGTGAAGCATCGGAATCTATAACTAGTGTCTCAGCGATGGTTAAAACCATAGACAGTAAGAAGAGTCAGTCTTCTTGTACTTAAGTCGGCATTGTGCATTTTGTATTTAATTCGGATGCAATTTCTGCGTTTCATCGTCAATAAGAAGGTCCAAGGGATACTGTAAACCTGGACTGATGCATCGGAATCTGTAACTAGGGTCACAGGACTGAATCAAACATAGTCGGTAAGAAAAATCAGTCTTCTTGTACTTAAGTCACCATTGTGCCTTTTCTATTTAATTCCGATGCAATTTCTGTGTTTTATCGTCAACAAGAGGGTCCAAGGGATACATTAAACCTGAAGTGAAGCATCGGAATCTATAACTAGTGTCACAGGAATGGTTCAAATATAGAGAGTAGGAAGAATCAGTCTTCTTGTACTTATGTCGGCATTGTGCCTTTTCTATTTAATTCCGATGCAATATCTGTGTTTCATCGTCAATAAGAAGGTCCAAGGGATACAGTGAACCTCGAATGAAGCATCGGAATCTATTAGTAGTGTCACAGGAATGGTTCAAAACATAGACAGTAGGAAGAGTCAGTCTTCTTGTACTTAAGTCGGCATTGTGCCTTTTGTATTTTACTCCGATGCAATTTCTGTGTTTCATCGTCAATAAGAAGGTCTGAGGGATACAGTAAACCTGAAGTGAAGCATCGGAATCTATAACTTGTGTCATAGGAATGGTTCAAACATAGACAGTAAAAAGAGTCAGTCTTCTTGTACTTAAGTAGGCATTGTGCCTTTTGTATTTAATTCCGATGCAATTTCTGTGTTTCATCGTCAATAAGAAGGTCCAAGGGATACAGTAAACCAGAAGTGAAGCATCGGAATCTATAACTACTGTAACAGGAATGGTTCCAAACATAGTCAGTAAGAAGAGTCAGTCTTCTTGTACTTAAGTCGGCATTGCGCCTTTTGTATTTAATTCCGATGCAATTTCTGTGTTTCATCGTCAATGAGAAGGTCTGAGGGATATAGTAAACCTGAAGTGAAGCATCGGAATCTAAAACTAGTGTCACTGGAATGGTTCAAATCATAGACAGTAGGAAGAGTCAGTCTTCTTGTACTTAAGTCGGCATTGTGCCTTTTCTGTTTAATTCCGATGCAATTTCTGTGTTTCATCGTCAATAAGAAGGTCCAAGGGATACATTAAACCTGAAGTGAAGCATCGCAATATATAACTAGTGTCCCAGGAATGGTTGAAAACATAGTCAGTAAGAAGAGTCAGTCTTCTTGTACTTAAGTCGGCATTGGTCTCTTTTGTATCTCATTCCGATGCAATTTCTGTGTTTCATCGTCAATAAGAAGGGCCAAGGGACACTGTTAACCTGGAGTGCAGCATCGGAATCTATAACTAGTGTCACAGGAATGGTTTAAAACGTGGACAGTAAGAAGAGTCAGTCTCCTTGCACTTAAGTAGGCATTGTGCCTTTTGTATTTAATTCCGATACAATTTCTGTGTTTCATCGTCAATAAGAAGGTCCAAGGGATACAGTAAACCTGGAGTGAAGCATCGGAATTTATAATTAGTGTCACAGGAATGGTTCAAAACATAGACAGTAAGAAGAGTCAGTCTTCTTGTACTTAAGTCGGCATTGTGCCTTCTGTATTTAATTGCGATACCGTTTCTGTGTTTCATCGTCAATAAGAAGGTCCAAGGGATACAGCAAACCTGATGTGAAGCATCGGAATCTATAATTAGTGTCACAGGAATGGTTCAAATCATAGTCAGTAAGAAGAGTCAGAATTCTTGTACTTAAGTCGGCATTGTATCTTTTGTATTTAATTCAGATGCAATTTCTGTGTTTCATCGTCACTAAGATGGTCCAAGGGATACAGTAAACCTGAAGTGAAGCATCGGAATCTATAAGTAGTGTCACAGGAATGGTTCAAACATAGACAGTAGGAAGAGTCAGTCTTCTTGTACTTAAGTCGGCATTGTGCCTTTTTGTATTTTATTCCGACGCAATTTCTGTGTTTCATCGTCAATGAGAAGGTCTGATGGATATAGTAAACCTGAAGTGAAGCATCGGAATCTAAAACTAGTGTCACTGGAATGGTTCAAATCATAGACAGTAGGAAGAGTCAGTCTTCTTGTACTTAAGTCGGCATTGTGCCTTTTCTATTTAATTCCGATGCAATTTCTGTGTTTCATCGTCAATAAGAAGGTCCAAGGGATACATTAAACCTGAAGTGAAGCATCGGAATCTATAACTAGTGTCCCAGGAATGGTTGAAAACATACTCAGTAAGAAGAGTCAGTCGTCTTGTACTTAAGTCGGCATTGGTCTTTTTTGTATCTCATTCCGATGCAATCTCTGTGTTCCATCGTCAATAAGAAGGGCCAAGGGACACAGTTAACCTGGAGTGCAGCATCGGAATCTATAACTAGTGTCACAGGAATGGTTCAAAACATAGACAGTAAGAAGAGTCAGTCATCTTGTACTTAAGTCGGAATGTGACTTTTGTATTTAATTCCGACGCAATTTCTGTGTTTCATCGTCAATAAGAGGGTCAGAGGTATACAGTAAACCTGAAGTGAAGCATCGGAATCTATAACTATTGTCACAGGAATGGTTCAAAACATAGTCAGTAAGAAGAGTCAGTCTTCTTGTACTTAAGTCGGCATTGTGCCTTTTGTATTTAATTCCGATGCAATTTCTGTGTTTCATCGTCAATAAGAAGGTGCTAGGGATACAGTAAACCTGGACTGAAGCATCGGAATCTATAACTAGAGTCACAGGAATGAATCAAACATAGTCGGTAAGAAGAATCAGTCTTCTTGTACTTAAGTCGGCATTGTGCCTTTTGTATTTAATTCCGATGCAATTTCTGTGTATCATCGTCAACACGAAGGTCCAAGGGATACAGTAAACCTGGAGTGAAGCATCGGAATCTATAAGTAGTGTCACAGGAATGGTTCAAAACATAGACAGTAGGAAGAGTCAGTCTTCTTGTACATAAGTCGGCATTGTGCCTTTTGTATTTTATTCCGACGCAATTTCTGTGTTTCATCGTCAATAAGAAGGTCTGAGGGATACAGTAAACCTCAGGTGTAGCATCGGAATCTGTAACTAGTGTCACAGGACTGAATCAAACATAGTCGGTAAGAAGAATCAGTCCTCTTGTACTTAAGTCGGCATTGTGCCTTTTCTATTCAATTCCGATGCAATCTCTGTGTTTTATCGTCAACAAGAAGGTCCAAGGGATACATTAAACCTGAAGTGAAGCATCGGAATCTATAACTAGTGTCACAGGAATGGTTCAAACATAGAGAGTAGGAAGAGTCAGTCTTCTTGTACTTATGTCGGCATTGTGCCTTTTCTATTTAATTCCGATGCAATATCTGTGTTTCATCGTCAATAAGAAGGTCCAAAGGATACAGTAAACCTCGAATGAAGCATCGGAATCTATTAGTAGTGTCACAGGAATGGTTCAAAACACAGACAGTAGGAAGAGTCAGTCTTCTTGTACTTAAGTCGGCATTGTGCCTTTTGTATTTTACTCCGATCCAATTTCTGTGTTTCATCGTCAATAAGAAGGTCTGAGGGATACAGTAAACCTGAAGTGAAGCATCGGAATCTATAACTTGTGTCATAGGAATGGTTCAAACATAGACAGTAAGAAGAGTCAGTCTTCTTGTACTTAAGTAGGCATTGTGCCTTTTGTATTTAATTCCGATGCAATTTCTGTGTTTCATCGTCAATAAGAAGGTCCAAGGGATACAGTAAACCAGAAGTGAAGCATCGGAATCTATAACTAGTGTTACAGGAATGGTTCCAAACATAGTCAGTAAGAAGAGTCAGTCTTCTTGTACTTAAGTCGGCATTGCGCCTTTTGTATTTAATTCCGATGCAATTTCTGTGTTTCATCGTCAATGAGAAGGTCTGAGGTATATAGTAAACCTGAAGTGAAGCATCGGAATCTAAAACTAGTGTCACTGGAATGGTTTAAATCATAGACAGTAGGAAGAGTCAGTCTTCTTGTACTTAAGTCGGCATTGTGCCTTTTCTATTTAATTCCGATGCAATTTCTGTGTTTCATCGTCAATAAGAAGGTCCAAGGGATACATTAAACCTGAAGTGAAGCATCGGAATCTATAACTAGTGTCCCAGGAATGATTGAAAACATAGTCAGTAAGAAGAGTCAGTCTTCTTGTACTTAAGTCGGCATTGGTCTCGTTTGTATCTCATTCCGATGCAATTTCTGTGTTTCATCGTCAATAAGAAGGTCCAAGGGATACAGTAAACCAGGATTGAAGCATCGGAATTTGTAACTAGTGTCACAGGAATGTTTCAAACGTAGACAGTAAGAAGAATCAGTCTTCTTGTACTTAAGTCGGCATAGTGCCTTTTGTATTTAATTCCGATGCAATTTCTGTGTTCCATCGTCAATAAGAAGGTCCAAGGGATACAGTAAACCTGGAGTGAAGCATCGGAATCTATAACTAGTTTCCCAGGAATGGTTCAAAACATAGACAGTAAGAAGAGTCAGTCATCTTGTACTTAAGTCGGAATATGCCTTTTGTATCTAATTCCGATGCAATTTCTGTGTTTCATCGTCAATAAGAGTGTCAGAGGGATACAGTAAACCTGAAGTGAAGCATCGGAATCTATAACTAGTGTCACAGGAATGGTTCAAAGCATAGTCAGTAAGAAGAGTCAGTCTTCTTGTACTTAAGTCGGCATTGTGCCTTTTGTATTTAATTCCGATGCAATTTCTGTGTTTCATCGTCAATAAGAAGGTCCAAGGGATACAGTAAACCTGGAGTGAAGCATCGGAATCTATAACTGGTGTCACAGGAATGGTTCAAAACATAGTCAGTAAGAAGAGTCAGTCTTTTTGTACTTAAGTCGGCAGTGTGCCTTTTGTATTAAATTCCGATGCAATTTCTGTGTTTCATCGTCAATAAGAAGGTGCAAGGGATACAGTAAACCTGGACTGAAGCATCGGAATCTATAACTAGAGTCACAGGAATGAATCAAACATAGTCGGTAGGAAGAATCAGTCTTCTTGTATTTAAGTCGGCATTGTGCCTTTTGTATTTAATTCCGATGCAATTTCTGAGTTTCATCGTCAACAAGAAGGTCCAAGGGATACAGTAAACCTGGAGTGAAGAATCGGAATCTATAAGTAATGTCACAGGAATGGTTCAAAACATAGACAGTAGGAAGAGTCAGTCTTCTTGTACTTAAGTCGGCATTGTGCCCTTTGTATTTTATTCCGAAGCAATTTCTGTGTTTCATCGTCAATAAGAAGGTCTGAGGGATAGAGTAAACCTCAAGTGAAGCATCGGAATCTATAACTAGTCTCATAGGAATGGTTCAAACATAGACAGTAAGAAGAGTCAGTCTTCTTGTACTTAAGTCGGCATTGTGCCTTTTGTATTTAATTCCGATGCAATTTCTGTGTTTCTTTGTCAATAAGAAGGTCCAAGGGATACAGTAAACCAGAAGTGAAGCATCTGAATCTATAACTAGTGTTACAGGAATGGTTCCAAACATAGTCAGTAAGAAGAGTCAGTCTTCTTGTACTTAAGTCGGCATTGTGCCTTTTGTGTTTCATTCCGATGCAATTTCTGTGTTTCATCGTCAAAAAGAAGGTCCAAGGGATACAGTAAACCTGACGTGAAGCATCGGAATCTATAACTAGTGTCCCAGGAATGGTTAAAAACATAGTCAGTAAGAAGAACCAGTCTTCTTGTAGTTAAGTCGGCATTGTGCCTTTTGTATTTAATTACGATGCAATTTCTGTGTTTCATCGTCAATTAGAAGGTCAAAGGGATACAGTAAACCTGGAGTGAAGCATCGGAATCTATAACTAGTGTCTCAGCGATGGTTAAAAGCATAGACAGTGAGAAGAGTCAGTCTTCTTGTACTTAAGTCGGCATTGTGCCTTTTGTATTTAATTCTAATGCAATTTCTGTGTTTCATCGTCAATAAGAAGGTCCAAGGGATACTGTAAACCTGGACTGATGCATCGGAATCTGTAACTAGTGTCACAGGACTGAATCAAACATAGTCGGTAAGAAGAATCAGTCTTCTTGTACTTAAGTCGGCATTGTGCCTTTTGTATTTAATTCCGATGCAATTTCTGTGTTTTATCGTCAACAAGGGGGTCCAAGGGATACATAAAACCTGAAGTGAAGCATCGGAATCCATAACTAGTGTCACAGGAATGGTTCAAACATAGAGAGTAGGAAGAATCAGTCTTCTTGTACTTATGTCGACATTGTGCCTTTTCTATTTAATTCCGATGCAATATCTGTGTTTCATCGTCAATAAGAAGGTCCAAGGGATACAGTGAACCTCGAATGAAGCATCGGAATCTATTAGTAGTGTCACAGGAATGGTTCAAAACATAGACAGTAGGAAGAGTCAGTCTTCTTGTACTTAAGTCGGCATTGTGCCTTTTGTATTTTACTCCGATGCAATTTCTGTGTTTCATCGTTAATAAGAAGGTCTGAGGGATACAGTAAACCTGAAGTGAAGCATCGGAATCTATAACTTGTGTCATAGGAATGGTTCAAACATAGACAGTAAGAAGAGTCAGTCTTCTTGTACTTAAGTAGGCATTGTGCCTTTTGTATTTAATTCCGATGCAATTTCTGTGTTTCATCGTCAATAAGAAGGTCCAAGGGATACAGTAAACCAGAAGTGAAGCATCGGAATCTATAACTAGTGTTACAGGAATGGTTCCAAACATAGTCAGTAAGAAGAGTCAGTCTTCTTGTACTTAAGTCGGCATTGCGTCTTTTGTATTTAATTCCGATGGAATTTCTGTGTTTCATCGTCAATGAGAAGGTCTGAGGGATATAGTAAACCTGAAGTGAAGCATCGGAATCTAAAACTAGTGTCACTGGAATGGTTCAAATCATAGACAGTAGGAAGAGTCAGTCTTCTTGTACTTAAGTCGGCATTGTGCCTTTTCTGTTTAATTCCGATGCAATTTCTGTGTTTCATCGTCAATAAGAAGGTCCAAGGGATACATTAAACCTGATGTGAAGCATCGGAATCTATAACTAGTGTCCCAGGAATGGTTGAAATCATAGTCAGTAAGAAGAGTCAGTCTTCTTGTACTTAAGTCGGCATTGGTCTCTTTTGTATCTCATTCCGATGCAATTTCTGTGTTTCATCGTCAATAAGAAGGGCCAAGGGACACAGTTAACCTGGAGTGCAGCATCGGAATCTATAACTAGTGTCACAGGAATGGTTTAAATCATAGACAGTAAGAAGAGTCAGTCTTCTTGTACTTAAGTAGGCATTGTGCCTTTTGTATTTAATTCCGATACAATTTCTGTGTTTCATCGTCAATAAGAAGGTCCAAGGGATACAGTAAACCTGAAGTGAAGCATCGGAATCTATAACTAGTGTCACAGGAATGGTTCAAAACATAGACACTAAGAAGAGTCAATCTTCTTGTAGATTAGTCGGCATTGTGCATTTTGTATTTAATTCCGATGCAATTTCTGTGTTTCATCGTCAATAAGAAGGTCAAAGGGGTACAGTAAACCTGGAGTGAAGCATCGGAATCTATAACTAGTGTCACAGGAATGGTTCAAAACATAGTCAGTAAGAAGAGTCAGTCTTCTTGTACTTAAGACGGCATTGTGCCTTTTGTATGAAATTCCGATGCAATTTCTGTGTTTCATCGTCAATAAGAAGGTCCAAGGGATACAGTAAACCTGAAGTGAAGCATCGGAATCTATAACTAGTGTCCCAGGAATGGTTGAAATCATAGTCAGTAAGAAGAGTCAGTCTTCTTGTACTTAAGTCGGCATTGGTCTCTTTTGTATCTCATTCCGATGCAATTTCTGTGTTTCATCGTCAATAAGAAGGCCAAGGGACACAGTTAACCTGGAGTGCAGCATCGGAATCTATAACTAGTGTCGCAGGAATGGTTTAAATCATAGACAGTAAGAAGAGTCAGTCTTCTTGTACTTAAGTATACATTGTGCCTTTTGTATTTAATTCCGATACAATTTCTGTGTTTCATCGTCAATAAGAAGGTCCAAGGGATACAGTAAACCTGAAGTGAAGCATCGGAATCTATAACCAGTGTCACAGGAATGGTTCAAAACATAGACACTAAGAAGAGTCAATCTTCTTGTAGATAAGTCGGCATTGTGCATTTTGTATTTAATTCCGATGCAATTTCTGTGTTTCATCGTCAATAAGAAGGTCAAAGGGGTACAGTAAACCTGGAGTGAAGCATCGGAATCTATAACTAGTGTCACAGGAATGGTTCAAAACATAGTCAGTAAGAAGAGTCAGTCTTCTTGTACTTAAGACGGCATTGTGCCTTTTGTATGAAATTCCGATGCAATTTCTGTGTTTCATCGTCAATAAGAAGGTCCAGGGGATACAGTAAACCTGGACTGAAGCATCAGATTCTATAACTAGAGTCACAGGAATGAATCAAACATAGTCGGTAAGAAGAATCAGTCTTCTTGTACTTAAGTCGGCATTGTGCCTTTTGTATTTAATTCCGATGCAATTTCTGTGTTTCATCGTCAACAAGAAGGTCCAAGGGATACAGTAAACCTCGAGTGAAGCATCGGACTCTATAAGTAGTGTCACAGGAATGGTTCAAAACATAGACAGTAGGAAGAGTCAGTCTTCTTGTACTTAAGTCGGCATTGTGCCTTTTGTATTTTATTCCGACGCAATTTCTGCGTTTCATCGTCAATGAGAAGGTCTGAGGGATATAGTAAACCTGAAGTGAAGCATCGGAATCTAAAACTAGTGTCACTAAAATGGTTCAAATCATAGACAGTAGGAAGAGTCAGTCTTCTTGTACTTAAGTCGGCATTGTGCCTTTTGTATTTAATTCCGATGCAATTTCTGTGTTTCATCGTCAATAAGAAGGTCCAAGGGATACATTAAACCTGAAGTGAAGCATCGGAATCTATAACTAGTGTCCCAGGAATGGTTGAAAACATAGTCAGTAAGAAGAGTCAGTCTTCTTGTACTTAGGTCGGCATTGGTCTCTTTTGTATCTCATTCCGATACAATCTCTGTGTTTCATCGTCAATAAGAAGGGCCAAGGGACACAGTTAACCTGGAGTGCAGCATCGGAATCTATAACTAGTGTCACAGGAATGGTTCAAAACATAGACAGTAAGAAGAGTCAGTCATCTTGTACTTAAGTCGAATGTGACTTTTGTATTTAATTCCGACGCAATTTCTGTGTTTCATCGTCAATAAGAGGGTCAGAGGTATACAGTAAACCTGAAGTGAAGCATCGGAATCTATAACTATTGTCACAGGAATGGTTCAAAACATAGTCAGTAAGAAGAGTCAGTCTTCTTGTACTTAAGTCGGCATTGTGCCTTTTGTATCTAATTCCGATGCAATTTCTGTGTTTCATCGTCAATAAGAAGGTCCAAGGGATACAGTAAACCTGGAGTGAAGCATCGGAATTTATAACTAGTGTCACAGGAATGGTTCAAACATAGACAGTAAGAAGAATCAGTCTTCTTGTACTTAAGTCGGCATTGTGCCTTTTGTATTTAATTCCGATGCAATTTTTGTGTTCCATCGTCAATAAGAAGGTCCAAGGGACACAGTAAACCTGAAGTGAAGCATCGGAATCTATAACTAGTGTCACAGGAATGGTTCAAAACATAGACAGTAAGAAGAGTCAGTCTTCTTGTACTTAATTCGGCATTGTGCCTTCTGTATTTAATTGCGATACCGTTTCTGTGTTTCATCGTCAATAAGAAGGTCCAAGGGATACAGTAAACCTGAAGTGAAGCATCGGAATCTATAATTAGTGTCACAGGAATGGTTCAAATCATAGTCAATAAGAAGAGTCAGAATTCTTGTACTTAAGTCGGCATTGTCCCTTTTGTATTTTACTCCGATGCAATTTCTGTGTTTCATCGTCAATAAGAAGGTCTGAGGGATACAGTAAACCTGAAGTGAAGCATCGGAATCTATAACTTGTGTCATAGGAATGGTTTAAACATAGACAGTAAGAAGAGTCAGTCTTCTTGTACTTAAGTAGGCATTGTGCCTTTTGTATTTAATTCCGATGCAATTTCTGTGTTTCATCGTCAATAAGAAGGTCCAACGGATACAGTAAACCAGATGTGAAGCATCGGAATCTATAACTACTGTTACAGGAATGGTTCCAAACATAGTCAGTAAGAAGAGTCGGCATTGCGCCTTTTGTATTTAATTCCGATGCAATTTCTGTGTTTCATCGTCAATGAGAAGGTCTGAGGGATATAGTAAACCTGAAGTGAAGCATCGGAATCTAAAACTAGTGTCACTGGAATGGTTCAAATCATAGACAGTAGGAAGAGTCAGTCTTCTTGTACTTAAGTCGGCATTGTGCCTTTTCTATTTAATTCCGATGCAATTTCTGTGTTTCATCGTCAATAAGAAGGTCCAAGGGATACATTAAACCTGAAGTGAAGCATCGGAATCTATAACTAGTGTCCCAGGAATGGTTGAAAATATAGTCAGTAAGATGAGTCAGTCTTCTTGTACTTAAGTCGGCATTGGTCTCTTTTGTATCTCATTCCGATGCAATTTCTGTGTTTCATCGTCAATAAGAAGGGCCAAGGGACACAGTTAACCTGGAGTGCAGCATCGGAATCTATAACTAGTGTCACAGGAATGGTTCAAAACATAGACAGTAAGAAGAGTCAGTCATCTTGTACATAAGTCGGAATGTGACTTTTGTATTTAATTCCGATGCAATTTCTGTGTTTCATCGTCAATAAGAGGGTCAGAGGTATACAGTAAACCTGAAGATAAGCATCGGAATCTATAACAATTGTCACAGGAATGGTTCAAAACATAGTCAGTAAGAAGAGTCAGTCTTCTTGTACTTAAGTCGGCATTGTGCCTTTTGTATTTAATTCCGATGCAATTTCTGTGTTTCATCGTCAATAAGAAGGTCCAAGGGATACAGTAAACCTGGAGTGAAGCATCGGAAATTATAACAAGTGTCACAGGAATGGTTCAAACATAGACAGTAAGAAGAATCAGTCTTCTTGCACTTAAGTCGGCATTGTGCCTTTTGTATTTAATTCCGATACAATTTCTGTGTTTCATCGTCAATAAGAAGGTCCAAGGGATACAGTAAACCTGAAGTGAAGCATCGGAATCTATAACTAGTGTCACAGGAATGGTTCAAAACATAGACACTAAGAAGAGTCAATCTTCTTGTAGATAAGTCGGCATTGTGCATTTTGTATTTAATTCCGATGCAATTTCTGTGTTTCATCGTCAATAAGAGGGTCAAAGGGGTACAGTAAACCTGGAGTGAAGCATCGGAATCTATAACTAGTGTCACAGGAATGGTTCAAAACATAGTCAGTAAGAAGAGTCAGTCTTCTTGTACTTAAGACGGCATTGTGCCTTTTGTATGAAATTCCGATGCAATGTCTGTGTTTCATCGTCAATAAGAAGGTCCAAGGGATACAGTAAACCTGGACTGAAGCATCAGAATCTATAACTAGAGTCACAGGAATGAATCAAACATAGTCGGTAAGAAGAATCAGTCTTCTTGTACTTAAGTCGGCATTGTGCCTTTTGTATTTAATTCCGATGCAATTTCTGTGTTTCATCGTCAACAAGAAGGTCCAAGGGATACAATAAACCTCGAGTGAAGCATCGGACTCTATAAGTAGTGTCACAGGAATGGTTCAAAACATAGACAGTAGGAAGAGTCAGTCTTCTTGTAGTTAAGTCGGCATTGTGCCTTTTGTATTTTATTCCGACGCAATTTCTGTGTTTCATCGTCAATGAGAAGGTCTGAGGGATATAGTAAACCTGAAGTGAAGCATCGGAATCTAAAACTAGTGTCACTGGAATGGTTCAAATCATAGACAGTAGGAAGAGTCAGTCTTCTTGTACTTAAGTCGGCATTGTGCCTTTTCTATTTAATTCCGATGCAATTTCTGTGTTTCATCGTCAATAAGAAGGTCCAAGGGATACATTAAACCTGAAGTGAAGCATCGGAATCTATAACTAGTGTCCCAGGAATGGTTGAAACATAGTCAGTAAGAAGAGTCAGTCTTCTTGTACTTAGGTCGGCATTGGTCTCTTTTGTATCTCATTCCGATGCAATCTCTGTGTTTCATCGTCAATAAGAAGGGCCAAGGGACACAGTTAACCTGGAGTGCAGCATCGGAATCTATAACTAGTGTCACTGGAATGGTTCAAAACATAGACAGTAAGAAGAGTCAGTCATCTTGTACTTAAGTCGGAATGTGACTTTTGTATTTAATTCCGACGCAATTTCTGTGTTTCATCGTCAATAAGAGGGTCAAAGGTATACAGTAAACCTGAAGTGAAGCATCGGAATCTATAACTATTGTCACAGGGATGGTTCAAAACATAGTCAGTAAGAAGAGTCAGTCTTCTTGTACTTAAGTCGGCATTGTGCCTTTTGTATTTAATTCCGATGCAATTTCTGTGTTTCATCGTCAATAAGAAGGACCAAGGGATACAGTAAACCTGGAGTGAAGCATCGGAATTTATAACTAGTGTCACAGGAATGGTTCAAACATAGACAGTAAGATGAATCAGTCTTCTTGTACTTAAGTCGGCATTGTGCCTTTTGTATTTAATTCCGATGCAATTTTTGTGTTCCATCGTCAATAAGAAGGTCCAAGGGACACAGTAAACCTGGAGTGAAGCATCGGAATCTATAACTAGTTTCACAGAAACGGTTCAAAGCATAGACAGTAAGAAGAGTCAGTCATCTTGTACTTAAGTCGGAATGTGCCTTTTGTATTTAATTCCGATGCAATAACTGTGTTTCATCGTCAATAAGAGGGTCAGAGGGATACAGTAAACCTGAAGTGAAGCATCGGAATCTATAACTAGTGTCACAGGAATGGTTCAAAGCATAGTAAGAAGAGTCAGTCTTCTTGTACTTAAGTCGGCATCGTGCCTTTTGTATTTAATTCCGATGCAATTTCTGTGTTTCATCGTCAATAAGACGGTCCAAGGGATACAGTAAACCTGGAGTGAAGCATCGGAATTTATAACTAGTGTCACAGGAATGGTTCAAAACATAGACAGTAAGAAGAGTCAGTCTTCTTGTACTTAATTCGGCATTGTGCCTTCTGTATTTAATTGCGATACCGTTTCTGTGTTTCATCGTCAATAAGAAGGTCCAAGGGATACAGTAAACCTGAAGTGAAGCATCGGAATCTATAATTAGTGTCACAGGAATGGTTCAAAACATAGTCAATAAGAAGAGTCAGAATTCTTGTACTTAAGTCGGCATTGTCCCTTTTGTATTTTACTCCGATGCAATTTCTGTGTTTCATCGTCAATAAGAAGGTCTGAGGGATACAGTTAACCTGAAGTGAAGCATCGGAATCTATAACTTGTGTCATAGGAATGGTTCAAACATAGACAGTAAGAAGAGTCAGTCTTCTTGTACTTAAGTAGGCATTGTGCCTTTTGTATTTAATTCCGATGCAATTTCTGTGTTTCATCGTCAACAAGAAGGTCCAACGGATACAGTAAACCAGAAGTGGAGCATCGGAATCTATAACTAGTGTTACAGGAATGGTTCCAAACATAGTCAGTAAGAAGAGTCGGCATTGCGCCTTTTGTATTTAATTCCGATGCAATTTCTGTGTTTCATCGTCAATGAGAAGGTCTGAGGGATATAGTAAACCTGAAGTGAAGCATCGGAATCTAAAACTAGTGTCACTGGAATGGTTCAAATCATAGACAGAAGGAAGAGTCAGTCTTCTTGTACTTAAAACGGCATTGTGCCTTTTCTATTTAATTCCGATGCAATTTCTGTGTTTCATCGTCAATAAGAAGGTCCAAGGGATACATTAAACCTGAAGTGAAGCATCGGAATCTATAACTAGTGTCCCAGGAATGGTTGAAAACATAGTCAGTAAGAAGAGTCAGTCTTCTTGTACTTAAGTCGGCATTGGTCTCTTTTGTATCTCATTCCGATGCAATTTCTGTGTTTCATCGTCAATAAGAAGGGCCAAGGGGCACAGTTAACCTGGAGTGCAGCATCGGAATCTATAACTAGTGTCACAGGAATGGTTCAAAACATAGTCAGTAAGAAGAGTCAGTCTTCTTGTACTTAAGACGGCATTGTGCCTTTTGTATGAAATTCCGATGCAATTTCTGTGTTTCATCGTCAATAAGAAGGTCCAAGGGATACAGTAAACCTGGACTGAAGCATCAGAATCTATAACTAGAGTCACAGGAATGAATCAAACATAGTCGGTAAGAAGAATCAGTCTTCTTGTACTTAAGTCGGCATTGTGCCTTTTGTATTTAATTCCGATGCAATTTCTGTGTTTCATCGTCAACAAGAAGGTCCAAGGGATACAGTAAACCTGGAGTGAAGCATCGGACTCTATAAGTAGTGTCACAGGAATGGTTCAAAACATAGACAGTAGGAAGAGTCAGTCTTCTTGTACTCAAGTCGGCATTGTGCCTTTTGTATTTTATTCCGACGCAATTTCTGTGTTTCATCGTCAATGAGAAGGTCTGAGGGATATAGTAAACCTGAAGTGAAGCATCGGAATCTAAAACAAGTGTCACTGGAATGGTTCAAATCATAGACAGTAGGAAGAGTCAGTCTTCTTGTACTTAAGTCGGCATTGTGCCTTTTCTATTTAATTCCGATGCAATTTCTGTGTTTCATCGTCAATAAGAAGGTCCAAGGGATACATTAAACCTGAAGTGAAGCATCGGAATCTATAACTACTGTCCCAGGAATGGTTGAAAACATAGTCAGTAAGAAGAGTCAGTCTTCTTGTACTTAAGTCGGCATTGGCCTCTTTTGTATCTCATTCCGATGCAATCTCTGTGTTTCATCGTCAATAAGATGGGCCAAGGGACACAGTTAACTTGGAGTGCAGCATCGGAATCTATAACTAGTGTCACAGGAATGGTTCAAAACATAGTCAGTAAGAAGAGTCAGTCTTCTTGTACTTAAGTCGGCATTGTGACTTTTGTATTTAATTCCGATGCAATTTCTGTGTTTCATCGTCAATAAGAAGGTCCAAGGGATACAGTAAACCTGGAGTGAAGCATCGGAATTTATAACTAGTGTCACAGGAATGGTTCAAACATAGACAGTAAGAAGAATCAGTCTTCTTGCACTTAAGTCGGCATTGTGCCTTTTGTATTTAATTCCGATACAATTTCTGTGTTTCATCGTCAATAAGAAGGTCCAAGGGATACAGTAAACCTGAAGTGAAGCATCGGAATCTATAACTAGTGTCACAGGAATGGTTCAAAACATAGACACTAAGAAGAGTCAATCTTCTTGTAGATAAGCCGGCATTGTGCATTTTGTATTTAATTCCGATGCAATTTCTGTATTTCATCGTCAATAAGAAGGTCAAAGGGGTACAGTAAACCTGGAGTGAAGCATCGGAATCCATAACTAGTGTCACAGGAATGGTTCAAAACATAGTCAGTAAGAAGAGTCAGTCTTCTTGTACCAAAGACGGCATTGTGCCTTTTGTATGAAAGGTCCGATGCAATTTCTGTGTTTCATCGTCAATAAGAAGGTCCAAGGGATACAGTAAACCTGGACTGAAGCATCAGAATCTATAACTAGAGACACAGGAATGAATCAAACATAGTCGGTAAGAAGAATCAGTCTTCTTGTACTTAAGTCGGCATTGTGCCTTTTGTATTTAATTCCGATGCAATTTCTGTGTTTCATCGTCAACAAGAAGGTCCAAGGGATACAATAAACCTCGAGTGAAGCATCGGACTCTATAAGTAGTGTCACAGGAATGGTTCAAAACATAGACAGTAGGAAGAGTCAGTCTTCTTGTACTTAAGTCGGCATTGTGCCTTTTGTATTTTATTCCGACGCAATTTCTGTGTTTCATCGTCAATGAGAAGGTCTGAGGGATATAGTAAACCTGAAGTGAAGCATCGGAATCTAAAACTAGTGTCACTGGAATGGTTCAAATCATAGACAGTAGGAAGAGTCAGTCTTCTTGTACTTAAGTCGGCATTGTGCCTTTTCTATTTAATTCCGATGCAATTTCTGTGTTTCATCGTCAGTACGAAGGTCCAAGGGATACATTAGACCTGAAGTGAAGCATCGGAATCTATAACTAGTGTCCCAGGAATGGTTGAAAACATAGTCAGTAAGAAGAGTCAGTCTTCTTGTACTTAGGTCGGCATTGGTCTCTTTTGTATCTCATTCCGATGCAATCTCTGTGTTTCATCGTCAATAAGAAGGGCCAAGGGACACAGTTAACCTGGAGTGCAGCATCGGAATCTATAACTAGTGTCACAGGAATGGTTCAAAACATAGACAGTAAGAAGAGTCAGTCATCTTGTACTTAAGTCGGAATGTGACTTTTGTATTTAATTCCGACGCAATTTCTGTGTTTCATCGTCAATAAGAGGGTCAGAATTATACAGTAAACCTGAAGTGAAGCATCGGAATCTATAACTATTGTCACAGGGATGGTTCAAAACATAGTCAGTAAGAAGAGTCAGTCTTCTTGTACTTAAGTCGGCATTGTGCCTTTTGTATTTAATTCCGATGCAATTTCTGTGTTTCATCGTCAATAAGAAGGTCCAAGGGATACAGTAAACCTGGAGTGAAGCATCGGAATTTATAACTAGTGTCACAGGAATGGTTCAAACATAGACAGTAAGAAGAATCAGTCTTCTTGTACTTAAGTCGGCATTGTGCCTTTTGTATATAATTCCGATGCAATTTTTGTGTTCCATCGTCAATAAGAAGGTCCAAGGGACACAGTAAACCTGGAGTGAAGCATCGGAATCTATAACTAGTTTCACAGGAACGGTTCAAAGCATAGACAGTAAGAAGAGTCAGTCATCTTGTACTTAAGTCGGATTGTGCCTTTTGTATTTAATTCCGATGCAATTTCTGTGTTTCATCGTCAATAAGAGGGTCAGAGGGATACAGTAAACCTGAAGTGAAGCATCGGAATCTATAACTAGTGTCACAGGAATGGTTCAAAACATAGTAAGAAGAGTCAGTCTTCTTGTACTTAAGTCGGCATCGTGCCTTTTGTATTTAATTCCGATGCAATTTCTGTGTTTCATCGTCAATAAGAAGGTCCAAGGGATACAGTATACCTGGAGTGAAGCATCGGAATTTGTAACTAGTGTCACAGGAATGGTTCAAAACATAGACAGTAAGAAGAGTCAGTCTTCTTGTACTTAATTCGGCATTGTGCCTTCTGTATTTAATTGCGATACCGTTTCTGTGTTTCATCGTCAATAAGAAGGTCCAAGGGATACAGTAAACCTGAAGTGAAGCATCGGAATCTATAATTAGTGTCACAGGAATGGTTTAAATCATAGTCAATAAGAAGAGTCAGAATTCTTGTACTTAAGTCGGCATTGTCCCTTTTGTATTTTACTCCGATGCAATTTCTGTGTTTCATCGTCAATAAGAAGGTCTGAGGGATACAGTAAACCTGAAGTGAAGCATCGGAATCTATAACTTGTGTCATAGGAATGGTTCAAACATAGACAGTAAGAAGAGTCAGTCTTCTTGTACTTAAGTAGGCATTGTGCCTTTTGTATTTAATTCCGATGCAATTTCTGTGTTTCATCGTCAACAAGAAGGTCCAACGGATACAGTAAACCAGAAGTGATGCATCGGAATCTATAACTAATGTTACAGGAATGGTTCCAAACATAGTCAGTAAGAAGAGTCGGCATTGCGCCTTTTGTATTTAATTCCAATGCAATTTCTGTGTTTCATCGTCAATGAGAAGGTCTGAGGGATATAGTAAACCTGAAGTGAAGCATCGGAATCTAAAACTAGTGTCACTGGAATGGTTCAAATCATAGACAGTACGAAGGGTCAGTCTTCTTGTACTTAAGTCGGCATTGTGCCTTTTCTATTTAATTCCGATGCAATCTCTGTGTTTCATCGTCAATAAGAAGGGCCAAGGGACACAGTTAACCTGGAGTGCAGCATCGGAATCTATAACTAGTGTCACAGGAATGGTTCAAAACATAGTCAGTAAGAAGAGTCAGTCTTCTTGTACTTAAGTCGGCATTGTGCCTTTTGTATTTAATTCCGATGCAATTTCTGTGTTTCATCGTCAATAAGAAGGTCCAAGGGATACAGTAAACCTGGAGTGAAGCATCGGAATTTATAACTAGTGTCACAGGAATGGTTCAAACATAGACAGTAAGAAGAATCAGTCTTCTTGCACTTAAGTCGGCATTGTGCCTTTTGTATGAAATTCCGATGCAATTTCTGTGTTTCATCGTCAATAAGAAGGTCCAAGGGATACAGTAAACCTGGACTGAAGCATCAGAATCTATAACTAGAGTCACAGGAATGAATCAAACATAGTCGGTAAGAAGAATCAGTCTTCTTGTACTTAAGTCGGCATTGTGCCTTTTGTATTTAATTCCGATGCAATTTCTGTGTTTCATCGTCAACAAGAAGGTCCAAGGGATACAATAAACCTCGAGTGAAGCATCGGACTCTATAAGTAGTGTCACAGGAATGGTTCAAAACATAGACAGTAGGAAGAGTCAGTCTTCTTGTACTTAAGTCGGCATTGTGCCTTTTGTATTTTATTCCGACGCAATTTCTGTGTTTCATCGTCAATGAGAAGGTCTGAGGGATATAGTAAACCTGAAGTGAAGCATCGGAATCTAAAACTAGTGTCACTGGAATGGTTCAAATCATAGACAGTAGGAAGAGTCAGTCTTCTTGTACTTAAGTCGGCATTGTGCATTTTCTATTTAATTCCGATGCAATTTCTGTGTTTCATCGTCAATAAGAAGGTCCAAGGGATACATTAAACCTGAAGTGAAGCATCGGAATCTATAACTAGTGTCCCAGGAATGGTTGAAAACATAGTCAGTAAGAAGAGTCAGTCTTCTTGTACTCACGTCGGCATTGGTCTCTTTTGTATCTCATTCCGATGCAATCTCTGTGTTTCATCGTCAATAAGAAGGGCCAAGGGACACAGTTAACCTGGAGTGCAGCATCGGAATCTATAACTAGTGTCACAGGAATGGTTCAAAACATAGACAGTAAGAAGAGTCAGTCATCTTGTACTTAAGTCGGAATGTGACTTTTGTATTTAATTCCGACGCAATTTCTGTGTTTCATCGTCAATAAGAGGGTCAGAGGTATACAGTAAACCTGAAGTGAAGCATCGGAATCTATAACTATTGTCACAGGGATGGTTCAAAACATAGTCAGTAAGAAGAGTCAGTCTTCTTGTACTTAAGTCGGCATTGTGCCTTTTGTATTTAATTCCGATGCAATTTCTGTGTTTCATCGTCAATAAGAAGGTCCAAGGGATACAGTAAACCTGGAGTGAAGCATCGGAATTTATAACTAGTGTCACAGGAATGGTTCAAACATAGACAGTAAGAAGAATCAGTCTTCTTGTACTTAAGTCGGCATTGTGCCTTTTGTATTTAATTCCGATGCAATTTTTGTGTTCCATCGTCAATGAGAAGGTCCAAGGGACACAGTAAACCTGGAGTGAAGCATCGGAATCTATAACTAGTTTCACAGGAACGGTTCAAAGCATAGACAGTAAGAAGAGTCAGTCATCTTGTACTTAAGTCGGAATGTGCCTTTTGTATTTAATTCCGATGCAATTTCTGTGTTTCAACGTCAATAAGAGGGTCAGAGGGATACAGTAAACCTGAAGTGAAGCATCGGAATCTATAACTAGTGTCACAGGAATGGTTCAAAACATAGTAAGAAGAGTCAGTCTTCTTGTACTTAAGTCGGCATCGTGCCTTTTGTATTTAATTGCGATACCGTTTCTGTGTTTCATCGTCAATAAGAAGGTCCAAGGGATACAGTAAACCTGAAGTGAAGCATCGGAATCTATAATTAGTGTCACAGGAATGGTTCAAATCATAGTCAATAAGAAGAGTCAGAATTCTTGTACTTAAGTCGGCATTGTCCCTTTTGTATTTTACTCCGATGCAATTTCTGTGTTTCATCGTCAATAAGAAGGTCTGGGGGATACAGTAAACCTGAAGTGAAGCATCGGAATCTATAACTTGTGTCATAGGAATGGTTCAAACATAGACAGTAAGAAGAGTCAGTCTTCTTGTACTTAAGTAGGCATTGTGCCTTTTGTATTAAATTCCGATGCAATTTCTGTGTTTCATCGTCAACAAGAAGGTCCAACGGATACAGTAAACCAGAAGTGAAGCATCGGAATCTATAACTAGTGTTACAGGAATGGTTCCAAACATAGTCAGTAAGAAGAGTCGGCATTGCGCCTTTTGTATTTAATTCCGATGCAATTTCTGTGTTTCATCGTCAATGAGAAGGTCTGAGGGATATAGTAAACCTGAAGTGAAGCATCGGAATCTATAACTAGTGTCCCAGGAATGGTTGAAAACATAGTCAGTAAGAAGAGTCAGTCTTCTTGTACTTAAGTCGGCATTGGTCTCTTTTGTATCTCATTCCGATTCAATATCTGTGTCTCATCGTCAATAAGAAGGGCCAAGGGACACAGTTAACCTGGAGCGCAGCATCGGAATCTATAACTAGTGTCACAGGAATGGTTCAAAACATAGACAGTAAGAAGAGTCAGTCATCTTGTACTTAAGTCGGAATGTGACTTTTGTATTTAATTCCGATGCAATTTCTGTGTTTCATCGTCAATAAGAGGGTCAGAGGTATACAGTAAACTTGAAGTGAAGCATCGGAATCTATAACAATTGTCACAGGAATGGTTCAAATCATAGTCAGTAAGAAGAGTCAGTCTTCCTGTACTTAAGTCGGCATTGTGCCTTTTGTATTTAATTCCGATGCAATTTCTGTGTTTCATCGTCAATAAGAAGGTCCAAGGGATACAGTAAACCTGGAGTAAAGCATCGGAATTTATAACTAGTGTCACAGGAATGGTTCAAACATAGACAGTAAGAAGATTCAGTCTTCTTGTACTTAAGTCGGCATTGTGCCTTTTGTATTTAATTCCGATGCACTTTTTGCGTTCCATCGTCAATAAGAAGGTCCAAGGGACACAGTAAACCTGGAGTGAAGCATCGGAATCTATAACTAGTTTCACAGGAATGGTTCAGAGCATAGACAGTAAGAAGAGTCAGTCATCTTGTACTTAAGTCGGAATGTGCCTTTTGTATTTAATTCCGATGGAATTTCTGTGTTTCATCGTCAATAAGAGGGTCAGAGGGATACAGTAAACCTGAAGTGAAGCATCGGAATCTATAACTAGTGTCACAGGAATGGTTCAAAACATAGACAGTAGGAAGCGTCTGTCTTCTTGTACTTAAGTCGGCATTGTGCCTTTTGTATTTAATTCCGATACAATTTCTGTGTTTCATCGTCAATAAGAAGGTCCAAGGGATACAGTAAACCTGGAGTGAAGCATCGGAATTTATAACTAGTGTCACAGGAATGGTTCAAAACGTAGACAGTAAGAAGAGTCAGTCTTCTTGTACTTAAGACGGCATTGTGCCTTCTGTATTTAATTGTGATACCGTTTCTGTGTTTCATCGTCAATAAGAAGGTCCAAGGGATACAGTAAACCTGATGTGAAGCATCGGAATCTATAATTAGTGTCACAGGAATGGTTCAAATCATAGTCAGTAAGAAGAGTCAGAGTTCTTGTACTTAAGTCGGCATAGTCCCTTTTGTATTTAATTCAGATGCAATTTCTGTGCTTCATCGTCACTAAGATGGTCCAAGGGATACAGTAAACCTGAAGTGAAGCATCGGAATCTATAACTAGTGTCACAGGAATGGTTCAAAACATAGACACTAAGAAGAGTCAATCTTCTTGTAGATAAGTCGGCATTGTGCATTTTTTATTTAATTCCGATGCAATTTCTGTGTTTCATCGTCAATAAGAAGGTCAAAGGGGTACAGTAAACCTGGAGTGAAGCATCGGAATCTATAACTAGTGTCACAGGAATGGTTCATAGCATAGTCAGTAAGAAGAGTCAGTCTTCTTGTACTTAAGACGGCATTGTGCCTTTTGTATGAAATTCCGATGCAATTTCTGTGTTTCATCGTCAATAAGAAGGTCCAAGGGATACAGTAAACCTGGACTGAAGCATCAGAATCTATAACTAGAGTCACAGGAATGAATCAAACATAGTCGGTAAGAAGAATCAGTCTTCCTGTACTTAAGTCGGCATTGTACCTTTTGTATTTAATTCCGATGCAATTTCTGTGTTTCATCGTCAACAAGAAGGTCCAAAAGATACAGTAAACCTGGAGTGAAGCATCGGACTCTATAAGTAGTGTCACAGGAATGGTTCAAAACATAGACAGTAGGAAGAGTCAGTCTTCTTGTACTTAAGTCGGCATTGTGCCTTTTGTATTTTATTCCGACGCAATTTCTGTGTTTCATCGTCAATGAGAAGGTCTGAGGGATATAGTAAACCTGAAGTGAAGCATCGGAATCTAAAACTAGTCTCACTGGAATGGTTCAAATCACAGACAGTAGGAAGAGTCAGTCTTCTTGTACTTAAGTCGGCATTGTGCCTTTTCTATTTAATTCCGATGCAATTTCTGTGTTTCATCGTCAATAAGAAGGTCCAAGGGATACATTAAACCTGAAGTGAAGCATCGGAATCCATAACTAGTGTCCCAGGAATGGTTGAAAACATAGTCAGTAAGAAGAGTCAGTCTTCTTGTACTTAAGTCGGAATTGGTCTCTTTTGTATCTCATTCCGATGCAATCTCTGTGTTTCATCGTCAATAAGAAGGGCCAAGGGAACAGTTAACCTGGAGTGCAGCATCGGAATCTATAACTAGTGTCACAGGAATGGTTCAAAACATAGTCAGTAAGAAGAGTCAGTCTTCTTGTACTTAAGTCGGAATTGTGCCTTTTGTATTTAATTCCGATGCAATTTCTGTGTTTCATCGTCAATAAGCAGGTCCAAGGGCTACAGTAAACCTGGAGTGAAGCATCGTAATTTATAACTAGTGTCACAGGAATGGTTCAAACATAGACAGTAAGAAGAATCAGTCTTCTTGCACTTAAGTCGGCATTGTGCCTCTTGTATTTAATTCCGATGCAATTTTTGTGTTCCATCGTCAATAACAAGGTCCAAGGGACACAGTAAACCTGGAGTGAAGCATCGGAATCTATAACTAGTTTCACAGGAATGGTTCAAAGCATAGACAGTAAGAAGAGTCAGTCACCTTGTACTTAAGTCGGAATGTGCCTTTTGTATTTAATTCCGATGCAATTTCTGTGTTTCGTGGTCAATAAGAGGGTCAGAGGGATACAGTAAACCTGAAGTGAAGCATCGGAATCTATAACTAGTGTCACAGGAATGGTTCAAAACATAGTCAGTAAGAAGAGTCAGTCTTCTTGTACTTAAGTCGGCATTGTGCCTTTTGTATTTAATTCCGATGCAATTTCTGTGTTTCATCGTCAATAAGAAGGTCCAAGAGATACAGTAAACCTGGAGTGAAGCATCGGAATTTATAACTAGTGTCACAGGAATGGTTCAAAACATAGACAGTAAGAAGAGTCAGTCTTCTTGTACTTAAGTCGGCATTGTGCCTTCTGTATTTAATTGCGATACCGTTTCTGTGTTTCATCGTCAATAAGAAGGTCCAAGGGATACAGTAAACCTGAAGTGAAGCATCGGAATCTATAATTAGTGTCACAGGAATGGTTCAAATCATAGTCAATAAGAAGAGTCAGAATTCTTGTACTTAAGTCGGCATTGTCCCTTTTGTATTTAATTCAGATGCAATTTCTGTGTTTCATCGTCACTAAGATGGTCCAAGGGATACAGTAAACCTGAAGTGAAGCATCGGAATCTAAAACTAGTGTCACAGGAATGGTTCAAAACATAGACACTAAGAAGAGTCAATCTTCTTGTAGATAAGTCGGCATTGTGCCTTTTGTATTTAATTCCGATGCAATTTCTGTGTTTCATCGTCAATAAGAAGGTCAAAGGGATACAGTAAACCTGGAGTGAAGCATCGGAATCTATAACTAGTGTCACAGGAATGGTTCAAAACATAGTCAGTAAGAAGAGTCAGTCTTCTTGTACTTAAGTCGGCATTGTGCCTTTTGTATGAAATTCCGATGCAATTTCTGTGTTTCATCGTCAATAAGAAGGTCCAAGGGATACAGTAAACCTGGACTGAAGCATCAGAATCTGTAACTAGAGTCACAGGAAAGAATCAAACATAGTCGGTAAGAAGAATCAGTCTTAATGTACTTAAGTCGGCATTGTGCCTTTTCTATTTAATTCCGATGCAATTTCTGTGTTTTATCGTCAACAAGGGGGTCGAAGGGATACATTAAACCTGAAGTGAAGCATCGGAATCTATAACTAGTGTCACAGGAATGGTTCAAACATAGAGAGTAGGAAGAATCAGTCTTCTTGTACTTATGTCGGCATTGTGCCTTTTCTATTTAATTCCGATGCAATATCTGTGTTTCATCGTCAATAAGAATGTCCAAGGGATACAGTGAACCTCGTATGAAGCATCGGAATCTATTAGTAGTGTCACAGGAATGGTTCAAAACATAGACAGTAGGAAGAGTCAGTCTTCTTGTACTTAAGTCGGCATTGTGCCTTTTGTATTTTACTCCGATGCAATTTCTGTGTTTCATCGTCAATAAGAAGGTCTGAGGGATACAGTAAACCTGAAGTGAATCATCGGAATCTATAACTTGTGTCATAGGAATGGTTCAAACATAGACAGTAAGAAGAGTCAGTCTTGTTGTACTTAAGTAGGCATTGTGCCTTTTGTATTTAATTCCGATGCAATTTCTGTGTTTCATCGTCAATAAGAAGGTCCAAGGGATACAGTAAACCAGAAGTGAAGCATCGGAATCTATAACTAGTGTTACAGGAATGGTTCCAAACATAGTCAGTAAGAAGAGTCAGTCTTCTTGTACTTAAGTCGGCATTGCGCCTTTTGTATTTAATTCCGATGGAATTTCTGTGTTTCATCGTCAATGAGATGGTCTGAGGGATATAGTAAACCTGAAGTGAAGCATCGGAATCTAAAACTAGTGTCACTGGAATCGTTCAAATCATAGACAGTAGGAAGAGTCAGTCTTCTTGTACTTAAGTCGGCATTGTGCCTTTTCTGTTTAATTCCGATGCAATTTCTGTGTTTCATCGTCAATAAGAAGGTCCAAGGGATACATTAAACCTGAAGTGAAGCATCGGAATCTATAACTAGTGTCCCAGGAATGGTTGAAATCATAGTCAGTAAGAAGAGTCAGTCTTCTTGTACTTAAGTCGGCATTGGTCTCTTTTGTATCTCATTCCGATGCAATTTCTGTGTTTCATCGTCAATAAGAAGGGCCAAGGGACACAGTTAACCTGGAGTGCAGCATCGGAATCTATAACTAGTGTCGCAGGAATGGTTTAAATCATAGACAGTAAGAAGAGTCAGTCTTATTGTACTTAAGACGGCATTGTGCCTTTTGTATGAAATTCCGATGCAATTTCTGTGTTTCATCGTCAATAAGAAGGTCCAAGGGATACAGTAAACCTGGACTGAAGCATCAGATTCTATAACTAGAGTCACAGGAATGAATCAAACATAGTCGGTAAGAAGAATCAGTCTTCTTGTACTTAAGTCGGCATTGTGCCTTTTGTATTTAATTCCGATGCAATTTCTGTGTTTCATCGTCAACAAGAAGGTCCAAGGGATACAGTAAACCTCGAGTGAAGCATCGGACTCTATAAGTAGTGTCACAGGAATGGTTCAAAACATAGACAGTAGGAAGAGTCAGTCTTCTTGTCTTAAGTCGGCATTGTGCCTTTTGTATTTTATTCCGACGCAATTTCTGTGTTTCATCGTCAATGAGAAGGTCTGAGGGATATAGTAAACCTGAAGTGAAGCATCGGAATCTAAAACTAGTGTCACTGGAATGGTTCAAATCATAGACAGTAGGAAGAGTCAGTCTTCTTGTACTTAAGTCGGCATTGTGCCTTTTCTATTTAAATCCGATGCAATTTCTGTGTTTCATCGTCAATAAGAAGGTCCAAGGGATACATTAAACCTGAAGTGAAGCATCGGAATCTATAACTAGTGTCCCAGGAATGGTTCAAAACATAGTCAGTAAGAAGAGTCAGTCTTCTTGTACTTAGGTCGGCATTGGTCTCTTTTGTATCTCATTCCGATGCAATCTCTGTGTTTCATCGTCAATAAGAAGGGCCAAGGGACACAGTTAACCTGGAGTGCAGCATCGGAATCTATAACTAGTGTCACAGGAATGGTTCAAAACATAGACAGTAAGAAGAGTCAGTCATCTTGTACTCAAGTCGGAATGTGACTTTTGTATTTAATTCCGACGCAATTTCTGTGTTTCATCGTCAATAAGAGGGTCAGAGGTATACAGTAAACCTGAAGTGAAGCATCGGAATCTATAACTATTGTCACAGGAATGGTTCAAAACATAGTCAGTAAGAAGAGTCAGTCTTCTTGTACTTAAGTCGGCATTGTGCCTTTTGTATTTAATTCCGATGCAATTTCTGTGTTTCATCGTCAATAAGAAGGTCCAAGGGATACAGTAAACCTGGAGTGAAGCATCGGAATTTATAACTAGTGTCACAGGAATGGTTCAAACATAGACAGTAAGAAGGATCAGTCTTCTTGTACTTAAGTCGGCATTGTGCCTTTTGTATTTAATTCTGATGCAATTTTTGTGTTCCATCGTCAATAAGAAGGCCCAAGGGACACAGTAAACCTGAAGTGAAGCATCGGAATCTATAACTAGTGTCACAGGAATGGTTCAAAACATAGTCAGTAAGAAGAGTCAGTCTTCTTGTACTTAAGTCGGCATCGTGCCTTTTGTATTTAATTCCGATGCAATTTCTGTGTTTCATCGTCAATAAGAAGGTCCAAGGGATGCAGTAAACCTGGAGTGAAGCATCGGAATTTATAACTAGTGTCACAGGAATGGTTCAAAACATAGACAGTAAGAAGAGTCAGTCTTCTTGTACTTAATTCGGCATTGTGCCTTCTGTATTTAATTGCGATACCGTTTCTGTGTTTCATCGTCAATAAGAAGGTCCAAGGGATACAGTAAACCAGAAGTGAAGCATCGGAATCTATAATTAGTGTCACAGGAATGGTTCAAATCATAGTCAATAAGAAGAGTCAGAATTCTTGTACTTAAGTCGGCATTGTCCCTTTTGTATTTTACTCCGATGCAATTTCTGTGTTTCATCGTCAATAAGAAGGTCTGAGGGATGCAGTAAACCTGAAGTGAAGCATCGGAATCTATAACTTGTGTCATAGGAATGGTTCAAACATAGACAGTAAGAAGAGTCAGTCTTCTTGTACTTAAGTAGGCATTGTGCCTTTTGTATTTAATTCCGATGCAATTTCTGTGTTTCATCGTCAATAAGAAGGTCCAGCGGATACAGTAAACCAGAAGTGAAGCATCGGAATCTATAACTAGTGTTACAGGAATGGTTCCAAACATAGTCAGTAAGAGGAGTCGGCATTGCGCCTTTTGTATTTAATTCCGATGCAATTTCTGTGTTTCATCGTCAATGAGAAGGTCTGAGGGATATAGTAAACCTGAAGTGAAGCATCGGAATCTAAAACTAGTGTCACTGGAATGGTTCAAATCATAGACAGTAGGAAGAGTCAGTCTTCTTGTACTTAAGTCGGCATTGTGCCTTTTGTATTTAATTCCGATGCAATTTCTGTGTTTCATCGTCAATAAGAAGGTCCAGCGGATACAGTAAACCAGAAGTGAAGCATCGGAATCTATAACTAGTGTTACAGGAATGGTTCCAAACATAGTCAGTAAGAGGAGTCGGCATTGCGCCTTTTGTATTTAATTCCGATGCAATTTCTGTGTTTCATCGTCAATGAGAAGGTCTGAGGGATATAGTAAACCTGAAGTGAAGCATCGGAATCTAAAACTAGTGTCACTGGAATGGTTCAAATCATAGACAGTAGGAAGAGTCAGTCTTCTTGTACTTAAGTCGGCATTGTGCCTTTTCTATTTAATTCCGATGCAATTTCTGTGTTTCATCGTCAATAAGAAGGTCCAAGGGATACATTAAACCTGAAGTGAAGCATCGGAATCTATAACTAGTGTCCCAGGAATGGTTGAAAACATAGTCAGTAAGAAGAGTCAGTCTTCTTGTACTTAAGTCGGCATTGGTCTCTTTTGTATCTCATTCCGATGCAATTTCTGTGTTTCATCGTCAATAAGAAGGGCCAAGGGACACAGTTAACCTGGAGTGCAGCATCGGAATCTATAACTAGTGTCACAGGAATGGTTCAAAACATAGACAGTAAGAAGAGTCAGTCATCTTGTACATAATTCGGAATGTGACTTTTGTATTTAATTCCGATGCAATTTCTGTGTTTCATCGTCAATAAGAGGGTCAGAGGTACACAGTAAACCTGAAGTGAAGCATCGGAATCTATAACAATTGTCACAGGAATGGTTCAAAACATAGTCAGTAAGAAGAGTCAGTCTTCTTGTACTTAAGTCGGCATTGTGCCTTTTGTATTTAATTCCGATGCAATTTCTGTGTTTCATCGTCAATAAGAAGGTCCAAGGGATACAGTAAACCTGGAGTGAAGCATCGGAATTTATAACTAGTGTCACAGGAATGGTTCAAACATAGACAGTAAGAAGAATCAGTCTTCTTGTACTTAAGTCGGCATTGTGCCTTTTGTATTTAATTCCGATGCAATTTTTGTGTTCCATCGTCAATAAGAAGTTCCAAGGGACACAGTAAACCTGGAGTGAAGCATCGGAACCTATAACTAGTTTCACAGGAATAGTTCAAAGCATAGACAGTAAGAAGAGTCAGTCATCTTGTACTTAAGTCGGCATTGTGCCTTTTGTATTTAATTCCGATGCAATTTCTGTGTTTCATCGTCAATAAGAAGGTCCAAGAGATACAGTAAACCTGGAGTGAAGCATCGGAATTTATAACTAGTGTCACAGGAATGGTTCAAAACATAGACAGTAAGAAGAGTCAGTCTTCTTGTACTTAAGTCGGCATTGTGCCTTCTGTATTTAATTGCGATACCGTTTCTGTGTTTCATCGTCAATAAGAAGGTCCAAGGGATACAGTAAACCTGAAGTGAAGCATCGGAATCTATAATTAGTGTCACAGGAATGGTTCAAATCATAGTCAATAAGAAGAGTCAGAATTCTTGTACTTAAGTCGGCATTGTCCCTTTTGTATTTAATTCAGATGCAATTTCTGTGTTTCATCGTCACTAAGATGGTCCAAGGGATACAGTAAACCTGAAGTGAAGCATCGGAATCTAAAACTAGTGTCACAGGAATGGTTCAAAACATAGACACTAAGAAGAGTCAATCTTCTTGTAGATAAGTCGGCATTGTGCCTTTTGTATTTAATTCCGATGCAATTTCTGTGTTTCATCGTCAATAAGAAGGTCAAAGGGATACAGTAAACCTGGAGTGAAGCATCGGAATCTATAACTAGTGTCACAGGAATGGTTCAAAACATAGTCAGTAAGAAGAGTCAGTCTTCTTGTACTTAAGTCGGCATTGTGCCTTTTGTATGAAATTCCGATGCAATTTCTGTGTTTCATCGTCAATAAGAAGGTCCAAGGGATACAGTAAACCTGGACTGAAGCAACAGAATCTGTAACTAGAGTCACAGGAAAGAATCAAACATAGTCGGTAAGAAGAATCAGTCTTAATGTACTTAAGTCGGCATTGTGCCTTTTCTATTTAGTTCCGATGCAATTTCTGTGTTTTATCGTCAACAAGGGGGTCGAAGGGATACATTAAACCTGAAGTGAAGCATCGGTATCTATAACTAGTGTCACAGGAATGGTTCAAACATAGAGAGTAGGAAGAATCAGTCTTCTTGTACTTATGTCGGCATTGTGCCTTTTCTATTTAATTCCGATGCAATATCTGTGTTTCATCGTCAATAAGAATGTCCAAGGGATACAGTGAACCTCGTATGAAGCATCGGAATCTATTAGTAGTGTCACAGGAATGGTTCAAAACATAGACAGTAGGAAGAGTCAGTCTTCTTGTACTTAAGTCGGCATTGTGCCTTTTGTATTTTACTCCGATGCAATTTCTGTGTTTCATCGTCAATAAGAAGGTCTGAGGGATACAGTAAACCTGAAGTGAATCATCGGAATCTATAACTTGTGTCATAGTTATGGTTCAAACATAGACAGTAAGAAGAGTCAGTCTTGTTGTACTTAAGTAGGCATTGTGCCTTTTGTATTTAATTCCGATGCAATTTCTGTGTTTCATCGTCAATAAGAAGGTCCAAGGGATACAGTAAACCAGAAGTGAAGCATCGGAATCTATAACTAGTGTTACAGGAATGGTTCCAAACATAGTCAGTAAGAAGAGTCAGTCTTCTTGTACTTAAGTCGGCATTGCGCCTTTTGTATTTAATTCCGATGGAATTTCTGTGTTTCATCGTCAATGAGATGGTCTGAGGGATATAGTAAACCTGAAGTGAAGCATCGGAATCTAAAACTAGTGTCACTGGAATCGTTCAAATCATAGACAGTAGGAAGAGTCAGTCTTCTTGTACTTAAGTCGGCATTGTGCCTTTTCTGTTTAATTCCGATGCAATTTCTGTGTTTCATCGTCAATAAGAAGGTCCAAGGGATACATTAAACCTGAAGTGAAGCATCGGAATCTATAACTAGTGTCCCAGGAATGGTTGAAATCATAGTCAGTAAGAAGAGTCAGTCTTCTTGTACTTAAGTCGGCATTGGTCTCTTTTGTATCTCATTCCGATGCAATTTCTGTGTTTCATCGTCAATAAGAAGGGCCAAGGGACACAGTTAACCTGGAGTGCAGCATCGGAATCTATAACTAGTGTCGCAGGAATGGTTTAAATCATAGACAGTAAGAAGAGTCAGTCTTATTGTACTTAAGACGGCATTGTGCCTTTTGTATGAAATTCCGATGCAATTTCTGTGTTTCATCGTCAATAAGAAGGTCCAAGGGATACAGTAAACCTGGACTGAAGCATCAGATTCTATAACTAGAGTCACAGGAATGAATCAAACATAGTCGGTAAGAAGAATCAGTCTTCTTGTACTTAAGTCGGCATTGTGCCTTTTGTATTTAATTCCGATGCAATTTCTGTGTTTCATCGTCAACAAGAAGGTCCAAGGGATACAGTAAACCTCGAGTGAAGCATCGGACTCTATAAGTAGTGTCACAGGAATGGTTCAAAACATAGACAGTAGGAAGAGTCAGTCTTCTTGTTCTTAAGTCGGCATTGTGCCTTTTGTATTTTATTCCGACGCAATTTCTGTGTTTCATCGTCAATGAGAAGGTCTGAGGGATATAGTAAACCTGAAGTGAAGCATCGGAATCTAAAACTAGTGTCACTGGAATGGTTCAAATCATAGACAGTAGGAAGAGTCAGTCTTCTTGTACTTAAGTCGGCATTGTGCCTTTTCTATTTAATTCCGATGCAATTTCTGTGTTTCATACTCAATAAGAAGGTCCAAGGGATACATTAAACCTGAAGTGAAGCATCGGAATCTATAACTAGTGTCCCAGGAATGGTTCAAAACATAGTCAGTAAGAAGAGTCAGTCTTCTTGTACTTAGGTCGGCATTGGTCTCTTTTGTATCTCATTCCGATGCAATCTCTGTGTTTCATCGTCAATTAGAAGGGCCAAGGGACACAGTTAACCTGGAGTGCAGCATCGGAATCTATAACTAGTGTCACAGGAATGGTTCAAAACATAGACAGTAAGAAGAGTCAGTCATCTTGTACTCAAGTCGGAATGTGACTTTTGTATTTAATTCCGACGCAATTTCTGTGTTTCATCGTCAATAAGAGGGTCAGAGGTATACAGTAAACCTGAAGTGAAGCATCGGAATCTATAACTATTGTCACAGGAATGGTTCAAAACATAGTCAGTAAGAAGAGTCAGTCTTCTTGTACTTAAGTCGGCATTGTGCCTTTTGTATTTAATTCCGATGCAATTTCTGTGTTTCATCGTCAATAAGAAGGTCCAAGGGATACAGTAAACCTGGAGTGAAGCATCGGAATTTATAACTAGTGTCACAGGAATGGTTCAAACATAGACAGTAAGAAGGATCAGTCTTCTTGTACTTAAGTCGGCATTGTGCCTTTTGTATTTAATTCTGATGCAATTTTTGTGTTCCATCGTCAATAAGAAGGCCCAAGGGACACAGTAAACCTGAAGTGAAGCATCGGAATCTATAACTAGTGTCACAGGAATGGTTCAAAACATAGTCAGTAAGAAGAGTCAGTCTTCTTGTACTTAAGTCGGCATCGTGCCTTTTGTATTTAATTCCGATGCAATTTCTGTGTTTCATCGTCAATAAGAAGGTCCAAGGGATGCAGTAAACCTGGAGTGAAGCATCGGAATTTATAACTAGTGTCACAGGAATGGTTCAAAACATAGACAGTAAGAAGAGTCAGTCTTCTTGTACTTAATTCGGCATTGTGCCTTCTGTATTTAATTGCGATACCGTTTCTGTGTTTCATCGTCAATAAGAAGGTCCAAGGGATACAGTAAACCTGAAGTGAAGCATCGGAATCTATAATTAGTGTCACAGGAATGGTTCAAATCATAGTCAATAAGAAGAGTCAGAATTCTTGTACTTAAGTCGGCATTGTCCCTTTTGTATTTTACTCCGATGCAATTTCTGTGTTTCATCGTCAATAAGAAGGTCTGAGGGATGCAGTAAACCTGAAGTGAAGCATCGGAATCTATAACTTGTGTCATAGGAATGGTTCAAACATAGACAGTAAGAAGAGTCAGTCTTCTTGTACTTAAGTAGGCATTGTGCCTTTTGTATTTAATTCCGATGCAATTTCTGTGTTTCATCGTCAATAAGAAGGTCCAGCGGATACAGTAAACCAGAAGTGAAGCATCGGAATCTATAACTAGTGTTACAGGAATGGTTCCAAACATAGTCAGTAAGAGGAGTCGGCATTGCGCCTTTTGTATTTAATTCCGATGCAATTTCTGTGTTTCATCGTCAATGAGAAGGTCTGAGGGATATAGTAAACCGGAAGTGAAGCATCGGAATCTAAAACTAGTGTCACTGGAATGGTTCAAATCATAGACAGTAGGAAGAGTCAGTCTTCTTGTACTTAAGTCGGCATTGTGCATTTTCTATTTAATTCCGATGCAATTTCTGTGTTTCATCGTCAATAAGAAGGTCCAAGGGATACATTAAACCTGAAGTGAAGCATCGGAATCTATAACTAGTGTCCCAGGAATGGTTGAAAACATAGTCAGTAAGAAGAGTCAGTCTTCTTGTACTTAAGTCGGCATTGGTCTCTTTTGTATCTCATTCCGATGCAATTTCTGTGTTTCATCGTCAATAAGAAGGGCCAAGGGACACAGTTAACCTGGAGTGCAGCATCGGAATCTATAACTAGTGTCACAGGAATGGTTCAAAACATAGACAGTAAGAAGAGTCAGTCATCTTGTACATAATTCGGAATGTGACTTTTGTATTTAATTCCGATGCAATTTCTGTGTTTCATCGTCAATAAGAGGGTCAGAGGTACACAGTAAACCTGAAGTGAAGCATCGGAATCTATAACAATTGTCACAGGAATGGTTCAAAACATAGTCAGTAAGAAGAGTCAGTCTTCTTGTACTTAAGTCGGCATTGTGCCTTTTGTATTTAATTCCGATGCAATTTCTGTGTTTCATCGTCAATAAGAAGGTCCAAGGGATACAGTAAACCTGGAGTGAAGCATCGGAATTTATAACTAGTGTCACAGGAATGGTTCAAACATAGACAGTAAGAAGAATCAGTCTTCTTGTACTTAAGTCGGCATTGTGCCTTTTGTATTTAATTCCGATGCAATTTTTGTGTTCCATCGTCAATAAGAAGTTCCAAGGGACACAGTAAACCTGGAGTGAAGCATCGGAACCTATAACTAGTTTCACAGGAATAGTTCAAAGCATAGACAGTAAGAAGAGTCAGTCATCTTGTACTTAAGTCGGCATTGTGCCTTTTGTATTTAATTCCGATGCAATTTCTGTGTTTCATCGTCAATAAGAAGGTCCAAGAGATACAGTAAACCTGGAGTGAAGCATCGGAATTTATAACTAGTGTCACAGGAATGGTTCAAAACATAGACAGTAAGAAGAGTCAGTCTTCTTGTACTTAAGTCGGCATTGTGCCTTCTGTATTTAATTGCGATACCGTTTCTGTGTTTCATCGTCAATAAGAAGGTCCAAGGGATACAGTAAACCTGAAGTGAAGCATCGGAATCTATAATTAGTGTCACAGGAATGGTTCAAATCATAGTCAATAAGAAGAGTCAGAATTCTTGTACTTAAGTCGGCATTGTCCCTTTTGTATTTAATTCAGATGCAATTTCTGTGTTTCATCGTCACTAAGATGGTCCAAGGGATACAGTAAACCTGAAGTGAAGCATCGGAATCTAAAACTAGTGTCACAGGAATGGTTCAAAACATAGACACTAAGAAGAGTCAATCTTCTTGTAGATAAGTCGGCATTGTGCCTTTTGTATTTAATTCCGATGCAATTTCTGTGTTTCATCGTCAATAAGAAGGTCAAAGGGATACAGTAAACCTGGAGTGAAGCATCGGAATCTATAACTAGTGTCACAGGAATGGTTCAAAACATAGTCAGTAGGAAGAGTCAGTCTTCTTGTACTTAAGTCGGCATTGTGCCTTTTGTATGAAATTCCGATGCAATTTCTGTGTTTCATCGTCAATAAGAAGGTCCAAGGGATACAGTAAACCTGGACTGAAGCATCAGAATCTGTAACTAGAGTCACAGGAAAGAATCAAACATAGTCGGTAAGAAGAATCAGTCTTAATGTACTTAAGTCGGCATTGTGCCTTTTCTATTTAATTCCGATGCAATTTCTGTGTTTTATCGTCAACAAGGGGGTCGAAGGGATACATTAAACCTGAAGTGAAGCATCGGAATCTATAACTAGTGTCACAGGAATGGTTCAAACATAGAGAGTAGGAAGAATCAGTCTTCTTGTACTTATGTCGGCATTGTGCCTTTTCTATTTAATTCCGATGCAATATCTGTGTTTCATCGTCAATAAGAATGTCCAAGGGATACAGTGAACCTCGTATGAAGCATCGGAATCTATTAGTAGTGTCACAGGAATGGTTCAAAACATAGACAGTAGGAAGAGTCAGTCTTCTTGTACTTAAGTCGGCATTGTGCCTTTTGTATTTTACTCCGATGCAATTTCTGTGTTTCATCGTCAATAAGAAGGTCTGAGGGATACAGTAAACCTGAAGTGAATCATCGGAATCTATAACTTGTGTCATAGGAATGGTTCAAACATAGACAGTAAGAAGAGTCAGTCTTGTTGTACTTAAGTAGGCATTGTGCCTTTTGTATTTAATTCCGATGCAATTTCTGTGTTTCATCGTCAATAAGAAGGTCCAAGGGATACAGTAAACCAGAAGTAAAGCATCGGAATCTATAACTAGTGTTACAGGAATGGTTCCAAACATAGTCAGTAAGAAGAGTCAGTCTTCTTGTACTTAAGTCGGCATTGCGCCTTTTGTATTTAATTCCGATGGAATTTCTGTGTTTCATCGTCAATGAGATGGTCTGAGGGATATAGTAAACCTGAAGTGAAGCATCGGAATCTAAAACTAGTGTCACTGGAATCGTTCAAATCATAGACAGTAGGAAGAGTCAGTCTTCTTGTACTTAAGTCGGCATTGTGCCTTTTCTGTTTAATTCCGATGCAATTTCTGTGTTTCATCGTCAATAAGAAGGTCCAAGGGATACATTAAACCTGAAGTGAAGCATCGGAATCTATAACTAGTGTCCCAGGAATGGTTGAAATCATAGTCAGTAAGAAGAGTCAGTCTTCTTGTACTTAAGTCGGCATTGGTCTCTTTTGTATCTCATTCCGATGCAATTTCTGTGTTTCATCGTCAATAAGAAGGGCCAAGGGACACAGTTAACCTGGAGTGCAGCATCGGAATCTATAACTAGTGTCGCAGGAATGGTTTAAATCATAGACAGTAAGAAGAGTCAGTCTTATTGTACTTAAGACGGCATTGTGCCTTTTGTATGAAATTCCGATGCAATTTCTGTGTTTCATCGTCAATAAGAAGGTCCAAGGGATACAGTAAACCTGGACTGAAGCATCAGATTCTATAACTAGAGTCACAGGAATGAATCAAACATAGTCGGTAAGAAGAATCAGTCTTCTTGTACTTAAGTCGGCATTGTGCCTTTTGTATTTAATTCCGATGCAATTTCTGTGTTTCATCGTCAACAAGAAGGTCCAAGGGATACAGTAAACCTCGAGTGAAGCATCGGACTCTATAAGTAGTGTCACAGGAATGGTTCAAAACATAGACAGTAGGAAGAGTCAGTCTTCTTGTTCTTAAGTCGGCATTGTGCCTTTTGTATTTTATTCCGACGCAATTTCTGTGTTTCATCGTCAATGAGAAGGTCTGAGGGATATAGTAAACCTGAAGTGAAGCATCGGAATCTAAAACTAGTGTCACTGGAATGGTTCAAATCATAGACAGTAGGAAGAGTCAGTCTTCTTGTACTTAAGTCGGCATTGTGCCTTTTCTATTTAATTCCGATGCAATTTCTGTGTTTCATACTCAATAAGAAGGTCCAAGGGATACATTAAACCTGAAGTGAAGCATCGGAATCTATAACTAGTGTCCCAGGAATGGTTCAAAACATAGTCAGTAAGAAGAGTCAGTCTTCTTGTACTTAGGTCGGCATTGGTCTCTTTTGTATCTCATTCCGATGCAATCTCTGTGTTTCATCGTCAATAAGAAGGGCCAAGGGACACAGTTAACCTGGAGTGCAGCATCGGAATCTATAACTAGTGTCACAGGAATGGTTCAAAACATAGACAGTAAGAAGAGTCAGTCATCTTGTACTCAAGTCGGAATGTGACTTTTGTATTTAATTCCGACGCAATTTCTGTGTTTCATCGTCAATAAGAGGGTCAGAGGTATACAGTAAACCTGAAGTGAAGCATCGGAATCTATAACTATTGTCACAGGAATGGTTCAAAACATAGTCAGTAAGAAGAGTCAGTCTTCTTGTACTTAAGTCGGCATTGTGCCTTTTGTATTTAATTCCGATGCAATTTCTGTGTTTCATCGTCAATAAGAAGGTCCAAGGGATACAGTAAACCTGGAGTGAAGCATCGGAATTTATAACTAGTGTCACAGGAATGGTTCAAACATAGACAGTAAGAAGGATCAGTCTTCTTGTACTTAAGTCGGCATTGTGCCTTTTGTATTTAATTCTGATGCAATTTTTGTGTTCCATCGTCAATAAGAAGGCCCAAGGGACACAGTAAACCTGAAGTGAAGCATCGGAATCTACAACTAGTGTCACAGGAATGGTTCAAAACATAGTCAGTAAGAAGAGTCAGTCTTCTTGTACTTAAGTCGGCATCGTGCCTTTTGTATTTAATTCCGATGCAATTTCTGTGTTTCATCGTCAATAAGAAGGTCCAAGGGATGCAGTAAACCTGGAGTGAAGCATCGGAATTTATAACTAGTGTCACAGGAATGGTTCAAAACATAGACAGTAAGAAGAGTCAGTCTTCTTGTACTTAATTCGGCATTGTGCCTTCTGTATTTAATTGCGATACCGTTTCTGTGTTTCATCGTCAATAAGAAGGTCCAAGGGATACAGTAAACCTGAAGTGAAGCATCGGAATCTATAATTAGTGTCACAGGAATGGTTCAAATCATAGTCAATAAGAAGAGTCAGAATTCTTGTACTTAAGTCGGCATTGTCCCTTTTGTATTTTACTCCGATGCAATTTCTGTGTTTCATCGTCAATAAGAAGGTCTGAGGGATGCAGTAAACCTGAAGTGAAGCATCGGAATCTATAACTTGTGTCATAGGAATGGTTCAAACATAGACAGTAAGAAGAGTCAGTCTTCTTGTACTTAAGTAGGCATTGTGCCTTTTGTATTTAATTCCGATGCAATTTCTGTGTTTCATCGTCAATAAGAAGGTCCAGCGGATACAGTAAACCAGAAGTGAAGCATCGGAATCTATAACTAGTGTTACAGGAATGGTTCCAAACATAGTCAGTAAGAGGAGTCGGCATTGCGCCTTTTGTATTTAATTCCGATGCAATTTCTGTGTTTCATCGTCAATGAGAAGGTCTGAGGGATATAGTAAACCTGAAGTGAAGCATCGGAATCTAAAACTAGTGTCACTGGAATGGTTCAAATCATAGACAGTAGGAAGAGTCAGTCTTCTTGTACTTAAGTCGGCATTGTGCCTTTTCTATTTAATTCCGATGCAATTTCTGTGTTTCATCGTCAATAAGAAGGTCCAAGGGATACATTAAACCTGAAGTGAAGCATCGGAATCTATAACTAGTGTCCCAGGAATGGTTGAAAACATAGTCAGTAAGAAGAGTCAGTCTTCTTGTACTTAAGTCGGCATTGGTCTCTTTTGTATCTCATTCCGATGCAATTTCTGTGTTTCATCGTCAATAAGAAGGGCCAAGGGACACAGTTAACCTGGAGTGCAGCATCGGAATCTATAACTAGTGTCACAGGAATGGTTCAAAACATAGACAGTAAGAAGAGTCAGTCATCTTGTACATAATTCGGAATGTGACTTTTGTATTTAATTCCGATGCAATTTCTGTGTTTCATCGTCAATAAGAGGGTCAGAGGTACACAGTAAACCTGAAGTGAAGCATCGGAATCTATAACAATTGTCACAGGAATGGTTCAAAACATAGTCAGTAAGAAGAGTCAGTCTTCTTGTACTTAAGTCGGCATTGTGCCTTTTGTATTTAGTTCCGATGCAATTTCTGTGTTTCATCGTCAATAAGAAGGTCCAAGGGATACAGTAAACCTGGAGTGAAGCATCGGAATTTATAACTAGTGTCACAGGAATGGTTCAAACATAGACAGTAAGAAGAATCAGTCTTCTTGTACTTAAGTCGGCATTGTGCCTTTTGTATTTAATTCCGATGCAATTTTTGTGTTCCATCGTCAATAAGAAGTTCCAAGGGACACAGTAAACCTGGAGTGAAGCATCGGAACCTATAACTAGTTTCACAGGAATAGTTCAAAGCATAGACAGTAAGAAGAGTCAGTCATCTTGTACTTAAGTCGGAATGTGCCTTTTGTATTTAATTCCGATGCAATTTCTGTGCTTCATCGTCAATAAGAGGGTCAGAGGGATACAGTAAACCTGAAGTGAAGCATCGGAATCTATAACTAGTGTCACAGGAATGGTTCAAAACATAGACAGTAGGAAGCGTCTGTCTTCTTGTAGTTAAGTCGGCATTGTGCCTTTTGTATTTAATTCCGATACAATTTCTGTGTTTCATCGTCAATAAGAAGGTCCAAGGGATACAGTAAACCTGGAGTGAAGCATCGGAATTTATAACTAGTGTCACAGGAATGGTTCAAAACGTAGACAGTAAGAAGAGTCAGACTTCTTGTACATAAGTCGGCATTGTGCCTTCTGTATTTAATTGTGATACCGTTTCTGTGTTTCATCGTCAATAAGAAGGTCCAAGGGATACAGTAAACCTGATGTGAAGCATCGGAATCTATAATTAGTGTCACAGGAATGGTTCAAATCATAGTCAGTAAGAAGAGTCAGAATTCTTGTACTTAAGTCGGCATTGTCCTTTTTGTATTTAATTCCGATGCAATTTCTGTGTTTCATCGTCAATAAGAAGGTCAAAGGGGTACAGTAAACCTGGAGTGAAGCATCGGAAGCTATAATTAGTGTCACAGGAATGGTTCAAAACATAGTCAGTAAGAAGAGTCAGTCTTCTTGTACTTAAGACGGCATTGTGCCTTTTGTATGAAATTCCGATGCAATTTCTGTGTTTCATCGTCAATAAGAAGGTCCAAGGGATACAGTAAACCTGGACTGAAGCATCAGAATCTATAACTAGAGTCACAGGAATGAATCAAACATAGTCGGTAAGAAGAATCAGTCTTCTTGTACTTAAGTCGGCATTGTGCCTTTTGTATTTAATTCCGATGCAATTTCTGTGTTTCATCGTCAACAAGAAGGTCCAAGGGATACAGTAAACCTGGAGTGAAGCATCGGACTCTATAAATAGTGTCACAGGAATGGTTCAAAACATAGACAGTAGGAAGAGTCAGTCTTCTTGTACTCAAGTCGGCATTGTGCCTTTTGTATTTTATTCCGACGCAATTTCTGTGTTTCATCGTCAATGAGAAGGTCTGAGGGATATAGTAAACCTGAAGTGAAGCATCGGAATCTAAAACTAGTGTCACTGGAATGGTTCAAATCATAGACAGTAGGAAGAGTCAGTCTTCTTGTACTTAAGTCGGCATTGTGCCTTTTTTATTTAATTCCGATGCAATTTCTGTGTTTCATCGTCAATAAGAAGGTCCAAGGGATACATTAAACCTGAAGTGAAGCATCGGAATCTATAACTAGTGTCCCAGGAATGGTTGAAAACATAGTCAGTAAGAAGAGTCAGTCTTCTTGTACTTAAGTCGGCATTGGTCTCTTTTGTATCTCATTCCGATGCAATCTCTGTGTTTCATCGTCAATAAGAAGGGCCAAGGGACACAGTTAACCTGGAGTGCAGCATCGGAATCTATAACAAGTGTCACAGGAATGGTTCAAAACATAGTCAGTAAGAAGAGTCAGTCTTCTTGTACTTAAGTCGGCATTGTGCCTTTTGTATTTAATTCCGATGCAATTTCTTTGTTTCATCGTCAATAAGAAGGTCCAAGGGATACAGTAAACCTGGAGTGAAGCATCGGAATTTATAACTAGTATCACAGGAATGGGTCAAACATAGACAGTAAGAAGAATCAGTCTTCTTGCACTTAAGTCGGCATTGTGCCTTTTGTATTTAATTCCGATACAATTTCTGTGTTTCATCGTCAATAAGAAGGTCCAAGGGATACAGTAAACCTGAAGTGAAGCATCGGAATCTATAACTAGTGTCACAGGAATGGTTCAAAACATAGACACTAAGAAGAGTCAATCTTCTTGTAGATAAGTCGGCATTGTGCATTTTGTATTTAATTCCGATGCAATTTCTGTGTTTCATCGTCAATAAGAAGGTCAAAGGGGTACAGTAAACCTGGAGTGAAGCATCGGAATCTATAACTAGTGTCACAGGAATGGTTCAAAACATAGTCAGTAAGAAGAGTCAGTCTTCTTGTACTTAAGACGGCATTGTGCCTTTTGTATGAAATTCCGATGCAATTTCTGTGTTTCATCGTCAATAAGAAGGTCCAAGGGATACATTAAACCTGAAGTGTAGCATCAGAATCTATAACTAGAGTCACAGGAATGGTTGAAAACATAGTCAGTAAGAAGAGTCAGTCTTCTTGTACTTAGGTCGGCATTGGTCTCTTTTGTATCTCATTCCGATGCAATCTCTGTGTTTCATCGTCAATAAGAAGGGCCAAGGGACACAGTTAACCTGGAGTGCAGCATCGGAATCTATAACTAGTGTCACAGGAATGGTTCAAAACATAGACAGTAAGAAGAGTCAGTCATCTTGTACATAATTCGGAATGTGACTTTTGTATTTAATTCCGATGCAATTTCTGTGTTTCATCGTCAATAAGAGGGTCAGAGGTACACAGTAAACCTGAAGTGAAGCATCGGAATCTATAACAATTGTCACAGGAATGGTTCAAAACATAGTCAGTAATAAGAGTCAGTCTTCTTGTACTTAAGTCGGCATTGTGCCTTTTGTATTTAATTGCGATGCAATTTCTGTGTTTCATCGTCAATAAGAAGGTCCAAGGGATACAGTAAACCTTGAGTGAAGCATCGGAATTTATAACTAGTGTCACAGGAATGGTTCAAACATAGGCAGTAAGAAGAATCAGTCTTCTTGTACTTAAGTCGGCATTGTGCCTTTTGTATTTAATTCCGATGCAATTTTTGTGTTCCATCGTCAATAAGAAGGTCCAAGGGACACAGTAAACCTGGAGTGAAGCATCGGAACCTATAACTAGTTTCACAGGAATGGTTCAAAGCATAGACAGTAAGAAGAGTCAGTCATCTTGTACTTAAGTCGGAATGTGCCTTTTGTATTTAATTCCGATGCAATTTCTGTGTTTCATCGTCAATAAGAGGGTCAGAGGGATACAGTAAACCTGAAGTGAAGCATCGGAATCTATAACTAGTGTCACGGGAATGGTTCAAAACATAGACAGTAGGAAGCGTCTGTCTTCTTGTACTTAAGTCGGCATTGTGCCTTTTGTATTTAATTCCGATACAATTTCTGTGTTTCATCGTCAATAAGAAGGTCCAAGGGATACAGTAAACCTGGAGTGAAGCATCGGAATTTATAACTAGTGTCACAGGAATGGTTCAAAACGTAGACAGTACGAAGAGTCAGTCTTCTTGTACTTAAGTCGGCATTGTGCCTTCTGTATTTAATTGTGATACCGTTTCTGTGTTTCATCGTCAATAAGAAGGTCCAAGGGATACAGTAAACCTGATGTGAAGCATCGGAATCTATAATCAGTGTCACAGGAATGGTTCAAATCATAGTCAGTAAGAAGAGTCAGAATTCTTGTACTTAAGTCGGCATTGTCCTTTTTGTATTTAATTCCGATGCAATTTCTGTGTTTCATCGTCAATAAGAAGGTCAAAGGGGTACAGTAAACCTGGAGTGAAGCATCGGAATCTATAACTAGTGTCACAGGAATGGTTCAAAACATAGTCAGTAAGATGAGTCAGTCTTCTTGTACTTAAGACGGCATTGTGCCTTTTGTATGAAATTCCGATGCAATTTCTGTGTTTCATCGTCAATAAGAAGGTCCAAGGGATACAGTAAACCTGGACTGAAGCATCAGAATCTATAACTAGAGTCGCAGGAATGAATCAAACATAATCGGTAAGAAGAATCAGTCTTCTTGTACTTAAGTCGGCATTGTGCCTTTTGTATTTAATTCCGATGCAATTTCTGTGTTTCATCGTCAACAAGAAGGTCCAAGGGATACAGTAAACCTGGAGTGAAGCATCGGACTCTATAAATAGTGTCACAGGAATGGTTCAAATCATAGACAGTAGGAAGAGTCAGTCTTCTTGTACTTAAGTCGGCATTGTGCCTTTTTTATTTAATTCCGATGCAATTTCTGTGTTTCATCGTCAATAAGAAGGTCCAAGGGATACATTAAACCTGAAGTGAAGCATCGGAATCTATAACTAGTGTCCCAGGAATGGTTGAAAACATAGTCAGTAAGAAGAGTCAGTCTTCTTGTACTTAAGTCGGCATTGGTCTCTTTTGTATCTCATTCCGATGCAATCTCTGTGTTTCATCGTCAATAAGAAGGGCCAAGGGACACAGTTAACCTGGAGTGCAGCATCGGAATCTATAACAAGTGTCACAGGAATGGTTCAAAACATAGTCAGTAAGATGAGTCAGTCTTCTTGTACTTAAGTCGGCATTGTGCCTTTTGTATTTAATTCCGATGCAATTTCTGTGTTTCATCGTCAATAAGAAGGTCCAAGGGATACAGTAAACCTGGATTGAAGCATCGGAATTTATAACTAGTGTCACAGGAATGGTTCAAACATAGACAGTAAGAAGAATCAGTCTTCTTGCACTTAAGTCGGCATTGTGCCTTTTGTATTTAATTCCGATACAATTACTGTGTTTCATCGTCAATAAGAAGGTCCAAGGGATACAGTAAACCTGAAGTGAAGCATCGGAATCTATAACTAGTGTCACAGGAATGGTTCAAAACATAGACACTAAGAAGAGTCAATCTTCTTGTAGATAAGTCGGCATTGTGCATTTTGTATTTAATTCCGATGCAATTTCTGTGTTTCATCGTTAATAAGAAGGTCAAAGGGGTACAGTAAACCTGGAGTGAAGCATCGGAATCTATAACTAGTGTCACAGGAATGGTTCAAAACATAGTCAGTAAGAAGAGTCAGTCTTCTTGTACTTAGGTCGGCATTGGTTTCTTTTGTATCTCATTCCGATGCAATCTCTGTGTTTCATCGTCAATAAGAAGGGCCAAGGGACACAGTTAACCTGGAGTGCAGCATCGGAATCTATAACTAGTGTCACAGGAATGGTTCAAAACATAGACAGTAAGAAGAGTCAGTCATCTTGTACTTAAGTCGGAATGTGACTTTTGTATTTAATTCCGACGCAATTTCTGTGTTTCATCGTCAATAAGAGGGTCAGAGGTATACAGTAAACCTGAAGTGAAGCATCGGAATCTATAACTTTTGTCACAGGGATGTTTCAAAACATAGTCAGTAAGAAGAGTCAGTCTTCTTGTACTTAAGTCGGCATTGTGCCTTTTGTATTTAATTCCGATGCAATTTCTGTGTTTCATCGTCAATAAGAAAGTGCAAGGGATACAGTAAACCTGAAGTGAAGCATCGGAATTTATAACTAGTGTCACAGGAATGGTTCAAACATAGACAGTAAGAAGAATCAGTCTTCTTGTACTTAAGTCGGCATTGTGCCTTTTTTATTTAATTCCGATGCAATTTTTGTGTTCCATCGTCAATAAGAAGGTCCAAGGGACACAGTAAACCTGGAGTGAAGCATCGGAATCTATAACTAGTTTCTCAGGAACGGTTCAAAGCATAGACAGTAAGAAGAGTCAGTCATCTTGTACTTAAGTCGGAATGTGCCTTTTGTATTTAATTCCGATGCAATTTCTGTGTTTCATCATCAATAAGAGGGTCAGAGGGATACAGTAAACCTGAAGTGAAGTATCGGAATCTATAACTAGTGTCACAGGAATGGTTCAAAACATAGTAAGAAGAGTCAGTCTTCTTGTACTTAAGTCGGCATCGTGCCTTTTGTATTTAATTCCGATGCAATTTCTGTGTTTCATCGTCAATAAGAAGGTCCAAGGGATACAGTAAACCTGGAGTGAAGCATCGGAATTTAAAACTAGTGTCACAGGAATGGTTCAAAACATAGACAGTAAGAAGAGTCAGTCTTCTTGTACTTAATTCGGCATTGTGCCTTCTGTATTTAATTGCGATACCGTTTCTGTGTTTCATCGTCAATAAGAAGGTCCAAGGGATACAGTAAACATGAAGTGAAGCATCGGAATCTATAATTAGTGTCACAGGAATGGTTCAAATCATAGTCAATAAGAAGAGTGAGAATTCTTGTACTTAAGTCGGCATTGTCCCTTTTGTATTTTACTCCGATGCAATTTCTGTGTTTCATCGTCAATAAGAAGGTCTGAGGGATACAGTAAACCTGAAGTGAAGCATCGGAATCTATAACTTGTGTCATAGGAATGGTTCAAACATAGACAGTAAGAAGAGTCAGTCTTCTTGTACTTAAGTAGGCATTGTGCCTTTTGTATTTAATTCCGATGCAATTTCTGTGTTTCATCGTCAATAAGAAGGTCCAACGGATACAGTAAACCAGAAGTGAAGCACCGGAATCTATAACTAGTGTTACAGGAATGGTTTCAAACATAGTCAGTAAGAAGAGTCGGCATTGCGCCTTTTGTATTTAATTCCGACGCAATTTCTGTGTTTCATCGTCAATGAGAAGGTCTGAGGGATATAGTAAACCTGAAGTGAAGCATCGGAATCTAAAACTAGTGTCACTGGAATGGTTCAAATCATAGACAGTAGGAAGAGTCAGTCTTCTTGTACTTAAGTCGGCATTGTGCCTTTTCTATTTAATTCCGATGCAATTTCTGTGTTTCATCGTCAATAAGAAGGTCCAAGGGATACATTAAACCTGAAGTGAAGCATCGGAACCTATAACTAGTGTCCCAGGAATGGTTGAAAACATAGTCAGTAAGAAGAGTCAGTCTTCTTGTACTTAAGTCGGCATTGGTCTCTTTTGTATCTCATTCCGATGCAATTTCTGTGTTTCATCGTCAATAAGAAGGGCCAAGGGACACAGTTAACCTGGAGTGCAGCATCGGAATCTATAACAATTGTCACAGGAATGGTTCAAACATAGTCAGTAAGAAGAGTCAGTCTTCCTGTACTTAAGTCGGCATTGTGCCTTTTGTATTTAATTCCGATGCAATTTCTGTGTTTCATCGTCAATAAGAAGGTCCAAGGGATACAGTAAACCTGGAGTAAAGCATCGGAATTTATAACTAGTGTCACAGGAATGGTTCAAACATAGACAGTAAGAAGAATCAGTCTTCTTGTACTTAAGTCGGCATTGTGCCTTTTGTATTTAATTCCGATGCACTTTTTGCGTTCCATCGTCAATAAGAAGGTCCAAGGGACACAGTAAACCTGGAGTGAAGCATCGGAATCTATAACAAGTTTCACAGGAATGGTTCAAAGCATAGACAGTAAGAAGAGTCAGTCATCTTGTACTTAAGTCGGAATGTGCCTTTTGTATTTAATTCCGATGCAATTTCTGTGTTTCATCGTCAACAAGAGGGTCAGAGGGATACAGTAAACCTCAAGTGAAGCATCGGAATCTATAACTAGTGTCACAGGAATGGTTCAAAACATAGACAGTAGGAAGCGTCTGTCTTCTTGTACTTAAGTCGGCATTGTGCCTTCTGTATTTAATTGTGATACCGTTTCTGTGTTTCATCGTCAATAAGAAGGTCCAAGGGATACAGTAAACCTGATGTGAAGCATCGGAATCTATAATTAGTGTCACAGGAATGGTTCAAATCATAGTCAGTAAGAAGAGTCAGAATTCTTGTACTTAAGTCGGAATGTGCCTTTTGTATTTAATTCCGATGCAATTTGTGTGTTTCATCGTCAATAAGAGGGTCAGAGGGATACAGTAAACCTGAAGTGAAGCATCGGAATCTATAACTAGTGTCACAGGAATGGTTCAAAACATAGACAGTAGGAAGCGTCTGTCTTCTTGTACTTAAGTCGGAATGTGCCTTTTGTATTTAATTCCGATGCAATTTCTGTGTTTCATCGTCAATAAGAGGGTCAGAGGGATACAGTAAACCTGAAGTGAAGCATCGGAATCTATAACTAGTTTCACAGGAATGGTTCAAAGCATAGACAGTAAGAGGAGTCAATCTTCTTGTAGATAAGTCGGCATTGTGCATTTTGTATTTAATTCCGATGCAATTTCTGTGTTTCATCGTCAATAAGCAGGTGAAAGGGGTACAGTAAACCTGGCGTGAAGCATCGGAATCTATAACTAGTGTCACAGGAATGGTTCAAAACATAGTCAGTAAGAAGAGTCAGTCTTCTTGTACTTAAGACGGCATTGTGCTTTTTGTATGAAATTCCGATGCAATTTCTGTGTTTCATCGTCAATAAGAAGGTCCAAGGGATACAGCAAACCTGAAGTGAAGCATCGGAATCTAAAACTAGTGTCACAGGAATGGTTCAAAACATAGACACTAAGAAGAGTCAATCTTCTTGTAGATAAGTCGGCATTGTGCCTTTTGTATTTAAATCCGATGCAATTTCTGTGTTTCATCGTCAATAAGAAGGTCAAAGGGATACAGTAAACCTGGAGTGAAGCATCGGAATCTATAACTAGTGTCACAGGAATGGTTCAAAACATAGTCAGTAAGAAGAGTCAGTCTTCTTGTACTTAAGTCGGCATTGTGCCTTTTGTATTTTATTCCGACGCAATTTCTGTGTTTCATCGTCAATGAGAAGGTCTGAGGGATATAGTAAACCTGAAGTGAAGCATCGGAATCTAAAACTAGTGTCACTGGAATGGTTCAAATCATAGACAGTAGGAAGAGTCAGTCTTCTTGTACTTAAGTCGGCATTGTGCCTTTTCTATTTAATTCCGATGCAATTTCTGTGTTTCATCGTCAATAAGAAGGTCCAAGGGATACATTAAACCTGAAGTGAAGCATCGGAATCTATAACTAGTGTCCCAGGAATGGTTGAAAACATAGTCAGTAAGAAGAGTCAGTCTTCTTGTACTTAAGTCGGCATTGGTCTCTTTTGTATCTCATTCCGATGCAATCTCTGTGTTTCATCGTCAATAAGAAGGGCCAAGGGACACAGTTAACCTGGAGTGCAGCATCGGAATCTATAACTAGTGTCACAGGAATGGTTCAAAACATAGTCAGTAAGAAGAGTCAGTCTTCTTGTACTTAAGTCGGCATTGTGCCTTTTGTATTTAATTCTGATGCAATTTCTGTGTTTCATCGTCAATAAGAAGGTCCAAGGGACACAGTAAACCTGGAGTGAAGCATCGGAATCTATAACTAGTTTCACAGAAATGGTTCAAAGCATAGACAGTAAGAAGAGTCAGTCATCTTGTACTTAAGTCGGAATGTGCCTTTTGTATTTAATTCCGATGCAATTTCTGTGTTTCATGGTCAATAAGAGGGTCAGAGGGATACAGTAAACCTGAAGTGAAGCATCGGAATCTATAACTAGTGTCACAGGAATGGTTCAAAACATAGTCAGTAGGAAGAGTCAGTCTTCTTGTACTTAAGTCGGCATCGTGCCTTTTGCATTTAATTCCGATGCAATTTCTGTGTTTCATCGTCAATAAGAAGGTCCAAGGGATACAGTAAACCTGGAGTGAAGCATCGGAATTTATAACTAGTGTCACAGGAATGGTTCAAAACAAAGACAGTAAGAAGAGTCAGTCTTCTTGTACTTAAGTCGGCATTGTTGCTTCTGTATTTAATTGCGATACCGTTTCTGTGTTTCATCGTCATTAAGAAGGTCCAAGGGATACAGTAAACCTGAAGTGAAGCATCGGAATCTATAATTAGTGTCACAGGAATGGTTCAAATCATAGTCAATAAGAACAGTCAGAACTCTTGTACTTAAGTCGGCATTGTCCCTTTTGTATTTAATTCAGATGCAATTTCTGTGTTTCATCGTCACTAAGATGGTCCAAGGGATACAGTAAACCTGAAGTGAAGCATCGGAATCTAAAACTAGTGTCACAGGAATGGTTCAAAACGTAGACACTAAGAAGAGTCAATCTTCTTGTAGATAAGTCGGCATTGTGCCTTTTGTATTTAATTCCGACGCAATTTCTGAGTTTCATCGTCAATAAGAAGGTCAAAGGGATGCAGTAAACCTGGAGTGAAGCATCGGAATCTATAACTAGTGTCACAGGAATGGTTCAAAACATAGTCAGTAAGAAGAGTCAGTCTTCTTGTACTTAAGTCGGAATTGTGCCTTTTGTATTTAATTCCGATGCAATTTCTGTGTTTCATCGTCAATAAGAAGGTCCAAGGGATACAGTAAACCTGGAGTGAAGCATCGTAATTTATAACCAGTGTCACAGGAATGGTTCAAAACATAGACAGTAAGAAGAGTCAGTCTTCTTGTACTTAAGTCGGCATTGTGCCTTCTGTATTTAATTGCGATACCGTTTCTGTGTTTCATCGTCAATAAGAAGGTCCAAGGGATACAGTAAACCTGAAGTGAAGCATCGGAATCTATAATTAGTGTCACAGGAATGGTTGAAATCATAGTCAATAAGAAGAGTCAGAATTCTTGTACTTAAGTCGGCATTGTCCCTTTTGTATTTAATTCAGATGCAATTTCTGTGTTTCATCGTCACTAAGATGGTCCAAGGGATACAGTAAACCTGAAGTGAAGCATCGGAATCTAAAACTAGTGTCACAGGAATGGTTCAAAACATAGACACTAAGAAGAGTCAATCTTCTTGTAGATAAGTCGGCATTGTGCCTTTTGTATTTGATTCCGATGCAATTTCTGAGTTTCATCGTCAATAAGAAGGTCAAAGGGATGCAGTAAACCTGGAGTGAAGCATCGGAATCTATAACTAGAGTCACAGGAATGAATCAAACATAGTCGGTAAGAAGAATCAGTCTTCTTGTACTTAAGTCGGCATTGTGCCTTTTGTATTTAATTCCGATGCAATTTCTGTGTTTCATCGTCAGCAAGAATGTCCAAGGGATACAGTAAACCTGGAGTGAAGCATCGGAATCTATAAGTAGTGTCACAGGAATGGTTCAAAACATAGACAGTAGGAAGAGTCAGTCTTCTGATACTTATGTCGGCATTGCGCCTTTTGTATTTTATTCCGATGCAATTTCTGTGTTTCATCGTCAATAAGAAGGTCTGAGGGATACAGTAAACATCAAGTGAAGCATCGGAATCTATAACTAGTGTCATAGGAATGGTTCAAACATAGACAGTAAGAAGAGTCAGTCTGCTTGTACTTAAGTCGGCATTGTGCCTTTTGTATTTAATTCCGATGCAATTTCTGTGTTTCATTGTCAATAAGAAGGTCCAAGGGATACAGTAAACCAGAAGTGAAGCATCTGAATCTATAGCTAGTGTTACAGGAATGGTTCCAAACATAGTCAGTAAGAAGAATCAGTCTTCTTGTACTTAAGTCGGCATTGTGCCTTTTGTATTTCATTCCGATGCAATTTCTGTGTTTCATCGTCAATAAGAAGGTCCAAGGGATACATTAAACCTGAAGTGAAGCATCGGAATCTATACCTAGTGTCCCAGGAATGGTTGAAAACATAGTCAGTAAGAAGAGTCAGTCTTCTTGTACTTAAGTCGGCATTGGTCTCTTTTGTATCTCATTCCGATGCAATCTCTGTGTTTCATCGTCAATAAGAAGGGCCAAGGGACACAGTTAACCTGGAGTGCAGCATCGGAATCTATAACTAGTGTCACAGGAATGGTTCAAAACATAGTTAGTAAGAAGAGTCAGTCTTCTTGTACTTAAGTCGGCATTGTGCCTTTTGTATGAAATTCCGATGCAATTTCTGTGTTTCATCGTCAATAAGAAGGTCCAAGGGATACAGTAAACCTGGAATGAAGCATCAGAATCTATAACTAGAGTCACAGGAATGAATCAAACATAGTCGGTAAGAAGAATCAGTCTTCTTGTACTTAAGTCGGCATTGTGCCTTTTGTATTTAATTCCGATGCAATTTCTGTGTTTCATCGTCAACAAGAAGGATCAAGGGATACAGTAAACCTGGAGTGAAGCATCGGACTCTATAAGTAGTGTCACAGGAATGGTTCAAAACATAGACAGTAGGAAGAGTCAGTCTTCTTGTACTTAAGTCGGCATTGTGCCTTTTGTATTTTATTCCGACGCAATTTCTGTGTTTCATCGTCAATGAGAAGGTCTGAGGGATATAGTAAACCTGAAGAGAAGCATCGGAATCTAAAACTAGTGTCACTGGAATGGTTCAAATCATAGACAGTAGAAAGAGTCAGTCTTCTTGTACTTAAGTCGGCATTGTGCCTTTTCTATTTAATTCCGATGCAATTTCAGTGTTTCATCGTCAATAAGAAGGTCCAAGGGATACATTAAACCTGAAGTGAAGCATCGGAATCTATAACTAGTGTCCCAGGAATGGTGGAAAACATAGTCAGTAAGAAGAGTCAGTCTTCTTGTACTTAAGTCGGCATTGGTCTCTTTTGTATCTTATTCCGATGCGATCTCTGTGTTTCATCGTCAATAAGAAGGGCCAAGGGACACAGTTAACCTGGAGTGCAGCATCGGAATCTATAACTAGTGTCACAGGAATGGTTCAAAACATAGTCAGTAAGAAGAGTCAGTCTTCTTGTACTTAAGACGGCATTGTGCCTTTTGTATTTAATTCCGATGCAATTTCTGTGTTTCATCGTCAATAAGAAGGTCCAAGGGATACAGTAAACCTGGAGTGAAGCATCGGAATTTATAACTAGTGTCACAGGAATGGTTCAAACATAGACAGTAAGAAGAATCAGTCTTCTTGCACTTAAGTCGGCATTGTGCCTTTTGTATTTAATTCCGATGCAATTTTTGTGTTCCACCGTCAATAAGAAGGTCCAAGGGACACAGTAAACCTGGAGTGAAGCATCGGAATCTATAACTAGTTTCACAGGAATGGTTCAATGCATAGACAGTAAGAAGAGTCAGTCATCTTGTACTTAAGTCGGAATGTGCCTTTTGTATTTAATTCCGATGCAATATCTGTGTTTCATGGTCAATAAGAGGGTCAGAGGGATACAGTAAACCTGAAGTGAAACATCGGAATCTATAACTAGTGTCACAGGAATGGTTCAAAACATAGTCAGTAAGAAGAGTCATTCTTCTTGTACTTAAGTCGGCATCGTGCCTTTTGTATTTAATTCCGATGCAATTCCTGTGTTTCATCGTCAATAAGAAGGTCCAAGGGATACAGTAAACCTGGAGTGAAGCATCGGAATTTATAACTAGTGTCACAGGAATGGTTCAAAACATAGACAGTAAGAAGAGTCAGTCTTCTTGTACTTAAGTCGGCATTCTGCCTTCTGTATTTAATTGCGATACCGTTTCTGTGTTTCATCGTCAATAAGAAGGTCCAAGGGATACAGTAAACCTGAAGTGAAGCATCGGAATCTATAATTAGTGTCACAGGAATGGTTCAAATCATAGTCAATAAGAAGAGTCAGAATTCTTGTACTTAAGTCGGCATTGTCCCTTTTGTATTTAATTCAGATGCAATTTCTGTGTTTCATCGTCACTAAGATGGTCCAAGGGATACAGTAAACCTGAAGTGAAGCATCGGAATCTATAACTAGTGTCACAGGAATGGTTCAAAACATAGACACTAAGAAGAGTCAATCTTCTTGTAGATAAGTCGACATTGTGCCTTTTGTATTTAATTCCGATGCAATTTCTGTGTTTCATCGTCAATAAGAAGGTCAAAGGGATGCAGTAAACCTGGAGTGAAGCATCGGAGTCTATAACTAGTGTCACAGGAATGGTTCAAAACATAGTCAGTAAGAAGAGTCAGTCTTCTTGTACTTAAGTCGGCATTGTGCCTTTTGTATTTAATTCCGATGCAATTTCTGTGTTTCATCGTCAATAAGAAGGTCCAAGGGATACAGTAAACCTGGATTGAAGCATCGGAATTTATAACTAGTGTCACAGGAATGGTTCAAAACATAGACAGTAAGAAGAGTCAGTCTTCTTGTACTTAAGTCGGCATTGTTGCTTCTGTATTTAATTGCGATACCGTTTCTGTGTTTCATCGTCAATAAGAAGGTCCAAGGGATACAGTAAACCTGAAGTGAAGCATCGGAATCTATAATTAGTGTCACAGGAATGGTTCAAATCATAGTCAATAAGAAGAGTCAGAATTCTTGTACTTAAGTCGGCATTGTCCCTTTTGTATTTAATTCAGATGCAATTTCTGTGTTTCTTCGTCACTAAGATGGTCCAAGGGATACAGTAAACCTGAAGTGAAGCATCGGAATCTAAAACTAGTGCCACAGGAATGGTTCAAAACATAGACACTAAGAAGAGTCAATCTTCTTGTAGATAAGTCGGCATTGTGCCTTTTGTATTTAATTCCGATGCAATTTCTGTGTTTCATCGTCAATAAGAAGGTCAAAGGGATACAGTAAACCTGGAGTGAAGCATCGGAATCTATAACTAGTGTCACAGGAATGGTTCAAAACATAGTCAGTAAGAAGAGTCAGTCTTCTTGTACTTAAGTCGGCATTGTTGCTTCTGTATTTAATTGCGATACCGTTTCTGTGTTTCATCGTCAATAAGAAGGTCCAAGGGATACAGTAAACCTGAAGTGAAGCATCGGAATCTATAATTAGTGTCACAGGAATGGTTCAAATCATAGTCAATAAGAAGAGTCAGAATTCTTGTACTTAAGTCGGCATTGTCCCTTTTGTATTTAATTCAGATGCAATTTCTGTGTTTCATCGTCACTAAGATGGTCCAAGAGATACAGTAAACCTGAAGTGAAGCATCGGAATCTAAAACTAGTGTCACAGGAATGGTTCAAAACATAGACACTAAGAAGAGTCAATCTTCTTGTAGATAAGTCGGCATTGTGCCTTTTGTATTTAATTCCGATGCAATTTCTGTGTTTCATCGTCAATAAGAAGGTCAAAGGGATGCAGTAAACCTGGAGTGAAGCATCGGAATCTATAACTAGTGTCACAGGAATGGTTCAAAACATAGTCAGTAAGAAGAGTCAGTCTTCTTGTACTTAAGTCGGCATTGTGCCTTTTGTATTTAATTCCGATGCAATTTCTGTGTTTCATCGTCAATAAGAAGGTCCAAGGGATACAGTAAACCTGGATTGAAGCATCGGAATTTATAACTAGTGTCACAGGAATGGTTCAAAACATAGACAGTAAGAAGAGTCAGTCTTCTTGTACTTAAGTCGGCATTGTTGCTTCTGTATTTAATTGCGATACCGTTTCTGTGTTTCATCGTCAATAAGAAGGTCCAAGGGATACAGTAAACCTGAAGTAAAGCATCGGAATCTATAATTAGTGTCACAGGAATGGTTCAAATCATAGTCAATAAGAAGAGTCAGAATTCTTGTACTTAAGTCGGCATTGTCCCTTTTGTATTTAATTCAGATGCAATTTCTGTGTTTCATCGTCACTAAGATGGTCCAAGGGATACAGTAAAGATGAAGTTAAGCATCGGAATCTAAAACTAGTGTCACAGGAATGGTTCAAAACATAGACACTAAGAAGAGTCAATCTTCTTGTAGATAAGTCGGCATTGTGCCTTTTGTATGAAATTCCGATGCAATTTCTGTGTTTCATCGTCAATAAGAAGGTCCAAGGGATACAGTAAACCTGGACTGAAGCATCAGAATCTATAACTAGAGTCACAGGAATGAATCAAACGTAGTCGGTAAGAAGAATCAGTCTTCTTGTACTTAAGTCGGCATTGTGCCTTTTGTATTTAATTCCGATGCAATTTCTGTGTTTCATCGTCAACAAGAAGGTCCAAGGGATACAGTAAACCTGGAGTGAAGCATCGGAATCTATAAGTAGTGTCACAGGAATGGTTCAAAACATAGACAGTAGGAAGAGTCAGTCTTCTGATACTAATGTCGGCATTGTGCCTTTTGTATTTTATTCCGACGCAATTTCTGTCTTTCATCGTCAATAAGAAGGTCTGAGGGATACAGTAAACATCAAGTGAAGCATCGGAATCTATAACAAGTGTCATAGGAATGGTTCAAACATAGACAGTAAGAAGAGTCAGTCTGCTTGTACTTAAGTCGGCATTGTGCCTTTTGTATTTAATTCCGATGCAATTTCTGTGTTTCATTGTCAATAAGATGGTCCAAGGGATACAGTAAACCAGAAGTGAAGCATCTGAATCTATAGCTAGTGTTACAGGAATGGTTCCAAACATAGTCAGTAAGAAGAATCAGTCTTCTTGTACTTAAGTCGGCATTGTGCCTTTTGTATTTAATTCCGATGCAATTTCTGTGTTTCATCGTCAAAAAGAAGGTCCAAGGGATACAGTAAACCTGACGTGAAGCATCGGAATCTATAACTAGTGTCCCAGGAATGGTTAACAACATAGTCAGTAAGAAGAGTCAGTCTTCTTGTAGTTAAGTCGGCATTGTGCCTTTTGTATTTAACTCCGTTGCAATTTCTGTGTTCCATCGTCAATAAAAAGGTCCAAGGGATACAGTAAACCTGGAGTGAAGCATCGGACTCTATAAGTAGTGTCACAGGAATGGTTCAAAACATAGACAGTAGGAAGAGTCAGTCTTCTTGTACTTAAGTCGGCATTGTGCCTTTTGTATTTAACTCCGTTGCAATTTCTGTGTTTCATTGTCAATATGAAGGTCCAAGGGATACAGTTAACCTGGAGTGAAGCATCGTAATTTATAACTAGTGTCACAGGAATGGTTCAAACATAGACAGTAAGAAGAATCAGTCTTCTTGTACTTAAGTCGGCATTGTGCCTTTTGTATTTAATTCCGATGCAATTTTTGTGTTCCATCGTCAATAAGAAGGTCCAAGGGATACAGTAAACCTGGAGTGAAGCATCGGAATGTATAACTAGTTTCACAGGAATGGTTCAAAGCATAGACAGTAGGAAGCGTCTGTCTTCTTGTACTTAAGTCGGCATTGTGCCATCTATATTTAATTGCGATACCGTTTCTGTGTTTCATCGTCAATAAGAAGGTCCAAGGGATACAGTAAACCTGAAGTGAAGCATCGGAATCTATAATTAGTGTCACAGGAATGGTTCAAATCATAGTCAATAAGAAGAGTCAGAATTCTTGTACTTAAGTCGGCATTGTCCCTTTTGTATTTAATTCAGATGCAATTTCTGTATTTCATCGTCACTAAGATGGTCCAAGGGATACAGTAAACCTGAAGTGAAGCATCGGAATCTATAACTAGTGTCACAGGAATGGTTCAAAACATAGACACTAAGAAGAGTCAGTCTTCTTGTACTTAAGTCGGCATTGTGCCTTCTGTATTTAATTGCGATACCGTTTCTGTGTTTCATCGTCAATAAGAAGGTCCAAGGGATACAGTAAACCTGAAGTGAAGCATCGGAATCTATAATTAGTGTCACAGGAGTGGTTCAAATCATAGTCAATAAGAAGAGTCAGAATTCTTGTACTTAAGTCGGCATTGTCCCTTTTGTATTTAATTCAGATGCAATTTCTGTGTATCATCGTCACTAAGATGGTCCAAGGGATACAGTAAACCTGAAGTGAAGCATCGGAATCTATAACTAGTGTCACAGGAATGGTTCAAATCATAGACACTAAGAAGAGTCAATCTTCTTGTAGATAAGTCGGCATTGTGCCATTTGTATTTAATTCCGATGCAATTTCTGTATTTCATCGTCAATAAGAAGGTCAAATGGATACAGTAAACCTGGAGTGAAGCATCGGAATCTATAACTAGTGTCACAGGAATGGTTCAAAACATAGTCAGTAAGAAGAGTCAGTCTTCTTGTACTTAAGTCGGCATTGTGCCTTTTGTATGAAATTCCGATGCAATTTCTGTGTTTCATCGTCAATAAGAAGGTCCAAGGGATACAGTAAACCTGGACTGAAGCATCAGAATCTATAACTAGAGTCACAGGAATGAATCAAACATAGTCGGTAAGAAGAATCAGTCTTCTTGTACTTAAGTCGGCATTGTGCCTTTTGTATTTAATTCCGATGCAATTTCTGTGTTTCATCGTCAATAAGAAGGTCCAAGGGATACAGTAAACCTGGAGTGAAGCATCTGAATTTATAACTAGTGTCACAGGAATGGTTCAAAACATATACAGTAAGATGAGTCAGCCATCTTGTACTTAAGTCGGAATGTGACTTTTGTATTTAATTACGATGCAATTTCTGTGTTTCATCGTCAATAAGAGGGTCAGAGGGATACAGTAAACCTGAAGTGAAGCATCGGAATCTATAACTAGTGTCACAGGAATGGTTCAAAACATAGTCAGTAAGAAGAGTCAGTCTTATTGTACTTAAGTCGGAATTGTGCCTTTTGTATTTAATTGCCATGCAATTTCTGTGTTTCATCGTCAATAAGAAGGTCCAAGGGATACAGTAAACCTGGAGTGAAGCATCGGAATTTGTAACTAGTGTCACAGGAATGGTTCAAACATAGACAGTAAGAAGAATCAGTCTTCTTGTACTTAAGTCGGCATTGTGCCTTTTGTATTTAATTCCGATGCAATTTCTGTGTTTCATCGTCAATGAGAAGGTCTGAGGGATATAGTAAACCTGAAGTGAAGCATCGGAATCTAAAACTAGTGTCACTGGAATGGTTCAAATCATAGACAGTAGGAAGAGTCAGTCTTCTTGTACTTAAGTCGGCATTGTGCATTTTCTATTTAATTCCGTTGCAATTTCTGTGTTTCATCGTCAATAAGAAGGTCCAAGGGATACATTAAACCTGAAGTGAAGCATCGGAATCTATAACTAGTGTCCCAGGAATGGTTGAAATCATAGTCAGTAAGAAGAGTCAGTCTTCTTGTACTTAAGTCGAAATTGTGCCTTTTGTATTTAATTGCGATGCAATTTCTGTGTTTCATCGTCAATAAGAAGGTCCAAGGGATACAGTAAACCTGGAGTGAAGCATCGGAATTTATAACTAGTGTCACAGGAATGGTTCAAACATAGACAGTAAGAAGAATCAGTCTTCTTGTACTTAAGTCGGCATTGTGCCTTTTGTATTTAATTCCGATGCAATTTCTGTGTTTCATTGTCAATAATAAGGTCCAAGGGATACAGTAAACCAGAAGTGAAGCATCTGAATCTATAGCTAGTGTTACAGGAATGGTTCCAAACATAGTCAGTAAGAAGAGTCAGTCTTCTTGTACTTAAGTCGGCATTGTGCCTTTTGTATTTCATTCCGATGCAATTTCTGTGTTTCATCGTCAAAAAGAAGGTCCAAGGGATACAGTAAACCTGACGTGAAGCATCGGAATCTATAACTAGTGTCCCAGGAATGGTTAACAACATAGTCAGTAAGAAGAGTCAGTCTTCTTGTAGTTAAGTCGGCATTGTGCCTTTTGTATTTAACTCCGTTGCAATTTCTGTGTTTCATCGTCAATAAGAAGGTCAAAGGGATACAGTAAACCTGGAGTGAAGCATCGGAATCTATAACTAGTGTCTCAGCGATGGTTAAAAACTTAGACAGTAAGAAGAGTCAGTCTTCTTGTACTTAAGTCGGCATTGTGCCTTTTGTATTTAATTCGGATGCAATTTCTGTGTTTCATCGTCAATAAGAAGGTCCAAGGGATACAGTAAACCGGGAGTGAAGCATCGGAATCTATAACTAGTGCCACAGGAATGAATCAAAACATAGTCGGTAAGAAGAATCAGTCTTCTTGTACTTAAGTCGGCATTGTGCCTTTTGTATTTAATTCCGATGCAATTTCTGTGATTCATCGTCAACAAGAAGGTCCAAGGGATACATTAAACCTGAAGTGAGGCATCGGAATCTATAACTAGTGTCACAGGAATGGTACAAAACATAGACAGTAGGAGGAGTCAGTCTACTTGTACTTAAGTCGGCATTGTGCCTTTTCTATTTAATTCCGATGCTATATCTGTGTTTCATCGTCTATAAGAATTTCCAAGGGATACGGTAAACCTAGAGTGGAGCATCGGAATCTATAACTAGTGTCACAGGAATGGTTCAAAACATATACAGTAAGAAGAGTCAGTCTTCTTGTACTTAAGTCGGAATGTGACTTTTGTATTTAATTCCGATGCAATTTCTGTGTTTCATCGTCAATAAGAGGGTCAGAGGGATACAGTAAACCTGAAGTGAAGCATCGGAATCTATAACTAGTGTCACAGGAATGGTTCAAAACATAGTCAGTAAGAAGAGTCAGTCTTCTTGTACTTAAGTCGGAATTGTGCCTTTTGTATTTAATAGCGATGCGATTTCTGTGTTTCATCGTCAATAAGAAGGTCCAAGGGATACAGTAAACCTGGAGTGAAGCATCGCAATTTATAACTAGTGTCACAGGAATGGTTCAAACGTAGACAGTAAGAAGAATCAGTCTTCTTGTACTTAAGTCGGCATTGTGCCTTTTGTATTTAATTCCGATGCAATTTCTGTGTTTCATCGTCAATGAGAAGGTCTGAGGGATATAGTAAACCTGAAGTGAAGCATCGGAATCTAAAACTAGTGTCACTGGAATGGTTCAAATCATAGACAGTTGGAAGAGTCAGTCTTCTTGTACTTAAGTCGGCATTGTGCATTTTCTATTTAATTCCGTTGCAATTTCTGTGTTTCATCGTCAATAAGAAGGTCCAAAGGATACATTAAACCTGAAGTGAAGCATCGGAATCTATAACTAGTCTCCCGGGAATGGTTGAAAACATAGTCAGTAAGAAGAGTCAGTCTTCTTGTACTTAAGTCGGCATTGGTCTCTTTTGTATCTCATTCCGATGCAATTTCTGTGTTTCATCGTCAATAAGAAGGGCCAAGGGACACAGTAAACCTGGAGTGCAGCATCGGAATCTATAACTAGTGTCACGGGAATGGTTCAAAGCATATACAGTAAGAAGAGTCAGTCATCTTGTACTTAAGTCGGAATGTGACTTTTGTATTTAATTCCGATGCAATTTCTGTGTTTCATCGTCAATAAGAGGGTCAGAGGGATACAGTAAACCTGAAGTGAAGCATCGGAATCTATAACTAGTGTCACAGGAATGGTTCAAAACATAGTCAGTAAGAAGAGTCAGTCTTCTTGTACTTAAGTCGGAATTGTGCCTTTTGTATTTAATTGCGATGCAATTTCTGTGCTTCATCGTCAATAAGAAGGTCCAAGGGATACAGTAAACCTGGAGTGAAGCATCGGAATTTATAACTAGTGTCACAGGAATGGTTCAAACATAGACAGTAAGAAGAATCAGTCTTCATGTACTTAAGTCGGCATTGTGCCTTTTGTATTTAATTCCGATGCAATTTCTGTGTTTCATTGTCAATAAGAAGGTCCAAGGAATACAGTAAACCAGAAGTGAAGCATCTGAATCTATAGCTAGTGTTACAGGAATGGTTCCAAACATAGTCAGTAAGAAGAGTCAGTCTTCTTGTACTTAAGTCGGCATTGTGCCTTTTGTATTTCATTCCGATGCAATTTCTGTGTTTCATCGTCAAAAAGAAGGTCCAAGGGATACAGTAAACCTGACGTGAAGCATCGGAATCTATAACTAGTGTCCCAGGAATGGTTAACAACATAGTCAGTAAGAAGAGTCAGTCTTCTTGTAGTTAAGTCGGCATTGTGCCTTTTGTATTTAACTCCGTTGCAATTTCTGTGTTTCATCGTCAATAAGAAGGGCAAAGGGATACAGTAAACCTGGAGTGAAGCATCGGAATCTATAACTAGTGTCTCAGCGATGGTTAAAAACATAGACAGTAAGAAGAGTCAGTCTTCTTGTACTTAAGTCGGCATTGTGCCTTTTGTATTTAATTCGGATGCAATTTCTGTGTTTCATCGTCAATAAGAAGGTCCAAGGGATACAGTAAACCGGGAGTGAGGCATCGGAATCTGTAACTAGTGCCACAGGATTGAATCAAAACATAGTCGGTAAGAAGAATCAGTCTTCTTGTACTTAAGTCGGCATTGTGCCTTTTCTATTTAATTCCGATGCAATTTCTGTGATTCATCGTCAACAAGAAGGTCCAAGGGATACATTAAACCTGAAGTGAGGCAACGGAATCTATAACTAGTGTCACAGGAATGGTTCAAAACATAGACAGTAGGAAGAGTCAGTCTACTTGTACTTAAGTCGGCATTGTGCCTTTTGTATTTTATTCCGAAGCAATTTCTGTGTTTCATCGTCAATAAGAAGGTCTGAGGGATACAGTAAACATCAAGTGAAGCATCGGAATCTATAACTAGTGTCATAGGAATGGTTAAACATAGACAGTAAGAAGGGTCAGTCTGCTTGTACTTAAGTCGGCATTGTGCCTTTTGTATTTAATTCCGATGCAATTTCTGTGTTTCATTGTCAATAAGAAGGTCCAAGGGATACAGTAAACCAGAAGTGAAGCATCTGAATCTATAGCTAGTGTTACAGGAATGGTTCCAAACATAGTCAGTAAGAAGAGTCAGCCTTCTTGTACTTAAGTCGGCATTGTGCCTTTTGTATTTAATTCCGATGCAATTTCTGAGTTTCATCGTCAATGAGAAGGTCTGAGGGATATAGTAAACCTGAAGTGAAGCATCGGAATCTATAACTAGTGTCACAGGAACGGTTCAAAACATAGACTGTAGGAAGCGTCTGTCTTCTTGTACTTGAGTCGGCATTGCGCCTTTTGTATTTTACTACGATGCAATTTCTGTGTTTCATCGTCAATAAGAAGGTCTGAGGGCTACAGTAAACCTGAAGTGAAGCATCGGAAGCTATAACTTGTGTCATAGGAATGGTTCAAACATGGACAGTAAGAAGAGTCAGTCTTCTTGTACTTAAGTAGGCATTGTGCCTTTTGTATTTAATTCCGATGCAATTTCTGTGTTTCATCGTCAATAAGAAGGTCCAAGGGATACAGTAAACCAGAAGTGAAGCATCGGAATCTATAACTAGTGTTACAGGAATGGTTCCAAACATAGTCAGTAAGAAGAGTCACTCTTCTTGTACTTAAGTCGGCATTGCGCCTTTTGTATTTAATTAAGATGCAATTTCTGTGTTTCATCGTCAATGAGAAGGTCTGAGGGATAAAGTAAACCTGAAGTGAAGCATCGGAATCTAAAACTAGTGTCACTGGAATGGTTCAAATCATAGACAGTAGGAAGAGTCAGTCTTCTTGTACTTAAGTCGGCATTGTGCATTTTCTATTTAATTCCGTTGCAATTTCTGTGTTTCATCGTCAATAAGAAGGTCCAAGGGATACATTAAACCTGAAGTGAAGCATCGGAATCTATAACTAGTGTCCCAGGAATGGTTGAAAACATAGTCAGTAAGAAGAGTCAGTCTTCTTGTACTTAAGTCGGCATTGGTCTCTTTTGTATCTCATTCCGATGCAATTTCTGTGTTTCATCGTCAATAAGAAGGGCCAAGGGACACAGTAAACCTGGAGTGCAGCATCGGAATCTATAACTAGTGTCACAGGAATGGATCAAAACATATACAGTAAGAAGAGTCAGTCATCTTGTACTTAAGTCGGTATGTGACTTTTGTATTTAATTCCGATGCAATTTCTGTGTTTCATCGTCAATAAGAGGGTCAGAGGGATACAGTAAACCCGAAGTGAAGCATCGGAATCTATAACTAGTGTCACAGGAATGGTTCAAAACATAGTCAGTAAGAAGAGTCGGTCTTCTTGTACTTAAGTCGGAATTGTGCCTTTTGTATTTAATTCCGATGCAATTTCTGTGTTTCATCGTCAATAAGAAGGTCCAAGGGATACAGTAAACCTGGAGTGAAGCATCGGAATTTATAACTAGTGTGACAGGAATGGTTCAAACATAGACAGTAAGAAGAATCAGTCTTCTTGTACTTAAGTCGGCATTGTGCCTTTTGTATTTAATTCCGATGCAATTTCTGTGTTCCATCGTCAATAAGAATGTCCAAGGGACACAGTAAACCTGGAGTGAAGCATCGGAATCTATAACTAGTTTCACAGTAATGGTTCAAAACATAGACAGTAAGAAGAGTCAGTCATCTTGTACTTAAGTCGGAATGTGCCTTTTGTATTTAATTCCGATGCAATTTCTGTGTTTCATCGTCAATAGGAGGGTCAGAGGGATACAGTAAACCTGAAGTGAAGCATCGGAATCTATAACTAGTTTCACAGTAATGGTTCAAAACATAGACAGTAAGAAGAGTCAGTCATCTTGTACTTAAGTCGGAATGTGCCTTTTGTATTTAATTCCGATGCAATTTCTGTGTTTCATCGTCAATAGGAGGGTCAGAGGGATACAGTAAACCTGAAGTGAAGCATCGGAATCTATAACTAGTGTCACATTAGTGGTTCAAAACATAGTCAGTAAGAAGAGTCAGTCTTCTTGTACTTAAGTCGGCATTGTGCCTTTTTATTTAATTCCGATGCAATTTCTGTGTTTCATCGTCAATATGTAGGTCCAAGGGATACAGTAAACCTGGAGTGAAGCATCGGAATTTATAACTAGTGTCACAGGAATGGTTCAAAGCATAGACACTAAGAAGAGTCAGTCTTCTTGTACTTAAGTCGACATTGTGCCTTCTGTATTTAATTCCGATACCATTTCTGTGTTTCATCGTCAATAAGAAGGTCCAAGGGGTACAGTAAACCTGAAGTGAAGCATCGGAATCTATAACTAGTGTCACAGGAATGGTTCAAATCATAGTCAGTAAGAAGAGTCAGAATTCTTGTACTTAAGTCGGCATTGTCCCTTTTGTATCTAATTCAGATGCAATTTCTGTGTTTCATCGTCACTAAGATGGTCCAAGGGATACAGTAAACCTGGAGTGAAGCATCGGAATCTATGACTAGTGTCTCAGCGATGGTTAAAAACATAGACAGTAGAAAGAGTCAGTATCCTTGTTCTGAAGTCGGCATTGTGCCTTTTGTATTTCATTACGATGAAATTTCTGTGTTTCATCGTCAATAAGAAGGGCCAAGGGACACAGTAAACCTGGAGTGAAGCATCGGAATCTATAACTAGTGTCACAGGAATTGTTCAAAACATAGACAGTAAGAAGAGTCAGTCATCTTGTACTTAAGTCGGAATGTGACTTTTGTATTTAATTCCGATGCAATTTCTGTGTTTCGCCGTCAATAAGAGGGTCAGAGGGATACAGTAAACCTGAAGTGAAGCATCGGAATCTATAACTAGTCTCACAGGAATGGTTCAAAGCATAGACACTAAGAAGAGTCAATCTTCTTGTAGATAAGTCGGAATGTGCCTTTTGTATTTAATTCCGATGCAATTTCTGTGTTTCATCGTCAATACGAGGGTCAGAGGGATACAGTAAACCTGAATGAAGCTTCGGAATCTATAACTAGTGTCACAGGATTGGTTCAAAACATAGACAGTGGGAAGAGTCTGTCTTTTTGTACTTAAGTCGGCATTGTGCCTTTTGTATTAAATTCCGATGCAATTTCTGTGTTTCATCGTCAATAAGTAGGTCCAAGGGATACAGTAAACCTGGACTGAAGCATCGGAATCTATAACTAGAGTCACAGGAATGAATCAAACATAGTCGGTAAGAAGAATCAGTCTTCTTGTACTTAAGTCGGCATTGTGCCTTTTGTATTTAATTCCGATGCAATTTCTGTGTTTCATCGTCAACAAGAAGGTCCAAGGGATACAGTAAACCTGGAGTGAAGCATCGGAATCTATAAGTAGTGACACAGGAATGGTTCAAATCGTAGACAGTAGGAAGAGTCAGTCTTATGGACTTAAGTCGGCATTGTGCCTTTTGTATTTTATTCCGACGCAATTTCTGTGTTTCTTCGTCAATAAGGAGGTCTGAGGGAAACAGTAAACCTCAAGTGAAGCATCGGAATCTTTAACTAGTGTCATAGGAATGGTTCAAACATAGACAGTAAGAAGAGTCAGTCTTCTTGTACTTATGTCGGCATTGTGCCTTTTGTATTTAATTCCGATGCAATTTCTGTGTTTCATTGTCAATAAGAAGGTCCAAGGTATACAGTAAACCAGAAGTGAAGCATCTGAATCTATAACTAGTGTTACAGGAATGGTTCCAAACATAGTCAGTAAGAAGCGTCAGTCTTCTTGTACTTAAGTCGGCATTGTGCCTTTTGTATTTCATTCCGATGCAATTTCTGTGTTTCATCGTCAAAAAGAAGGTCCAAGGGATACAGTAAACCTGACGTGAAGCATCGGAATCTATAACTAATGTCCCAGGAATGGTTAAAAACATAGTCAGTAAGAAGAGTCAGTCCTCTTGTAGTTAAGTCGGCATTGTGCCTTTTGTATTTAATTCCGTTGCAATTTCTGTGTTTCATCGTCAATAAGAAGGTCAAAGGGATACAGTATACCTGGAGTGAAGCATCGGAATCTATAACTAGTGTCTCAGCGATGGTTAAAAACATAGACAGTAAGAAGAGTCAGTCTTCTTGTACTTAAGTCGGCATTGTGCCATTTGTATTTAATTCGGATGCAATTTCTGTGTTTCATCGTCAATAAGAAGGTCCAAGGGATACAGTAAACCGGAAGTGAAGCATCGGCATCTATAACTAGTGTCACAGGAATGAATCAAAACATCGTCGGTAAGAAGAATCAGTCTTCTTGTACTTAAGTCGGCATTGTGCCTTTTGTATTTAATTCCGATGCAATTTCTGTGATTCATCGTCAACAAGAAGGTCCAAGGTATACATTAAACCTGACGTGAAACATCGGAATCCATAACTAGTGTCACAGGAATGGTTCAAAACATAGACCGTAGGAAGAGTCAGTCTACTTGTACTTAAGTCGGCATTGTGCCTTTTCTATTTAATTCCGATGCAGTTTCTGTGTTTCATCGTCAATAAGAAGGTCCAAGGGATACAGTAAACCTCTAATGAAGCATCGGAATCTATTAGTAGTGTCACAGGAATGGTTCAAAACATAGACAGTAGGAAGAGTCAGTCTTCTTGTACTTAAGTCGGCATTGTGCCTTTTGTATTTTACTCCGATGCAATTTCTGTGTTTCATCGTCAATAAGAAGGTCCAAGGGATACAGTAAACCAGAAGTGAAGCATCGGAATCTATAACTAGTGTTACAGGAATGGTTCCAAACATAGTCAGTAGGAAGAGTCAGTCTTCTTGTACTTAAGTCGGCATTGCGCCTTTTGTATTTAGTTCCGATGCAATTTCTGTGTTTCATCGTCAATGAGAAGGTCTGAGGGATATAGTAAACCTGAAGTGAAGCATCGGAATCTAAAACTAGTGTCACTGGAATGGTTCAAATCATAGATAGTAGGAAGAGTGAGTCTTCTTGTACTTAAGTCGGCATTGTGCCTTTTCTATTTAATTCCGATGCAATTTCTGTGTTTCATCGTCTATAAGAAGGTCCAAGGGATACATTAAACCTGAAGTGAAGCATCGGAATCTATAACTAGTGTCACAGGAATGGTTCAAAACATAGTCAGTAAGTAGAGTCAGTCTTCTTGTACTTAAGTCGGCATTGTGCCTTTTGTATTTAATTCCGATGCAATTTCTGTGTTTCATCGTCAATAAGAAGGTCCAAGGAATACAGTAAACCTGGAGTGAAGCATCGGAATTTACAACTAGTGTCACAGGAATGGTTCTAATATAGACAGTAAGAAGAATCAGTCTTATTGTACTTAAGTCGGCATTGTGCTTTTGTATTTAATTCCGATGCAATTTCTGTGTTCCATCGTCAATAAGAGGGTCAGAGGGATACAGTAAACCTGAAGTGAAGCATTGGAATCTATAACTAGTGTCACAGGAATGGTTCAAAACATAGTCAGTAGGAAGCGTCCGTCTTCTTGTACTTAAGTCGGCACTGTGCCTTTTCTATTTAATTCCGATGCAATTTCTGTGTTTCATCGTCAATAAGAGGGTCAGAGGGATACAGTAAACCTGAAGTGAAGCATTGGAATCTATAACTAGTGTCACAGGAATGGTTCAAAACATAGTCAGTAAGAAGAGTCAGTCTTCTTGTACTTAAGTCGGCATTGTGCCTTTTGTATTTAATTCCGATGCAATTTCTGTGTTTCATCGTCAACAAGAAGGTCCAAGGGATACAGTAAACCTGGAGTGAAGCATCGGAATTTATAACTAGAGTCACAGGAGTGGTTCAAAACATAGACAGTAAGAAGAGTCAGTCATCTTGTACTTAAGTCGGAATGTGCCTTTTGTATTTAATTCCGATGCAATTACTGCGTTTCATCGTCAATAAGAGGGTCAGAGGGATACAGTAAACCTGAAGTGAAGCATCGGAATCTATAACTAGTGTCACAGGAATGGTTCAAAACATAGACAGTAGGAAGCGTCCGTCTTCTTGTACTTAAGTCGGCACTGTGCCTTTTCTATTTAATTCCGATGCAATTTCTGTGTTTCATCGTCAATAAGAGGGTCAGAGGGATACAGTAAACCTGAAGTGAAGCATTGGAATCTATAACTAGTGTCACAGGAATGGTTCAAAACATAGTCAGTAAGAAGAGTCACTCTTCTTGTACTTAAGTCGGCATTGTGCCTTTTGTATTTAATTCCGATGCAATTTCTGTGTTTCATCGTCAACAAGAAGGTCCAAGGGATACAGTAAACCTGGAGTGAAGCATCGGAATTTATAACTAGTGTCACAGGAATGGTTCAAAACATAGACAGTAAGAAGAGTCAGGCTTCTTGTACTTAAGACAGCATTGTGCCTTCTGTATTTAATTCCGATACCATTTCTGTGTTTCATCGTCAATAAGAAGGTCCAAGGGATACAGTAAACCTGAAGTGAAGCATCGGAATCTATAACTAGTGTCACAGGAATGGTTCAAATCATAGTGAGTAAGAAGAGTCAGAATTCTTGTACCTAAGTCGGCATTGTCCCTTTTGTATTTAATTCAGATGCAATTTCTGTGTTTCATCGTCAATAAGAAGGTCCAAGGGATACAGTAAACCTCGAATGAAGCATCGGAATCTATTAGTAGTGTCACAGGAATGGTTCAAAACATAGACAGTAGGAAGGGTCAGTCTTCTTGTACTTAAGTCGGCATTGTGCCTTTTGTATTTTACTCCGATGCAATTTCTGTGTTTCATCTTCAATAAGAAGGTCTGAGGGATACAGTAAACCTGAAGTGAAGCATCGGAATGTATAACTTGTGTCATAGGAATGGTTCAAACATAGACAGTAAGAAGAGTCAGTCTTCTTGTACTTAAGTAGGCATTGTGCCTTTTGTATTTAATTCCGATTCAATTTCTGTGTTTCATCGTCAATAAGAAGGTCCAAGGGATACAGTAAACCAGAAGTGAAGCATCGGAATCTATAACTAGTGTTACAGGAATGGTTCCAAACATAGTCAGTAAGAAGAGTCAGTCTTCTTGTACTTAAGTCGGCATTGGGCCTTTTGTATTTAATTCCGATGCAATTTCTGTGTTTCATCGTCAATGAGAAGGTCTGAGGGAGATAGTAAACCTGAAGTGAAGCATCGGAATTTACAACTAGTGTCACAGGAATGCTTCAAACATAGACATTAAGAAGAATCAGTCTTCTTGTACTTCAGTCGGCATTGTGCTTTTGTATTTAATTCCGATGCAATTTCTGTGTTCCATCGTCAATAAGAAGGTCCAAGGGACACAGTAAACCTGGAGTGAAGCATCGGAATCTATAACTAGTTTCACAGGAACGGTTCAAAACATTGACAGTAAGAAGAGTCAGTCATCTTATACGTAAGTCGGAATGTGCCTTTTGTATTTAATTCCGATGCAATTTCTGTGTTTCATCGTCAATAAGAGGGTCAGAGGGATTCAGTAAACCTGAAGTGAAGCATCGCAATCTATAACTAGTGCCACAGGAATGGATCAAAACATAGACAGTAGGAAGGGTCAGTCTTCTTGTACTTAAGTCGGCACTGTGCCTTTTGTATTTTACTCCGATGCAATTTCTGTGTTTCATCGTCAATAATCAGGTCTGAGGGATACAGTAAACCTGAAGTGAAGCATCGGAATCTATAACTTGTTTCTTAGGAATGGTTCAAACATAGACAGTAAGAAGAGTCAGTCTTCATGTACTTAAGTAGGCATTGTGCCTTTTGTATTTATTTCCGATGCAATTTCTGTGTTTCATCGTCAATAAGAAGGTCCATGGGATACAGTAAACCAGAAGTGAAGCATCGGAATCTATAACTAGTGTTACAGGAATGGTTCCAAACATAATCAGTAAGAAGAGTCAGTCTTCTTGTACTTAAGTCGGCATTGTGCCTTTTGTATTTAATTCCGATGCAATTTCTGTGTTTCATCGTCAATAAGAGGGTCAGAGGGATACAGTAAACCTGAAGTGAAGCATCGGAATCTATAACTAGTGTCACAGGAATGGTTCAAAACATAGTCAGTAAGAAGAGTCAGTCTTCTTGTACTTATGTCGGCATTGTGCCTTTTGTATTTAATTCCGATGCAATTTCTGTGTTTCATCGTCAACAAGAAGGTCCAAGGGATACAGTAAACCTGGAGTGAAGCATCGGAATTTATAACTAGTGTCACAGGATTTGTTCAAAACATAGACAGTAAGAAGAGTCAGTCTTCTTGTACTTAAGTCGGCATTGTGCCTTCTGTATTTAATTCCGATACCATTTCTGTGTTTCATCGTCAATACGAAGGTCCAAGGGATACAGTAAACCTGAAGTGAAGCATCGGAATCTATAACTAGTGTCACAGGAATGGTTCAAATCATAGTCATTAAGAAGAGTCAGAATTCTTGTACTTAAGTCGGCATTGTCCCTTTTGTATTTAATTCAGATGCAATTTCTGTGTTTCATCGTCATTAAGAAGGTCCAAAGGATACAGTAAACCTCGAATGAAGCATCGGAATCTATTAGTAGTGTCACAGGAATGGTTCAAAACATAGACAGTAGGAAGGGTCAGTCTTCTTGTACTTAAGTCGGCATTGTGCGTTTTGTATTTTACTCCGATGCAATTTCTGAGTTTCATCGTCAATAAGAAGGTCTGAGGGTTACAGTAAACCTGAAGTGAAGCAACGGAATCTATAACTTGTGTCATAGGAATGGTTCAAACACAGACAGGAAGAAGAGTCAGTCTTCTTGTACTTAAGTAGGCATTGTGCCTTTTGTATTTATTTCCGATGCAATTTCTGTGTTTCATCGTCAATAAGAAGGTCCAAGGGATACAGTAAACCAGAAGTGAAGCATCGGAATCTATAACTAGTGTTACAGGAATGGTTCCAAACATAGTCAGTAAGAAGAGTCAGTCTTCTTGTACTTAAGTCGGCATTGTGCCTTTTGTATTTAATTCCGATGCAATTTCTGTGTTTCATCGTCAATGAGAAGGTATGAGGGATATAGTAAACCTGAAGTGAAGCATCGGAATTTACAACTAGTGTCACAGGAATGGTTCAAACATAGACAGTAAGAAGAATCAGTCTTCTTGTACTTAAGTCGGCATTGTGCCTTTTGTATTTAATTCCGATGCAATTCTGTGTTCCATCGTCAATAAGAAGGTCCAAGGGACACAGTAAACCTGGAGTGAAGCATCGCAATCTATAACTAGTGTCACAGGAATGGTTCAAACGTAGACAGTAAGAAGAGTCAGTCTTGTTGTACTTAAGTCGGCATTGTGCTTTTTGTATTTAATTCCGATGCAATTTCTGTGTTTCATCGTCAATAAGGATGACTAAGGGATACGGTAAACCGGGAGTGAAGCATCGGAATCTATAACTAGTGTCACAGGAATGGCTCAAAACATAGTCAGTAAGAAGAGTCAGTCTTCCTGTACTTAAGTCGGCATTGTGCCTTTTGTATTTAATTCCGATGCAATTTCTGTGTTTCATCGTCAACAAGAAGGTCCAAGGGATACAGCAAACCTGGAGTGAAGCATCGGAATTTATAACTAGTGTCACAGGAATGGTTCAAAACATAGACAGTAAGAAGAGTCAGTCTTCTTGTACTTAAGTCGGCATTGTGCCTTCTGTATTTAATTCCGATACCATTTCTGTGTTTCATCGTCAATAAGAAGGTCCAAGGGATACAGTAAACCTGAAGTGAAGCATCGGAACCTATAACTAGTGTTACAGGAATGGTTCCAAACATAGTCAGTAAGAAGCGTCAGTCTTCTTGTACTTAAGTCGGCATTGTGCCTTTTGTATTTCATTCCGATGCAATTTCTGTGTTTCATCGTCAAAAAGAAGGTCCAAGGGATACAGTAAACCTGACGTGAAGCATCGGAATCTATAACTAGTGTCCCAGGAATGGTTAAAAACATAGTCAGTAAGAAGAGTCAGTCTTCTTGTAGTTAAGTCGGCATTGTGCCTTTTGTATTTAATTCCGTTGCAATTTCTGTGTTTCATCGTCAATAAGAAGGTCAAAGGGATACAGTATACCTGGAGTGAAGCATCGGAATCTATAACTAGTGTCTCAGCGATGGTTAAAAACATAGACAGTAAGAAGAGTCAGTCTTCTTGTACTTAAGTCGGCATTGTGCCTTTTGTATTTAATTCGGATGCAATTTCTGTGTTTCATCGTCAATAAGAAGGTCCAAGGGATACAGTAAACCTGGAGTGAAGCATCGGAATCTATAACTAGTGTCTCAGCGATGGTTAAAAACCTAGACAGTAAGAAGAGTCAGTATCCTTGTTCTGAAGTCGGCATTGTGCCTTTTGTATTTAATTCCGATGCAATTTCTGTGTTTCATCGTCAATAAGAAGGTCCAAGGGATACAGTCAACCTGAAGTGAAGCATCGGAATCTATAACTAGTGTTACAGGAGTGGTTCCAAACATAGTCAGTAAGAAGCGTCAGTCTTCTTGTACTTAAGTCGGCATTGTGCCTTTTGTATTTCATTCCGATGCAATTTCTGTGTTTCATCGTCAAAAAGAAGGTCCAAGGAATACAGTAATCCTGACGTGAGGCATCGGAATCTGTAACTAGTGTCCCAGGAATGGTTAAAAACATAGTCAGTAAGAAGAGTCAGTCTTCTTGTAGTTAAGTCGACATTGTGCCTTCTGTATTTAATTCCGTTGCAATTTCTGTGTTTCATCGTCAATAAGAAGGTCAAAGGGATACAGTAAACCTGGAGTGAAGCATCGGAATCTATAACTAGTGTCTCAGCGATGGTTAAAAGCATAGACAGTAAGAAGAGTCAGTCTTCTTGTACTTAAGTCGGCATTGTGCCTTTTGTATTTAATTCGGATGCAATTTCTGTGTTTCATCGTCAATAAGAAGGTCCAAGGGATACAGTAAACCGGAAGTGAAGCATCGGCATCTATAACTAGTGTCACAGGAATGAATCAAAACATCGTCGGTAAGAAGAATCAGTCTTCTTGTACTTAAGTCGGCATTGTGCCTTTTGTATTTAATTCCGATGCAATTTCTGTGATTCATCGTCAACAAGAAGGTCCAAGGGATACATTAAACCTGACGTGAAACATCGGAATCCATAACTAGTGTCCCAGGAATGGTTCAAAACATAGACAGTAGGAAGAGTCAGTCTTCTTGTACTTAAGTCGGCATTGTGCCTTTTGTATTTTACTCCGATGCGATTTCTGTGTTTCATCGTCAATAAGAAGGTCTGAGGGATACAGTAAACCTGAAGTGAAGCATCGGAATCTGTAACTTGTGTCACAGGAATGGTTCAAACGTAGACAGTAAGAAGAGTCAGTCTTGTTGTACTTAAGTCGGCATTGTGCTTTTTGTATTTAATTCCGATGCAATTTCTGTGTTTCATCGTCAATAAGGATGACTAAGGGATACGGTAAACCGGGAGTGAAGCATCGGAATCTATAACTAGTGTCACAGGAATGGCTCAAAACATAGTCAGTAAGAAGAGTCAGTCTTCCTGTACTTAAGTCGGCATTGTGCCTTTTGTATTTAATTCCGATGCAATTTCTGTGTTTCATCGTCAACAAGAAGGTCCAAGGGATACAGCAAACCTGGAGTGAAGCATCGGAATTTATAACTAGTGTCACAGGAATGGTTCAAAACATAGACAGTAAGAAGAGTCAGTCTTCTTGTACTTAAGTCGGCATTGTGCCTTCTGTATTTAATTCCGATACCATTTCTGTGTTTCATCGTCAATAAGAAGGTCCAAGGGATACAGTAAACCTGAAGTGAAGCATCGGAATCTATAACTAGTGTTACAGGAATGGTTCCAAACATAGTCAGTAAGAAGCGTCAGTCTTCTTGTACTTAAGTCGGCATTGTGCCTTTTGTATTTCATTCCGATGCAATTTCTGTGTTTCATCGTCAAAAAGAAGGTCCAAGGGATACAGTAAACCTGACGTGAAGCATCGGAATCTATAACTAGTGTCCCAGGAATGGTTAAAAACATAGTCAGTAAGAAGAGTCAGTCTTCTTGTAGTTAAGTCGGCATTGTGCCTTTTGTATTTAATTCCGTTGCAATTTCTGTGTTTCATCGTCAATAAGAAGGTCAAAGGGATACAGTATACCTGGAGTGAAGCATCGGAATCTATAACTAGTGTCTCAGCGATGGTTAAAAACATAGACAGTAAGAAGAGTCAGTCTTCTTGTACTTAAGTCGGCATTGTGCCTTTTGTATTTAATTCGGATGCAATTTCTGTGTTTCATCGTCAATAAGAAGGTCCAAGGGATACAGTAAACCTGGAGTGAAGCATCGGAATCTATAACTAGTGTCTCAGCGATGGTTAAAAACCTAGACAGTAAGAAGAGTCAGTATCCTTGTTCTGAAGTCGGCATTGTGCCTTTTGTATTTAATTCCGATGCAATTTCTGTGTTTCATCGTCAATAAGAAGGTCCAAGGGATACAGTCAACCTGAAGTGAAGCATCGGAATCTATAACTAGTGTTACAGGAGTGGTTCCAAACATAGTCAGTAAGAAGCGTCAGTCTTCTTGTACTTAAGTCGGCATTGTGCCTTTTGTATTTCATTCCGATGCAATTTCTGTGTTTCATCGTCAAAAAGAAGGTCCAAGGAATACAGTAATCCTGACGTGAGGCATCGGAATCTGTAACTAGTGTCCCAGGAATGGTTAAAAACATAGTCAGTAAGAAGAGTCAGTCTTCTTGTAGTTAAGTCGACATTGTGCCTTCTGTATTTAATTCCGTTGCAATTTCTGTGTTTCATCGTCAATAAGAAGGTCAAAGGGATACAGTAAACCTGGAGTGAAGCATCGGAATCTATAACTAGTGTCTCAGCGATGGTTAAAAGCATAGACAGTAAGAAGAGTCAGTCTTCTTGTACTTAAGTCGGCATTGTGCCTTTTGTATTTAATTCGGATGCAATTTCTGTGTTTCATCGTCAATAAGAAGGTCCAAGGGATACAGTAAACCGGAAGTGAAGCATCGGCATCTATAACTAGTGTCACAGGAATGAATCAAAACATCGTCGGTAAGAAGAATCAGTCTTCTTGTACTTAAGTCGGCATTGTGCCTTTTGTATTTAATTCCGATGCAATTTCTGTGATTCATCGTCAACAAGAAGGTCCAAGGGATACATTAAACCTGACGTGAAACATCGGAATCCATAACTAGTGTCCCAGGAATGGTTCAAAACATAGACAGTAGGAAGAGTCAGTCTTCTTGTACTTAAGTCGGCATTGTGCCTTTTGTATTTTACTCCGATGCGATTTCTGTGTTTCATCGTCAATAAGAAGGTCTGAGGGATACAGTAAACCTGAAGTGAAGCATCGGAATCTGTAACTTGTGTCACAGGAATGGTTCAAACGTAGACAGTAAGAAGAGTCAGTCTTGTTGTACTTAAGTCGGCATTGTGCTTTTTGTATTTAATTCCGATGCAATTTCTGTGTTTCATCGTCAATAAGGATGACTAAGGGATACGGTAAACCGGGAGTGAAGCATCGGAATCTATAACTAGTGTCACAGGAATGGCTCAAAACATAGTCAGTAAGAAGAGTCAGTCTTCCTGTACTTAAGTCGGCATTGTGCCTTTTGTATTTAATTCCGATGCAATTTCTGTGTTTCATCGTCAACAAGAAGGTCCAAGGGATACAGCAAACCTGGAGTGAAGCATCGGAATTTATAACTAGTGTCACAGGAATGGTTCAAAACATAGACAGTAAGAAGAGTCAGTCTTCTTGTACTTAAGTCGGCATTGTGCCTTCTGTATTTAATTCCGATACCATTTCTGTGTTTCATCGTCAATAAGAAGGTCCAAGGGATACAGTAAACCTGAAGTGAAGCATCGGAATCTATAACTAGTGTTACAGGAATGGTTCCAAACATAGTCAGTAAGAAGCGTCAGTCTTCTTGTACTTAAGTCGGCATTGTGCCTTTTGTATTTCATTCCGATGCAATTTCTGTGTTTCATCGTCAAAAAGAAGGTCCAAGGGATACAGTAAACCTGACGTGAAGCATCGGAATCTATAACTAGTGTCCCAGGAATGGTTAAAAACATAGTCAGTAAGAAGAGTCAGTCTTCTTGTAGTTAAGTCGGCATTGTGCCTTTTGTATTTAATTCCGTTGCAATTTCTGTGTTTCATCGTCAATAAGAAGGTCAAAGGGATACAGTATACCTGGAGTGAAGCATCGGAATCTATAACTAGTGTCTCAGCGATGGTTAAAAACATAGACAGTAAGAAGAGTCAGTCTTCTTGTACTTAAGTCGGCATTGTGCCTTTTGTATTTAATTCGGATGCAATTTCTGTGTTTCATCGTCAATAAGAAGGTCCAAGGGATACAGTAAACCTGGAGTGAAGCATCGGAATCTATAACTAGTGTCTCAGCGATGGTTAAAAACCTAGACAGTAAGAAGAGTCAGTATCCTTGTTCTGAAGTCGGCATTGTGCCTTTTGTATTTAATTCCGATGCAATTTCTGTGTTTCATCGTCAATAAGAAGGTCCAAGGGATACAGTCAACCTGAAGTGAAGCATCGGAATCTATAACTAGTGTTACAGGAGTGGTTCCAAACATAGTCAGTAAGAAGCGTCAGTCTTCTTGTACTTAAGTCGGCATTGTGCCTTTTGTATTTCATTCCGATGCAATTTCTGTGTTTCATCGTCAAAAAGAAGGTCCAAGGAATACAGTAAACCTGACGTGAGGCATCGGAATCTGTAACTAGTGTCCCAGGAATGGTTAAAAACATAGTCAGTAAGAAGAGTCAGTCTTCTTGTAGTTAAGTCGACATTGTGCCTTCTGTATTTAATTCCGTTGCAATTTCTGTGTTTCATCGTCAATAAGAAGGTCAAAGGGATACAGTAAACCTGGAGTGAAGCATCGGAATCTATAACTAGTGTCTCAGCGATGGTTAAAAGCATAGACAGTAAGAAGAGTCAGTCTCCTTGTACTTAAGTCGGCATTGTGCCTTTTGTATTTAATTCGGATGCAATTTCTGTGTTTCATCGTCAATAAGAAGGTCCAAGGGATACAGTAAACCGGAAGTGAAGCATCGGCATCTATAACTAGTGTCACAGGAATGAATCAAAACATCGTCGGTAAGAAGAATCAGTCTTCTTGTACTTAAGTCGGCATTGTGCCTTTTGTATTTAATTCCGATGCAATTTCTGTGATTCATCGTCAACAAGAAGGTCCAAGGGATACATTAAACCTGACGTGAAACATCGGAATCCATAACTAGTGTCCCAGGAATGGTTCAAAACATAGACAGTAGGAAGAGTCAGTCTTCTTGTACTTAAGTCGGCATTGTGCCTTTTGTATTTTACTCCGATGCAATTTCTGTGTTTCATCGTCAATAAGAAGGTCTGAGGGATACAGTAAACCTGAAGTGAAGCATCGGAATCTGTAACTTGTGTCATAGGAATGATTCAAACATAGACAGTAAGAAGAGTCAGTCTTCTTGTACTTAAGTAGGCATTGTGCCTTTTGTATTTAATTCCGATGCAATTTCTGTGTTTCATCGTCAATAAGAAGGTCCAAGGGATACAGTAAACCAGAAGTGAAGCATCGGAATCTATAACTAGTGTTACAGGAATGGTTCCAAACATAGTCAGTAAGAAGAGTCAGTCTTCTTGTACTTAAGTCGGCATTGCGCCTTTTGTATTTAGTTCCGATGCAATTTCTGTGTTTCATCGTCAATGAGAAGGTCTGAGGGATATAGTAAACCTGAAGTGAAGCATCGGAATCTAAAACTAGTGTCACTGGAATGGTTCAAATCATAGACAGTAGGAAGAGTCAGTCTTCTTGTACTTAAGTCGGCATTGTGCCTTTTCTATTTAATTCCGATGCAATTTCTGTGTTTCATCGTCAACAAGAAGGTCGAAGGAATACAGTAAACCTGGAGTGAAGCATCGGAATTTACAACTAGTGTCACAGGAATGGTTCTAATATAGACAGTAAGAAGAATCAGTCTTATTGTACTTAAGTCGGCATTGTGCTTTTGTATTTAATTCCGATGCAATTTCTGTGTTCCATCGTCAATAAGAGGGTCAGAGGGATACAGTAAACCTGAAGTGAAGCATCGGAATCTATAACTAGTGTCACAGGAATGGTTCAAAACATAGACAGTAGGAAGCGTCCGTCTTCTTGTACTTAAGTCGGCACTGTGCCTTTTCTATTTAATTCCGATGCAATTTCTGTGTTTCATCGTCAATAAGAGGGTCAGAGGGATACAGTAAACCTGAAGTGAAGCATTGGAATCTATAACTAGTGTCACAGGAATGGTTCAAAACATAGTCAGTAAGAAGAGTCAGTCTTCTTGTACTTAAGTCGGCATTGTGCCTTTTGTATTTAATTCCGATGCAATTTCTGTGTTTCATCGTCAACAAGAAGGTCCAAGGGATACAGTAAACCTGGAGTGAAGCATCGGAATTTATAACTAGAGTCACAGGAATGGTTCAAAACATAGACAGTAAGAAGAGTCAGGCTTCTTGTACTTAAGACAGCATTGTGCCTTCTGTATTTAATTCCGATACCATTTCTGTGTTTCATCGTCAATAAGAAGGTCCAAGGGATACAGTAAACCTGAAGTGAAGCATCGGAATCTATAACTAGTGTCACAGGAATGGTTCAAATCATAGTGAGTAAGAAGAGTCAGAATTCTTGTACCTAAGTCGGCATTGTCCCTTTTGTATTTAATTCAGATGCAATTTCTGTGTTTCATCGTCAATAAGAAGGTCCAAGGGATACAGTAAACCTCCAATGAAGCATCGGAATCTATTAGTAGTGTCACAGGAATGGTTCAAAACATAGACAGTAGGAAGGGTCAGTCTTCTTGTACTTAAGTCGGCATTGTGCCTTTTGTATTTTACTCCGATGCAATTTCTGTGTTTCATCGTCAATAAGAAGGTCAGAGGGATACAGTAAACCTGAAGTGAAGCATCGGAATGTATAACTTGTGTCATAGGAATGGTTCAAACATAGACAGTAAGAAGAGTCAATCTTCTTGTACTTAAGTAGGCATTGTGCCTTTTGTATTTAATTCCGATTCAATTTCTGTGTTTCATCGTCAATAAGAAGGTCCAAGGGATACAGTAAACCAGAAGTGAAGCATCGGAATCTATAACTAGTGTTACAGGAATGGTTCCAAACATAGTCAGTAAGAAGAGTCAGTCTTCTTGTACTTAAGTCGGCATTGGGCCTTTTGTATTTAATTCCGATGCAATTTCTGTGTTTCATCGTCAATGAGAAGGTCTGAGGGAGATAGTAAACCTGAAGTGAAGCATCGGAATTTACAACTAGTGTCACAGGAATGCTTCAAACATAGACAGTAAGAAGAATCAGTCTTCTTGTACTTCAGTCGGCATGTGCCTTTTGTATTTAATTCCGATGCAATTTCTGTGTTCCATCGTCAATAAGAAGGTCCAAGGGACACAGTAAACCTGGAGTGAAGCATCGGAATCTATAACTAGTTTCACAGGAACGGTTCAAAACATAGACAGTAAGAAGAGTCAGTCATCTTATACGTAAGTCGGAATGTGCCTTTTGTATTTATTTCCGATGCAATTTCTGTGTTTCATCGTCAATAAGAGGGTCAGAGGGATTCAGTAAACCTGAAGTGAAGCATCGCAATCTATAACTAGTGCCACAGGAATGGATCAAAACATAGACAGTAGGAAGGGTCAGTCTTCTTGTACTTAAGTCGGCACTGTGCCTTTTGTATTTTACTCCGATGCAATTTCTGTGTTTCATCGTCAATAATCAGGTCTGAGGGATACAGTAAACCTGAAGTGAAGCATCGGAATCTATAACTTGTTTCTTAGGAATGGTTCAAACATAGACAGTAAGAAGAGTCAGTCTTCATGTACTTAAGTAGGCATTGTGCCTTTTGTATTTATTTCCGATGCAATTTCTGTGTTTCATCGTCAATAAGAAGGTCCATGGGATACAGTAAACCAGAAGTGAAGCATCGGAATCTATAACTAGTGTTACAGGAATGGTTCCAAACATAATCAGTAAGAAGAGTCAGTCTTCTTGTACTTAAGTCGGCATTGTGCTTTTTGTATTTAATTCCGATGCAATTTCTGTGTTTCATCGTCAATAAGAGGGTCAGAGGGATACAGTAAACCTGAAGTGAAGCATCGGAATCTATAACTAGTGTCACAGGAATGGTTCAAAACATAGTCAGTAAGAAGAGTCAGTCTTCTTGTACTTATGTCGGCATTGTGCCTTTTGTATTTAATTCCGATGCAATTTCTGTGTTTCATCGTCAACAAGAAGGTCCAAGGGATACAGTAAACCTGGAGTAAAGCATCGGAATTTATAACTAGTGTCACAGGATTTGTTCAAAACATAGACAGTAAGAAGAGTCAGTCTTCTTGTACTTAAGTCGGCATTGTGCCTTCTGTATTTAATTCCGATACCATTTTTGTGTTTCATCGTCAATACGAAGGTCCAAGGGATACAGTAAACCTGAAGTGAAGCATCGGAATCTATAACTAGTGTCACAGGAATGGTTCAAATCATAGTCAGTAAGAAGAGTCAGAATTCTTGTACTTAAGTCGGCATTGTCCCTTTTGTATTTAATTCAGATGCAATTTCTGTGTTTCATCGTCAATAAGAAGGTCCAAAGGATACAGTAAACCTCGAATGAAGCATCGGAATCTATTAGTAGTGTCACAGGAATGGTTCAAAACATAGACAGTAGGAAGGGTCAGTCTTCTTGTACTTAAGTCGGCATTGTGCGTTTTGTATTTTACTCCGATGCAATTTCTGAGTTTCATCGTCAATAAGAAGGTCTGAGGGTTACAGTAAACCTGAAGTGAAGCAACGGAATCTATAACTTGTGTCATAGGAATGGTTCAAACACAGACAGGAAGAAGAGTCAGTCTTCTTGTACTTAAGTAGGCATTGTGCCTTTTGTATTTATTTCCGATGCAATTTCTGTGTTTCATCGTCAATAAGAAGGTCCAAGGGATACAGTAAACCAGAAGTGAAGCATCGGAATCTATAACTAGTGTTACAGGAATGGTTCCAAACATAGTCAGTAAGAAGAGTCAGTCTTCTTGTACTTAAGTCGGCATTGTGCCTTTTGTATTTAATTCCGATGCAATTTCTGTGTTTCATCGTCAATGAGAAGGTATGAGGGATATAGTAAACCTGAAGTGAAGCATCGGAATTTACAACTAGTGTCACAGGAATGGTTCAAACATAGACAGTAAGAAGAATCAGTCTTCTTGTACTTAAGTCGGCATTGTGCCTTTTGTATTTGATTCCGATGCAATTCTGTGTTCCATCGTCAATAAGAAGGTCCAAGGGACACAGTAAACCTGGAGTGAAGCATCGGAATCTATAACTAGTGTCACAGGAATGGTTCAAACGTAGACAGTAAGAAGAGTCAGTCTTGTTGTACTTAAGTCGGCATTGTGCTTTTTGTATTTAATTCCGATGCAATTTCTGTGTTTCATCGTCAATAAGGATGACTAAGGGATACGGTAAACCGGGAGTGAAGCATCGGAATCTATAACTAGTGTCACAGGAATGGCTCAAAACATAGTCAGTAAGAAGAGTCAGTCTTCTTGTACTTAAGTCGGCATTGTGCCTTTTGTATTTAATTCCGATGCAATTTCTGTGTTTCATCGTCAACAAGAAGGTCCAAGGGATACAGTAAACCTGGAGTGAATCATCGGAATTTATAACTAGTGTCACAGGAATGGTTCAAAACATAGACAGTAAGAAGAGTCAGTCTTCTTGTACTTAAGTCGGCATTGTGCCATCTGTATTTAATTCCGATACCATTTCTGTGTTTCATCGTCAATAAGAAGGTCCAAGGGATACAGTAAACCTGAAGTGAAGCATCGGAATCAATAACTAGTGTTACAGGAATGGTTCAAATCATAGTCAGTAAGAAGAGTCAGAATTCTTGTACTTAAGTCGGCATTGTCCCTTTTGTATTTAATTCAGATGCAATTTCTGTGTTTCATCGTCACTAAGATGGTCCAAGGGATACAGTAAACCTGGAGGGAAGCATCGGAATCTATAACTAGTGTCACAGGAATGGTTCAAACGTAGACAGTAAGAAGAGTCAGTCTTGTTGTACTTAAGTCGGCATTGTGCTTTTTGTATTTAATTCCGATGCAATTTCTGTGTTTCATCGTCAATAAGAATGACTAAGGGATACGGTAAACCGGGAGTGAAGCATCGGAATCTATAACTAGTGTCACAGGAATGGCTCAAAACATAGTCAGTAAGAAGAGTCAGGCTTCTTGTACTTAAGTCGGCATTGTGCCTTTTGTATTTAATTCCGATGCAATTTCTGTGTTTCATCGTCAATAAGAAGGTCCAAGGGATACAGTAAACCGGGAGTGAAGCATCGGAATCTATAACTAGTGTCAGAGGAATGGTTCAAAACATGGTCAGTAAGAAGAGTCAGTCTTCTTGTACTTAAGTCGGCATTGTGCCTTTTCTATTTAATTCCGAGGCAATTTCTGTGTTTCGTCGTCAATAAGAAGGTGCAAGGGACACAGTAAACCTGAAGTGATGCATCGGAATCTATAACTAGTGTCCCAGGAATGGTTCAAAACATAGTCAGTAAGAAGAGTCAGTCTTCTTGTACTTAAGACGGCATTGTGCCTTTTGTATTTAATTCCGATGCAATTTCCGTGTTTCATCGTCAATAAGAAGGTACAAGGGACACAGTAAACCTCTAGTGAAGCATCGGAATCTATAACTAGTGTCACAGGAATGGTTCAAAACATAGACAGTAAGAAGAGTCAGTCATCTTGTACTTAAGTCGGAATGTCACTTTTTTATTTAATTCCGATGCAATTTCTGTGTTTCATCGTCAATACGAGGGTCAGAGGGATGCAGTAAACCTGAACTGAAGCATCGGAAGCTATAACTAGTGTGACAGGAATGGTACAAAACATAGTCAGTAAGAAGAGTCAGTTTTCTTGTACTTAAGTCGGCATTGTGCCTTTTGTATTTAATTCCGATGCAATTTCTGTGTTTCATCGTCAATAAGAAGGTCCAGGGGATACAGTAAACCTGGAGTGAAGCATCGGAATGTATAACTAGTGTCACAGGAATGGTGCAAAACATAGACAGTAAGAAGAGTCAGTCTTCTTGTACTTAAGTCGGCATTGTGCCTTCTGTATTTAATTCCGATACCATTTCTGTGTTTCATCGTCAATAAGAAGGCCAAGGGATACAGTAAACCTGAAGTGAAGCATCGGAATCTATAACTAGTGTCACAGGAATGGTTCAAATCATAGTCAGTAAGATGAGTCAGAATTCTTGCACTTAAGTCGGCATTGTCCCTTTTGTATTTAATTCAGATGCAATTTCTGTGTTTTATCGTCACTAAGATGGTCCAAGGGATACAGTAAACCTGGAGGGAAGCATCGGAATCTATAACTAGTGTCTCAGCGATGGTTAAAAACATAGACAGTAAGAAGAGTCAGTATCCTTGTTCTGAAGTCGGCATTGTGCCTTTTGTATTTAATTCCGATGCAATTTCTGTATTTCATCGTCAATAAGAAGGTCCAAGGGATACAGTCAACCTGAAGTGAAGCATCGGAATCTATAACTAGTGTCCCAGGAATGGTTGAAAACATAGTCAGTAAGAAGAGTCAGTCTTCTTGTACTTAAGTCGGCATTGCGCCTTTTGTATTTCATTCCGATGCAATTTCTGTGTTTCATCGTCAATAAGAAGGGCCAAGGGACACAGTAAACCTGGAGTGCAGCATCGGAATCTATAACTAGTGTCACAGGAATTGTTCAAAACATAGACAGTTAAAAGAGTCAGTCATCTTGTACTTAAGTCGGAATGTGCCTTTTGTATTTAATTCCGATGCAATTTCTGTGTTTCATCGTCAATACGAGGGTCAGAGGGATACAGTAAACCTGAATGAAGCTTCGGAATCTATAACTAGTGTCACAGGATTGGTTCAAAACATAGACAGTGGGAAGAGTCTGTCTTTTTGTACTTAAGTCGGCATTGTGCCTTTTCTATTTAATTCCGATGCAATTTCTGTGTTTCATCGTCAATAAGAAGGTCCAAGGGATACAGTAAACCTGGGGTGACAAATCGGAATCTATAACTAGTGTCACAGGAATGGTTCAAACGTAGACAGTAGGAAGTGTCAGTCTTGTTGTACTTATGTCGGCATTGTGCCTTTTGTATTTAATTCCGATGCAATTTCTGTTTTTCATCGTCAATAAGGATGACTAAGGGATACGGTAAACCGGGAGTGAAGCATCGGAATCTATAACTAGTGTCACAGGAATGGTTCAAAACATAGTCAGTAAGAAGAGTCAGTCTTCTTGTACTTAAGTCGGCATTGTGCCTTTTGTATTTAATTCCGATGCAATTTCTGTGTTTCATCGTCAATAAGAAGGTCCAAGGGATACAGTAAACCGGGAGTGAAGCATCGGAATCTATAACTAGTGTCAGAGGAATGGTTCAAAACATAGTCAGTAAGAAGAGTCAGTCTTTTGTACTTAAGTCGGCATTGTGCCTTTTGTATTAAATTCCGATGCTATTTCTGTGTTTCATCGTCAATAAGAAGGTCTGAGGGATACAGTAAACCTGAAGGGAAGCATCGGAATCTATAACTAGTGCCATAGGAATGGTTCAAACATAGACAGTAAGAAAAGTCAGTCTTCTTGTACTTAAGTCGGCGTTGTGCCCTTTGTATTTAATTCCGATGCAATTTCTGTGTTTCTTCGTCAATAAGAAGGTCGAAGGGATACACTAAACCTGAAGTGAAGCAGCGGAATCTATAACTAGTGTCACAGGAATGGTTCCAAACATAGTCAGTAAGAAGAGTCAGTCTTCTTGTACTTAAGTCGGCATTGCGCCTTTTGTATTTAATTCCGATGCAATTTCTGTGTTTCATCGTCAATGAGAAGGTCTGAGGGATACAGTACACCTGAAGTGAAGCATCGGAATCTAAAACTAGTGTCACTGGAATGGTTCAAATCATGGACAGTAGGAAGAGTCAGTCTTCTTGTACATAAGTCGGCATTGAGCCTTTTCTATTTCATTCCGAGGCAATTTCTGTGTTTCATCGTCAATAAGAAGGTGCAAGGGATACAGTAAACCTGAAGTGATGCATCGCAATCTATTACTAGTGTCCCAGGAATGGTTCAAAACATAGTCAGTAAGAAGAGTCAGTCTTCTTGTACTTAAGACGGCATTGTGCCTTTTGTAAATAATTCCGATGCAATTTCTGTGTTTCATCGTCAATAAGAAGGTACAAGGGACACAGTAAACCTGGAGTGAAGCATCGGAATCTATAACTAGTGTCACAGGAATGGTTCAAAACATAGACAGTAAGAAGAGTCAGTCATCTTGTACTTAAGTCGGAATGTCACTTTTGTATTTAATTCCGATGCAATTTCTGTGTTTCATCGTCAATACGAGGGTCAGAGGGATGCAGTAAACCTGAAGTGAAGCATCGGAATCTATAACTAGTGTGACAGGAATGGTTCAAAACATAGTCAGTAAGAAGAGTCAGTCTTCTTGTACTTAAGTCGGCATTGTGCCTGTTGTATTTAATTCCGATGCAATTTCTGTGTTTCATCGTCAATAAGAAGGTCCAGGGGATACAGTAAACCTGGAGTGAAGCATCGGAATTTATAACTAGTGTCACAGGAATGGTTCAAAACATAGACAGTAAGAAGAGTCAGTCTTCTTGTACTTAAGTCGGCATTGTGCCTTTTATATTTAATTCCGATGCAATTTCTGTGTTTCATCGTCAATAAGAAGGTCCAGGGGATACAGTGAACCTGAAGTGAAGCATCGGAATCCATAACTAGTGTCACAGCAATGGTTCAAAACACAGACAGTAAGTAGAGTCAGTCTTCTTGTACCTAAGTCGGCATTTTGCCTTTTGTGTTCAATTAAGATGCAATTTCTGTGTTTCATCGTCAATAAGGAGGTCAGATGGATACAGTAAACCTGAATTGAAGCATCTGATTCTAATACTAGTGTCACAGGAATGGTTCAAAGCATTGACAGGAAGAAGAGCCAGCCTTCTTGTACTTGAGTCGGCATTGTGCCTTTTGTATTTAGTTCCGATGCAATTTCTGTGTTCATCGTCAATACGACGGTCAGGGGGATACAGTAAATCTGAAGTGAAGCATCGGAATCTATAACTTGTGTCAGTGGAATGGTTCTAAACATAGTCAGTAAGAAGAGTCAGTCTTCTTGTAGTTAAGTCGGCATTGTGCCTTTTGTATATAATTCCGATGCAATTTCTGTGTTTCATCGCCAATAAGAAGGTCCACAGGGACACAGTAAACCTGGAGTGAAGCATCGGAATCTATAACTAGTGTCACAGGAATGGTTCAAAACATAGACAGTAAGAAGAGTCAGTCATCTTGTACTTAAGTCGGAATGTCACTTTTGTATTTAATTCCGATGCAATTTCTGTGTTTCATCGTCAATACGAGGGTCAGAGGGATGCAGTAAACCTGAAGTGAAGCATCGGAATCTATAACTAGTGTGACAGGAATGGTTCAAAACATAGTCAGTAAGAAGAGTCAGTCTTCTTGTACGTAAGTCGGCATTGTGTCTTTTGTATTTAATTCCGATACAATTTCTGTACTTCATCGTCAATAAGAAAGTCCAAGGGATACAGTAAACCTGAAGTGAAGCATCGGAATCTATAACTAGTGTCACAGGGATGGTTCAAAACATAGACAGTAAGAAGAGTCAGTATTCTTGTACTTAAGTCGGCATTGCGCCTTTTGCATTTAATTCCGATGCAATTTCTGTGTTTCATCGTCATTAAGAAGGTCCGAGGGATACAGTAAACCTGGAGTGAAGCATCGGAATCTATAACTAGTGTCTCAGTGATGGTTAAAAACATGGACAGTAAGAAGAGTCAGTAATCTTGTACCTAAGTCGGCATTGCGCCTTTTGTATTTAATTCCGATGCAATTTCTGTGTTTCATCGTCAATAAGAAGGACAAAGGGATACAGTAAACCTGAAGTGTAGCATCGGAATCTATAGCTAGTGTCACAGGAATGGTTCAAAACATAGACAGTAAGAAGAGTCAGTCTTCTTGTACTAAATTCGCCATTGTGCCATTAGTAATTAATTCCGATGCAATTTCTGTGTTTCATCGTCAATAAGAAGGTCAGCTGGATACAGTAAACCTGAAGTGAAGAATCGGAATCTATAACTAGTGTCACAGGAATGGTTCTAAGCATAGACAGGAAGAAGAGACAGTTTTCATGTACTTAAGTCGGCATTGTGCCTTTTCTATTTAATTTCGATGCAATTTCTGTGTTTCGTCGTCAATAAGAAAGTCCAAGGGATACAGTAAAAATGAAGTGAAGCATCGGATTCCAAAACCGGTCCCACAGGAAAGGCTCAAAATATAGACAGTAAGAAGAGCCAGACTTCTTGTACTCGAGTCGTCATTGTGCCTTTTGTATTTAATTCCGATGCAATTTCGGAGTTTCATCATCAATAAGACGGTCAGAGGGATTCAGTAAGACTGAAGTGAAGCATCGGAATCTATAACTAGTGTCACAGGAATGGTTCAAAACATAGACAGTAAGAAGAGTCAGTCTACTTGTACTTAAGTCGGCATTGTGCCTTTTGTATTTAATTCCGATGCATTTTTTGTGTTCCATCGTCAATAAGAAGCTTAGAGGGATACAGTAGACCTGAAGTGATTCCTCGGAATCTATATCTAGTGTCACGGGAATGGTTCAAAACATAGACAGTAAGAAGAGCCAGTCTTCTTGTACTTGACTCCGCATTGCGAATTTTGTATTTAAATACGATGCAATTTCAGTGTTTCATCGTCAATAAGAAGGTCATCTGGATACAGTAAACCTATAGTGAAGCATCAGAGTCTATAACTAGTGTCACACGAATGGCTCAAAACATAGACAGTAAGAAGAGCCAGTCTTCTTGCACTTGAGTCGGCATTGTGCCTTTTGTATATAATTCCGATCAGTGTTCTGCGCTTGATCGTCAATAAGAAGGTCAGAGGGATACAGTAAAACTGAAGTGAACTATCGGAATCTATAACTAGTGTCACAGGACTGGTTCAAAACATAGACAGTAAGAAGAGCCAGTCTACTTGTACTTGAGTCGTCATTGTGCATTTTGTATTTAATTCTGATGCAATTTCTGTGTTTCATCATCAATAAGACGGCCCGAGGGATGGAGTAAAATTGAAGTGAAGCATCGGAATCTATAACTAGTGTCACAGGAATGGTTCAAAACGTAGACAGTAAGAAGAGTCAGTCTACTTGTCCTTAAGTCGGCATTGTGCCTTTTGTATTTAACTCCGATGCAATTTCTGTGTTTCATCGTCAATAAGAAGCTTAGAGGGATACAGTGGACATGAAGTGAAGCATCGTAATCTATAACTAGTGTCACAGGAATGGTTCAAAACATAGACAGTAAGAAGAGCCAGTCTACTTGTACTTGAGTCGGCATTGTGCCTTTTGTATTTAATTACGATGCAATTTCTGTGCTTCATCGTCAATAAGAAGGTCAGCTGGATACAGTAAACCTATAGTGAAGCATCAGAGTCTATAACTAGTGTCACAGGAATGGTTCAAAACATAGACAGTAAGAAGAGCCAGACTTCGTGCACTTGAGTCAGCATTGTGCCTTTTGTATATAATTCCGATCAGTGTTCTGCGTTTGATCGTCAATAAGAAGGTCAGAGGGATACAGTAAAACTGAAGTGAACTATCGGAATCTATAACTAGTGTCACAGGAATGGTTCAAAACATAGACAGTAAGAAGAGTCAGTCTTCTTGTACTTAAGTCGGCATTGTGCCTTTTCTATATAATTCCGATGCAATTTCTGTGTTTCATCGTTAATAAGAAGGTCAGAGGGATACAGTAAACCTGAAGTGAAGCATCGGAATCTATAACTAGTGTCACAGGAGTGGTTCAAAACATAGACAGTAAGAAGAGCCAGTCTTATGTACTTGAGTCCGCATTTGGCCTTTTGTATTTAATTCCGATGCAATGTCAGTGTTTCATCGCCAATAAGAAGGTCAGAGGGATACAGTAAACCTGAAGTGAAGCATCGGAGTCTATAACTAGTGTCACAGGAATGGTTCAAAACATAGATAGTAAGAAGGGTCAGTCTTCTTGGACTTAAGTCGGCATTGTGCCTTTTGTATTTAATTCCGATGCAATTTCTGTGTTTCATCGTCAATAAGAAGGTCTGAGGGATACAGTAAACCTGAAGTGAAGCATCGGAATCTATAAATAGTGTCACCGGAATGGTTCAAAACGTAGGCAATAGAAAGAGTCAGTCTTCTTGTGCTTCACTCGGCACTGTGCCTTTTGTATTTAATTCCGATGCATTTTCTGTGCTTCATCGTCAATAAGAAGGTCAGAGGGATACAGTAAACCTGAAGTGAAGCATAGGAATCTATAACTAGTGTCACAGGAATAGTTCAAAACATAGGCAGTAAGAAGAGCCAGTCTTCTTGTACTTGAGTCGGCATTGTGCCTTTCGTATTTAATTCCGATGCAGTTTCTGTGTTTGATCGTCAATACGAAGGTCAGAGGGATACAGTAAACCTGAAGTGAAGCATCAGAATCTATAACTAGTGTCACAGGAATGCTTCAAAACATAGACAGTAAGAAGAGTCAGTTTTCTTGTACGTAAGTAGGCATTGTGCCTTTTATATTTCATTCCGATGTAATTTTTGTGTTTGATCGTCAATGAGAAGGTCACAGGGATACAGTAAACCTGAAGTGAAGCATCGCAATCTATAACTAGTGTCACAGGAATGGTTCAAAACATATACAGTAAGAAGAACCAGTCTCCTCTTGTACTTGAGTCGGCATATTGCCTTTTGTATTTAATTCCGAAGCAATTTCAGTTTTTCATCGTCAATAAGAAGGTCAGAGGGATACAGTAAACCTGAAGTGAAGCATCGGAGTCTATAACTAGTGCCACAGGAATGGTTCAAAGCATAGATAGTAAGAAGGGTCAGTCTTCTTGGACTTAAGTCGGCATTGTGCCTTTTGTATTTAATTCCGATGCAATTTCTGTGTTTCATCATCAATAAGAACGTCAGAGGGATACAGTAAACCTGAAGTGAAGCATCGGAGTCTATAACTAGTGCCACAGGAATGGTTCAAAACATAGACAGTAAGAAGAGTCAGCTTTCTTGTACTTAAGTCGGCATTGTGCCTTTTGTATTTAATTCCGATGCAGTTTCTGTGATTCATCGTCAATAAGAAGGGCACAGGGATACAGTAAACCTGAAGTGAAGCATCGGAATCTATAACTAGTGCCACAGGAATGGTTCAAAACATAAAGAGTAAGAAGAGTCAGTTTTCTTGTACTTAGGTCGGCATTGTGCCTTTTGTATTTAATTAAGATGCAATTTCTGTGTTTCATCGTCAATACGAAGGTCAGAGGGATACACTAAACCTGAAGTGGAGCATCAGAATCTATAACTAGTGTCACAGGAATGGTTCAAAACATAGACGGTAAGAAGGGTCAGTCTTCTTGTACTTAAGTCGGCATAGTGCCTTTTGTATTTAATTCCGATGCAATATCTGTGTTTCTTCGTCAATAAGAAGGTCAGAGAGATAAAGTAAACCTGAAGTGAAGCATCGGAATCTCTAACTAGTGTCACAGGAATGGTTCAAAACATAGACGGTAAGAAGGGTCAGTCTTCTTGTACTTAAGTCGGCATTGTGCCTTTTGTATTTAATTCCGATGCAGTTTCTGTGATTCATCGTCAATAAGAAAGGCACAGGGATACAGTAAACCCGAGGTGATGCATCGGAATCTATAACTAGTGTCACAGGAATGGTTCAAAACATAGACCGTAAGAAGAGTCAGTCTTCTTGTACTTAAGTCGGCATTGTGCCGTTTGTATATTATTCCGATGCAATTTCTGTGTTTCATCGTCAATAAGAAGCTCAGAGGGATACAGTAAACCCGGAGTCAAGCATCAGAATCCATAACTAGTGTCACAGAAATGGTTCAAAACATAGACAGTATGAGGAGCCAGTCTTCTTGTACTTGAGTCGGCATTGTGCTTTTGTATTTAATTCCGACGCAATTTATGTGCTTCATCGTCAATAAGATGGTCAGCTGGATACAGTGAACCTGAAGTTAAGCATCGGAATCTATAACTAGTGTCACAGGAATGGTTCAAATCATAGACAGTAAGAAGGGCCAATCTTCTTGTACTTGTGTCGGCATTGTGCCCTTTGTATTTAATTCCGATCAATTTTCTGTGTTTGATCGTCAATACGAAGGTCAGAGGGATACAGTAAACCTGAAGTGAAGCATCGGAATCTATAACTAGTGTCACAGGAATGGTTCAAAGCATAGACAGTAAGAAGAGGCAGTCTTCCTGTACTTAAGTCGGCATTGTGCCTTTTGTATTTTATTATGATGCAATTTCTGTGTTTCATCGTCAATAAGAAGGTCAGAGGGATACAGTCAATCTGAAGTGAAGCATCGGAATCAATAACTAGTGTCACAGGAAAAGTTCAAAACATAGACAGTAAGAAGAGTCAGCCTTCTTGTACTTAAGTCAGCATTGTGCCTTTTGTAAATAATTCCGAAGCAATTTCTGTGTTTCATCGTCAATAAGAAGGTCAGAGGGATACAGTAAACCTGAAGTGAAGCATAGGAATCTATAACTAGTGTCACAGGAAAAGTTCAAGACATAGACAGTAAGAAGAGCCAGTCTTCTTGTACTTGAGTCGGCATTGTGCCTTTCGTATTTAATTCCGATGCAGTTTCTGTGTTTCATCGTCAATAAGAACGTCTGAGGGATACAGTAAACCTGAAGTGAATCATCGGAATCCATAACTAGTGTCACAGGAATGGTTCAAAACTTAGCCGGTAAGAAGGGTTAGTCTTCTTGTACTTAAGTCGGCATTGTGCCTTTTGTATTTAATTCCGATGCAGTTTCTGTGATTCATCGTCAATAAGAAGGGCACAGGGATACAGTAAACCCGAGGTGATGCATCGGAATCTATAACTAGTGTCACAGGAATGGTTCAAAACATAGACAGTAAGAAGAGGCAGTCTTCCTGTACTTAAGTCGGCAATGTGCCTTTTGTATTTTATTATGATGCAATTTCTGTGTTTCATCGTCAATAAGAAGGTCAGAGGGATACAGTCAATCTGAAGTGGAGCATCGGAATCAATAACTAGTGTCACAGGAAAGGTTCAAAACATAGACAGTAAGAAGAGTCAGTCTTCTTGTACTTAAGTCGGCATTGTGCCTTTCGTATTTAATTCCGATGAAGTTTCTGTGTTTCATCGTCAATAAGAAAGTCTGCGGGATACAGTGAACCTGAAGTGAAGCATCGCAATCTATAACTAGTCTCACAGGAATGGTTCAAAACATTTACAGAAAGAAGAACCAGCCTCCTCTTGTACTTGAGTCGGCATATTGCCTTTTGTATTTAATTCCGAAGCAATTTCTGTGTTTCATCGTCAATAAGAAGGTCAGAGGGATACAGTAAACCTAAAGTGAAGCATAGGAATCTATAACTAGTGTCACAGGAATAGTTCAAAACATAGGCAGTAAGAAGAGCCAGTCTTCTTGTACTTGAGTCGGCATTGTGCCTTTCGTATTTAATTCCATTGCAGTTTCTGTGTTTGATCGTCAATACGAAGGTCAGAGGGATACAGTAAACCTGAAGTGAAGCATCAGAATCTATAACTAGTGTCACAGGAATGCTTCAAAACATAGACAGTAAGAAGAGTCAGTTTTCTTGTACGTAAGTAGGCATTGTGCCTTTTATAATTCATTCCGATGTAATTTTTGTGTTTGATCGTCAATGAGAAGGTCACAGGGATACAGTAAACCTGAAGTGAAGCATCGCAATCTATAACTAGCGTCACAGGAATGGTTCAAAACATATACAGTAAGAAGAACCAGTCTCCTCTTGTACTTGAGTCGGCATATTGCCTTTTGTATTTAATTCCGAAGCAATTTCAGTGTTTCATCGTCAATAAGAAGGTCAGAGGGATACAGTAAACCTGAAGTGAAGCATCGGAATCTATAACTAGTGTCACAGGAATGGTTCACAACATAGACAGTAAGAAGAGTCAGTCTTCTTGGACTTAAGTCGGCATTGTGCCTTTTGTATTTAATTCCGATGCAATTTCTGTGTTTCATCGTCAATAAGAACGTCAGAGGGATACAGTAAACCTGAAGTGAAGCATCGTAATCTGTAACTAGTGTCACAGGAATGGTTCAAATCATAGACAGTAAGAAGAGCCAGTCTTCTTGTACTTGAGTCTGCATTGTGCCTTTTGTATTTAATTCCGATGCAATTTCTGTGTTTCATCGTCAATAAGAAGGTCTGAGGGATACAGTAAACCTGAAGTGAAGCATCGGAATCTATAAATAGTGTCACCGGAATAGTTCAAAACGTAGGCAATAGAAAGAGTCAGTCTTCTTGTGCTTCACTCGGCACTGTGCCTTTTGTACTTATTTCCGATGCAATTTCTGTGCTTCATCGTCAATAAGAAGGTCATGGGGATACAGTAAACCTGAAGTGAGGCATCGGAATCTATAAATAGTGCCACAGGAATGGTTCAAAACATAGACAGTAAGTAGAGTCAGTTTTCTTGTACTTAAGTCGGCATTGTGTCTTTTGTATTTAATTCCGATGCAGTTTCTGTGATTCATCGTCAATAAGAAGGGCACAGGGATACAGTAAACCTGAAGGGGAGCATCGGAATCTATAACTAGTGTCACAGTAATGGTTCAAAACATAAACAGTAAGAAGGGCCAGTTTTCTTGTCCTTAGGTCGGCATTGTGCCTTTTTTATTTAATTAAGATGCAATTTCTGTGTTTCATCGTCAATACGAAGGTCAGAGGGATACACTAAACCTGAAGTGGAGCATCAGAATCTATAACTAGTGTCACAGGAATGGTTCAAAACATAGACGATAAGAAGGGTCAGTCTTCTTATACTTAAGTCGGCATAGTGCCTTTTGTATTTAATTCCGATGCAATATCTGTGTTTCTTCGTCAATAAGAAGGTCAGAGATATAAAGTAAACCTGAAGTGAAGCATCGGAATCTATAACTAGTGTCACAGGAATGGTTCAAAACATAGACGGTAAGAAGGGTCAGTCTTCTTGTACTTATGTCGGCATAGTGCCTTTTGTATTTAATTCCGATGCTATTTCTGTGTTTCATCGTCAATAAGAAGGTCAGGGGGATACAGTAATCCTGAAGTGAAGCATCGGAATCTATAACTAGTGCCACAGGAAAGGTTCAAAACATAGACAGTAAGAAGAGTCATTTTTCTTGTACTTAAGTCGGAATTGTGCCTTTTGTATTTAATTCCGATGCAATTTCTGTGTTTCATCGTCATTAAGAACGTGAAAGGGATACAGTAAACCCGAGGTGATGCATCGGAATCTATAACTAGTGTCACAGGAATGGTTCAAAACATAGACAGTAAGAAGAGTCAGTCTTCTTGTACTTAAGTCAGCATTGTGCCGTTTGTATATTATTCCGATGCAATTTCTGTGTTTCATCGTCAATATGAAGCTCAGAGGGATACAGTAAACCTGAAGTGAAGCATCGGAATCTATAACTAGTGTCACAGGAATGGTTCAAAACATAGACAGTAAGAAGAGGCAGTCTTCCTGTACTTATGTCGGCATTGTGCCTTTTGTATTTTATTATGATGCAATTTCTGTGTTTCATCGTCAATAAGAAAGTCAGAGGGATACAGTCAATCTGAAGTGAAGCATCGGAATCAATAACTAGTGTCACAGGAAAGGTTCAAAACATAGACAGTAAGAAGAGTCAGTCTTCTTGTACTTAAGTTAGCATTGTGCCTTTTGTAAATACTTCCGATGCAATTTCTGTGTTTCATCGTCAATAAGAAGGTCAGAGGGATACAGTAAACCTGAATTGAAGCATAGGAAACTATAACTAGTGACACAGGAATAGTTCAAAACATAGACAGTAAGAGGAGCCAGTCTTCTTGTACTTGAGTCGGCATTGTGCCTTTCGTATTTAATTCCGATGCAGTTTCTGTGTTTCATCGTCAATAGGAAAGTCTGAGGGATACAATAAACCTGAAGTTTATCATCGGAATCCATAACTAGTGTCACAGGAATGGTTCAAAACATAGACAGTAAGAAGAGTCAGTTTTCTTGTACGTAAGTAGGCATTGTGCCTTTTGTATTTAATTCCGATGCAATTTCTGTGTTTCATCGACTATATGAAGGTCAGAGGGATACAGTAAACCTGAAGTGAAGCATCGGAATCTATAACTAGTGTCACAGGAATGGTTCAAAATATAGAGAGTAAGAAGAGTCAGTCTTTTTGTACTTAAGTCGGCATTGTGCCTTTTATATTTAATTCCGATGCAATTTCTGTGTTTCATCGTCAATAAGAAGATCAGAGGGATACAGTAAACCTGAAGTGAAGCATCGGAATCTATAACTAGTGTCACAGGAATGGTTCAAAGCATAGACAGTAAGAAGAGCCAGTCTTCTTGTACTTGAGTCGGCATTGTGCCCTTTGTATTTAATTCCGATGCAATATCTGTGGTTCATCGTCAATAAGAAAGTCAGAGAGATACAGTAAACCTGAAGTGAAGCATCGGAATCCTTAACTAGTGTCACCGAAATGGTTCAAAACGTAGAAAATAGAAAGAGTCAGTCTTCTTGTACTTCCCTCGGCATTGTGCATTTTGTATTTAATTCCGATGCAATTTCTGTGTTTCATCGTCAATAAGAAGGTCAGAGGGATACAGTAAACCCGAGGTGATGCATCGGAATCTATAACTAGTGTCACAGGAATGGTTCAAAAAATAGACAGTGAGAAGAGTCAGTCTTCTTGTACTTAAGTCGGCATTGTGCCTTTTGTATTTAATTAAGATGCAGTTTCTGTGTTTCATCGTCAATAAGAAAGTCTGAGGGATACAGTAAACCTGAAGTGAATCATCGGAATCCATAACTAGTGTCACAGGAATGGTTCAAAACTTAGCCGGTAAGAAGGGTTAGTCTTCTTGTACTTAAGTCGGCATTGTGCCTTTTGTATTTAATTCCGATGCAGTTTCTGTGATTCATCGTCAATAAGAAGGGCACAGGGATACAGTAAACCCGAGGTGATGCATCGGAATCTATAACTAGTGTCACAGGAATGGTTCAAAACATAGACAGTAAGAAGAGGCAGTCTTCCTGTACTTAAGTCGGCAATGTGCCTTTTGTATTTTATTATGATGCAATTTCTGTGTTTCATCGTCAATAAGAAGGTCAGAGGGATACAGTCAATCTGAAGTGAAGCATCGGAATCAATAACTAGTGTCACAGGAAAGGTTCAAAACATAGACAGTAAGAAGAGTCAGTCTTCTTGTACTTAAGTCGGCATTGTGCCTTTCGTATTTAATTCCGATGCAGTTTCTGTGTTTCATCGTCAATAAGAAAGTCTGCGGGATACAGTGAACCTGAAGTGAAGCATCGCAATCTATAACTAGTCTCACAGGAATGGTTCAAAACATTTACAGAAAGAAGAACCAGCCTCCTCTTGTACTTGAGTCGGCATATTGCCTTTTGTATTTAATTCCGAAGCAATTTCTGTGTTTCATCGTCAATAAGAAGGTCAGAGGGATACAGTAAACCTGAAGTGAAGTATAGGAATCTATAACTAGTGTCACAGGAATAGTTCAAAACATAGGCAGTAAGAAGAGCCAGTCTTCTTGTACTTGAGTCGGCATTGTGCCTTTCGTATTTAATTCCGATGCAGTTTCTGTGTTTGATCGTCAATACGAAGGTCAGAGGGATACAGTAAACCTGAAGTGAAGCATCAGAATCTATAACTAGTGTCACAGGAATGCTTCAAAACATAGACAGTAAGAAGAGTCAGTTTTCTTGTACGTAAGTAGGCATTGTGCCTTTTATATTTCATTCCGATGTAATTTTTGTGTTTGATCGTCAATGAGAAGGTCACAGGGATACAGTAAACCTGAAGTGAAGCATCGCAATCTATAACTAGCGTCACAGGTATGGTTCAAAACATATACAGTAAGAAGAGCCAGTCTCCTCTTGTACTTGAGTCGGCATATTGCCTTTTGTATTTAATTCCGAAGCAATTTCAGTGTTTCATCGTCAATAAGAAGGTCAGAGGGATACAGTAAACCTGAAGTGAAGCATCGGAATCTATAACTAGTGTCACAGGAATGGTTCACAACATAGACAGTAAGAAGAGTCAGTCTTCTTGGACTTAAGTCGGCATTGTGCCTTTTGTATTTAATTCCGATGCAATTTCTGTGTTTCATCGTCAATAAGAACGTCAGAGGGATACAGTAAACCTGAAGTGAAGCATCGTAATCTGTAACTAGTGTCACAGGAATGGTTCAAATCATAGACAGTAAGAAGAGCCAGTCTTCTTGTACTTGAGTCTGCATTGTGCCTTTTGTATTTAATTCCGATGCAATTTCTGTGTTTCATCGAAAATAAGAAGGTCTGAGGGATACAGTAAACCTGAAGTGAAGCATCGGAATCTATAAATAGTGTCACCGGAATAGTTCAAAACGTAGGCAATAGAAAGAGTCAGTCTTCTTGTGCTTCACTCGGCACTGTGCCTTTTGTATTTATTTCCGATGCAATTTCTGTGCTTCATCGTCAATAAGAAGGTCATGGGGATACAGTAAACCTGAAGTGAGGCATCGGAATCTATAAATAGTGCCACAGGAATGGTTCAAAACATAGACAGTAAGTAGAGTCAGCTTTCTTGTACTTAAGTCGGCATTGTGTCTTTTGTATTTAATTCCGATGCAGTTTCTGTGATTCATCGTCAATAAGAAGGGCACAGGGATACAGTAAACCTGAAGGGGAGCATCGGAATCTATAACTAGTGTCACAGGAATGGTTCAAAACATAAACAGTAAGAAGGGCCAGTTTTCTTGTCCTTAGGTCGACATTGTGCCTTTTTTATTTAATTAAGATGCAATTTCTGTGTTTCATCGTCAATACGAAGGTCAGAGGGATACACTAAACCTGAAGTGGAGCATCAGAATCTATAACTAGTGTCACAGGAACGGTTCAAAACATAGACGATAAGAAGGGTCAGTCTTCTTATACTTAAGTCGGCATAGTGCCTTTTGTATTTAATTCCGATGCAATATCTGTGTTTCTTCGTCAATAAGAAGGTCAGAGATATAAAGTAAACCTGAAGTGAAGCATCGGAATCTATAACTAGTGTCACAGGAATGGTTCAAAACATAGACGGTAAGAAGGGTCAGTCTTCTTGTACTTATGTCGGCATAGTGCCTTTTGTATTTAATTCCGATGCTATTTCTGTGTTTCATCGTCAATAAGAAGGTCAGGGGGATACAGTAATCCTGAAGTGAAGCATCGGAATCTATAACTAGTGCCACAGGAAAGGTTCAAAACATAGACAGTAAGAAGAGTCATTTTTCTTGTACTTAAGTCGGAATTGTGCCTTTTGTATTTAATTCCGATGCAATTTCTGTGTTTCATCGTCAATAAGAACGTGAAAGGGATACAGTAAACCCGAGGTGATGCATCAGAATCTATAACTAGTGTCACAGGAATGGTTCAAAACATAGACAGTAAGAAGAGTCAGTCTTCTTGTACTTAAGTCAGCATTGTGCCGTTTGTATATTATTCCGATGCAATTTCTGTGTTTCATCGTCAATATGAAGCTCAGAGGGATACAGTAAACCTGAAGTGAAGCATCGGAATCTATAACTAGTGTCACAGGAATGGTTCAAAACATAGACAGTAAGAAGAGGCAGTCTTCCTGTACTTATGTCGGCATTGTGCCTTTTGTATTTTATTATGATGCAATTTCTGTGTTTCATCGTCAATAAGAAAGTCAGAGGGATACAGTCAATCTGAAGTGAAGCATCGGAATCAATAACTAGTGTCACAGGAAAGGTTCAAAACATAGACAGTAAGAAGAGTCAGTCTTCTTATACTTAAGTTAGCATTGTGCCTTTTGTAAATACTTCCGATGCAATTTCTGTGTTTCAACGTCAATAAGAACGTCAGAGGGATACAGTAAACCTGAATTGAAGCATAGGAATCTATAACTAGTGACACAGGAATAGTTCAAAACATAGACAGTAAGAGGAGCCAGTCTTCTTGTACTTGAGTCGGCATTGTGCCTTTCGTATTTAATTCCGATGCAGTTTCTGTGTTTCATCGTCAATAGGAAAGTCTGAGGGATACAATAAACCTGAAGTTTATCATCGGAATCCATAACTAGTGTCACAGGAATGGTTCAAAACATAGACAGTAAGAAGAGTCAGTTTTCTTGTACGTAAGTAGGCATTGTGCCTTTTGTATTTAATTCCGATGCAATTTCTGTGTTTCATCGACTATATGAAGGTCAGAGGGATACAGTAAACCTGAAGTGAAGCATCGGAATCTATAACTAGTGTCACAGGAATGGTTCAAAATATAGAGAGTAAGAAGAGTCAGTCTTTTTGTACTTAAGTCGGCATTGTGCCTTTTATATTTAATTCCGATGCAATTTCTGTGTTTCATCGTCAATAAGAAGATCAGAGGGATACAGTAAACCTGAAGTGAAGCATCGGAATCTATAACTAGTGTCACAGGAATGGTTCAAAGCATAGACAGTAAGAAGAGCCAGTGTTCTTGTACTTGAGTCGGCATTGTGCCCTTTGTATTTAATTCCGATGCAATATCTGTGGTTCATCGTCAATAAGAAAGTCAGAGAGATACAGTAAACCTGAAGTGAAGCATCGGAATCCTTAACTAGTGGCACGGGAATGGTTCTAACCATAGACAGTAAGAAGAGTCAGTGTTCTTGTACTGAAGTCGGCATTGTGACTTTTGAATTTAATTAAGATGCAATTTCTGTGTTTCATCGTCAATAAGAAGATCAGAGTGATACAGTAAACCTGAAGTGAAGCATCGGAATCTATACCTAATGTCACATGAATGGTTCAACACATAGACAGTAAGAAAGGCCATTCTACTTGTACTTGAGTCGGCATTGTGCCTTTTGTATTTTATTCCGATGTAATTTCTGTGTTTGATCGTCAATGAGAAGGTCAGTGGGATACAGTAAACCTGAAGTGAAGCATCGCAATCTATAACTAGTGTCACAGGAATGGTTCAAACATATACAGTAAGAAGAACCAGTCTCCTCTTGTACTTGAGTCGGCATAGTGCCTTTTGTTATAATTTCCGAAGCAATTTCTGTGTTTCATCGTCAATAAGATGGTCTGAGGGATACAGTAAACCTGAAGTGAAGCATCGGAATCTATAACTAGTGTCACCGAAATGGTTCAAAACGTAGAAAATAGAAAGAGTCAGTCTTCTTGTACTTCCCTCGGCATTGTGCATTTTGTATTTAATTCCGATGCAATTTCTGTGTTTCATCGTCAATAAGAAGGTCCGGGGGATACAGTAAACCTGAAGTGAAGCATCGGAATCTAAAACTAGTGTCACAGGAATGGTTCAAACATAGACAGTAAGAAGAGTCAGTTTTCTTGTACTTAAGTCGGCATTGTGCCTTTTGTATTTAATTCCGATGCAATTTATGTGATTCATCGTCAATAAGAAGGTCACAGGGATACAGTAAACCTGAACTGAAGCATCGGAATCTATAACTAGTATCACAGGAATGGTTCAAAACATAAACAGTAAGAAGAGTCAGTTTTCTTGTACTTAAGTTTGCATTGTGCCTTTTGTATTTAATTAAGATGCAATATCGGTGTTTCATCGTCAATAATAAGGTCAGAGGGATACAGTAAACCTGAAGTGAAGCATCGGAATCTATAACTAGTGTCACAGGAATGGTTCAAAAAATAGACAGTGAGAAGAGTCAGTCTTCTTGTACTTAAGTCGGCATTGTGCCTTTTGTATTTAATTAAGATGCAATTTCTGTGTCAATAAGACGGTCAGAGGGATACAGTAATCCTGAAGTGAAGCATCGGAATCTATAACTAGTGTCACAGGAATGCTTCAAATCATAGACAGTAAGAAGAGTCAGTCTTTTTGAACTTAAGTCGGCATTTTGCCTTTTGTATTTAATTCCGATGCAATTTCTGTGTTTTATCGTCAATACGAAGGTCAGAGGGATACAGTAAACCTGAAGTGGAGCATCGGAATCCATAACTAGTGACACAGGATAGGTTCAAATCATAGACGGTAAGAAGGGTCAGTCTTCTTGTACTTAAGTCGGCATTGTGCGTTTTGTATTTAATAACGATGCAATATCTGTGTTTCTTCGTCAATAAGAAGGTCAGAGGGATACAGTAAACCAGAAGTGTAGAATCGGAATCTATAATTAGTGTCACAGAAATGGTTCAAAACATAGACAGTAAGAGGAGCCAGTCTCTTTGTACTTGAGTCGGCATTGTGCCTTTTGTATTTAATTCCGATCAATTTTCTGTGTTTGATCGTCAATAAGAAGGTCAGAGGGATACAGTAAACCTGAAGTGAAGCATCGGAATCTATAACTATTGTAACAGGAATGGTTCAAATCATAGACAGTTAGAAGAGCCAATCCTCTTGTACTTGAGTCGGCCTTGTGCCTTTTGTATTTAATTCCGATCAATTTTCTGTGTTTGATCGTCAATAAGAAGGTCAGAGGGATACAGTAAACCTGAAGTGAAGCATCGGAATCTATAACTAGTGTCACAGGAATGGTTCAAAACATAAACAGTAAGAAGAGTCAGTTTTCTTGTACTAAGGTCGGCATTGTGCCTTTTGTATTTAATTAAGATGCAATTTCTGTGATTCAACGTCAATACGAAGGTCAGAGGGATACACTAAACCTGAAGTGGAGCATCAGAATCTGTAACTAGTGTCACAGGAATGGTTCAAAACATAGACGGTAAGAAGGGTCAGTCTTCTTGTACTTAAGTGAGCATAGTGCCTTTTGTATTTAATTCCGATGCAATATCTGTGTTTCTTCGTCAATAAGAAGGTCAGAGAGATAAAGTAAACCTGAGGTGAAGCATCGGAATCTATAACTAGTGTCACAGGAATGGTTCAAAACATAGACGGTAAGAAGGGTCAGTCTTCTTGTACTTATGTCGGCATAGTGCCTTTTGTATTTAATTCCGATGCTATTTCTGTGTTTCATCGTCAATAAGAAGGTCAGGGGGATACAGTAAACCTGAAATGAAGCTTTGGAATCTATAACTAGTGCCACAGGAATGGTTCAAATCAAAGACAGTAAAAAGAGTCATTTTTCTTGTACTTAAGTCGGCATTTTGCCTTTTGTATTTAATTCCGATCCAATTTCTGTGTTTCATCGTCAATAAGAACGTGAAAGGGATACAGTACACCCGAGGTGATGCATCGGAATCTATAACTAGTGTCATAGGAATGGTTCAGAAGATAGACAGTAAGAAGAGTCAGTCTTCTTGTACTTAAGTCGGCATTGTGCCGTTTGTATATTATTCCGATGCAATTTCTGTGTTTTATCGTCAATAAGAATCTCAGAGGGATACAGTAAATCTGAAGTGAAGCATCGGAATCTATAACTAATGTCACAGGAATGGTTCAAAGCATAGACAGTAAGAAGAGTCAATTTTCTTGTACTTAAGTCGGCATTGTGCCTTTTGTATTTAATTCCGATGCAATTTCTGTGTTTCATCGTCAATAAGACGGTCAGAGGGATACAGTTATCCTGAAGTGAAGCATCGGAAACTTTAAGTAGTGTCACAGGAATGGTTCAAAACATAGACAGTAAGAAAATTCAGTCTTTTTGTACTTAAGTCGGCATTTTGCCTTTTGTATTTAATTCCGATGCAATTTCTGTGTCTCATCGTCAATACGAAGGTCAGAGGGATACAGTAAACCTGAAGTGGAGCATCGGAATCTATAACTAGTGTCAGAGGAATGGTTCAAAACATAGACGGTAAGAAGGGTCAGTCTTCTTGTACTTAAGTCGGCATAGTGCCTTTTGTATTTAATTCCGATGCAATATCTGTGTTTCTTCGTCAATAAGAAGGTCAGAGAGATACAGTAAACCTGGAGTCAAGCATCGGAATCAATAACTAGTGTCACAGAAATGGTTCAAAACATAGACAGTATGAGGAGCCAGTCTTCTTGTACTTGAGTCGGCATTGTGCCTTTTGTATTTAATTCCGATGCAATTTATGTGCTTCATCGTCAATAAGAAGGTCAGCTGGATACAGTGAACCTGAAGTTAAGCATCGGAATCTATAACTAGTGTCACAGGAATGGTTCAAATCATAGACAGTAAGAAGAGCCAATCTTCTTGTACTTGTGTCGGCATTGTGCCTTTTGTATTTAATTCCGTTCAATTTTCTGTGTTTGATCGTCAATACGAAGGTCAGAGGGATACAGTAAACCTGAAGTGAAGCATCGGAATCTATAACTAGTGTCACAGGAATGGTTCAAAACATAGATAGTAAGAAGAGGCAGTCTTCCTGTACATAAGTCGGCATTGTGCCTTTTGTATTTTATTATGATGCAATTTCTGTGTTTCATCGTCAATAAGAAGGTCAGAGGGATACAGTCAATCTGAAGTGAAGCATCGGAATCAATAACTAGTGTCACAGGAAAGGTTCAAAACATAGACAGTAAGAAGAGTCAGTCTTCTTGTACTTAAGGCGGCATTGTGCCTTTCGTATTTAATTCCGATGCAGTTTCTCTGTTTCATCGTCAATAAGAAAGTCTGAGGGATACAGTAAACCTGAAGTGAATCATCGGAATCCACAACTAGTGTCACAGGAATGGTTCAAAACATAGACAGTAAGAAGAGTCAGTTTTCTTGTACTTAAGTAGGCATTGTGCCTTTTGTATTTAATTCCGATGCAATTTCTGTGTTTCATCGACTATACGAAGGTCAGAGGGATACAGTAAACCTGAAGTGAAGCATCGGAATCTATAACCAGTGTCACAGGAGTGGTTCAAAACATAGACAGTAAGAAAGGCCATTCTACTTGTACTTGAGTCGGCATTGTGCCTTTTGTATTTCATTCCGATGTAATTTCTGTGTTTGATCGTCATTGAGAAGGTCACAGGGATACAGTAAACCTGAAGTGGAGCATCGCAATCTATAACTAGTCTCACAGGAATGGTTCAAAACATATACAGTAAGAAGAACCAGCCTCCTCTTGTACTTGAGTCGGCATATTGCCTTTTGTATTTAATTCCGAAGCAATTTCTGTGTTTCATCGTCAATAAGAAAGTCAGAGGGATACAGTACACCTGAAGTGAAGCATAGGAATCTATAACTAGTGTCACAGGAATAGTTCAAAACATAGACAGTAAGAAGAGCCAGTCTTTTTGTACTTGAGTCGGCATTGTGCCTTTCGTATTTAATTCCGTTGCAGTTTCTGTGTTTCATCGTCAATAAGAAAGTCTGAGGGATACAGTAAACCTGAAGTGAATCATCGGAATCCATAACTAGTGTCACAGGAATGGTTCAAAACATAGACAGTAAAAAGAGTCAGTCTTTTTGTACTTGAGTCGGCAAATTGCATTTGTATTTAATTCCGAAGCAATTTCTGTGTTTCATCGTCAATAAGATGGTCTGAGGGATACAGTAAACCTGAAGTGAAGCATCGGAATCTATAACTAGTGTCACCGAAATGGTTCCAAACGTAGAAAATAGAAAGAGTCAGTCTTCTTGTACTTCACTCGGCATTGTGCCTTTTGTATTTAATTCCGATGCGATTTCTGTGTTTCATCGTCAATAAGAAGGTCAGCGGGATACAGTAAACCTGAAGTGAAGCAACGGAATCTAAAACTAGTGTCACAGGAATGGTTCAAACATAGACAGTAAGAAGAGTCAGTTTTCTTGTACTTAAGTCGGCATTGTGCCTTTTGTATTTAATTCCGATGCAATGTATGTGATTTATCGTCAATAAGAAGGCCACAGGGATACAGTAAACCTGAACTGAAGCATCGGAATCTATAACTAGTATCACAGGAATTGTTCAAAACATAAACAGTAAGAAGAGTCAGTTTTCTTGTACTTAAGTTTGAATTGTGACTTTTGTATTTAATTAAGATGCAATATCGGTGTTTCATCGTCAATAATAAGGTCAGAGGGATACAGTAAACCAGAAGGGAAGCATCGGAATCTGTAACTAGTGTCACAGGAATGGTTCAAAGAATAGACAGTGGGAAGAGTCAGTCTTCTTGTACTTAAGTCGGCATTGTGCCTTTTGTATTTAATTAAGATGCAATTTCTGTGTTTCATCGTCAATAAGACGGTCAGAGGGATACAGTAATCCAGAAGTGCAGCATCGGAATCTATAACTAGTGTCACAGGAATGCTTCAAAACATAGACAGTAAGAGGAGCAAGTTTTCTTGTACTTGAGTCGGCATTGTGCCTTTTGTATTTAATACCGATGCAATATATGTGCTTCATCGTCAATAAGAAGGTCAGCTGGATACAGTGAACCTGAAGTTAAGCTTCGGAATCTAGAACTATTGTAACAGGAATGGTTCATTTCATAGACAGTAAGAAGAGTCAGTCTTCTTGTACTTAAGTCGGCTTTGTGCCTTTTGAATATAATTCCGATGCAATTTCTGTGTTTCAGCGTCAATAAGAAGGTCAGAGGGATACAGCAAACCTGTAGTGAAGCTTCGGAATCTATAACTAGTGTCACAGGAATGGTACAAAACATAGACAGAAGGAAGAGTCAGTCTTCTTGTACTGAAGTCGGCATTGTGCCTTTTGTATTTAATTAAGATGCAATTTCTGTGTTTCTACGTCAATAATAAGGTCAGAGGGATACAGTAAACCTGAAGTGAAGCATCAGAATCTATAACTAGTGTCACAGGTATGGTTCAAAACATAGACAGTAAGAAGAAACCGGCTTCTTGTACTTAAGTCGGCATTGTGCCTTTTGTATTTAATTAAGATGCAATATCTGTGTTTCATCGTCAATAAGAAGGTGAAAGGGATACAGTAAACCTAAAGTGAAGCATCGGAATCTACAACTAGTGTCACAGGAATGGTTCAAAACATAGACAGTAAGAAGAGTCAGTCTTCTTGTACTTATGTCGGCATTGTGCCTTTTGTATATTATTCCGATGCAATTTCTGTGTTTCATCGTCTATAAGAAGCTCAGAGGGATACAGTAAACCTGAAGTGAAGCATCGGAATCTATAACTAGTGTCACAGGAATGGTTCAAAACATAGACAATAAGAAGAGTCAATTTTCTTGTTATTAAGTCGGCATTGTGCCTATTGTAATTAATTCCGATGCAATTTCTGTGTTTCATCGTCAATAATACGGTCAGAGGGGTACAGTAATCCTGAAGTGAAGCATCGGAATCTATAACTAGTGTCACAGAAATGGTTCAAAACATAGACGCTAAGAAGGGTCAGTGTTCTTGAACTTAAGTCGGCATAGTGTCTTTTGTATTTAATTCCGATGCAATATCTGTGTTTCTTCGTCAATAAGAAGGTCAGAGGGATACAGTAAACCTGAAGTGTAGCATCGGAATCTATAACTAGTGTCACAGAAATGGTTCAAAACATAGACAGTAATAGGTGCCAGTCTTCTTGTACTTGAGTCGGCATTGTGCCTTTTGTATTTAATTCCGATGCAATTTATGTGCCTCATCGTCAATAAGAAGGTCAGCTGGATACAGTGAACCTGAAGTTAAGCATCGGAATCTATAACTAGTGTAACAGGAATGGTTCAAATCATAGACAGTAAGAAGAGCCAGTCTTCTTGTACTTGAGTCGGCAATGTGCCTTTTGTATTTAATTCCGATCAATTTTCTGTGTTTGATCGTCAATAAGAAGGTCAGAGGAATACAGTAAACCTGAAGTGAAGCATCGGAATCTATAACTAGTGTCACAGGAATGGTTCACAACATAGACAGTAAGAAGGGGCAGTCTTCTTGTACTTAAGTCGGCATTGTGCCTTTTGTATTTAATTAAGATGCAATTTCTGTGTTTGATCGTCAATAAGAAGGTCAGAGAGATACAGTAAACCTGAAGTGAAGCGTAGGAATCAATAACTAGTGTCACAGGAATAGTTCAAATCATAGACATTAAGAAGAGCCCGTCTTCTTGTACTTGAGTCGGCATTGTGCCTTTTGTATTTAATTCCGATGTAGTCTCTGTGTTTCATCGTCAATAAGAAGATCTGAGGGATACAGTAAACCCTAAGTTAAGCATCGGAATCTAAAACTAGTGTTACAGGAATGGTTCAAAACATAGACAGTAAGAAGAGTCAGTTTTTTTGTACTTAAGTCGGCATTGTGCCTTTTGTATTTAATTCCGATGCAATTTCTGTGTTTCAACGACAATACGAAGGTCAGAGGGATACAGTAAACCTGAGGTGAAGAATCGGAAATTATAACTAGTGTCACAGGAATGGTTCAAAACATAGAGAGTAAGAAGAGTGAGTCTTTTAGTACTTAAGTCGGCATTGTGCCTTTTATATTTAATTCCGATGCAATTTCTGTGTTTCATCGTCAATGAGGAGGTCAGAGGGATACTGTAAACCTGAAGTGAAGCATCGGAATCTATAACTAGTGTCACAGGAATGGTTCAAAACACAGACAGTAAGAAGAGTCAGTTTTCTTGTACTTAAGTCGGCATTGTGCCTTATGTACTTACTTCCTGTGCAATTTCTGTGTTTCACCGTCAATAAGAAGGTCAGCCGGATACAGTAAACCTGAATTGAAGCATCGGAATCTATAACTGGTGTCACAGGAATGGTTCAAAACATAAACAGTAAGTAGAGTCACTTTTCTTGTACTTTAGTCGGCATTGTGCCTTTTGTATTTAATTCCTATGCAATTTATGTGCTTCATCGTCAATAAGAAGGTCAGCTGGATTCAGTAAACCTGAAGTGAAGGATCGTAATCTACACCTAGTGTCACAGGAATGGTTCAAAACATAGACAGTAAGAAGAGCCAGTCTTCTTGTACTTGAGTCGGCATTGTGCCTTTTTGTATTTAATTCCGATGAATTTTCTGTGTTTGATCGTCAACAAGAAGGTCAGAGGGATACAGTAAACTTGAAGTGAGGCATCGGAATCTATGACTAGTGTCACAGGAATGGTTCAAACCATAGACAGTAAGAAGAGTCAGGGCTCTTGTACTGAAGTCGGCATTGTGCCTTTTGTATTTAATTAAGATGCAATTTCTGTGTTTCATCGTCAATAAGACGGTCAGAGGGATACAGTAATCCTGAAGTGAAGCATCGGAATCTATAACTAGTGTCACAGAAATGGTTCAAGACATAGACAGTAAGAAGAGTCAGTTTTCTTGTACTTAAGTCGGCATTGTGCCTTTTGTATTTAATACCGATGCAATTTCTGTATTTCAACGACAACAATAAGGTCAGAGGGATACAGTAAACCTGAAGTGAAGCATCGGAATCTATAACTAGTGTCACAGGTATGGTTCAAAACATAGACAGTAAGAAGAGTCCGGCTTCTTGTACTTACGTCGGCATTGTGCCTTTTGTATTTAATTAAGATGCAATATCTGTGTTTCATCGTCAATAAGAAGGTGAAAGGGATACAGTAAACCTCAAGTGAAGCATCGGAATCTACAACTAGTGTCACAGAAATGGTTCAAAACATAGACAGTAAGAGGAGCCAGTCTTCTTGTACTTGAGTCGGCATTGTGCCTTTTGTATTTAATTCCGATGCAATTTATGTGCTTCATCGTCAATAAGAAGGTCAGCTGGATACAGTGAACCTGAAGTTAAGCATCGGAATCTACAACTAGTGTAACAGGAATGGTTCAAATCATAGACAGTAAGAAGAGCCAGTCTTCTTGTACTTGAGTCGGCAATGTGCCTTTTGTATTTAATTCCGATCAGTTTTCTGTGTTTGATCGTGAATAAGAAGGTCAGAGGAATACAGTAAACCTGAAGTGAAACACCGGAATCTATAACTAGTGTTACAGGAAAGGTTCAAAACATAGACAGTAAGAAGAGTCAGTTTTCTTGTACTTAAGTCGGCATTGTGCCTTTCGTATTTAATTCCCATGCAATTTCTGTGTTTCAACGACAATACGAAGGTCAGAGGGATACAGTAAACCTGAAGTGAAGCATCGGAGACTATAACTAGTGTCACAGGAATGGTTCAATGCATAGAGAGTAATAAGAGTCAGTCTTTTTGTACTTAAGTCGGCATTGTGCCTTTTATATTTAATTCCGATGGAATTTCTGTGTTTCATCGTCAATAAGGAGATCAGAGGGATACTGTAAACCTGAAGAGAAGCATCGGAATCTATAACTAGTGTCACAGGAATGGTTCAAAACACAGACAGTAAGAAGAGTCAGTTTTCTAGTACTTAAGTCGGCATTGTGCCTTATGTATTTAATTCCGGTGCAATTTCTGTGTTTCATCGTCAATAAGAAGGTCAGCCGGATACAGTAAACCTGAATTGAAGCATCGGAATCTATAACTGGTGTCACAGGAATGGTTCAAAACATAAACAGAAAGTAGAGTCACGTTGCTTGTACTTTAGTCGGCATTGTGCCTTTTGTATTTAATTCCTATGCAATTTATGTGCTTCATCGTCAATAAGAAGGTCAGCTGGATACAGTAAACCTGAAGTGAAGGATCGTAATCTATAACTCGTGTCACAGGAATGGTTCAAAACATAGACAGTAAGAAGAGCAAGTCTTCTTGTACTTGAGTCGGCATTGTGCCTTTTTGTATTTAATACCCATGATTTTTCTGTGTTTGATCGTCAACAAAAAGGTCAGAGGGATACAGTAAACCTGAAGTGGAGCTTCGGAATCTATTACTAGTGTCACAGGAATGGTTCAAAACATAGACGGTAAGATGGGTCAGTCTTCTTGTACTTAAGTCGGCATAGTGTCTTTTGTATTTAATTCCGATGCAATATCTGTGTTTCTTCGTCAATAAGAAGGTCAGGGGGATACAGTAAACCTGAAGTGTAGCATCGGAATCTATAACTAGTGTGACAGTAATGATTCAAAACATAGAGAGTAAGAGGAGCCAGTCTTCTTGTACTTATGTCGGCATTGTGCCTTTTGTATATTATTCCGATGCAATTTCTGTGTTTCATCGTCAATAAGAAGCTCAGAGGGATCCAGTAAACCTGAAGTGAAGCATCGGAATCTATAACTAGTGTCACAGGAATGGTTCAAACATAGACAATAATAAGAGTCAATTTTCTTGTACTTAAGTCGGCATTGTGCCTTTTGTAATTAATTCCGATGCAATTTCTGTGTTTCATCGTCAATAATACGGTCTTAGGGGTACAGTAATCCTGAAGTGAAGCATCGGAATCTATAACTAGTGTCACAGAAATGGTTCAAAACATAGACGGTAAGAAGAGTCAGTGTTCTTGTACTTAAGTCGGCATAGTGCCTTTTGTATTTAATTCCAATGCCATATCTGTGTTTCTTCGTCAATAAGAAGGTCAGAGGGATACAGTAAACCTCAAGTGTAGCATCAGAATCTATAACTAGTGTCACAGAAATGGTTCAAAACATAGACAGTAAGAGGAGCCAGTCTTCTTGTACTTGAGTCGGCATTGTGCCTTTTGTATTTAATTCCGATGCAATTTATGTGCTTCCTCGTCAATAAGAAGGTCAGCTGGATACAGTGAACCTGAAGTTAAGCATCGGAATCTACAACTAGTGTAACAGGAATGGTTCAAATCATAGACAGTAAGAAGAGCCAGTCTTCTTGTACTTGAGTCGGCAATGTGCCTTTTGTATTTAATTCCGATCAGTTTTCTGTGTTTGATCGTCAATAAGAAGGTCAGAGGAATACAGTAAACCTGAAGTGAAGCATCGGAATCTATAACTAGTGTCACAGGAATGGTTCAATACATAGAGAGTAAGAAGAGTCAGTCTTTTTGTACTTAAGTCGGCATTGTGCCTTTTATATATAATTCCGATGCAATTTCTGTGTTTCATCGTCAATAAGGAGATCAGAGGGATACTGTAAACCTGAAGTGAAGCATCGGAATCTATAACTAGTGTCACAGGAATGGTTCAAAACACAGACAGTAAGAAGAGTCAGTTTTCTTGTACTTAAGTCGGCATTGTGCCTTATGGATTTAATTCCGGTGCAATTTCTGTGTTTCATCGTCAATAAGAAGGTCAGCTGGATACAGTAAACCTGAATTGAAGCATCGGAATCTATAACTGGTGTCACAGGAATGGTTCAAAACATAAACAGTAAGTAGAGTCACTTTTCTTGTACTTTAGTCGGCATTGTGCCTTTTGTATTTAATTCCTATGCAATTTATGTGCTTCATCGTCAATAAGAAGGTCAGCTGGATACAGTAAACCTGAAGTGAAGGATCGTAATCTATAACTAGTGTCACACGAATGGTTCAAAACATAGACAGTAAGAAGAGCGAGTCTTCTTGTACTTGAGTCGGCATTGTGCCTTTTTGTATTTAATACCCATGAATTTCCTGTGTTTGATCGTCAACAAGAAGGTCAGAGGGATACAGTAAACCTGAAGTGAGGCATCGGAATCTATAACTAGTGTCACAGGAATGGTTCAAACCATAGACAGTAAGAACAGTCAGGGCTCTTGTACTGAAGTCGGCATTGTGCCTTTTGTATTTAATTAAGATGCAATTTCTGTGTTTCATCGTCAATAAGACGGTCAGAGGGATACAGTAATCCTGAAGTGAAGCATCGGAATCTATAACTAGTGTCCCAGGAATGGTTGAAAACATAGACAGTAAGAAGAGTCAGTCTTTTGTACTTAAGTTTTTATTTTGCCTTTTGTATTTAACTCCAATGCAATTTCAATGTTTCATCGTCAATACGAAATTCAGAGGGATACAGTAAACCTGAAGTGGAGCTTCAGATTCTATAACTAGTGTCACAGGAATGGTTCAAAACATAGACGGTAAGAAGGGTCAGTCTTCTTGTACTTAAGTCGGAATAGTGTCTTTTGTATTTAATTCCGATGCAATATCTGTGTTTCTTCGTCCATAAGAAGGTCAGAGGGATGCAGCAAACCTGAAGTGTAGCATCGGAATCTATAACTAGTGTCACAGTAATGATTCAAAACATAGACAGTAAGAGGAGCCAGTCTTCTTGTACGTGAGTCGGCATTGTGCCTTTTGTATTTAATTCTGATGCAATTTATGTGCTTCATCGCCAATAAGAAAGTCAGCTGGATACAGTGAACCTGAAGTTAAGCATCGGAATCTATAACTAGTGTCACAGGAATGGTTCAAATTATAGACAGTAAGAAGAGACAGTCTTCTTGTACTTGAGTCGCCAATGTGCCTTTTGTATTTAATTCCGATCAATTTTCTGTGTTTGATCGTCAATAAGAAGGTCAGGGGGATACAGTAAACCTAAAGGGAAGCATCGGAATCTATAACTAGTGTCACAGGAATGGTTCAAAGCATAGACAGTAAGAAGATGCTGTCTTCTTACACTTGAGTCGGCATTGTGCCTTTTGTATTTAATTAAGATGCAATTTCTGTGTTTCATCGGCAATAAGAAGGTCAGAGGGATTTAGTCAACCTGAGGTGAAGCATCGGAATCAATAACTAGTGTCACAGGAAAGGTTCAAAACATAAACAGTAAGAAGAGTCAGTCTTCTTGTACTTGAGTCGGCATTGTGCTTTTTGTATTCAATTCCGATGTACTTTCTGTGTTTCATCGTCAATAAGAAGGTCTGAGGGATACAGTAAACCTGAAGTGAAGCATCGGAATCTATAACTAGTGTCACAGGAATGGTTCAAAAGATAGACAGTAAGAAGAGTCAGTTTTCTTGTACTTAAGTCGGCATTGTGCCTTTTGTATTTAATTCCGATGCAATTTCTGTGTTTCAACGATAATATGAAGGTCAGAGGGATACAATAAACCTGAAGTGAAGCATCAGAATCTATAACTAGTGTCACAGGAATGGTTCAAAACATAGAGAGTAAGAAGAGTCAGTCTTTTAGTACTTAAGTCGGCATTGTGCCTTTTATATTTAATTCCGATGCAATTTCTGTGTTTCATCGTCAATAAGGAGATCAGAGGGATACAGTAAACCTGAAGTGAAGCATCGGAATCTATAACTAGTGTGACAGGAATGGTTCAAAACATAGACAGTAAGAAGAGCCAGTCTTCTTGTACTTGAGTCGGCATTGTGGCTTTTGTATTTAATTAGGTTGCAATTTCTGTGTTTCATCGTCAATATGAAGGTCAGAGAGATACAGTAAACCTGAAGTGAAGCATCGGAATCTATAACTAGTGGCACAGGTATGGTTCTAACCATAGACAGTAAGAAGAGTCAGTTTTCTTGTACTTAAGTCGGCATTGTGCCTTTTGTATTTAATTCCGATGCAATTTCTGTGTTTCATCGTCAATAAGAAGGTCGGCTGGATACAGTAAACCTGAAGTGAAGCATCGGAATCTAAAACTAGTGTCACAGGAATGGTTCAAAACATAAACAGTAAGTAGTGTCACATTTCTTGTACTTTAGTGGGCATTGCGCCTTTTGTATTTAATTCCGATGCAATTTATGTTCTTCATCGTCAATAAGAGGGTCAGCTGGATACAGTAAACCTGAAGTGAAGCATCGGAATCTATAACTGGTGTGACAGGAATGGTTCAAAACATAGACAGTAAGAAGAGCCATTCTTCTTGTACTTGAGTCGGCATTGTGGCTTTTGTATTTAATTAGGTTGCAATTTCTGTGTTTCATCGTCAATATGAAGGTCAGAGAGATACAGTAAACCTGAAGTGAAGCATCGGAATCTATAACTAGTGGCACAGGTATGGTTCTAACCATAGACAGTAAGAAGAGTCAGTTTTCTTGTACTAAGGTCGGCATTGTGCCTTTTGTATTTAATTAAGATGCAATTTCTGTGATTCAACGTCAATACGAAGGTCAGAGGGATACACTAAACCTGGAGTGGAGCATCAGAATCTATAACTAGTGTCACAGGAATGGTTCAAAACATAGACGGTAAGAAGGGTCAGTCTTCTTGTACTTAAGTGGGCATAGTGCCTTTTGTATTTAATTCCGATGCAATATCTGTGTTTCTTCGTCAATAAGAAGGTCAGAGAGATAAAGTAAACCTGAAGTGAAGCATCGGAATCTATAACTAGTGTCACAGGAATGGTTCAAAACATAGACGGTAAGAAGGGTCAGTCTTCTTGTACTTATGTCGGCATAGTGCCTTTTGTATTTAATTCCGATGCTATTTCTGTGTTTCATCGTCAATAAGAAGGTCAGGGGGATACAGTAAACCTGAAGTGAAGCTTTGGAATCTATAACTAGTGCCACAGGAATGGTTCAAATCAAAGACAGTAAGAAGAGTCATTTTTCTTGTACTTAAGTCGGCATTTTGCCTTTTGTATTTAATTCCGATCCAATTACTGTGTTTCATCGTCAATAAGAACGTGAAAGGGATACAGTAAACCCGAGGTGATGCATCGGAATCTATAACTAGTGTCATAGGAATGGTTCAGAAGATAGACAGTAAGAAGATTCAGTCTTCTTGTACTTAAGTCGGCATTGTGCCGTTTGTATATTATTCCGATGCAATTTCTGTGTTTTATCGTCAATAAGAAGCTCAGAGGGATACAGTAATCCTTAAGTGCAGCATCGGAATCTTTAAGTAGTGTCACAGGAATGGTTCAAAACATAGACAGTAAGAAAATTCAGTCTTTTTGTACTTAAGTCGGCATTTTGCCTTTTGTATTTAATTCCGATGCAATTTCTGTGTCTCATCGTCAATACGAAGGTCAGAGGGATACAGTAAACCTGAAGTGGAGCATCGGAATCTATAACTAGTGTCAGAGGAATGGTTCAAAACATAGACGGTAAGAAGGGTCAGTCTTCTTGTACTTAAGTCGGCATAGTGCCTTTTGTATTTAATTCCGATGCAATATCTGTGTTTCTTCGTCAATAAGAAGGTCAGAGAGATACAGTAAACCTGGAGTTAAGCATCGGAATCCATAACTAGTGTCACAGAAATGGTTCAAAACATAGACAGTATGAGGAGCCAGTCTTCTTGTACTTGAGTCGGCATTGTGCCTTTTGTATTTAATTCCGATGCAATTTATGTGCTTCATCGTCAATAAGAAGGTCAGCTGGATACAGTGAACCTGAAGTTATGCATCGGAATCTATAACTAGTGTCACAGGAATGGTTCAAATCATAGACAGTAAGAAGAGCCAATCTTCTTGTACTTGTGTCGGCATTGTGCCTTTTGTATTTAATTCCGTTCAATTTTCAGTGTTTGATCGTCAATACGAAGGTCAGAGGGATACAGTAAACCTGAAGTGAAGCATCGGAGTCTATAACTAGTGTCACAGGAATGGTTCAAAACATAGACAGTAAGAAGAGGCAGTCTTCCTGTACATAAGTCGGCATTGTGCCTTTTGTATTTTATTATGATGCAATTTCTGTGTTTCATCGTCAATAAGAAGGTCAGAGGGATACAGTCAATCTGAAGTGAAGCATCGGAATCAATAACTAGTGTCACAGGAAAGGTTCAAAACATAGACAGTAAGAAGAGTCAGTCTTCTTGTACTTAAGTCGGCATTGTGCCTTTCGTATTTAATTCCGATGCAGTTTCTGTGTTTCATCGTCAATAAGAAAGTCTGAGGGATACAGTAAACCTGAAGTGAATCATCGGAATCCAAAACTAGTGTCACAGGAATGGTTCAAAACATAGACAGTAAGAAGAGTCAGTTTTCTTGTACTTAAGTAGGCATTGTGCCTTTTGTATTTAATTCCGATGCAATTTCTGTGTTTCATCGACTATACGAAGGTCAGAGGGATACAGTAAACCTGAAGTGAAGCATCGGAATCTATAACTAGTGTCACAGGACTGGTTCAAAACATAGACAGTAAGAAAGGCCATTCTACTTGTACTTGAGTCGGCATTGTGCCTTTTGTATTTCATTCCGATGTAATTTCTGTGTTTGATCGTCATTGAGAAGGTCACAGGGATACAGTAAACCTGAAGTGGAGCATCGCAATCTATAACTAGTCTCACAGGAATGGTTCAAAACATATACAGTAAGAAGAACCAGCCTCCTCTTGTACTTGAGTCGGCATATTGCCTTTTGTATTTAATTCCGAAGCAATTTCTGTGTTTCATCGTCAATAAGAAAGTCAGAGGGATACAGTACACCTGAAGTGCAGCATAGGAATCTATAACTAGTGTCACAGGAATAGTTCAAAACATAGACAGTAAGAAGAGCCAGTCTTCTTGTACTTGAGTCGGCATTGTGCCTTTCGTATTTAATTCCGATGCAGTTTCTGTGTTTCATCGTCAATAAGAAAGTCTGAGGGATACAGTAAACCTGAAGTGAATCATCGGAATCCATAACTAGTGTCACAGGAATGGTTCAAAACATAGACAGTAAAAAGAGTCAGTTTTCTTGTACTTAAGTAGGCATTGTGCCTTTTGTATTTAATTCCGATGCAATTTCTGTGTTTCATCGACTATACGAAGGTCAGAGGGATACAGTAAACCTGAAGTGAAGCATCGGAATCTATAACTAGTGTCACAGGAGTGGTTCAAAACATAGACAGTAAGAAAGGCCATTCTACTTGTACTTGAGTCGGCATTGTGCCTTTTGTATTTCATTCCGATGTAATTTCTGTGTTTGATCGTCAATGAGAAGGTCACAGAGATACAGTAAACCTGAAGTGAAGCATCGCAATATATAACTAGTCGCACAGGAATGGTTCAAAACATATACAGTAAGAAGAACCAGTCTCCTCTTGTACTTGAGTCGGCAAATTGCCTTTTGTATTTAATTCCGAAGCAATTTCTGTGTTTCATCGTCAATAAGATGGTCTAAGGGATACAGTAAACCTGAAGTGAAGCATCGGAATCTATAACTAGTGTCACCGAAATGGTTCCAAACGTAGAAAATAGGAAGAGTCAGTCTTCTTGTATTTCACTCGGCATTGTGCCTTTTGTATTTAATTCCGATGCGATTTCTGTGTTTCATCGTCAATAAGAAAGTCAGCGGGATACAGTAAACCTGAAGTGAAGCAACGGAATCTAAAACTAGTGTCACAGGAATGGTTCAAACATAGACAGTAAGAAGAGTCAGTTTTCTTGTACTTAAGTCGGCATTGTGCCTTTTGTATTTAATTCCGTTGCAATGTATGTGATTTATCGTCAATAAGAAGGCCACAGGGATACAGTAAACCTGAACTGAAGCATCGGAATCTATAACTAGTATCACAGGAATGGTTCAAAACATAAACAGTAAGAGGAGTCAGTTTTCTTGTACTTAAGTTTGAATTGTGACTTTTGTATTTAATTAAGATGCAATATCGGTGTATCATCGTCAATAATAAGGTCAGAGGGATACAGTTAACCAGAAGTGAAGCATCGGAATCTGTAACTAGTGTCACAGGAATGGTTCAAAGAATAGACAGTGGGAAGAGTCAGTCTTCTTGTACTTAAGTCGGCATTGTGCCTTTTGTATTTAATACCGATGCAATATATGTGCTTCATCGTCAATAAGAAGGTCAGCTGGATACAGTGAACCTGAAGTTAAGCCCAGGAATCTAGAACTATTGTAACAGGAATGGTTCAAATCATAGACAGTTAGAAGAGCCAATCCTCTTCTACTTGAGTCGGCCTTGTGCCTTTTGTAATTAATTCCGATCAATTTTCTGTGTTTGATCGTCAATAAGAAGGTCAGAGGGATACAGTAAACCTGAAGTGAAGCATCGGAATCTATAACTAGTGTCACAGGAATGGTTCAAAACATAGACAGTAAGAAGAGTCAGTCTTCTTGTACTTAAGTCGGCTTTGTGCCTTTTGAATATAATTCCGATGCAATTTCTGTGTTTCAACGTCAATAAGAAGGTCAGAGGGATACAGCAAACCTGTAGTGAAGCTTCGGAATCTATAACTAGTGTCACAGGAATGGTTCAAGACATAGACAGTAAGAAGAGTCAGTTTTCTTGCACTTAAGTCGGCATTGTGCGTTTTGTATTTAATTCCGATGCAATATCTGTGTTTCTTCGTCAATAAGAAGGTCAGAGGGATACAGTAAACCTGAAGTGTAGAATCGGAATCTATAATTAGTGTCACAGAAATGGTTCAAAACAAAGACAGTAAGAGGAGCCAGTCTTCTTGTACTTGAGTCGGCATTGTGCCATTTGTATTTAATTCCGATGCAATATATGTGCTTCATCGTCAATAAGAAGGTCAGCTGGATACAGTGAACCTGAAGTTAAGCATCGGAATCTAGAACTATTGTAACAGGAATGGTTCAAATCATAGACAGTTAGAAGAGCCAATCCTCTTGTACTTGAGTCAGCCTTGTGCCTTTTGTATTTAATTCTGATCAATTTTCTGTGTTTGATCGTCAATAAGAAGGTCAGAGGCATACAGTAAACCTGAAGTGAAGCATCGGAATCTATAACTAGTGTCACAGGAATGGTACAAAACATAGACAGAAGGAAGAGTCAGTCTTCTTGTACTGAAGTCGGCATTGTGCCTTTTGTATTTAATTAAGATGCAATTTCTGTGTTTCAACGTCAACAATAAGGTCAGAGGGATACAGTAAACCTGAAGTGAAGCATCGGAATCTATAACTAGTGTCACAGGTATGGTTCAAAACATAGACAGTAAGAAGAGTCCGGCTTCTTGTACGTAAGACGGCATTGTGCCTTTTGTATTTAATTAAGATGCAATATCTGTGTTTCATCGTCAATAAGAAGGTGAAAGGGATACAGTAAACCTGAAGTGTAGAATCGGAATCTATAACTAGTGTCACAGGAATGGTTCAAAACAAAGACAGTAAGAAGTGCCGATTTTCTTGTACTTGAGTCGGCATTGTGCCTTTTGTATTTAATTCCGAGGAATTTTCTGTGTTTGATCGTCAATAAGAAGGACAGAGGGATACAGTAAACCTGAAGTGAAGCATCGGAATCTATAACTAGTGTCACAGGAATGGTACAAAACATAGACAGAAGGAAGAGTCAGTCTTCTTGTACTGAAGTCGGCATTGTGCCTTTTGTATATAATTAAGATGCAATTTCTGTGTTTCTACGTCAATAATAAGGTCAGATGGATACAGTAAACCTGAAGTGAAGCATCAGAATCTATAACTAGTGTCACAGGTATGGTTCAAAACATAGACAGTATGAAGAAACCGGCTTCTTGTACTTAAGTCGGCATTGTGCCTTTTGTATTTAATTAAGATGCAATATCTGTGTTTCATCGTCAATAAGAAGGTGAAAGGGATACAGTAAACCTAAAGTGAAGCATCGGAATCTACAACTAGTGTCACAGGAATGGTTCAAAACATAGACAGTAAGAAGAGTCAGTCTTCTTGTACTTATGTCGGCATTGTGCCTTTTGTATATTATTCCGATGCAATTTCTGTGTTTCATCGTCTATAAGAAGCTCCGAGGGATACAGTAAACCTGAAGTGAAGCATCGGAATCTATAACTAGTGTCACAGGAATGGTTCAAAACATAGACAATAAGAAGAGTCAATTTTCTTGTTATTAAGTCGGCATTGTGCCTATTGTAATTATTTCCGATGCAATTTCTGTGTTTCATCGTCAATAATACGGTCAGAGGGGTACAGTAATCATGAAGTGAAGCATCGGAATCTATAACTAGTGTCACAGAAATGGTTCAAAACATAGACATTAAGAAGATCCCGTCTTCTTGTACTTGAGTCGGCATTGTGCCTTTTGTATTTAATTCCGATGCAGTCTCTGTGTTTCATCGTCAATAAGAAGATCTGAGGGATACAGTAAACCCTAAGTTAAGCATCGGAATCTAAAACTAGTGTTACAGGAATGGTTCAAAACATAGACGGTAAGAAGGGTCAGTGTTCTTGAACTTAAGTCGGCATAGTGTCTTTTGTATTTAATTCCGATGCAATATCTGTGTTTCTTCGTCAATAAGAAGGTCAGAGGGATACAGTAAACCTGAAGTGTAGCATCGGAATCTATAACTAGTGTCACAGAAATGGTTCAAAACATAGACAGTAATAGGTGCCAGTCTTCTTGTACTTGAGTCGGCATTGTGCCTTTTGTATTTAATTCCGATGCAATTTATGTGCCTCATCGTCAATAAGAAGGTCAGCTGGATACAGTGAACCTGAAGTTAAGCATCGGAATCTATAACTAGTGTAACAGGAATGGTTCAAATCATAGACAGTAAGAAGAGCCAGTCTTCTTGTACTTGAGTCGGCAATGTGCCTTTTGTATTTAATTCCGATCAATTTTCTGTGTTTGATCGTCAATAAGAAGGTCAGAGGAATACAGTAAACCTGAAGTGAAGCATCGGAATCTATAACTATTGTCACAGGAATGGTTCACAACATAGACAGTAAGAAGGGGCAGTCTTCTTGTACTTAAGTCGGCATTGTGCCTTTTGTATTTAATTAAGATGCAATTTCTGTGTTTGATCGTCAATAAGAAGGTCAGAGAGATACAGTAAACCTGAAGTGAAGCGTAGGAATCAATAACTAGTGTCACAGGAATAGTTCAAATCATAGACATTAAGAAGAGCCCGTCTTCTTGTACTTGAGTCGGCATTGTGCCTTTTGTATTTAATTCCGATGCAGTCTCTGTGTTTCATCGTCAATAAGAAGATCTGAGGGATACAGTAAACCCTAAGTTAAGCATCGGAATCTAAAACTAGTGTTACAGGAATGGTTCAAAACATAGACAGTAAGAAGAGTCAGTTTTTTTGTACTTAAGTCGGCATTGTGCCTTTTGTATTTAATTCCGATGCAATTTCTGTGTTTCAACGACAATACGAAGGTCAGAGGGATACAGTAAACCTGAGGTGAAGAATCGGAAACTATAACTAGTGTCACAGGAATGGTTCAAAACATAGAGAGTCAGAAGAGTGAGTCTTTTAGTACTTAAGTCGGCATTGTGCCTTTTATATTTAATTCCGATGCAATTTCTGTGTTTCATCGTCAATGAGGAGGTCAGAGGGATACTGTAAACCTGAAGTGAAGCATCGGAATCTATAACTAGTGTCACAGGAATGGTTCAAAACACAGACAGTAAGAAGAGTCAGTTTTCTTGTACTTAAGTCGGCATTGTGCCTTATGTACTTACTTCCGGTGCAATTTCTGTGTTTCACCGTCAATACGAAGGTCAGCCGGATACAGTAAACCTGAATTGAAGCATCGGAATCTATAACTGGTGTCACAGGAATGGTTCAAAACATAAACTGTAAGTAGAGTCACTTTTCTCGTACTTTAGTCGGCATTGTGCCTTTTGTATTTAATTCCTATGCAATTTATGTGCTTCATCGTCAATAAGAAGGTCAGCTGGATTCAGTAAACCTGAAGTGAAGGATCGTAATCTACAACTAGTGTCACAGGAATGGTTCAAAACATAGACAGTAAGAAGAGCCAGTCTTCTTGTACTTGAGTCGGCATTGTGCCTTTTTGTATTTAATTCCGATGAATTTTCTGTGTTTGATCGTCAACAAGAAGGTCAGAGGGATACAGTTAACTTGAAGTGAGGCATCGGAATCTATAACTAGTGTCACAGGAATGGTTCAAACCATAGACAGTAAGAAGAGTCAGGGCTCTTGTACTGAAGTCGGCATTGTGCCTTTTGTATTTAATTAAGATGCAATTTCTGTGTTTCATCGTCAATAAGACGGTCAGAGGGATACAGTAATCCTGAAGTGAAGCATCGGAATCTATAACTAGTGTCACAGAAATGGTTCAAGACATAGACAGTAAGAAGAGTCAGTTTTCTTGTACTTAAGTCGGCATTGTGCCTTTTGTATTTAATACCGATGCAATTTCTGTATTTCAACGACAATACGAAGGTCAGTGCGATACAGTAAACCTGAAGTGAAGCATCGGAATCTATAACTAGTGTCACAGGAATGGTTCAAAACATAGAGAGTAAGAAGAGTCGGTCTTTTTGTACTTAAGTCGGCACTGTGCCTTTTATATTTAATTCCGATGCAATTTGTGTGTTTCATCGTCAATAAGGAGATCAGAGGGATACAGTAAACCTGAAGTGAAGCATCGGAATCTGTTACTAGTGTCACACGAAAGGTTCAAAACAAAGACAGTAAGAAGAGCCGATCTTCTTGTACTTTAGTCGGCATTGTGCCTTTTGTATTTAATTCCGAGGAATTTTCTGTGTTTTATCGTCAATTAGAAGGACAGAGGGATACAGTAAACCTGAAGTGAAGCATCGGAATCTATAACTAGTGTCACAGGAATGTTTCAAAACATAGACAGTAAGAAGAGTCAGTTTTCTTGTACTTAAGTCGGCCTTGGGGCTTTCGTATATAATTAAGATGCAATTTCTGTGTTTCATCGTCAATAAGAAGGTCAGAGGGAAACAGTAAACCTGAAGTGAAGCATCGGAATCTATAACTAGTGTCACAGAAATGGTTCAAAACATAGGCAGTAAGAAGAGCCAGTCTTCTTGTACTTGAGTCGGCATTGTGCCTATTATATTTAATTACGATGCAATTAATGTGTTTCTTCGTCAATAAGATGGTCAGAGGGATTCAGTAAACCTGAATGAAGCATGGGAATCTATAACTAGTGTCACATGAATGGTACAAAACATAGACAGTAAGTAGAGCCAGATTTCATGCACTTGGGTCGGCATTGTGCCTTTTGTATTTAATTCGGATGCAATTTCTATGTTTCATCGTCAATAAGAAGGTCAGAGGGATACAGTAAACGTGAAGTGAAGCATCGGAATCTATAACTAGTGTCACAGGAATGGTACAAAACATAGACAGAAGGAAGAGTCAGTCTTCTTGTACTGAAGTCGGCATTGTGCCTTTTGTATTTAATTAAGATGCAATTTCTGTGTTTCAACGTCAACAATAAGGTCAGAGGGATACAGTAAACCTGAAGTGAAGCATCGGAATCTATAACTAGTGTCACAGGTATGGTTCAAAACATAGACAGTAAGAAGAGTCCGGCTTCTTGTACTTACGTCGGCATTGTGCCTTTTGTATTTAATTAAGATGCAATATCTGTGTTTCATCGTCAATAAGAAGGTGAAAGGGATACAGTAAACCTCAAGTGAAGCATCGGAATCTACAACTAGTGTCACAGAAATGGTTCAAAACATAGACAGTAAGAGGAGCCAGTCTTCTTGTACTTGAGTCGGCATTGTGCCTTTTGTATTTAATTCCGATGCAATTTATGTGCTTCATCGTCATTAAGAAGGTCAGCTGGATACAGTGAACCTGAAGTTAAGCATCGGAATCTACAACTAGTGTAACAGGAATGGTTCAAATCATAGACAGTAAGAAGAGCCAGTCTTCTTGTACTTGAGTCGGCAATGTGCCTTTTGTATTTAATTCCGATCAGTTTTCTGTGTTTGATCGTGAATAAGAAGGTCAGAGGAATACAGTAAACCTGAAGTGAAGCACCGGAATCTGTAACTAGTGTTACAGGAAAGGTTCAAAACATAGTCAGTAAGAAGAGTCAGTTTTCTTGTACTTAAGTCGGCATTGTGCCTTTCGTATTTAATTCCCATGCAATTTCTGTGTTTCAACGACAATACGAAGGTCAGAGGGATACAGTAAACCTGAAGTGAAGCATCGGAGACTATAACTAGTGTCACAGGAATGGTTCAATGCATAGAGAGTAATAAGAGTCAGTCTTTTTGTACTTAAGTCGGCATTGTGCCTTTTATATTTAATTCCGATGGAATTTCTGTGTTTCATCGTCAATAAGGAGATCAGAGGGATACTGTAAACCTGAAGTGAAGCATCGGAATCTATAACTAGTGTCACAGGAATGGTTCAAAACACAGACAGTAAGAAGAGTCATTTTTCTAGTACTTAAGTCGGCATTGTGCCTTATGTATTTAATTCCGGTGCAATTTCTGTGTTTCATCGTCAATAAGAAGGGCAGCCGGATACAGTAAACCTGAATTGAAGCATCGGAATCTATAACTGGTGTCACAGGAATGGTTCAAAACATAAACAGTAAGTAGAGTCACGTTGCTTGTACTTTAGTCGGCATTGTGCCTTTTGTATTTAATTCCTATGCAATTTATGTGCTTCATCGTCAATAAGAAGGTCAGCTGGATACAGTAAACCTGAAGTGAAGGATCGTAATCTATAACTAGTGTCACAGAAATGGTTCAAAACATAGACGGTAAGATGGGTCAGTCTTCTTGTACTTAAGTCGGCATAGTGTCTTTTGTATTTAATTCCGAAGCAATATCTGTGTTTCTTCGTCAATAAGAAGGTCAGGGGGTTACAGTAAACCTGAAGTGTAGCATCGGAATCTATAACTAGTGTGACAGTAATGATTCAAAACATAGAGAGTAAGAGGAGCCAGTCTTCTTGTACTTATGTCGGCATTGTGCCTTTTGTATATTATTCCGATGCAATTTCTGTGTTTCATCGTCAATAAGAAGCTCAGAGGGATCCAGTAAACCTGAAGTGAAGCATCGGAATCTATAACTAGTGTCACAGGAATGGTTCAAACATAGACAATAAAAAGAGTCAATTTTCTTGTACTTAAGTCGGCATTGTGCCTTTTGTAATTAATTCCGATGCAATTTCTGTGTTTCATCGTCAATAATACGGTCTTAGGGGTACAGTAATCCTGAAGTGAAGCATCGGAATCTATAACTAGTGTCACAGAAATGGTTCAAAACATAGACGGTAAGAAGAGTCAGTGTTCTTGTACTTAAGTCGGCATAGTGCCTTTTGTATTTAATTCCAATGCCATATCTGTGTTTCTTCGTCAATAAGAAGGTCAGAGGGATACAGTAAACCTCAAGTGTAGCATCAGAATCTATAACTAGTGTCACAGAAATGGTTCAAAACATAGACAGTAAGAGGAGCCAGTCTTCTTGTACTTGAGTCGGCATTGTGCCTTTTGTATTTAATTCCGATGCAATTTATGTGCTTCCTCGTCAATAAGAAGGTCAGCTGGATACAGTGAACCTGAAGTTAAGCATCGGAATCTACAACTAGTGTAACAGGAATGGTTCATATCATAGACAGTAAGAAGAGCCAGTCTTCTTGTACTAGAGTCGGCAATGTGCCTTTTGTATTTAATTCCGATCAGTTTTCTGTGTTTGATCGTCAATAAGAAGGTCAGAGGAATACAGTAAACCTGAAGTGAAGCATCGGAATCTATAACTAGTGTTACAGGAATGGTTCAAAACATAGACAGTAAGAAGAGTCAGTTTTCTTGTACTTAAGTCGGCATTGTGCCTTTTGTATTTAATTCTGATGCAATTTCTGTGTTTAACGACAATACGAATGTCAGAGGGATACAGTAAACCTGAAGTGAAGCATCGGAAACTATAACTAGTGTCACAGGAATGGTTCAATACATAGAGAGTAAGAAGAGTCAGTCTTTTTGTACTTAAGTCGGCATTGTGCCTTTTATATATAATTCCGATGCAATTTCTGTGTTTCATCGTCAATAAGGAGAACAGAGGGATACTGTAAACCTGAAGTGAAGCATCGGAATCTATAACTAGTGTCACAGGAATGGTTCAAAACACAGACAGTAAGAAGAGTCAGTTTTCTTGTACTTAAGTCGGCATTGTGCCTTATGTATTTAATTCCGGTGCAATTTCTGTGTTTCATCGTCAATAAGAAGGTCAGCTGGATACAGTAAACCTGAATTGAAGCATCGGAATCTATAACTGGTGTCACAGGAATGGTTCAAAACATAAACAGTAAGTAGAGTCACTTTTCTTGTACTTTAGTCGGCATTGTGCCTTTTGTATTTAATTCCTATGCAATTTATGTGCTTCATCGTCAATAAGAAGGTCAGCTGGATACAGTAAACCTGAAGTGAAGGATCGTAATCTATAACTAGTGTCACACGAATGGTTCAAAACATAGACAGTAAGAAGAGCGAGTCTTCTTGTACTTGAGTCGGCATTGTGCCTTTTTGTATTTAATACCCATGAATTTCCTGTGTTTGATCGTCAACAAGAAGGTCAGAGGGATACAGTAAACCTGAAGTGAGGCATCGGAATCTATAACTAGTGTCACAGGAATGGTTCAAACCATAGACAGTAAGAACAGTCAGGGCTCTTGTACTGAAGTCGGCATTGTGCCTTTTGTATTTAATTAAGATGCAATTTCTGTGTTTCATCGTCAATAAGACGGTCAGAGGGATACAGTAATCCTGAAGTGAAGCATCGGAATCTATAACTAGTGTCCCAGGAATGGTTGAAAACATAGACAGTAAGAAGAGTCAGTCTTTTGTACTTAAGTTTTTATTTTGCCTTTTGTATTTAACTCCAATGCAATTTCAATGTTTCATCGTCAATACGAAATTCAGAGGGATACAGTAAACCTGAAGTGGAGCTTCAGATTCTATAACTAGTGTCACAGGAATGGTTCAAAACATAGACGGTAAGAACGGTCAGTCTTCTTGTACTTAAGTCGGAATAGTGTCTTTTGTATTTAATTCCGATGCAATATCTGTGTTTCTTCGTCCATAAGAAGGTCAGAGGGATGCAGCAAACCTGAAGTGTTGCATCGGAATCTATAACTAGTGTCACAGTAATGATTCAAAACATAGACAGTAAGAGGAGCCAGTCTTCTTGTACGTGAGTCAGCATTGTGCCTTTTGTATTTAATTCTGATGCAATTTATGTGCTTCATCGCCAATAAGAAAGTCAGCTGGATACAGTGAACCTGAAGTTAAGCATCGGAATCTATAACTAGTGTCACAGGAACGGTTCAAATCATAGACAGTAAGAAGAGCCAGTCTTCTTGTACTTGAGTCGGCAATGTGGCTTTTGTATTTAATTCCGATCAATTTTCTGTGTTTGATCGTAAATAAGAGGGTCAGAGGGATATAGTAAACCTGAAGTGAAGCATCGGAATCTATAATTAGTGTCACAGGAATGGTTCAAAGCATAGACAGTAAGAAGATGCTGTCTCCCTGCACTTGAGTCGGCATTGTGCCTTTTGTATTTAATTAAGAAGCAAATTTCTGTGTTTCATCGGCAATAAGAAGGTCAGAGGGATTTAGTCAACCTGAGGTGAAGCATCGGAATCAATAACTAGTGTCACAGGAAAGGTTCAAAACATAAACAGTAAGAAGAGTCAGTCTTCTTGTACTTGGGTCGGCATTGTGCTTTTTGTATTCAATTCCGATGTACTTTCTGTGTTTCATCGTCAATAAGAAGGTCTGAGGGATACAGTAAACCTGAAGTGAAGCATCGGAATCTATAACTAGTGTCACAGGAATGGTTCAAAACATAGACAGTAAGAAGAGTCAGTTTTCTTGTACTTAAGTCGGCATTGTGCCTTTTGTATTTAATTCCGATGCAATTTCTGTGTTTCAACGATAATATGAAGGTCAGAGGGATACAATAAACCTGAAGTGAAGCATCAGAATCTATAACTAGTGTCACAGGAATGGTTCAAAACATAGAGAGTAAGAAGAGTCAGTCTTTTAGTACTTAAGTCGGCATTGTGCCTTTTATATTTAATTCCGATGCAATTTCTGTGTTTCATCGTCAATAAGGAGATCAGAGGGATACAGTAAACCTGAAGTGAAGCATCGGAATCTATAACTAGTGTGACAGGAATGGTTCAAAACATAGACAGTAAGAAGAGCCAGTCTTCTTGTACTTGAGTCGGCATTGTGGCTTTTGTATTTCATTAGGTTGCAATTTCTGTGTTTCATCGTCAATATGAAGGTCAGAGAGATACAGTAAACCTGAAGTGAAGCATCGGAATCTATAACTAGTGGCACAGGTATGGTTCTAACCATAGACAGTAAGAAGAGTCAGTTTTCTTGTACTTAAGTCGGCATTGTGCCTTTTGTATTTAATTCCGATGCAATTTCTGTGTTTCATCGTCAATAAGAATGTCGGCTGGATACAGTAAACCTGAAGTGAAGCATCGGAATCTAAAACTAGTGTCACAGTAATGGTTCAAAACATAAACAGTAAGTAGTGTCACTTTTCTTGTACTTTAGTGGGCATTGCGCCTTTTGTATTTAATTCCGATGCAATTTATGTGCTTCATCGTCAATAAGAGGGTCAGCTGGATACAGTAAACCTGAAGTGAAGCATCGGAATCTATAACTAGTGTCACAGGAATGGTTCAAAACATAGACAGTAAGAAGAGTCCGGCTTCTTGTACTTAAGTCGGCATTGTGCCTTTTGTATTACATTAAGAGGCAATTTCTGTGTTTCATAGTCAATAAGAAGGTGAAAGGGATACAGTAAACCTGAAGTGAAGCATCGGAATCTATAACTAGTGTCACAGGAATGGTTCAAAACATTGACAGTATGAAGAGTCAGTCTTCTTGTACTTATGTCGGCATTATGCCTTTTGTATATTAATCCGATGCAATTTCTGTGTTTCATCGTCAATACGAAGCTCAGAGGGATACAGTAAACCTGTATTGAAGCATCGGAATCTATAACTAGCGTCGCAGGAATGGTTAAAAACATAGACAGTAAGAAGAGACAGTCTTCTTGTACTTGAGTCGGCATTGTGCCTTTTGTAATTAATTCCGATGCAATTTCTGTGAATCATCGTCAATAATACGGTCAGAGGGGTACAGTAATCCTGAAGTGAAGCATCGGAATCTATAACTAGTGTCACAGAAATGGTTCAAAATATAGACGGTAAGAAGGGTCAATGTTCTTGTACTTAAGTCGGCATAGTGCCTTTTGTATTTAATTCCAATGCAATATCTGTGTTTCTTCGTCAATATGAAGGTCAGAGGGATACAGTTAACCTGAAGTGTAGCATCGGAATCTATAACTAGTGTCACAGAAATGGTTCAAAACATAGACAGTAAGAGGAGCCAGTCTTCTTGTACTTTAGTCAGCATTGTGCCTTTTGTATTTAATTCCGATGCAATTTCTGTGTTTCAACGACAATACGAAGGTCAGCTGGATACAGTAAACCTGAAGTTAAGCATCGGAATCTATAACTAGTGTCACAGGAACGGTTCAAATCATAGACAGTAAGAAGAGCCAGTCTTCTTGTACTTGAGTCGGCAATGTGGCTTTTGTATTTAATTCCGATCAATTTTCTGTGTTTGATCGTAAATAAGAGGGTCAGAGGGATATAGTAAACCTGAAGTGAAGCATCGGAATCTATAATTAGTGTCACAGGAATGGTTCAAAGCATAGACAGTAAGAAGATGCTGTCTCCCTGCACTTGAGTCGGCATTGTGCCTTTTGTATTTAATTAAGAAGCAAATTTCTGTGTTTCATCGGCAATAAGAAGGTCAGAGGGATTTAGTCAACCTGAGGTGAAGCATCGGAATCAATAACTAGTGTCACAGGAAAGGTTCAAAACATAAACAGTAAGAAGAGTCAGTCTTCTTGTACTTGGGTCGGCATTGTGCTTTTTGTATTCAATTCCGATGTACTTTCTGTGTTTCATCGTCAATAAGAAGGTCTGAGGGATACAGTAAACCTGAAGTGAAGCATCGGAATCTATAACTAGTGTCACAGGAATGGTTCAAAACATAGACAGTAAGAAGAGTCAGTTTTCTTGTACTTAAATCGGCATTGTGCCTTTTGTATTTAATTCCGATGCAATTTCTGTGTTTCATCGATAATATGAAGGTCAGAGGGATACAGTAAACCTGAAGTGAAGCATCGGAATCTATAACTAGTGTCACAGGAATGGTTCAAAACATAGAGAGTAAGAAGAGTCAGTCATTTAGTACTTAAGTAGGCATTGTGCCTTTTATATTTAATTCCGATGCAATTTCTGTGTTTCATCGTCATTAAGGAGATCAGAGGGATACAATAAACCTGAAGTGAAGCATCGGAATCTATAACTAGTGTCACAGGAATGGGTCAAAACATAGACAGTAAGAAGAGCCAGTCTTCTTGTACTTGAGTCGGCCTTGTGCCTTTTGTATTTAATTAGGATGCAATTTCTGTGTTTCATCGTCAATAAGAAGGTCAGAGAGATACAGTAACTCTGAAGTGAAGCATCGGAATCTATAACTAGTGGCACAGGTATGGTTCTAACCATAGACAGTAAGAAGAGTCAGTTTTCTTGTACTTAAGTCGGCATTGTGCCTTATGTATTTATTTCCGATGCAATTTCTGTGTTTCATCGTCAATAAGAAGGTCAGCTGGATACAGTAAACCTGAAGTGAAGCATCGGAATCTAAAACTAGTGTCACAGGAATGGTTCAAAACACAAACAGTAAGTAGAGTCACTTTTCTTGTACTTTAGTCGGCATTGAGCCTTTTGTATTTAATTCCGATGCAATTTGTGTGCTTCATCGTCAATACGAGGGTCAGCTGGATGCAGTAAACCTGAAGTGAAGCATCGGAATCTATAACTAGTGTCACAGGAATGGTTCAAAACATAGACAGTAAGAAGAGCCAGTCTTCTTGCACTTGAGACGGCATTGTGCCTTTTGTATTTAATTCCGATGAATTTTCTGTGTTTGTTCGTCAATAAGAAGGTCAGAGGGATACAGTAAACCTGAAGTGAAGCATCGGAATCTATAACTAGTGTCACAGGAATCGTTCAAACCATAGACAGTAAGAAGAGTCAGGGTTCTTGTACTGAAGTCGGCATTGTGCCTTTTGTATTTATTTAAGATGCAATTTCTGTGTTTCAACGTCAATAATAAGGTCAGAGATACAGTAAACCTGAAGTGAAGCATCGGAATCTATAACTAGTGTCACAGGTATGGTTCAAAACATAGACAGTAAGAAGAGTCCGGCTTATTGTACTTAAGTCGGCATTGTGCCTTTTGTATTACATTAAGATGCAATTTCTGTGTTTCATAGTCAATACGAAGCTCAGAGGGATACAGTAAACCTGTAGCGAAGCATCGGAATCTATAACTAGTGTCACTGGAATGGTTAAAAGCATAGACAGTAAGAAGGGTCAATTTTCTTGTACTTAAGTCTGCATTGTGCCTTTTGTATTTAATTCCGATGCAATTTCTGTGTTTCATCGTCAATAAGACGGTCAGAGGGATACAGTTATCCTGAAGTGAAGCATCGGAATCTATAACTAGTGTCCCATGAATGGTTCAAAACATAGACAGTAAGATGAGTCAGTCTTTTTGTACTTAAGTCGGCATTTTGCCTTTTGGATTTAATTCCGATGCAATTTCAGTGTTTCGTCGCCAATACGAAGGTCAGAGGGATACAGTAAACCTGAAGAGGAGCTTCGGAATCTATAACTAGTGTCACAGGAATGGTTCAAATCATAGACGGTAAGAAGGTTCAGCCTTCTTGTACTTAAGTCGGCATAGTGGATTTTGTATTTAATTCCGATGCAATATCTGTGTTTCTTCGTCAATAAGAAGGTCAGCTGGATACAGTGAACCTGAAGTTAAGCATCGGAATCTACAACTAGTGTAACAGGAATGGTTCAAATCATAGACAGTAAGAAGAGCCAGTCTTCTTGTACTTCAGTCCGCAATGTGCCTTTTGTATTTAATTCCGATCAGTTTTATGTGTTTGAGCGTCAATATTAAGGTCAGAGGAATACAGTAAACCTGAAGTGAAGCATCGGAATCTATAACTAGGGTCACAGGAATGGATCAAAACATAGACAGTAAGAAGAGGCAGTCTTCTTGTACTTAAGTCGGCATTGTGCCTTTTGTATTTAATTAAGATGCAATTTCTGCGTTTGATCGTCAATAAGAAGGTCAGAGGGATACAGTAAACCTGAAGTGAAGCGTAGGAATCAATAACTAGTGTCACAGGAATAGTTCAGATCATAGACAGTAAGAAGAGGCAGTCTTCTTGTACTTGAGTCGGCATTGTGCCTTTTGTATTTAATTCCGAGGAATTTTCTGTGTTTTATCGTCAATAAGAAGGACAGAGGGATACAGTAAACCTGAAGTGAAGCATCGGAATCTATAACTAGTGTCACAGGAATGTTTCAAAACATAGACAGTAAGAAGAGTCAGTTTTCTTGTACTTAAGTCGGCCTTGGGGCTTTCGTATATAATTAAGATGCAATTTCTGTGTTTCATCGTCACTAAGAAGGTCAGAGGGAAACAGTAAACCTGAAGTGAAGCATCGGAATCTATAACTAGTGTCACAGAAATGGTTCAAAACATAGGCAGTAAGAAGAGCCAGTCTTCTTGTACTTGAGTCGGCATTGTGCCTATTATATTTAATTACGATGCAATTTATGTGTTTCTTCGTCAATAAGATGGTCGGAGGGATTCAGTAAACCTGAAGTGAAGCATGGGAATCTATAACTAGTGTCACATGAATGGTACAAAACATAGACAGTAAGAAGAGCCAGATTTCATGCACTTGGGTCGGCATTGTGCCTTTTGTATTTAATTCGGATGCAATTTCTATGTTTCATCGTCAATAAGAAGGTCAGAGGGATACAGTAAACCTGAAGTGAAGCATCGGAAACTATAACTAGTGTCACAGGAATGGTTCAATACATAGAGAGTAAGAAGAGTCAGTCTTTTTGTACTTAAGTCGGCATTGTGCGTTTTATATATAATTCCGATTCAATTTCTGTGTTTCATCGTCAATAAGGAGATCAGAGGGATACTGTAAACCTGAAGTGAAGCATCGGAATCTATAACTAGTGTCACAGGAATGGTTCAAAACACAGACAGTAAGAAGAGTCAGTTTTGTTGTACTTAAGTCGGCATTGTGCCTTATGTGTTTAATTCCGGTGCAATTTCTGTGTTTCATCGTCAATAAGAAGGTCAGCCGGATACAGTAAACCTGAATTGAAGCATCGGAATCTATAACTGGTGTCACAGGAATGGTTCAAAACATAAACAGTAAGTAGAGTCACTTTTCTTGTACTTTAGTCGGCATTGTGCCTTTTGTATTTAATTCCTAGGCAATTTATGTGCTTCATCGTCAATAAGAAGGTCAGCTGGATACAGTAAACCTGCAGTGAAGGATCGTAATCTATAACTAGTGTCACACGAATGGTTCAAAACATAGACAGTAAGAAGAGCGAGTCTTCTTGTACTTGAGTCGGCATTGTGCCTTTTTGTATTTAATACCCATGAATTTCCTGTGTTTGATCGTCAACAAGAAGGTCAGAGGGATACAGTAAACCTGAAGTGAGGCATCGGAATCTATAACTAGTGTCACAGGAATGGTTCAAACCATAGACAGTAAGAACAGTCAGGGCTGTTGTACTGAAGTCGGCATTGTGCCTTTTGTATTTAATTAAGATGCAATTTCTGTGTTTCATCGTCAATAAGACGGTCAGAGGGATACAGTAATCCTGAAGTGAAGCATCGGAATCTATAACTAGTGTCCCAGGAATGGTTGAAAACATAGACAGTAAGAAGAGTCAGTCTTTTGTACTTAAGTTTTTATTTTGCCTTTTGTATTTAACTCCAATGCAATTTCAGTGTTTCATCGTCAATACGAAGGTCAGAGGGATACAGTAAACCTGAAGTGGAGCTTTAGAATCTATAACTAGTGTCACAGGAATGGTTCAAAACATAGACGGTAAGAAGGGTCAGTCTTCTTGTACTTAAGTCGGAATAGTGTCTTTTGTATTTAATTCCGATGCAATATCTGTGTTTCTTCGTCCATAAGAAGGTCAGAGGGATACAGTAAACCTGAAGTGTAGCATCGGAATCTATAACTAGTGTCACAGTAATGATTCAAAACATAGACAGTAAGAGGAGCCAGTCTTCTTGTACGTGAGTCGGGATTGTGCCTTTTGTATTTAATTCTGATGCAATTTATGTGCTTCATCGCCAATAAGAAAGTCAGCTGGATACAGTGAACCTCAAGTTAAGCATCGGAATCTATAACTAGTGTCACAGGAATGGTTCAAATTATAGACAGTAAGAAGAGACAGTCTTCTTGTACTTGAGTCGCCAATGTGCCTTTTGTATTTAATTCCGATCAATTTTCTGTGTTTGATCGTCAATAAGAAGGTCAGAGGGATACAGTAAACCTGAAGTGAAGCATCGGAATCTATAACTAGTGTCACAGGAATGGTTCAAAGCATAGACAGTAAGAAGATGCTGTCTTCTTGCACTTGAGTCGGCATTGTGCCTTTTGTATTTAATTAAGATGCAATTTCTGTGTTTCATCGGCAATAAGAAGGTCAGAGGGATTTAGTCAACCTGAGGTGAAGCATCGGAATCAATAACTAGTGTCACAGGAAAGGTTCAAAACATAAACAGTAAGAAGAGTCAGTCTTCTTGTACTTGAGTCGGCATTGTGCTTTTTGTATTCAATTCCGATGTACTTTCTGTGTTTCATCGTCAATAAGAAGGTCTGAGGGATACAGTAAACCTGAGGTGAAGCATCGGAATCTATAACTAGTGTCACAGGAATGGTTCAAAACATAGACAGTAAGAAGAGTCAGTTTTCTTGTACTTAAGTCGGCATTGTGCCTTTTGTATTTAATTCCGATGCAATTTCTGTGTTTCAACGATAATATGAAGGTCAGAGGGATACAATAAACCTGAAGTGAAGCATCAGAATCTATCACTAGTGTCACAGGAATGGTTCAAAACATAGAGAGTAAGAAGAGTCAGTCTTTTAGTACTTAAGTCGGCATTGTGCCTTTTATATTTAATTCCGATGCAATTTCTGTGTTTCATCGTCAATAAGGAGATCAGAGGGATACAGTAAACCTGAAGTGAGCATCGGAATCTATAACTAGTGTCACAGGAATGGATCAAAACATAGACAGTAAGAAGAGCCTATCTTCTTGTACTTGAGTCGGCATTGTGGCTTTTGTATTTAATTAGGTTGCAATTTCTGTGTTTCATCGTCAGTATGAAGGTCAGAGAGATACAGTAAACCTGAAGTGAAGCATCGGAATCTATAACTAGTGGCACAGGTATGGTTCTAACCATAGACAGTAAGAAGAGTCAGCTTTCTTGTACTTAAGTCGGCATTGTGCCATTTGTATTTCATTCCGATGCAATTTCTGTGTTTCATCGTCAATAAGAAGGTCGGCTGGATACAGTAAACCTGTAGTGAAGCATCGGAATCTAAAACTAGTGTCACAGGAATGGTTCAAAACATAAACAGTAAGTAGTGTCACTTTTCTTGTACTTTAGTGGGCATTGCGCCTTTTGTATTTAATTCCGATGCAATTTATGTGCTTCATCGTCAATAAGAGGGTCAGCTGGATACAGTAAACCTGAAGTGAAGCATCGGAATCTATAACTAGTGTCACAGGAATGGTTCAAAACATAGACAGTATGAAGAGCCAGTCTCCTTGCACTTGAGTCGGCATTGTGCCTTTTGTATTTAATTAAGATGCAATTTCTGTGTTTCTACGTCAATAATAAGGTCAGAGATACAGTAAACCTGAAGTGAAGCATCGGAATCTATAACTAGTGTCACAGGAATGGTTCAAATCATAGACGGTAAGAAGGTTCAGCCTTCTTGTACTTAAGTTTTTATTTTGCCTTTTGTATTTAACTCCAATGCAATTTCAGTGTTTCATCGTCAATACGAAGGTCAGAGGGATACAGTAAACCTGAAGTGGAGCTTCAGAATCTATAACTAGTGTCACAGGAATGGTTCAAAACATAGACGGTAAGAAGGGTCAGTCTTCTTGTACTTAAGTCGGAATAGTGTCTTTTGTATTTAATTCCGATGCAATATCTGTGTTTCTTCGTCCATAAGAAGGTCAGAGGGATACAGTAAACCTGAAGTGTAGCATCGGAATCTATAACTAGTGTCACAGTAATGATTCAAAACATAGACAGTAAGAGGAGCCAGTCTTCTTGTACGTGAGTCGGCATTGTGCCTTTTGTATTTAATTCTGATGCAATTTATTTGCTTCATCGCCAATAAGAAAGTCAGCTGGATACAGTGAACCTGAAGTTAAGCATCGGAATCTATAACTAGTGTCACAGGAATGGTTCAAATTATAGACAGTAAGAAGAGACAGACTTCTTGTACTTGAGTCGCCAATGTGCCTTTTGTATTTAATTCCGATCAATTTTCTGTGTTTGATCGTCAATAAGAAGGTCAGAGGGATACAGTAAACCTGAAGTGAAGCATCGGAATCTATAACTAGTGTCACAGGAATGGTTCAAAGCATAGACAGTAAGAAGATGCTGTCTTCTTGCACTTGAGTCGGCATTGTGCCTCTTGTATTTAATTAAGATGCAATTTCTGTGTTTCATCGGCAATAAGAAGGTCAGAGGGATTTAGTCAACCTGAGGTGAAGCGTCGGAATCAATAACTAGTGTCACAGGAAAGGTTCAAAACATAAACAGTAAGAAGAGTCAGTCTTCTTGTACTTGAGTCGGCATTGTGCTTTTTGTATTCAATTCCGATGTACTTTCTGTGTTTCATCGTCAATAAGAGGGTCTGAGGGATACAGTAAACCTGAAGTGAAGCATCGGAATCTATAACTAGTGTCACAGGAATGGTTCAAATCATAGACAGTAAGAAGAGTCAGTTTTCTTGTACTTAAGTCGGCATTGTGCCTTTTGTATTTAATTCCGATGCAATTTCTGTGTTTCAAAGATAATATGAAGGTCAGAGGGATACAATAAACCTGAAGTGAAGCATCAGAATCTATAACTAGTGTCACAGGAATGGTTCAAAACATAGAGAGTAAGAAGAGTCAGTCTTTTAGTACTTAAGTCGGCATTGTGCCTTTTATATTTAATTCCGATGCAATTTCTGTGTTTCATCGTCAATAAGGAGATCAGAGGGATACAGTAAACCTGAAGTGAAGCATCGGAATCTATAACTAGTGTCACAGGAATGGATCAAAACATAGACAGTAAGAAGAGCCAGTCTTCTTGTACTTGAGTCTTCATTGTGGCTTTTGTATTTAATTAGGTTGCAATTTCTGTGTTTCATCGTCAATATGAAGGTCAGAGAGATACAGTAAACCTGAAGTGAAGCATCGGAATCTATAACTAGTGGCACAGGTATGGTTCTAACCATAGACAGTAAGAAGAGTCAGTTTTCTTGTACTTAAGTCGGCATTGTGCCTTTTGTATTTAATTCCGATGCAATTTCTGTGTTTCATCGTCAATAAGAAGGTCGGCTGGATACAGTAAACCTGAAGTGAAGCATCGGAATCTAAAACTAGTGTCACAGGAATGGTTCAAAACATAAACAGTAAGTAGTGTCACTTTTCTTGTACTTTAGTGGGCATTGCGCCTTTTGTATTTAATTCCGATGCAATTTATGTGCTTCATCGTCAATAAGAGGGTCAGCTGGATACAGTAAACCTGAAGTGAAGCATCGGAATCTATAACTAGTGTCACAGGAATGGTTCAAAACATAGACAGTATGAAGAGCCAGTCTTCTTGCACTTGAGTCGGCATTGTGCCTTTTGTATTTAATTAAGATAAAATTTCTGTGTTTCTACGTCAATAATAAGGTCAGAGATACAGTAAACCTGAAGTGAAGCATCGGAATCTATAACTAGTGTCACAGGTATGGTTCAAAACATAGACAGTAAGAAGAGTCCGGCTTCTTGTACTTAAGTCGGCATTGTGCCTTTTGTATTACATTAAGAGGCAATTTCTGTGTTTCATAGTCAATAAGAAGGTGAAAGGGATACAGTAAACCTGAGGTGAAGCATCGGAATCTATAACTAGTGTCACAGGAATGGTTCAAAACATAGACAGTAAGATGAGTCAGTCTTCTTGTACTTATGTCGGCATAATGCCTTTTGTATATTATTCCAATGCAATTTCTGTGTTTCATCGTCAATACGAAGCTCAGAGGGATACAGTAAACCTGTATTGAAGCATCGGAATCTATAACTAGTGTCACAGGAATGGTTAAAAACATAGACAGTAAGAAGAGCCAGTCTTCTTGTACTTGAGTCGGCATTGTGCCTTTTGTAATTAATTCCGATGCAATTTCTGTGAATCATCGTCAATAATACGGTCAGAGGGGTACAGTAATCCTGAAGTGAAGCATCGGAATCTATAACTAGTGTCACAGAAATGGTTCAAAACATAGACGGTAAGAAGGGTCAATGTTCTTGTACTTAAGTCGGCATAGTGCCTTTTGTATTTAATTCCGATGCAATTTCTGTGTTTCAACGACAATACGAAGGTCAGCTGGATACAGTAAACCTGAAGTTAAGCATCGGAATCTATAACTAGTGTCACAGGAACGGTTCAAATCATAGACAGTAAGAAGAGCCAGTCTTCTTGTACTTGAGTCGGCAATGTGCCTTTTGTATTTAATTCCGATCAATTTTCTGTGTTTGATCGTCAATAAGAGGGTCAGAGGGATATAGTAAACCTGAAGTGAAGCATCGGAATCTATAACTAGTGTCACAGGAATGGTTCAAAGCATAGACAGTAAGAAGATGCTGTCTTCCTGCACTTGAGTCGGCATTGTGCCTTTTGTATTTAATTAAGAAGCAAATTTCTGTGTTTCATCGGCAATAAGAAGGTCAGAGGGATTTAGTCAACCTGAGGTGAAGCATCGGAATCAATAACTAGTGTCACAGGAAAGGTTCAAAACATAAACAGTAAGAAGAGCCAGTCTTCTTGTACTTGAGTCGGCATTGTGCCTTTTGTATTTAATTAGGATGCAATTTCTGTGTTTCATCGTCAATAAGGAGATCAGAGGGATACAGTAAACCTGAAGTGAAGCATCGGAATCTATAACTAGTGTCACAGGAATGGGTCAAAACATAGACAGTAAGAAGAGCCAGTCTTCTTGTACTTGAGTCGGCATTGTGCCTTTTGTATTTAATTAGGATGCAATTTCTGTGTTTCATCGTCAATAAGAAGGTCAGAGAGATACAGTAAACCTGAAGTGAAGCATCGGAATCTATAACTAGTGGCACAGGTATGGTTCTAACCATAGACAGTAAGAAGAGTCAGTTTTCTTGTACTTAAGTCGGCATTGTGCCTTATGTATTTATTTCCGATACAATTTCTGTGTTTCATCGTCAATAAGAAGGTCAGCTGGATACAGTAAACCTGAAGTGAAGCATCGGAATCTATAACTAGTGTCACAGGAATGGTTCAAAACATAGACAGTAAGAAGAGCCAGTCTTCTTGCACTTGAGACGGCATTGTGCCTTTTGTATTTAATTCCGATGAATTTTCTGTGTTTGTTCGTCAATAAGAAGGTCAGAGGGATACAGTAAACCTGAAGTGAAGCATCGGAATCTATAACTAGTGTCACAGGAATCGTTCAAACCATAGACAGTAAGAAGAGTCAGGGTTCTTGTACTGAAGTCGGCATTGTGCCTTTTGTATTTATTTAAGATGCAATTTCTGTGTTTCAACGTCAATAATAAGGTCAGAGATACAGTAAGCCTGAAGTGAAGCAACGGAATCTATAACTAGTGTCACAGGTATGGTTCAAAACATAGACAGTAAGAAGAGTCCGGCTTCTTGTACTTAAGTCGGCATTGTGCCTTTCGTATTACATTAAGATGCAATTTCTGTGTTTCATAGTCAATACGAAGCTCAGAGGGATACAGTAATCCTGAAGTGAAGCATCGGAATCTATAACTAGTGTCCCATGAATGGTTCAAAACTTAGACAGTAAGATGAGTCAGTCTTTTTGTACTTAAGTCGGCATTTTGCCTTTTGTATTTAATTCCGATGCAATTTCAGTGTTTCGTCGCCAATACGAAGGTCAGAGGGATACAGTAAACCTGAAGTGGAGCAGCGGAATCTATAACTAGTGTCACAGGAATGGTTCAAATCATAGACGGTAAGAAGGTTCAGCCTTCTTGGACTTAAGTCGGCATAGTGGATTTTGTATTTAATTCCGATGCAATATCTGTGTTTCTTCGTCAATAAGAATGTCAGAGGGATACAGTAAACCTAAAAAGGTAGCATCGGAATCTATAACTAGTGTCACAGAAATGGTTCAAAACACAGACAGTAAGAGGAGCCAGTCTACTTGTACTTGAGTCGGCATTGTGCCTTTTGTATTTAATTCCCATGCAATTTATGTGCTTCATCGTCAATAAGAAGGTCAGCTGGATACAGTGAACCTGAAGTTAAGCATCGGAATCTACAACTAGTGTAACAGGACTGGTTCAAATCATAGACAGTAAGAAGAGCCAGTCTTCTTGTACTTCAGTGAGCAATGTGCCTTTTGTATTTAATTCCGATCAGTTTTCTGTGTTTGATCGTCAATATTAAGGTCAGAGGAATACAGTAAACCTGAAGTGAAGCATCGGAATCTATAACTAGGGTCACAGGAATGGATCAAAACATAGACAGTAAGAAGAGGCAGTCTTCTTGTACTTAAGTCGGCATTGTGCCTTTTGTATTTAATTAAGATGCAATTTCTGTGTTTGATCGTCAATAAGAAGGTCAGAGGGATACAGTAAACCTGAAGTGAAGCGTAGGAATCAATAACTAGTGTCACAGGAATAGTTCAAATCATAGACAGTAAGAAGAGGCAGTCTTCCTGTACTTGAGTCGGCATTGTGCCTTTTGTATTTAATTCCGATGTAGTCTCTGTGTTTCATCGTCAATAAGAAGGTCTGAGGGATACAGTAAACCCTAAGTGAAGCATCGGAATCTAAAACTAGTGTTACAGGAATGGTTCAAAACATAGACAGCAGGAAGAGTCAGTTTTCTTGTACTTAAGTCGGCATTGTGCCTTTTGTATTTAATTCCGGTGCAATTTCCTGTGTTTCATCGTCAATAAGAAGGTCAGTTGGATACAGTAAACCTGAAGTGAAGGATCGTAATCTATAACTAGTGTCACAGTAATGATTCAAAACATAGACAGTAAGAAGAGTCAGTCTTTTGTCTTTAAGTCTTCATTTTGCCTTTTGTATTTAATTCCAATGCAATTTCAGTGTTTCATCGTCAATACGATGGTCAGAGGGATACAGTAAACCTGAAGTGGAGCTTCGGAATCTATAACTAGTGTCACAGAATGGTTCAAAACATAGACAGTAAGAAGAGGCTGTCTTCTTGCGC